>NC_137543.1:11316236-11989569 GCF_963082525.1 Nesoenas mayeri
TGGAAGTCTGAAGTGGAGTTACCTGAGCTTCACGAATGCTTTAGGCAACGTGTGTAAAAGAGCTGTGGCATACTTGTGTTAGCATTTTCTGCACACTGAAATGATATTTTCTGTTTCTAGAATGGCTTTCTGACAAAATTATAAGGGCTGAGAAAATGAAAGCTCTTTCTTTCCGTTGTCCCATCGGGTAAAAATCCGTAGCATGGCTACCATGGCAATGTTTGCAGATGTGGTACTCGGCTCTCAACGTGACGCTCCTGCTCAGGACTGGTGCTGGGGGTACCGGGGCAGAACTGGTCCCTGGCGATGCCTTCACCTGGGGTTCTGCTCCTTTCTCGAAGGGACAGCCCTGAAGATGCTGGTGACATTGTCACTTCTTCCAGGCAAGCTGCATTGCATCTTTGGGACCACCAGCTGGACACCCTCAAGGTGGGGGTGTCCCCCACCCCTCAGGGTGACAGCCCAAAGGACGGGTTCCTGCCTGATGGAACTCTCTGGTCTTCTTTCCCCCACTGCTTCAATCAACCGTATTTGGGCTGTTCCTTCTTATAAAAAGACAATTTTCTTTTCTCTCATTCTTGTCTTGGCAGGTACCTTAACATGGGGAACCTTCTAAAAGTTTTGACATGCACAGACCTTGAGCAGGGGCCAAATTTTTTCCTTGATTTTGAAAGTGAGAAGATGATTTTTATATCTCTATTACTCTTTGCCTGCAGTAGACTGCATTTGTCATGTACTAAATGTATGTTTTCACTTTGCCATCCTTCTAACAGCTTTGCACGCCTGAGCTATGGATAATTGTTCAGCAGATTTTTGTAGAAAGCAATAATTTGTTTTAAAACAACTTCCCTTTCTAAAATGGAGAATCTTTATTTCAGCGAGGGCTTTCAAATTATATTTTACTGTTGGAATCTGATATGGTTCTTGTTTTAAACCAAAATTCTGTTTGCTTTCAATCAAAACTTTAATTTGAATTATTTGAAGACATACTGAAATTACAAGGAGATACATACGCCTTAAAGCATGGAACATGGATTACTTTTCTTCTAGTGTGCCCCTGCATACTCAATAATGCTGCATATACAGATTGGCTCACAACAGCTATTCATAGCTCTTCAAATCATCGCATTAAAGGTGTATATGTGAACCTTATTTGATTTGGCATTGAAATTTGACTGTTAACCTCATCCTTCCTTAAAAGGGGGACTAAGAGCATAGAGACGAAATTGCTTTTGAAAAGATGTATAACTTGTCTGATCAATGCCAAGCATTCTGGAAGGTTCACATATTGTTACTATTTCTTGCTTTTACTTTTTGTTGCTTGCTATAATGTAGCCAAAGAATGGCAGGTAAGTGGTGTTGGCTGCTGCTCTGCATGTTTAATTACTTTATTTTGGGATATGCTGTTGCTTTATCTAGCTGCACATCAAGCAGAAAATAAGAAAACTAATGTTCAAGTGCATTTTGACCCTGTAATAAAGTACAATGGAATAACAACAAAAAATTGCTGATGTATTGTGATATGGATAATTTGAAATTCACTATATCTTCTTTTCTTCCCCCAAATTGTTTTTCAGTTCTGTTTGATGAAGCAATAGCAATTACTTATATAAGTTCTAATGTGAAAGTGAATGCTTGGAGAAATTGTTATTGCTTCAATGATGTTTAAAGTGATAACTTTTCTAAACTCTTATCCTGTACTGTTGATTCTATCAATTATTTAGTCTGAATTTATTGTTATTTGAAGATGATAGTCATGCAAATTAGTCATAAAGGGAAGATAATCAAGGGCTGTGTTCAAAAATCAGAAATCAAAGCTGTTGTTTAAAGCCAGTTTGAATCTCACATATCATCAGAATAGGTATGATTTAGTGAAGTGGGGAGAACTGATATGGGAGAATAATGGAGTTGTGAAGCTCTGGCTTAATCTGCAAACCGTTCAATTGGACTGTATTAAATTCAAGGTAGATGGATACAAGATGCATAATTCTGAAATCAATTTCAATAAAAATTGCTGCTATATAAAAAACCCCGATTCTTTAGCTATCCATTTTGTTTTCAATGCATGTTTTGAGCATGAACAAGATTTGGCATGAGAGTAAGCAGGTTGCTGCCATGAAATGTTTACATACACAGTCAAATTAAGCGACTTACATCATGGCTGAATTGTTAGACTGTTCTTTGTTCGTTTTGGACCCTGTTCTGCGTTTGTTTCTGCTGCTATACTGTGTGTCTATGCTTCTTTCTACTGTGTTTTAGATAGCTCGCCTTGACAGGATCTTGGCTTTGACACAGTCAAGATCTTTCTTCAAGACTTGACACTTAATCCTGTGATACTTAATGTCGTGTTTTTATGTGGAAGGGCAAGTAAGCTCTGTATTAAAAACAAATTTAGCAGTTCTATGTTATGCCTGGCCCAATAATACACAGTTTGGAGTCTTTTGTTCTTAAATCTGTATCTATCTTTGGAGTGAGCAGGCTGGTTAAATGTTTCTTGCACGATACCATAAAGAGCAAAAAGTCTGATGTCCATAAAGCTTTATAGGGATACAAACACAAAATTTAGAAAGGTTTCAGACTTTAAGATTTTTTTTCCACATATCTATTATATCTTGGTGCAAGATCCCAGTGATTTGTGTGACTATCAGAATACATAGGAAAAAAAGTTCCGATAAATGATATAATGGGCTGTTGGGTTTTCCTTGCCTCAGCACTGGTTAATCTTATGTTGTCTTTGGTCGTCCACCTTACCTATTTGTAGCAAATAGTTGTCTTATTCTACTAAATACTCTGCAGTGCCACTTTAACATGGGCAGAGGAAAACACACAGCTTTGGAAGGACAATATTAATATTGTTAACATAAACTAGCCACCTACAATGTGGGAAACTTACAGCTCAACTTTTACCTTGGTGTCATTACTGTCACAGTGCAAATCCTTTCCAAATTGACTGATTTGAATAGTAGCTCAAACGCGGAGTGCTTTGGGTTGCAGATGGGGATCTCAAACTAGTGCTGAAAGTAATTCTGCATTGCCTCCAAAGAGCTTGGCTGGATTTCAGAGGAGCCACAATGATAGCATTCTCCATCATAACGATGATAGGGGTGAATAAATTATTTCATCTCCAGCAGTCTGGGATTTTTCCCTCCCTTGGTCGTGAGTTTTAGCCCAGCCAGTTTCAGATGCCTTGATGTGTTCTTCATCCCTGGGAAAAATCTCAGTTTAAATAGTGTTTGCTGTGCAGTATAAACTTTTAACCCCAAATTTCTCTCCCTACTAGTTCTGTAGGCTAGCCAAATATCTTTTAAAATAGCCACTAAATGTGTGTGTTCCCCGCATGCAATATGTTGTCACACTTCCACAGCATTTAGTTCACATAACAGCGTTTGTATATTGTTTCAAGTCTATTCTCTTGTCTTTAATACATTATCATGTGAGCTTTCTGAACTCTAAGTGTATATTGCATCTAGTGCAGTAACGTTCTGATTTAATTTAAAATTACTTTAAAGAATAACTCTCCATTTACTTGAGGGACCTCGGTCTTCTCTTACTATTGGACTATAAATGGGAAAGTTGCCCTGAGTAACCAGGGGTTGGCTTACTTGGCAATACAAAGCTCAGAACATTTTTGGTGCGCTCACTGTATTTGCCGGATAAAGGCAAAGCCTTGTCATAAAGGCGTAGCGGGAACTTGCATCCATGGAAAGGGAGAAGGGGAATTCCTGAAATTGTATTCCTTGTTCATCCTGCTGTTCGGATGCCCGGCAGCGCTGGTCGCTTTTTCTTGGTTGTCAGGTCTAACTTGAGAAGTGAAGTCCCTTTTCTGCTCCGTGCACCCCGCATTGAGGGAACGAGTTCCACGATTAGTGATGCCCCAGGGAAAATCCCGTAGCGTGAGTCCGCAGGTACATCCCAATACAGCGGAATCCTACCTCCAGCTGTGCAAGATCACAGCAGTGCTTAGGAGGAGCCCATCTGTGATGGGCTTTCAAAATAAAATGCTCTAACATGCACTGAGAAGTAAATAAACTAATTGCTCTGAGCCAGCTAGCACTACATTTTATATATTGTGCCTTTAAAATCTGTCCTAATATGTTCTTAAACATATTGTGACATGAATATAGAAGAATTTAGATTTACTTTTTAAATTCAAGCTGTTTTCTAGGTGCAGAACAGTTACAAATGGGAGAGGAACTTAGCTGGGACAAATCAGGCTTACAGCTTTCTTTTGTTGTAGAGGACTAGGTGCACCAAAATGAACTACATACCAAAAGAAATAGAGTCATAGAATCGTTTTGGTTGGAAGAGGCACTCAGGATCGAGTCCAACCATAACCTAACCTAACTCTAGCACTAAACCATGTCCCTAAGAACCTTGTCTAAATGCCTTTTAAACACCTCCGGGGATGGTGACTCCACCACTGCCCTGGGCAGCCTGTTCCAATGCCTTTCCATGAAGAAATTTTTCCTAATATCCAGTCTAAACCTCCCCTGGTTCAACTTGAGGCCATTATTACTTGAGGCAAATAATGCAGTACCTACTGGATTTTAAAAACATTTGTATTCATAAGTTGGTTATAATCAAAACATGCAAAAAATCCCCCAGACCCCCACCACCCCAACAAGTTAACCATTGCTTTAGATTTCCTGGAACACTTTAGAGAAATGATTATATTCTAAATGACAGACACAAACAGAGGTGTTGAAGGTGATGACTTGCATAGCCAGCTGTTCAGTGACGGCCACTAAATTTGTATCAGAAATATGATTTTCATTTTTAAACTTGAAGGTCATAGTACTATCTCTTCTGCTTGGTGGTGGGTTTTGAGAGGAGGAGGGTTCTTGCGCCTCTCTGTCCCCATTGAAGAATGAGCTCTGCTTACTAGAAGGGGTAAAGAAAAAAACACAATGAAAAATTAAATAGGCAAGAGATGCGCGTAGTGCGAGACGATCCAAGTGGCAAGTCTTGATTGCATTATTTAACACCACAATCTGGAATGTTACAGAGCTTCACGTTTTAGTCTGTACTTCACTGTAGCATTTCATGTTTGTGCATGAACTGCTGCCAGTCAACTGGTGCTTACCTGTCTGCTCTTCTCCCTCATTTTTTGTCTTCATTTCTTACAGCAGTCTTCAGCAGCTTTCAAAATTATAAATGTGGCCTTTGTGATGATCTGAAAAGCATTGGTGACTTTTACTCGATGCCTAATCAATGTGGTGCTCTTATGCTTTTCTTTTTTAAAAGGAGTGACCGGCTTTTTTTTTTTACCCATGATGATTTTTGGTGGTTCTCAAAATATCCCAGTTAAACTGTTGCAAGGTCTATATATAGGCATATTTGCTAATAATGCCCACTCTTTATGCATTAAACCATCAAAATAAGAAGTACTATGCAAAAATTACAGCAAAATCCAGACAGGCGATGCATGTGAAACTTATTTTATCCTCATACAAACTTCATTTTTTTTTCTAATGTGTAACATTGTGATTTTTTTTTAATGTATGTATATACGTAAATTCCATCACTGTTAGTGGGAGTTATACAAATGGATCATGGAAAAAGCACTTTTAAAAAAACTTTTTCCAGACTCTTTAAACTGCACAAATGTATTGTCCATAGATAGCTTTTGTTTGTTCCTGTAAAAAGGAATCTATTGTTAATAGCTTAACTCTTGGAATGGGAAATTCTGGATTAAAATGTCCTGATATTTATTTCATAACATAATTTGCCCATGTAAACAGAGAAGTAGGGGCTTTTTTTTTTTGTAAGATCTTCAGTAACTATTTTTTTAATATAAATATGAAAGAAACTAACCTTATAGCTTATCTTCCATCAGAATTTTATAGGAAAATTTCTCTTATCACATAAACCAGGTCTGAGATATTTGTAGCTGGTGATTATTTTTAAAGGTTAAAGCCTTTTGATTCTTCTCAAAACATACTCCTTATTGAATGACAGTTCTTTAAACATGTATGTGTAGCTTTTTTGAATTTATGCTCAAATATACTTTCTGGAAGTCTAATTATAGAAAATTAGCTAATATAGAAAATAGCTAATTATAGAAAAACTGGGAGGCAGGATGTATCCTTAAAGAAGGAGGAAGAAAAGATAAGTTTACACTAGCTCTTTTTGGTCTACAATCTGATTTTACAGTTGGTGCAATGAAGAATATGTTTTGAGAATTATATATATTTAGAAGTAAAAGTTATAGTTCCTTTCCCACCCAGCAAAAAGGCAGGGAAGATGGAAAATAATCTGGTGCAGTATTTCTCAATAACAATTGGCATGAACACCTCCTGAGACAGCTGCAGGGAGCGTGTTGAGTGCTCACCCAAGTCTCGTCCATTGAGCTTGTCTTGCACTCCATGGTGAGACCGATAGAATAGTCATCAAGATGACTTGCCAGGATTTCTCCTCCTAATCCAATATTAAATAAGTCAGGAAGGATAGATTCCAGGTGGATTTGGAGGGATGCTAAGTGAAGCTACAAGACTACTAAAATGAATGTGATTACTCTCTTGGAGTTCCTCATACATTGTAGTAGCTCTTCAGAGAATGAAAGTTCTTGAGGATTTGCCGCATGAAGATTTTATCCCGTAGGTGATGGTGTGCCTATTGAATTACATATTGTTGTTAAAAATATATATATATATAATATGTTCTGCTGTTTAGATGCCCAACCTACAGAATCTGAAAAGGAAATTTATAATCAGGTGAATGTAGTGTTAAAGGATGCAGAAGGAATACTGGAAGACTTGCAGTCATATAGAGGAGCTGGCCATGAAATCCGAGAGGTGAGCGAGAGCGTTACGATTGTGCACAACCTGCGGTTGTTCATTGTCTGATCTAACCAAATGCTGCTGGATTTTAACTTTGCTTGCAGGAGCTGTTTTGGCAGAGCATGTTATCTATTAAAATTGCTGTCTTGAATTTCTACTCTGGAATGTTCCATTTTAGCAGTGAAACAGATGTCACTTGTTTCAGTAATACTAATGCACATGTGTAATAGCAAATTATGCTTCTCAAACTTCTTATGGAATTGTTATTGATTTTTCTTTATATTCCCATGGAAGCTCTTCTTGAGTTAGTGTCGAATTTGGGAAGAGCGTGGCGTGACTAGAATGCAATGTTGAGCAGTGTCGACATCTTTTTGTATGCTAATTGGAGAAGTCTGATGTATGGTAATCCTGACACAAAAGACATCTCATTTTTCAAAACCTTTTAATTGGCTTTTATTTACCGAAGTAGATGTTAGGAACAGAAGCAAAGTTTCTTTACAGCATGTCACTCCATTTTACCTTTAAGAAAGGGTTGAATAAATACTCTCTCAACCCCCTTCCCTTCTTCCCCAGATGCAGCATTAGGGTTACTTTCCTCCTCAAGTGAGAGTGTGCTATCAGCAAGTTTGCTGATGACACCAAGCTGGGAGGAGTGGCTGACAGGCCAGAGGCTGTGCTGCCATCCAGAGACCTGGACAGGATGGAGAGTTGGGCGGGGAAAAATGTAATGAAATATAACAAAGGCAAGTGTAGAGTCTTACATCTGGGCAGGAACAACCCCAGGTTCCAGTATAAGTTGGGGAATGACCTATTAGAGAGCAGTGTAGGGGAAAGGGACCTGGGTAACAGCAGGATGACCATGAGCCAGCACTGTGCCCTTGTGGCCAGGAAGGCCAATGTCATCCAGGGGTGTATTAGAAGGGGGGGGTGGTTAGCAGGTCAGAGAGGTCCTCCTTCCCCTCTACTCTGCCCTGGGGAGACCACACCTGGAATGTTGTGTCCGGTTCTGAGCCCCTCAGTTCAAGAAGGACACGGAACTGCTGGAGAGAGTCCAGCACAGGGCAACAAAATGATGGAGTGGAGCATCTCCCTTATGAGGAAAGGCTGAGGGAGCTGTGTCTCTTTAGCTTGGAGAAGAGGAGACTGAGGGGTGACCTCATTAAAGTTTACAGATATATAAAGGGTGAGTGTCACAAGGATGGAGCCAGGTTCTTCTCAGTGACAACCAACGATAGGACAAGGGGTAATGGGTACAAACTGGAACACAAGAGGTTCCATTTAAATTTGAGAAGAAACTTCTCAGTGAGGGTGACAGACACTGGAACAGGCTGCCCAGGGGGGTTGTGGAGTCTCCTTCTCTGGAGACATTCAAAACCCGCCTGAACACCTTCCTGTGTAACCTCATCCGGGTGTTCCTGCTCCAGCAGGGGGATTGGACTGGATGAGCTTTTGAGGTCCCTTCCAATCTCTGATGTTCTGTGATTCTGTGTGAGTTACTGTAACGTACTCTTAAGAAATCCTAGTACATGGAGGAACCTCTGCTCACTCCAGGTGAGCTTGAGATACTCAGAGCCTTTCAGCGTTAAAGTACCATGGGTTTTTATTCAGTTTGTGTTGAATTCAAAAGGTAGGTTTAAGGATGTGGAGGTGGACATCTCAGGAAAGAAGCTTCCTAGGGACTAGAGAGGGTTGTCCTGCAGCTCACAGCCCAGGGGCAACTGAAACGGGGTTTGGAATCAAGGAGTCGAGTGTGAAAATGCAGCAGGAGAGTTATGAACATTTTTATGTCTGTTTTCTTAGCAATTTTCAGTTGCTAAGTAGTCTAGTTTCTGTCTTAAAAACCTGGAGACAATTTCGGGTTTTATCTATCTGGGAAAATTACTGTAAAGACAAGGTCTGTCCACATATACCTCTAAGCTCTGGTATAGACCGTGTCTCGGTGGTGCATTATGTTACTGATAATTAAATGTTCCTACTGAAATATTCTGCCTGAGTTTCATAGCAGATTTGATTTATTTTCTTTGCAAATTTAGAAATTGGCGATAGATACCAACATTACGATGGGGCTTTGATCATTCAACTTTTTTAGTGGAAATACCCCAATGAAGTTGTTGATTTTAATTAACTAGATCTCATTATGTAAATCTTATTTGAGTAGTTTTATTTTTAACAATTTTTTCATACTTTCTCCAAGTTGTTTTCGTATTCAGGATACTTATTTTCAACACAAGTGTTTAGAAATTTTTGGAGCAGGCATGGGTTAGTACAGGCTTATCTCTTAACTGGAAATTTCTCAGTAGGTGGAACTTTTAATCACTAGTTCCTCAAACAATTGCCCTGCATATTTTTCTTTTCAGTACTGTATCAGTTAATCTAAACCTCCTTTTTAATTTTTATTTTATTTTTCTAATTTAAGGCAATACAGCATCCCAATGACGAGAAGCTGCAAGAGAAGGCGTGGGGTGCAGTTGTTCCACTAGTAGGCAAACTAAAGAAATTCTATGAATTTTCTCAAAGACTAGGTAAGTGGAATTGTATTAACTTAGGGTTTTTTTATCTTGATACATTTGGCATACTCAGATGTGATCACATCTAGGTCAACCCCTTGTTAGTATTGAAAGCTCATATTGCATAGATTCCTTCTATACACTGCACTGGATTTTATTTATATCTGGGTACAGCCTTCTTGCATGTGAAAGCGAACTGCTGCAGCGGATACCCGAGAGGGGAGAATGGGAGCAGAATAGTCATCCTCTCCTTTAGTAACTCTAGAAAGCAGTAATGGGCTGATTGTTTTTAACATTATTACACTCATTCATCGTGAATGAATTCTGTTCATGTTTCTGATACCAAGAGTAATTAAAAGTGATTGTATTATTCTCTCCCAAACACCAAAATAATGTGGTCTGTGGAAATGCCCAGCGTTGGTTCCTGCAGCTGCAGTACTTAAGATGACACTTTGTGCCTTTTACAGAACTGGCTTGACCGATGTTGTGTCGAAGCTGATAAAACCTATTAGACTGAATTTGTTTTTTTCACAAACTCTGTTGTTACCTCACTTCTAGACAAAGTTATTAACATAGCTCATGAAAAAATGAGCTAAAAAAGTTGAAGCTTTTTGCAGGCAAGTTTTGCTTTGTTAAAGAGGTGAGGTATTTTTCTCAAAATGAGCAGGAAGTTACATCGTAAGTTTGTCTTAAAAACAAATAAAACATTACTTTTGCTGATAACACAAAATTCAAGGAATACATACTTATCTTAACCTGTGTTAGCAAACAGCAGCCTTTATGTTTTCCACAAAAGTCGCAGACAAAGCTTGAGTAAAACTTTTCAAGAAGTTCATTCGTGGCTGTTAGTGCTGATTACACTCAGTCTTTACAGCAGTTTGTAAGTAAATATGATAACGGTGTCACATAGAAGCAATTCTTCAAGCCCTGTTATTATTAACTACCATGTATTTTGGTAGATGTATGTTTTAAGTCTAGCACGCAGAATGACAGTCAGAGATGCAAGAAGCAGGTGCAGTTGGATGTTGTAAAATCCTCTCCCCTCATTTCAGAGGCAGGACTGAGAGGTCTGTTGGGAGCCCTGACGAGCACTCCGTATTCACCAACGCAGCACCTGGAGCGAGAGCAGGCTCTTGCTAAGCAGTTTGCAGAAATTCTTCACTTTACACTCCGATTTGATGAGCTCAAGGTAAGAACTTGTAATTTTGTAAGCACACAAGCTAGCAAAAAGAAACTAAGTCTGTTTACTGAAGCAGTCTAGTTGTGTTCTCTTCTACAATAGAGCATGGATTGGGTACTCAAATATCTACTGTGCTTGGCTTGTTCCCATGACCTACAGTTAGATTAAAGTGAAAAGCAGATGAAAAACTGCATTAGCTTTAGGCAGTTGTTGTATTTCAGCTCATATTAATCATGTTTCTTCATCTGAATTTGGCATATCTTTTGGGATAATGCTGCTTCTTCTATTATGTGCACACCCATAGTCCAGCTATTTTCTTACTAATGTGCAAGGCACAAAATTAATTTGCTGGTCTGAACCATGGACTTAAACTAACGAAGGCATTTTTTTCAACCTACTAATTTCAGACTGCTATTTAGGAGACTACTCCTTTTCTCGTTCTTGTTAGATCTTGTTCTGAAAAATCTGAGAATTTAACCAGAAAGCTTTGTTCCACATATCACTTCCCAACATGTCACAGGCCTTTTTACTTCAGAAGGGTGAATATTTTCTTGTTCTCAGTATTATATTTTATGAAAACTTGTCCTTATATTTTTCTTGAGTTTGTCACAACTCTTTTGCTTCCATATCTGTATAGATGACAAATCCTGCTATACAGAATGACTTCAGCTACTACAGAAGAACTCTGAGCCGTATGAGGATTAACAATGTCCCAGTAGGTAACCTTTGGGTGATGCAAAATGTCATCTTATACTACCACCTCTCACTTTGATGTACAGAACAACTACATTATTTTTTTCGTTCTGTTTATAGGCGGAGGGAGAAAATGAAGTAAATAATGAGTTGGCAAACAGAATGTCTTTATTTTACGCTGAAGCAACGCCAATGTTGAAAACCTTAAGTGATGCTACAACAAAGTTTGTGTCAGAGGTAAGAGTATAAATTTGTGGTTTGGATAGTGTAATTTGAAGCACTGCAGGGCCTGGCATCACTTTGGAACATAGAACTCTTCTACCAGACTTAATCTGGCATCAAGAAATCAAACTTGTTTTTTGGAGCCACAAGAAATATAAAGTATCTTTCTCAGATGCCAAAGAGATTAGAATAAATTAATCTACCCACCATGTGGATGTCACACAGCTTTCATGGGTAGCGTAACAATATTGGTAGCAGTGGCTTTCTGCAAGGAGAGGTAAGTATGTTGCCTGCATCTTGGTGGTGGTTTAGAGCAAAAACTTCAGAAAATTGTGCTTGAAAGAGGAAAGGGAATTGAAATGTAGCTTTGTTTTCTCCTTCCCAGGACCCTTGTGTTTTGCTGTCTGAAGTCAAGTATATTTTCATTATTGCAGAAGAGGGGGAGGAACCTGAACTGGAAAAGTAGTCCAACAACTTGATACATCCCTATTTATCTTTAACTACCTAAATAAAAATCAGTGATAAAATCCAGTCACTACAAATATTGTGCTTTATTCCTGGTAACTGGGATGATTTGTCTTGCATGCAAAGAATGCACACTATTTGTTAATAAAAAAATAATTATATGTTACATGATTAATACAAAGATACATTTGGGTTTTAGTATTTTTTACCAAATTCTGCTTTACACTTGAAATGCTTTGAGAAAAACAGCCTCTTATCTTACAGTTCTTTGAGGTGTTTGTCTGCAACAATTTTAAGTCTTACTGTTGCAGCAGATGCAGGTATTTGGTTACAGGAATTTCTGTCTTTAAAGAGCAAGTAAGATGATTCTTTTAAAACTTCCCAGAAGTAAATAGTGTCAGTGGTGTATTCAACTACAAACAAGCAAGCAAATGCCACATGTGGTAGCATTTGTTCTTTTAAGTTGCTAATCTTTATTGTAACGTTATTAAAATCTAGTGCAAAGCCACCTAATTTACCATAGCTGTATTGACGTTTTTAATTCCTCCACGTGGCTGTGCCAGCAGATCACTGATTTGATTTTAGTTTTTTAGTGGAGTATTTCACAATAATTGAATTGGAAACTGTTTATTTTCTTCTGCAGAATAAAAATTTACCGATAGAGAATACTACAGATTGCTTAAGCACCATGGCCAGTGTGTGCAGGGTCATGCTGGAAACCCCGTGAGTATAAACAGCACTTGTATTGTGTATGAATCACATGACTTGTGATGCATAAAGTGAAAAAAAATATAATTGGGGTATTTAGGAACTGTGGTGTTTTCTTTTTATCGACTTAGTTTTTTAACCTTGACGTGAAACTAACTTGTCTCGTTTTGCTAGCCATGCAAATCATGTGGTCTACTTTTCTGAACGTATTAATATTTAAAAATAGAATGGCTATGAAAGCTAGACAACCTCTTGGCACTCTTTAGAAATGGATTTTTCATCTATAATTCAGGAAAATACACAATTTGAGCATGATTGCCTAGGGCCTCCTGAAAGAGGGGTTACGGGCAATGCATTGGAAGGTGCCTCCTTGCAAGTTGGCTGGAACAAAATTATGGTGCCCCTGCCTGGGGAATTATGAGGCAACTTTTGGGCACAAATGCAGTCTGTTGTCTGCTGTAAATTTAAGAGCCACTGGGAGTATGAACAAAAAGTCAAACTAAACTTTGGGGTTTTTTACCTGTTTCTTGTGGATTCTAAATAGTTTCTCATTGGTAAAATTACTAAGGCATGAGGTATGTCTTCTTTAAAGAAGTTTCTGTCCAAATACGGCAGTGTATTTATTTTGGAGCACATTAAGAGGTCCAAATATTTATATTCATACCCTGCCGAGGTAGGAATGATCAGTCCCATTCAAGAAAGTGGTTGTGTTGTTCTTTAAGCTTTCTCTTTTTTTACCTCTGAGTCAGAAGTTTGATTTGTGTCTATAGAGTAAAGGGTGGAGAGGAAAAGGGTAGGAAGCATGGGGTTAATGGGTGTTTGTTTTTTGGGGGGTTGTGTGGGGTGGATTTTTTGTCTGTTTTGTTTAGTCTCTAAGGATTTATAGTAGAATTTTTCTCTTTAGTCTTATTTTGGCCATTGCTAGCTATGTACTCCTTGTGTCTTAATAGATAATAATCTGTGTTTCTAAATTACAGTGAATATAGAAGCAGGTTTACAAATGAGGAAACAGTATCATTCTGTCTGAGGGTAATGGTGGGTGTCATCATACTCTATGACCACGTGCATCCGGTGGGCGCTTTTGCCAAAACTTCAAAAATTGATGTAAGTTTATTGTTACTAAATAATCTTTTGAGTATTTAAGTTGTATGGAGGCTCTTTTTCTGTCCTCCAGGTTCTAGCTGCAGATGGACACTTTGAACACATGCTAAATGAATAATGGCACCTGTTAGCAAAGCATCTGCTTAAGTGAAAAACACAAACTAGGCCTTCAGACACATAAATGGTCCTTGTTAGGTCATGAAGAATCTGTTTTGATGGAATTCAGGTGGTGTCTCCAAGTACTTGTGAACAGTGGTTGTGTTGGAACATCCAAATCAGGATGACCATGAGCCAGCACTGTGCCCTTGTGGCCAGGAAGGCCAGTGGCATCCTGGGGTGGATTAGAAGAGGGGTGTAGTTAGTAGGTTGAGAGAGGTTCTCCTTCCCCTCTACTCTGCCCTGGTGAGGCCACATCTGGAATATTGTGTCCAGTTCTGGGCCCCTCAGTTCCAGAAGGACAGGGAACTGCTGGAGAGAGTCCAGCACAGGGCAACAAAGATGAGGGAGTGGAGCATTTCCCATGTGAGGAAAGGCTGAGGGAGCTGGGACTCTTTAGCTTGGAGAAGAGGAGACTGAGGGGTGACCTCATTAAAGTTTACAGATATATAAAGGGTGAGTGTCACAAGGATGGAGCCAGGTTCTTCTCAGTGACAACCAACGATAGGACAAGGGGTAATGGGTACAAACTGGAACACAAGAGGTTCCATTTAAATTTGAGAAGAAACTTCTCAGTGAGGGTGACAGACACTGGAACAGGCTGCCCAGGGGGTTTGTGGAGTCTCCTCCTCTGGAGACATTCAAAACCTGTCTGGACATGTTCCTGTGTAACCTCATCTGGCTGTTCCTGCTCCGGCAGGGGGATTGGACTGGATGATCTTTTGAGGTCCCTTCCAATCCCTGACATTCTGTGATTCTGTGACTGGAAATAACAAGGGTATCTGGCTAGTTCCTGACTGTCTGATAAAAATTTAGGTTCATCATTTACCAGTCTTCAATCTACCAGTCTATCCATTGTATTAGCTACAGTTTGTCATTATTTCGCTGGCTGAATATAATCGTTCGTAATGGATTTATGATAAACAAAGATATTTTTGCTTATAGTTACTTCCTTTTTTTTTTACATTTTATACAGCAGAGCTTGATATCAAACTTGTATTGCCTGAAGATATGCAGGTTTTTAAGCAGCTAAGCCATTCTGTCATAGGAAAATGTAATACTGAAATCTGAATTCTTTTCTAATATAAAGAAAATGCCCTTACAGTCCTGCAGTTTTTAAATACTTGTTATTTTCTTTCTGAGAAACTGAATATAAACCACTTTCTGTATTAACATGAAAAAACTGTATCTTTTTTAACTCCTAGATGAAAGGATGCATCAAAGTTCTTAAAGACCAGCCTCCTAACAGTGTAGAAGGCCTTCTAAATGCTCTCAGGTACTCTTATTCTTTTATTTGAAATATTTTTATGTGACTTTTCATAAATTGTCCATGGCATTTTCTTCAGCAGTCAAGCATTCAGCAATGTTAAGTTAAAAGGGGAATGTTGTTCCAGTGTGTCTTAAGACAGGATTACATGAAGAAACTGCTGGATTTTTAAGCTGTGTCAGAAACTTGCAGTTGTTCATTCTAAGACCACTTTTTGACTATTTTAACTACTTGCAAGTTAAGAGTGAGTCTGCAGGGGTAAATGTGACAGAGCAGACATTGTACCTGCAGTTAAAACGGATGACAAAATATAATACCCAGAAGTTAACCGTGATCACACTGACTGCTTGGATCAGTTTGCATTGGCTGTACCCTCAGCTGTGTGTGATTTGACCATAGCTTAATGATTTTATTTATTGTTAGCAGAATACCAGAGTAGTTTCATGTGATTTTTATGTTTCGCAGGTAGCTTCAGACACGTAAGGCAGATAGTTTTTTGGTACCTGGCTAGTAATTGTTCACCTTTCACAAAGTATTTATAGGGAGGTGCGTAACACAAGAGCCTGTCTTTGCTGTAGAATAGAGGAGACAAGAAGTTGCCATGTTAATTGGAGAGGTAAAGAAAAATGGGTAATTCTATGAGTGTGGAAACCTAAAACCTGCTGATCTGGGACGTAAAGCCCTATCTGTAGTCAGCAGCTTGTTCTTCATGAGGGTGTCCAGCATCAGAGGAGTGGCAAGAGGTGCCAGAATGTCACAGGCAGATGAGGGCTTCATTCTTGTCCCTACTTGAAAAAGTACTGTACTGCTTTGGTACCAGTTGACTGTAGCTGGTTATTGCTATTCATACACTCACTTTGAAGTGTGGAAGCTTTATTTTGTCTTGCCTGAAGGTGTGTAGTAATGCTTTATTTTCCTTATCTCTAGTGAAACTGCTTTGATTTCATGTCCCCTCCTTTTTGTGTTGTTAAGATGTGGTAAGAAGTGGAACAATGTGATAAGTGGCTTTACTTGCAAAGTTTTTTCAGATTTGTAGCTAAAGAAAGAAAATAAATCTGGGCTTAATTTGAGACTTCATGTGAGTTTTTCCATGCCTAAATCATTTTGTTACTCATCTCTGAACCTCTCCTGTACGTGATTGGTTTTTGAGATGGTGATCAGTAAAAACACAAGCTTCCAAAGGGAAAAATGCTATATTAGCTTTTATTCTCTGACTAATTTATTGTGATTGCAGCTGCAGATGAACACAGATCTTTATTGCTACCCCATTTTTCCTCATTACGGTTGCACTGTTACTAAAGTACATGGAAAGTATCGCTCAGGTTCTTGCTCCATTGCACATTATTTTGTGGTTAGTTGTGTAAATTCAGTCTGTGCTGTTATGCTGACCTTTCACTGCACTGACCCATTTCATGTGTACACATGTTAACAGTCCTGATTTCATACACTTGATTACTTAGTAGGATATTGAAATCTTTCTTAAATCACATTTGGAATTGTTAGGAGGAGATGCAGAGGTGAGGTGCCATGTGCATGTGTGGTGAAAGCAGATTCATCATGAGAAAATAAGTCCAAATCTAAGTCCCTGATTCTGGAGGAGTGCTGGAAATTTGTGTGTTATCAAGAGAGAGATAATGTGTCTTAAAAGAAATGGAAGATGCTATGGATTTTGGAGGGAAATCAGCTGTTTGTAATTTGAAATTCATCTAAGTATTGTAATCACGTTCAGCTTTTTCACATGGGCAGAATACCAAGTGCTATAACTTTTCAGGGCTTTAGAAAACCTTAGGCCTCTTGTTTGTGAAAAGTATCAATTAGCAGGAAGTGCTGGAATATATATTGGTATTAATTTCCAAAACAAAAAGTCATTGTATATTCTTCAAGCTAAAGTATCACTGCAGTTGTGGATAACAATGGAAGTTCTCATTTAATAGGTTAAATTATGGAGTAAGTTTTTAATTGCTTTTAGATTACAGTCAGGGAAGGAAGATAAAGGAAATTAATCATATACAAAGATTACATCATTAAGGATATACAGTATTTTCATTTAAAATAAGAGATGACTAAGCTTTCTGTAGTGTTTTTAAAAATGTGCTTGTGTCCTAGAGAATTTTGAAGGGGGAAGGGATTAGAATAAACACATCTGTATACTCTTTAGTTTTATCAGCACAGTTACTTAAGTAAGCAGGAAATTAGGCTGAAAAGTGATTAAAGCCATTCTCATTGAGGGATCTTAGAAAGTTTTGGTCACTGGAAGTTTTGAAAAAATTTCTGGAGCTGTGTTGTATTTGAGGCTGTTTCCTATGAACACAGACCTCAGAGTTACTAGTAATTACTTATCACAACTGGTAGCACAAGTTTACTATGAATCGGCCTATAAGCATAAGAACAAACATCCAGCTGAGGCTCATTTTTAACCTCGATTAAGGCTGTTGCGTTCTAGTTCTGATTGATAGTAACATTTGCCGATCAGAATGTCTGATGTGTGTACTTGTAACTGTGCAGTGGGTGATGATCAGTGGCTGAGGGTTCTACTCCAGTACAATCATGTCGAGCCGTAAACAATGAAATTACATATTTGTTAAGCCAAAGTAAAACAGCATCCGTGCTCCTCTCAACTTGATTTTTATTTCTGTGTTTAGGTACACAACAAAGCATTTGAATGATGAGACTACCTCCAAGCAAATTAAATCCATGTTGCAATAACAGTTACCTGGAATTGGCACCTGCTGTAGACAGACAGTATTCTGCAATGACTGAGATGCACAGATTTTTTTTTTTAGTGATTGCAACTACTATCTCGTTCATTCTTGCTTTTTATTTTCTCTCTTCCTGTTTACCCTTTTTTTTTTTTTAATCACTTTCTTGTTCTTAAGTAAGCTCAGACTTCTTTTCTGTGCCAAATCAATGAAAATTATCAATTCTGGAAAGTATTTCTACTTTTCAGAATAGCCATCCTAAGTGGCAGCTAATTATGCGTTGCATTTGGATTTCTCTGTACTGGGGAAAGATTTGTGACTTGAACTAAATATTTTTAAACTTGTGGTTTTTTTTTTTTTCTTTTTTTGAAAAACTAATATTTAATATTGCTTCTTCTGCATGGCAAGACTGCCTACTTCTGCTATTTAAAAATCCCTCGATGACTTCATTTTCTATTGCAGCTTATTTTCATGTGCAACCATGAGGAAATTAAAAGCAGATTTGTTTAAATTAACTGTGTTTGTACAAAATGGTACCCAACACAAAGGTTTTTTTAAATGAGTAAAAAACTGTTTTGTTTAAAAGTTATGTTTGCATTTTGACTCATTTTTGTAAGGATGTATGTTGTATGTTTAACCTTTAATAACTAACGTTAAACTGTGGTGTGTGCGTAGCAAAATTACGTATGCATGTTCATGTCAAATGATTGGCTGTGGATAAGATAATAAAATCAGCTTTCATTTTTCTAAGTGTGGTTTGATTTACCAGTATTTTGAGTGAGATGTCTTCGTGCTCTTTGGATTTTTACAAAAAAAAAAATAATAAATTTATACATTTTATATAGTGAAAACTCTGCTGTTTCATTACCAGTAACCACTAGTCTAATCCACTGATTTAAGCCTGGCTTGTTTCAGGGTTCTTGCTTTTCAACTCTGCGCTGCTTCCCTGTTGTCACGGTCCATTCGGCGATAGACTCGTGATGGCTCTTTTACCTTGATCTCAGAGCGCAAAATTAAGGTGACCAAAATGCCAAGGGGTTCTAATTCAATCAAGCAGTGTTACTTTATTAATTTGCCCGTGAAGAGAGAGTAAGAAAAATAAAGGGGAAAGAAACAGGGAAAACTAAAGGAAAAGATGAGAAATGAGGTTGCGTTTATCACCAGTTGAGTTCCAAAGGCATCCCTTTGGTCTCCGGGTCCTGTGGAGTCCTGCCGGTTCTCCGTCGTGGTTCAAGATCCTTTGGCGGGAAGATCTTCAATGGTGTCCATTCTGGAGTCACCTTCTGTGCTTCTTCACACCCCCACCTTGCTCACCTTGTTTTAGGCCAGTCTCTGCCTAGACTTCGCAACCCAGGCTCGATAGATCCACTCTTTCTTTTGCCAGCGCTTACGTGTCCAGCATTCAGGGGTCTTTCTCTGGTCCATTGAGTGACCTCAGGACCCTTGGTGAGCTTCTGGGCATGCTCCTTTTCGTTGACTATTGTTTGAGCGAGCAGGTGAGGGACACGTGTAACTGAGGCTGCAGGTAAGAACACATTCTTCTGCATGGCAGCTATTGTTCCTGAGTTGAAGAGACCCTCATAACAATAGCTTTCAGGAGGTGGGGGCTGGTTTGGCTGAAGCAGCAGGCAAAGTCCACAGAACAGCCATTGTTAGCAGGAGCCCCCCCATATCGGAGAAACAGTGCCACAATGCTTCTCCTCGGGCCTCTCTCCAAGTCATTGTCCATGCGTTCTTTTGGTCTCAGCTTCACTTCTCGAAGTTCTTGATGGCGATGTTCAGGCAGATACTGCTCCATCTTGGGACCGACTCTCACACCTGTCCCCAGAAAGCTCACTTATACAGGGATTTTGGGGAAGAACTTTGTGCAATCCCCATAGATCCCAGTGGACATTGCTGAAGAACCTGCATCTTGGCTGCCCATTTTGACACCTCAGTAGAGTAATCAGAAATGAAGTTCCAGATGAGGAAGAGATTATTTTATTTGGATCTAGAGACTTTGAACTGTGTGCAGAATCTGTATAATGTTAGCGTAGTAAGCAATGTTTCCTCTTTGGCTGCCATTTCACCAGAGCAACTGTTAAGCTTTGATGGGTCAGTGAGGAAAATCTTTTTTGAGGAGGTAAGAAGATAACAGAAAAAAGATACTTGAGAATTACTAGAAAGAGCATCTCAGGCAAATAGCACATTTTGCATTGATGGGCAAACATGAGTGCACCTCATGTGTGTGGTGCTGTTGTGATTATGCCCAAAATGAGTTGTCAGCATCCTGGAAAGGAGATTTGAAACCTGCAGGCAAGCGTGAACAATCTCAGCTTTATTTGCTGGACAAATATTTTGTAACTTTGCATGTCACGCTAGCTCTAAATAAAACATACCGGTGTGACCATGCTGGATTTCTTGACCACAACCCTCTTCTGTGCCAGCAGGACAGATTCTCCTTTTTGTGGTTGTTGGAAAGAGATCTGCAAAATTTTAAATCACAGGATGTCAGGGATTGGAAGGGACCTCGAAAGCTCATGTAGTGCAATCCCCCTGCCGGAGCAGGAACACCCAGATGAGGTTACACAGGAAGGTGTCCACGTGGGTGTGAATGTCTCCAGAGAAGGAGACTCCACAACCCCCCTGGGCAGCCTATTCCAGTGTCTGTCACCCTCACTGAGAAGAAGTTTCTTCTCAAATTTAAGTGGAACCTCCTGTGTTCCAGTTTGTACCCATTACCCCTTGTCCTATCATTGGTTGTCACTGAGAAGAGCCTGGCTCCATCCTCCTGACACTCACCCTTTATATATCTGTAAACATTAATGAGGTCACCCCTCAAGTCTCCTCCAAACTAAAGAGCCCCAGCTCCCTCAGCCTTTCCTCATGAGGGAGATGCGCCACTCCCTTCAGCATCTTTGTTGCCCTGCGCTGGACCCTCTCCAGCAGTTCCGTGTCCTTCTGGAACTGAGGGGCCCAGAACTGGACACAATATTCCAGATGTGGTCTCACCAGGGCAGAGCAGAGGGGCAGGAGAACTGCTCTGGACCTACTGACCACCCCCCTTCTAATACACCCCAGGTACCATTGCCCTTCCTGGCCACAAGGGCCCAGTGCTGGCTCATGGTCATCTTGCTGTCCCCCAGGTCCCTTTCCCCTACGCTGCTCTCTAACAGGTCATTCCCCAACTTATACTGGAACCTGGGGTTGTTCCTGCCCATATGCAAGGCTCTACACTTGCCCTTGTTATATTTCATTACATTTTTCCCTGCCCAACTCTCCAGCCTGTCCAGGTCTCTGATGGCAGCACCGGAGGAAGAGTTCAAAGGAAGCATAAGTGTGTATTGTGGGTACCTGTGCATCTCTCTCTGTTAAGCAGGGTAATACATTTTTCTTTGGTGTTAAGAATGCTCAGCGGAATTTCTTGCTGCGGAGAAAGCAAAGCATGTACTGTCTGCAGGATTAAAATACTCTGGCACAGCACTGCTCTCCAGTCCTGGCAGCATCACAGTTGAGTCCAGCTGAGAAAGAACTAAAGCTGATTTTGCGTTTTTTTTTTAATTCCCAGAATTGTACGAGTGTTACAAACTGTGTACAACCAGCCATTCTGCATGTGTCTGAAAGGCGAACTGTCCTCATGCATTCATCAGCCCTAGGAAAAAATTCATGTCATCTCAACCTTGTTACTGTGAGTACAGTTATCAAATAATAATCACAGAAGGGGCAAATCATATTCCTGTCCGGTGTTATTTTTTGGAAATGAAGCTTTCTGTGTAACCTCATCTGGGTGTTCCTGCTCTGGCAGGGGGATTGGACTGGATGATCTTTCGAGGTCCCTTCCAGTCCCTGACATTCTGTGATTATTATCTGTAAACTAGATTTCACAGAGATGTTAAGCACAACTTGGATATTTGACAGTTTATTTCTGATCTAATTAGAAAACGCGTGGAACAGTAAATCCAGCCTGGATACTGTTACGGAAGAATGAGCCATAACACAGATTTCTTCATCTTTGTCTGCCTCAGTGGCTACTGACTAAAACAACACAGAACTTCTTCAGTCAGCTGTTTTGGACAACTCTTCCTTTCTGCTGTCGTGCCAGTATCTTGGCTTTTAAATATCCTTGTTCCTGTGGTCTGAGGATAATTGGAGCTTTCCTTTTTTTCCTCCAGCATTTGCGTTGTGCAGTGTCTCTGTGTACACAGCTGGGAAGGAGATTAGAGCTGGCGTGTGCCTTCGAGTTGGCCAACCCACAGCTCTGAGGCTGCCCTGCTCTGGTGCTTTCCAGGAGAAGACAACAGGCCTGCCAGTGCATCAGGCATCAGCTGGTCACGTTTGAGCTGGAACTGCTGGGTATTCACTGCACAAGCTTTCGTGCTTATACTTCACAAAACCACTCTTTGATCTTCTTCCTCTCTCTAATTATTTTTTTCAGTGGTGCCCAATGACAGGAAAAGGGGCAGCAGGCACAGACTGGAGCACAGGAGGTTCCATCTGAATATGAGGAGAAACTTCTTTATTCTGAAGGTGCCAGAGCCCTGGAACAGGCTGCCCAGAGAGGCTGTGGAATCTCCTTCTCTGGAGATATCCAAAACCTGCCTGGATGGGATCTTGGGTAACCTGCTGTAGGTGAACCTGCTTTAGCAGGTGGGTTGGACTAGATGATCTCCAGAGGTCCCTTCCAGTCTGTGGCAGTGGACAGAAGAGTAGCTGGCAGGCTCAGATTTTCTGTAAATTTGGGGGGAAAATTGCTCACTTTGGCTGGCACTGCCCTGTTGTGACAGCCTTTGGTGCTGAGGTACAGGGCTGGGTGGCACTTGATGGTTTAAGTAAATGCTCAAATTAGCCATCCTCCCTCTGCTGTGAGCTGGCGTAACCAACCCGTAACTGCTGTGGGTGTAGATCTTCTCCTTGCCATGCTGCCTCCGAATGTAAGCGCTATTGCTCCTTTCTTGTGGGCCTCAAAGTTGGGGCACAGGTGTGTCTTTGGAGTATTGTGTCCAGTTCTGGGCCCTTCAGTTCCAGAAGGACAGGGAACTGCTGGAGAGAGTCCAGCGCAGGGCAACCAAGATGCTGAAGGGAGTGGAGTATCTCCCTTATGAGGAAAGGCTGAGGGAGCTGGGGCTCTTTAGTTTGGAGGAGACTGAGGGGTGACCTCATTAATGTTTACAGATATCTAAAGGGTGAGTGCCACGAGGATGGAGCCAGGCTCTTCTCGGTGACAACCAGTGATAGGACAAGGGGTAATGGATTCAAACTGGAACACAGGAGATTCCACTTAAATTTGAGAAGAAACTTCTTCACGGTGAGGGTGACAGACATTGGAACAGGCTGCCCAGGGGGGTTGTGGAGTCTCCTTCTCTGGAGACATTCAAAACCCACCTGGACATGTTCCTGTGCGACCTCACCTAGGCGTTCCTGCTCCAACAGGGGGATTGGACTGGATGATCTTTTGAGGTCCCTTCCAATCCCAAACATACTGTGATACTGTGAAATGGGTCCATGGTGACTTGTGCAATGCATGTCACTGTTCGCATTGACTGCTTAGCTTCACTCCTGACCACAGGGCCAATAGTCTGTGTGCCACCCCACAAGCCCTGGAATTCATTCTTGCAGTTCTTTAGTACCAGCCTGGTTTTGTCATGCTGATTTAGTTCTTAAAAGTACACAAATTACGGAAACGTTTCAAAATGTTTCTCCTAAAAAAGTAAGCTTTCCTGTCTGTATCTTCTGCTTATAAACCACATCAGGCTTTCACTTTTCCAGAAATACTCCCTGTTTCCTAGGAGTTTCACTATGACTGGAGCAGATCTGGAGAGGGAGATCCTGGAATAGCTTGTTGCAGGTGGACTTGGGGTGTTTTGGGCAAACACCTTGTTCTGGATGCACCGTCCCCTGGCTGGTCCCTCCTGGCTCACAATGGTGCTGGAACAGTCTGCCCAGGGAAGTGGTGGAGGCACCGTCCCTGGAGGGGTTTAAAAAATGCATAGATGAGGTTCCTTAGGGACACGGTTTAGCGGTGGATTGGGCAGTGTTAGGCTAATGGTTAAAGGTCCTTTCCAACCAAGACGATTCTATGAAAGCCAATGTCAGCGTGTCCTATGCAGTGGGGATGTGGTGACTCTGCAGGCTCTTACTGTTCTAGAAGGTTTTCCATCCTCCTTTTCTTCAGGTTTTCTACACTTTGTGTTGTTTTTCTGTCCCTGAAATGGCACCTCAGAAGCAGATGTAAATAATTAACAAGGAGTTGTTTATGCAGTCGCAGTGAGTTTGTAGTCATGGCATTTCAAAAGTGTGTCTGTGTGGAAACTCGTTTACTGGGCACTGCAGACACATCTCCTACCAAGTCTTGCTCGTGCCTTGATCCCCTTCCCGGCTGTGGACAGGAAGTTGCTTGATGTTCAAAATTTTGAGAAATGCATCTTTGTGAAGCAGCTTCTTTTATCAAAAATGAAAACTAGCCCTGCATTGCCAGGCTGTTTGCCCTTGGTCTTTCTTTTGGTCTTTTTATTGGGCTAAGCAAAGTACAGGGTGTTTCAAAAAGGGCTCAATTTGAAATCACCGTTGCTTTGAAATTTGGTCCATCTATTTGAAACACCCCGTGTTTTCACTCCTTTTCCCAAGCCTGGTGTGATGCCTGATGATCAGTATCAGCTCTTCCTCTGGGGCAGTGAAGCAAGGAGCAAAGCAATACCAGGATAAAGTTCATGTGATCAATTTGCATATCGTTTTGTAATGACTTGCTATCACATGGGATATTTAAAAACTGGATGATTGCATCCATCTCAGTGCCCCAGATCTGGGGCAGAGCTTTGCTTCTCCCCTCTTTGGTACTAATGATCCTTTCAGGTTGATCTCATCCTCCTGTTTTGTTACTGTGATGATAAGAGGGTACCTGGCCAGGCTTATCGCTTCTCTCAAAGCAGGGGGCTGTACCTGGTGAGCAGATGTAGCCCCATATAATCTGACCATCTCTCTTGAATCTGAGCGATGCTCTTGGTCCCCTTTTGTCCCAGCTCTAGTAGCGTGAAGTGAGCGTTTGTGGAGGTTTATGGGGCAGAGGTGAAGTCATCTAGTTACTTGTGGGGTTGTTACAAGACGTGGGCAAGTGGCAGGGTAAAGCTTTCCAAGTGCTGTAATTATTAATGTTTCACCAGCAAATATGTGCAAATGGTCTGGGAACTCCCGGGACCACCTTCGCTTGCTGCCTTTCCTTGCCTGCCCTGCAACCACATCCATGTGGTTGAGAGTCACAGCTTCATGCAAGAGCCTTTGTTTTGATTTTGAACAGCATTCATCTAGTGTATATGGAAACAGGTTGGTGCAGTCTCGTTATCTTCTGTGTGCTGCTGTGGTTAAGAGTGATTGAGGACAGGTCCTCAGATGGCTCCAGGAACCTCTGTACAACAAGAGTTGGAGAAATTCAGAAGGTCTATTTGTCTTCTTCTCCACAGCAGTCTGAACTACACCCCCTGCAGGCTCCTGCCCTGCGGACCCACGTTCTCTGCTCACACTTGAGCCTTATGCAGAACACAACGCGTTGCTGCAGGGCTCCGAGCAGGGGTGTCAAATTGATTGTCACAGGGGAGGCACATCAGCCTCGCGATTGCCTTCCAAGGGCCAAATGTAACTTTAGGGCTGTATAAATGTAGGGCTGATGTGGCCGCTGGTGAAAATGAGTTTGACACCTCTGGCTCAGAGGTGCTTGATAAATGAGGTGAGGAGTTAAAAGCAGCTGGTGATCATGATGATGAAGTGGGACATGGGAGAGCTGTGCCCTCTCCTGGCTCGTTGGTAATGGCAAATCCCTTTTGATCCCAAGGTCTCCAGAGGTGTCTCTCTGCATGTTCTCCCCTTCCTCGCCATCCAGCTCGTATCACTGGTGTCCCTGTCTACAGAAGCATGGAGAGCTCCTGCTGGAGGTGACATCTACTCCAGGTTCCAGTATAAGTTGGGGAATGACCTATTAGAGAGCAGTGTAGCAGAAAGGGACCTGGGGGTACTAGGGGACAGCAGGATGACCATGAGCCAGCACTGTGTCCTTGTGGCCAGGAAAGCCAATGGCATCCTGGGGTGTATTAGAAGGGGGGTGGTTAGTAGATCGAGAGAAGTCCTCCTTCCCCTCTACTCTGCCCTGGTGAGACCACATCTGGAATATTGTGTCCAGTTCTGGGCCCCTCAGTTCCAAAAGGACACGGAACTGCTGGAGAGTCTAGCACAGGGCAACAAAGATGGTGAAGGGAGTGGAGCATCTCCCTTATGAGGAAAGGCTGAGGGAGCTGGGGCTCTTTAGCTTGGAGGAGACTGAGGGGTGACCTCATTAATGTTTATAAATATGTAAAGGGTGAGTGTAGTGTCAGGAGGATGGAGCCAGGCTCTTCTTGGTGACAACCAATGGTAGGACAAGGGGCAATGGATTCAAACTGGAACACAAGAGGTTCCAGTTAAATTTGAGAAGAAACTTCTCAGTGAGGGTGACAGACACTGGAACAGGCTGCCCAGGGGGGTTGTGGAGTCTCCTCTGGAGACATTCAAACCCGCCTGGACACCTTCCTGTGTAACCTCATCTGGGTGTTCCTGCTCCAGCAGGGGGATTGGACTGAATGATCTTTTGAGGTCCCTTCCAATCCCTGACATTCTGTGATCTGTACATCCTCTATGGCTTTGTCCCTTGCTGGTAACCATGTGCACCATTACGTGACTGATGCAGAGAAGACGTGGCCTCTATAGTCATGGGAGTCTAAGACAGCCCCAAGTGAGAGCTGCCCTGTCACGAGCCTCTATTGGCCTGATCTGCCGACCTTCTTTTTGTTGTACAAATGCAAGAAAGAAGCAGAGCTGCTTATTTTATCCTGGCTCCTCATCTTCCCGCACTGTGTGATTTCACACGTGCCCATTGTGTCAAAGTGAGGCTCAAACGTTGGCCAAATGACGGGCTGGTCTCCAGGCTTGGGAAAGGAGTATGTGCAAACATCCAGCTCATCCCATGGGGCTGGAAACACATCATGTGAAAGGGCACGAGACACGCGTCCCAATTGCAGGGTGGAGGGAGATATTGCAGTATGAACCTGATGTCCCCATAACCAGCTATGTGACCCCTGATCAGCACTGGTGTAATTAAAAGCAGCGTGGGAGTGCATATGCTGAAAAGCTTGAGCTCAAGTAATGTGGAAGTCTTAACTGGGCTATTTCCTAGCTTTTAAGCGATTGCTTTTAGCATCTTTAGCATCCTTCCTGTTTTTTTAGGATGATACACTCTACATTCAGCACTGGGCTGCTTTGAAATGGTTTGTAGTCCCTGAGAGTGAAATGCCATGTTGGACCCAGGCTGGAGGTGCTTCCTGCGTTTACCAGCTGATTGACAGCGTTCTGGCTAGAGGAATGATGGTTTAATGCCATGGAAAGGAACATTGATGTCACGAGGAGTTTCCTAACATGTCTCTTACACTAACATAACTATCTTGCCAGAGAAGTGGAAGAGAGTGGCTCCTTGGAGACATTTAAGCCAGACTGAATAAAGGGTGAGAGGTGTCTGTTGGGAAATGTTGCAGCACTGAGATGGGCCAGACCGACCGACAAGTCTTTTCCATCTTAAGCAGAAGTTTGCGCTGGAAATTACACTTACGAAATATTCCCGCGTAGGCGGTTTGAAGTGTCGAACTTCAGAAGCGTCAGACCGAACTATAATCCACAAAACATCAATAATATCTAAAAATACAACTTTGACCGGAGTTGCAGAAAACCCTTTCTTTTGTATTGTATAAACCAAAAAAATGCTCTTGGGAAAGCACAGCAGGGAAGAGCAGCCGGCTGTCCTGAAGGTGGCAGTGATGCTCTTCTCAAACCGACCCTATTTACTGGCTAAATGCCACCGTTCTTTGAGAGCGACTGTCCCACCCACAAACTCTCCCTTCTATAAATTACTGCAATATTACTTTTCCCTTCAAAGGCTCGGTGATCCATTGCTCTCTTTATTTCTCCCCTCATTTTGACACATTAACACAACTTGCTTCATGCTCTGGCTTTGCAAATGAGGAGCAATTGATGCCGCGGTGTAATTGCGCGTCTGCTCTCAAGGAGGGAACTCATTTGAAAAAACGAATGGCCCCAGACCCCAAAGTTGTGCCCTGGCTGGTCTGCAAGTCTCTAAAGAATTTTGAAATGTGCTCTTAATCAAAAGCTAATTAGATGTCTTAATTAGTTTTTACAGGGTGGGTTTGGTTATGGGAGGCGCTGCCTGGGTCGTTGTGACACAGGAAGCTCTTGCTCGGGGAGCAGAGCAGGTAGAGCAGAGCAGTGGGGTTTCAATCAGTCACTTTGCTGAAGGGCCTTCAGCCTCACAAGGCACCATCATTTTTAGTGTCTGTCCCCTGTCACCTCCAGCACAGACAGCTGTCTCTCACCAGCGAGGCTTTGGGGATGATGCTGTTTGCAGGGGTGGCACTCGCTGCTTTCATCCAGCTCGGCAAATTCGCGGCCCCTTCCCACACTCTGGACTCAAATTTACTCTTCAGGTCTGGTCCCTGCAGCCCCAAACCTCTCCCCGGTGCAGAGATGGCTCATCCAAGTCTCCGATCTGGAAACCCTTAAAAGACAAATCTGATGGGAGACCAAGCCCACCCCATCTGCACCGGGGAGACATTTCTCCTGGAGTCTGGGGGACTCGAGATCAGACCATGGGAAATTTCTGTGGTCGGAGCCTAGATCAGCATTTACAGCTATTGCTATGAAGAGTGCTCTGTGCGCCTGTGTGTATGTTATATATCTTTTAAATAGCCTACTGTATCACCACTGCAAATGCTGTAAGCTCACAATAAAACCTCTGTTGCAGGTAAGGGAGGAGCTGATATTGTGCACTGCAGTGATTTCTTCAGTCTGTTGCATCTCCCCTCGCCCCCAGCCTGGAATTTGGGACTTTTCCCAAAATTGTTTTGTTTTCCTTTTTTTTTTTTTCCTCCTCAGTAATGCCATTAACAACTTGAGACTACATCCAATGCAGAGAAGTTTCTGGGGTCTAATTAGCCTGAGGTCGGGAATATCCCATGCTGAGCTCCTCTTGCAGAGGAAGAGTTTGGCTCCGAATCCTCGCCGTGTTTTCGGGTCTGAGCAAGCGGCCGAGGGCTGCGTGGAGCCGCCCGGGGAGCGTCTCCGAGGGGCTGTGTAAGGGGATCGGAATTTGGTCAGTCTGCGCCGCTTCCTCTTCAGAAAGGCGTTGGAGATGGAGCGGGGCTGCCCGGGCCGAGCGCCGGGCTGGGTTTTGGGGCCATGCCAGAGGAGTGGCAGTGGGTAGCAGGCACGGTGAGCGCTGCTTCAGGTGCTTTGATAAAACAAGCAATATGTGACCTCCGGAGCCCAAATGATGTCTGTGTGACTGAGTCGCCAATGAGATTTCAGGCACCCTTTAAAGGCTGTTTTTTGTGCAAGGAGAACGCATATGCTAACAAGCACGGGGTGGGCTGTAAATGGGGAAAGCAGACAAACTTGTATTGCAGAAGTTTCTGGGGATGCTAATAGAGCTGCATCCAGAGGGCAGAATCTTCCCTTTCTTCTCTGGGAGCGATTCAGGCACTCAGCAGTGCTGTCGCATCTTCTAACCAACAGCCCATTGCCAGAAACGCCTGTTCCTCAGCAGACGAAGAGCATCAATGCTCCTCTGGTTTCTCTTTGGTAACTCTTTAGTAGCATGACTGGAAGACTATCACCTACCAGGACTTGGACCAGACGCTGCTTCCCATCCTCTGTGTCTGTCAGCCCTGCTGATCATTGGGTGCTATCTCGCTGGGGAAGAGCGTTGTAGGAAAATGCACCAAAATAGTTTGAATTTTTTGCACAGGGGTTCACAGAGTGAACAGCAATGGCGCACAGACTGGCCAGGGTTGGTGTTTCTAAAGCTGCCGAGTCCCACAGGAATCAACCTCCTCCCACTTACTTCTTTGGACATCGGCGTGCAGCCACCACTGACAGGTTCGGTGAGCTCAGTTCTCAGTTCTAGTGCTGTCACTGCAAGGATTGCAAATGGCATTGCGTGGTCTGTACCAACAATAGACCATCACTCCCAGTTTGCTGGCCCACGAGTGGATGTGCACTCCCCCAGCTGGCTGACACCACCACGTTATGGATAGTGGCACTTCGTGGTGGCATCATCATTTGCCAGCGCTGCCGTTGCGTCCCCTCGCCTGTTGGTAGTGGCACTGACTGGTCTGCCTTGGGGTGCTTGTGCTTTCCCCGCTTGGATTGACTCCGTGGGCTTGGCAGATCCCACAGAAACCTGTTTGCTTCTGTTCTCCCCCAGCTCAGACAGACACATCGATGGGACATCTCTGCTGGGGCTCACCTGCACACAAGCTGACCTGGGTGGCTGAGGTATTTCTGTATCTCCTCCCTGCAGAAAGAACAGATTTACCGCTGGTGAGGCACCAGCTGTAGGGTAAATCTGGCACAGCCTGCAGCACGTAGGTGGCTCTTGATGGCACAAAACGCTGCCATATGTCACTGGACCAGCACCTACTACCCCAGCACATCTGTTCAGGATCCTGCTGTGTGCCACTTCCCTGTGGCATTCCTCATCATACGCCTTCTCCAAGGCACTGGCGAGCTAGAGCCTGTAACATTCAAAAGATCCCCAGATGTTGGGGACAGTAGTTTGAGGTTGACCATTTAATCCTGGAATGTGTTACAGCAAAAGCAAACACATTTGGGCAGGAGGCAAAACATTCTCATGTTGAAGCTGTGAATCTGAGGGACCCCATCAGCCTTCCTGACCATAAGCACATCTCGTAGCCCTGCATTGTAAAAGACTGGCCCAAACCCAGCCACTTCCACAACAAACCTCTCCACGCATTCCTGCCTTGGTGGACTGAAAGCAGAAGGAGTGCTAACCTGGGTACGTATGGCTACATATGTTGTGAGACATTTGTATTAAAGCACCCGGTCGAGGTTGGGGAATAAATGCCGTAACCATTACAAAATGGGTGGTGAAAATAAGTTTCCCCCTCATTTAGAATAAAACAGTGAATGAATCCAGCATTTTATGGAGGGAAGGAGGCTGTATATAATAATTGAAAGTTTCAGTGAATTATATAGATCATATTGTTAATCAGTAAGTACTATGATCTTTACTTGCTTTCTTTATAGAGTTTATCTGTAAAGGTGTTTGAACTTGGGTCTCCTGTGGTGGGAAGATGTTTTCTCGTTCTAGCTTTCTCATATGCTAGAAAAGCGCTTTACCAAATAGTTTGCGGCATCTAATTTGTGTGTGTATATATATACATATGAAATGTTTATATTATATAAATAAAACACAGATGTTTGTAATAGACAAGCTATTAATTACAGCTCCTCATGGGGGAAGAAAAAGACAAAAAAGGTAGCTATGGTAATGATTTGCCTGTAACCAAACATCTGATTTTATGTAATAATATATGTCTATAATTTGTGTAGAAATGGAAACGTTTGTAGCAAGCAAAGCATAAGTTACAATTGCCTTTCTAGAAATTTAGGAGCTGTTAAGCTCACTCAGACCTGCGAGTCTTCTAGCCCAGGACTCTGACAATGACCAGAACGGGGAGGACCGAGGGTGTTCCAAGAAACACTGCAACGAGCAGTAAGATTGCCCCTTATCTCGGAAAAGTTTCCATTCCTCCCCTTCCCTCTGCAATTAGAGGTTAGCTAATGCCTCACATCATGAGAGTTTACATCTTTCTTGAGACTTCTTTTCAAAAATAGCTTTAAATATTTACTGCTGTAACTCTGGTCGTGCTTGTTATTCATCAAAATGTCTAATCATGGTTGGAGTCTTGCCAAGGTTTTATCATCTTTCAGCTTCATCCCATTTTCCTACTGCAATGATGATCTAAGGATGGGTGAGTGCGATGAACTGTAGAATGACCAAATAAAGAATGGTAATGGCAAATTACTGGAAAGCAACGAAGTTTTCCTATATATAGTTTTTTCTGTTTCATGTAACTTACTGTAGCAGGAGCAAAAAAAAAGCACAACCACAGGCATTGACAACACATTTTGGGATGGTTTTCCACCCAGATAGCTCTATGTTGATGCCAATCTTGAACCCTACTGTGCAGAACGGGCCCCTGCTGGCAGGATCTGCAATGTGCTGCTGGCTCAGAGCCACCTCAGGTTGGGGATCCGAGACCTCAGCTGGACCAGCCCCTTCCCCATCACCTTCCCTCTCCTTTTCATCTGCTCAGGCCAGGTCTTGAGGACACAGCTGCAAGTATTGCCCATGGGGAGCAAAGCAGGGGATCAGGGTGACTCAGTCTCAGAGATATATGTCAGAGGGATGGAGCACCTCTCCTGTGAGGACAGGCTGAGAGAGTTGGGGTTGTTCAGCCTGGAGAAGAGCAGGCTCTGGGGAGACCTAATTGCAACCTGGTGGCTGATGAGAAAGATGGGGACAGACTTTTTAGGAGGCCCTGTTGCGATAGGTCAAGGGCGAATGGTTTTGAAGTAAAGGAGGGGATATTGACGCTGGACATGAGGATGAATTTTTTGACAATGAGGGTGGTGAAACACTGGCCCAGGTTGCCCAGAGAGGTGGTAGATGCCCCATCCCTGGCGACATCCCAGGCCAGGCTGAACAGGGCTCTGAGCACCCTGAGCTGGTGAAGATGTCCCTGTTCGTTGCAGGGGGTTGGACTGGATGAGCTTTGAAGGTCCCTTCCAACCTTGATTGGTGTGGCCTTGGTGAGTGTTGTAGCCACGTTTGGCACAGAGGTGACACTGTCACAGGTGGAGGTCAGCATGGTGGAGGTGCGCAGCAGGGTGGACCTGTCCTGTGTGCCTGGGGATGTGGGATTTACCTGCATGTGTGCATCCAGCAGATGCTTTTTTGGTAACTCAGTAGCCAAATGTCACACTAGTGCTGATAGATGGTGCCAAAATAGCTCATGGCAACATCTCTTTTCCCTGAGAGCCATAGGCTGTGACCCTACGTAACCAGTATCAGAGAGAAGCTGCGTTAAACGATGGAGGTATGAAATGATAGTGGTTCATCTGCAGGAGAAAAACAGTAGCTGGCAGCTCCTCAGGGCACAGAGCTTTTCAGAGGCACCTCGGTCCCTCGGGGATTCACCCTGTGGGGTCCGGATGGGTCTCTGCCAGGCACGGGGTTACTTGGATGAAAGCAAAGCACTGGGGAAATGAAACAGGGTTCTGGTGGGATGATAAGCTCATCACAGGCTCCCTGTTTGATGGTAGTGATGGATGAGATCTCACTGATAAACGATCTGTCATGATACTCTCAGGATTGATCTCAGTGTTAAAAGCTTGTTTGATGTAGAGGAGTTTGGTATCCTTCTCACTCCTATCACACTGATAGGCCAGTGATGTTTAGCCGAGATAAATGCTCTGCTGTATTCCACAGCCTGGCTCTCTTTTTCATCATTTGTATTGATAGCAGGCATTATTATAAATATATTAATTGTTTTTCAGGAGGGAGTTGTGAAATTGGCAGTTGAGGGGCTCTCTTGCAAGAGGGAGACAGCATCTTCTCAGGCTGAGTGAATATTTAATCTTGGATCCATTCTTTCCCATGTCTCCTTCCATGGTCAGAGCTGCTGAATAGAGGGGAAACAAATTTAATCTGACTTGGAAAGTTCAGCGAATATTCAGTAAATCATCTGTTCACTGTGGAAGGAAGCCTTGCATTTGCTAGAAAAATTCAGAAGCATTTTCCAGTGTTGGATCTTCAGGAGGCAAAGCATCTTTCTAAAAAAAACTGCTAACAATATTAGTGTGTACATTTGTATTTAAGTACAAATCTAGGTACCTCAAGACATTTTATTTAAAAGTTGAGTCCTCATAGTGCTAGGAGCTATAGAAAGAGATAAGAAATAGGAGAGTTGCTGCGCTAGTGGTCAGATCAAAATGATAGATGGTAGCACAGTGGGATGTAACATGGAATGGTTTGGACAAATGAAGTGGAAGAGACAACTATTATAAAATTAAGTTTTTAAAAAGGCAATATCCTAATTCACCTAACTGTTTTCTCTGAGCACGACTTAGCAGCCCCCAAGTGAAATAACATTGTGGCGTGATTTAATGTAAGGGCAATGTGGCCATGTAGCAAGTTTGCCAGAAAGTGGGAAAAAGCTGCATGACTCAAAAGTTGAGTCTCATAGCTCCTTGAGGTGAGGAAAGATCTCCCAGATGCCTCGTCACCTCCTGGGGTCCCTCCCCAAAAAACCTTGAAGATAAAAGCAGACCCCTCAGCTCAGCGCCGCAGGGGGATGCTCGAGAGTGAAGCTGAGACTATTCGGTGTGTTGTTCTTTATCCCATCTTAACTATTGCTTAAAATCACACTTGTTCTTCAGGCTTGGCTTATTCCTCTAGCAGGCAATTTATCCGAATGAGCAAATAGCACCGCGCTCTTCTCCTTCAGCTACAGCTGGTTCAGATCTGATTAGTGTCTCTGACTACTCGAAATTGCTCTTTGTCGGATGCGCTGCCTGGTGCTTTCCTGCACGCAAGCGATGAGGTTGTAAGTACCAGACTTTGGCCTCTGTCCCCAGCGTTCCTGACAGAGAGGCTGAGGTAGCACATAAACCCGTCCTCATGCATTTAGATGTCTTCATCAGCGGAGAGCACCGTTTGGGAAGGAGACATTTAAAAATCTCTTTGTTGGGTTTATAGGTTCTTTAAAGCCACTTAGTCATTTGGTAGCAGGTTAAAATTAGTCCATACAAGATGAGGCATCAACACAGTCTTTTCCCAGAGCTCCTTATTAGCATTGATTTTTCAGTCAGGAGAAGAGTCGAGTAGTGGAAGATTAAATTAATGATACTGCGGTCTGTATGGTTTGCCTGGAAATGCCTGGCACCTTGCGCAGGGCCCTTACCACGTGGTTTGCCATGATACAAAACCTGAAGATTCAGCAACAAGAACACAGGAAGGTCATTCCCATTTTTAGGCTGTTATTTTGACTGGGATGAAAACCATTTCCCCCCCCGCCTTTTGTTTCACTAATAGTCAGTGGTTGACATGACGAGACCCTCGTTATTCAGCACTTCATTTAGATAATCTGGTGATTGTGGTCTTTGAATTCATAAGTGTAGTTAGAATTAATACGTTAATTCTTTCAGAGAAATGCAGTAAGAATTATCATGGTTGTGGTGTTTTGGTTTGGGGATTTTGTGGGGATTTTTTTTGCGTCTTTTTTGTTTGTTTGTTTTATATTTTTGTGGGGTTTTTTGTATTTTTATGGTTTTTAGCCATATTTGAGGTAATGCTCTGCAAAACCGTGCACTGGAAGGATGGGATGCATTCCTGGTCCTTGCATGTCACTGCTTGGCTCTTGCAGACAAAAGGGCTGATGCAGCATCTGTTGAAATGAATGGGACTTGTCCCCTGGGCTTGGTGGGCAGCAGAGCGGTGGGACGGGAGGAGGCTGGAGCATGCTCTGTATTCTTTGTGCTCTTGGGATCCCCACGTTGGCACCCTGTGATATACGCTGGAAGGAATTAGTTGTTAAAGAGATGAAGATAAAAGAACCTAGAGGCTAATGGGTTCCCTCAGGCAGCTTCATTTCTGGACATCTTTTTGTCTTGGGCTAGTCAGACCTACCTTGAATGATGCCAAAGCACGAGTCCCATCTTAGCTCTCTCAATAGTGAGAGACAAGTGTGTCTTCAGCTTGATTCATCTTGTCCTGACATCGTGAGACAAACAAGATTGTTGTCTTTCTGAAGGTATCTCTCTGCTTGTGACAACAGGGAGAACCTTGGTGGCCCAGTTTATTTCTTAGATAACTCAAGTTGTGTCTGATCAATGCTGGGGGTTTTTTTGTTGCCTTTTTCTGAAGGGCCACAGTTGAACCAGCACAGGTATGCTATAGGTATTCATGGCATGGACATCTGAGTTGTAAGACCAAGGAGGTCATGGAACTCTGGCACAACTATATCCTGACACTTTCCATTTTCTTTTTTTTGGTCCTTTGGAAGCAGCAGGGACTGGAGTCAGTGTACCACTGATAGTGATTGAACCACTGAGCTTTTTTGAGAAAAATCTGCAGACCAGCTTGTTTTGCATGAGTGAAATCACCAGAACCGTAATCTTGTACAAAGCTGTAATTACAAACTTTTTAAATGACAAACAACGAGAAAAAAATTAATCATAAGCTTTGTCCAACAATTGACCAGTTACCAGCATTCTCCATAGACATTGTCAAATACCTGTTGATAAGTGAAAAGTCCTTTTTTTGGTTTGTTTGTATTTCTTTGAAGCTTTTCACAGACCTATTTCCAGTTCCTTGAAGCCCATCAGTGGTTGTCCATACTTTACAGGCTGCAAAGCATGGGTTTAACAGATATTTTGGAGTTGGACCCATGTGTCCCATGAGAGGGGGATCTCAGAGCCTATGGAAGAACTGATGAGGTGACTTCTTGGAAGGAGCAAGCCTAAAGGTGACCATGGAGGGGCCACAGTAAGAAGCCAACTGTCCATGGGGTGATGTTGTGCTGAGCCTCTCTGGAGAGAGGGAGAGTAGGTGAGGAGAGTTAAAAGGAAGAAGGGACTGGAAATAATGACTGCATCTCCCCTTTTACATATATATATTTGCCTTCAGCCTCTCTCTTAGAGTGATTAAGCAAGTTCCCAAGCCCAAATTTTGTCTAGTGGAACAAAAGCATACCAAGTATTGTTTCTCAGGATGCTAACACGCTAGGTTGGGGTCCTTGAGGAAGATGCGACCCCTGTCTCTGCACCTTCATTAACTCTCCTTCTGCCTCTCCCCAAAACGATGTGTTCAAGCACTGCAGGAACATCATGTCATCAGTGCTGTAGCAGCCAGTTTCTTTATCCTGTTCAATGCCATCATTTCATAAATCAGATCAGAAGACGACACTGGGTCATTCTGTCCTGACTGAAGTGATTAAGTAGATCTGTGCTATTAACTACAGTTATCTTCTGAAAATGTCAGACTGCCTGCCAAGATCTTGCCATGAGTTGAATAAGCATCTGCTGGCTGAGGATTCAGACTCTGGAGTGGAGGCGATCGTACGTAACTGCAAAATGCAAACTCAAGGATTGAGCAGCCCCCTCCCACCCCTAGATCCTGCATCTTGCTGCCCCTCGGTGTTGTGGTTCTGCACAGAAAACTCACATGTTTAGTCCCAGCTGTATGGGTTTTGTCCAGCTGAGATATAATGTGTCTGACTGTTGTTCCTTGTAGCGGGAAAGAAGTTCTGAGGAAGTTAAATATTATTTTTGAAAGACAGAACTTTGTATTCAGGGTATAAATTCAGTTGTTCCCCCCAAACATCTGTCAAGTATTGTGGCTGCGTCTGAGAGATTTTAGAGAAGGAGCCTTGGCCCTGCTGTTAAACGTAGTACAAGAAAACAGAGAGTACATGAAATTGCTGCTTTAAGGAGGGAGAACATTTGCAGCATTGCAAAATGACACAGGGAGCTTTTACTGCAGGCTGGGATGGGATTAACATCCCCGCAGCAGTGTTTTGAACTGCCTCCTGGCTGCCTGGAGGTCGTTCAGGACCTGCTGCCCCCCCGCCGTGACCGTGCCGGCCGTTTGCATTCTTCATCCACAAATGGATGCTGGCTCACACGTCGGCTCTTTAATGGTTCCCTTTAGGATCTGAGGACGTAAAGCATTAGGAAACTTGCAGTGTTGTAATAAAAGGCGCTGTGGATGCTTGGTAAGACAAAGTATTAGAGGTTTCCTCCTGCATAAGTAGTGTGTGTGTGTGTATGTAGGGGTGTGTGTGTATTTAGATGTGTGTATGTTTATATATACACACACGTTTGCTTCAGGTTAGTGCATAGACAGAAAGGCAGGGCTTACCACTCTTTCCTAGGTTAGGGAAAGACCACTGATGTTCCTAACACATGAAAACACAAGTGATGGTCAATTTCGTGTATTGTACTTTATTGTTTTTTAGGATTGCTTTGCAGGCATATGAGGATGTTGAAGAGCTATACACGAAGAGTCTTTACAACAGAAATGCCTTTTATGTTGGCAGTGGGAAGGCAGGACTCTCAGGTTTTATTTCTCTTGGACTTTTGAATGTTACTTTGTCTATTGCACTAAGCCTCTCTGGACCTCCCGTTTGCTGTATTTACTGTCAGCTTTGCTTCTAGTGGAAGGATTCAGAATTGTGGGTGTTTAGGTGAGTGTGTTCATTTGCAGGTGGTTAAAGAAATGACATAAGGTCATTGTTGCTGGATTGGTGAGCATGATTTAGTGGCAAGGTCTAGTTAGATTTACTGGGTTCAACTTCTTGTTTATATGAGTGTCTGCCTCAGCAAAGAAGGAGCATCTCTAGAATCATCACAGCAAGAGCATCTCAGCTTTAGAAGAAGGAGCAGCCATGGGACTTGGGAAGGATGGGGATGGTCTGTCCTCCAGTCCTCATTGTGCTAATAGGGGTCTCCAACATGAGTCCTACAGGATTAACTCTCTTCAGGTGAGAATTTTCCATGTAGAATCATAGAATCATTTTTGTGGGAAGAGACCTTTAAGATCATCAAGTCCAACCATGACCTAATTCTAGTACTAAACCATGTCCCTAAGAACCTCAACTATACATCTTTTAAACACCTCCAGGGATGGTGACTCCACCACTGCCCTGGGCAGCCTATTCCAATGTCTGACAACCCTTTCCATGAATAAATGTTTCCTAATATCCAATCTGAACCTTCCCTGGTGCAACTTGAGGCCATTTCCTCTCATCCTATCACTTGCTACTTGGGAGAAGAGACCAACCCCCTCCATGCTACAACCTCCTTTCAGGTAGTTGCAGACAGCGATAAGGTCTCCCCTCAGCCTCCTTTTCTCCATGATAAACAGCCCCAGTTCCCTCAGCTGCTCCTCATCAGACTTGTGCTCCAGACCCCTCACCAGCGTCATTGACCTTCTCTGAACCCTCTCCAGCACCTCAATGTCTTTCCTGAGTAAGGGGCCCAAAACTGAACACAGGATTCCAGGTGCAACCTCACCAGTGCTGAGTACAGGGGGATGATCACTGCCGTGGTCATGCTGGCCACACTATTCCTGATACAAGCCAGGATGCTGTTGGCCTTTTTGGCCACCTGAGCACACTGCTGGCTCAGAATGTAACAGTACTGAGCTGAGCAGGGCATGTTTCTTTGCTGTTAATTCAGTGCTGTGCTGGTAGAATTGGCCCCTTGTGGGCTGGTGTCAGTGGCTACAGGCATTTCCCCTTGGCATGCTGAGCCATATGGACGCAAGGACACATGCGGCTTTCACAGCCGGTGGTTTTGCTGCAGCTGACTTTTTGCCTTTAAAGTTTTGATTGCCTGAGATAAATACTCAAGCTCAGAAGCAGTGTGGCAGCGATGACCCCCGGCTTGTTGGCCGTAAGAATTTATTTGCTTGTTTATCACCCACCCTTGTAATACCTTAAGCGCAAGGTCAGGAGAGGAAAAGATTTAAAAGCCTTTTTTTATAGGTTCATGTAAATAGCAGTGCCATCAACAGTGTTATCCCAGCAGGATGTTAAACCTCAAATTTTTCTATGGAGTTTTAAAATAAATTCCTAAAATAGGACATAGTTCAAAATCACTTAATTTTCAAATGCATTTTATTGAATTTGTGCGTAACTTTGTTGACATTCACAGGGAATGAGAACTGTTGTGTCACAACCTCAGCTGCTGCAATCTGGCACAATGCCACCAAAGCCAAAGGGGGAACGATAATTTCCATCAATTGAGGCTTTTGGCATTGTGAAGTGGTGAGGAAGGGACACAAATTGTTTCCCCACATGTCCCATAGTGAGTGACCCAGTGTCTCCAACCTCTGCATGGCAAGTTTATAATTTTCTTTTGCTACTTAGCAGTTTCAATCTAACCCCTTTTCCCCACTTCTTCCTGCCAAAAGTGAAATGCAATAAATCAGTCAGATCTCCCTCACTCTGGATGCATCTCAAAATCCCTTGGAAATAAAGTTACTGCATTCTAGTAATAGTTGGCGTGGATTTTTTCCATCCATGGCGGATGGCTACTAATTGTGGACCTGCTTTTCAGGCAGTTGCAGAGGGTTGTCAGTGAGAATTTTGTTAATATCCATCACAGTTTTGGGTGACAGATGTTGATTTGTGAAATATTACAAAAAAACCCACTGAGAGGCTGGGCACTCTTCTTGCATTAGGGGTTTTAACAAAGAACTGCAGAAATAAATACACACATATGTCGGGCTTTTTTTTTCTTCTTCTCTTTCTCTGGTTTATCATGTATGTATCATGTTCCCTAAAGTTCTTGGAAAAACTCATTTCTTGACTATGGAATTACTTTTAACCATGTATTTGTTTCCTTAAAGGCATCCACCCACCAATTATTGTTTGCTGCTTCCTCCCCTCAGTTTCTTTGCTTGCCACAAACAGACTTATTCCCAGTGCCTAATATTAGTGATGTCCAAGGGCAAGTCTGAAGTTGGTGCAAATGTGCCAGTTTTTAACTGATTTCTCTGTGGAGAAGGAAAGGAGAATGTTATGTGTGAGTTGTGAATGTCCTTTAGCCTCTTGTATGAGTGCAAGTGCTTTACATGGGTGGAGAACAGATGGAGTTTGGACATGGAACTACGGAGCAGGGAGCAACAGGGGCTCAGATGCCAGGACCCTGTGCTTTACCTACAAGGCTGTATTGCACCTCAGTGACATCTCATCTCTTTCATACCAAAATGTGTGCTGTTGAAGGGAAGGGCAAAGCAGCCTAATTTGCTTCTTGCAAGCTGCTTGTGTCCCACACGTGGGACCTCCTGATGTTGGGCAGATGATGGGGAGAGGGAGATGTCCTCAGAGGAGTTCGGGTGGAGAGTGAGGCCAAGGGAAATCTGCTTTGCCTCAGCCTCTCTCACCTGGTTGATCTGAGCCCTTTGAGGGTTTGTGACACAGTGAAATGTTGTGTGAGAGCTGGAAGCCCTCCAGGTATCTCTGGTAAGGAAAAGCTGCTGTGGTTGCATCTCCAAGCTTAGGCTGACTTGGGGATGCACCAGAGTTAGACATGCTCAGCTTGATTTGCATGAACTAATGAGCTACTTTGCTACATTTAAATCACATGAACACCATATACTGCAGAAGAAGACAAGGGAAGTTGTAATGGGTTAAAAGATAGACTTTTCACATGCTGGCTTCCACCCTCCTGTCCTTCCCCCAAACCAGGAGTCTTTTTCACTCTCCTGCCCTCAACCTGAGCTCTGTAGGACACCAGCTAAGGGAACATACTCGCTTTGTACGGTGAATTAATGAGTTCAAACGGTCACCTTACACAGCAGAGATGTGTGGGAAAGAAAACCTGTGTCAATGTGAAACATGTGTGCGCCTGTCCAGAGGATGAGGCATCTGATTCATAAATCAGTGGCCAGGAGGTAAGGAGAGACGTGTAGGTTTGGTAACAACTGTTGGACTTAAATGGTGCATTTTAACTCTTTTTCATCTTTGGTCTCCCAATAAGATAATATTTTTGACTAATATGTTTCATCTCTGTTGCTGACCAGGTTATAAATCATCCAGAAAGCCATTGTGTTCCTGTTTTGTGTTATCTGGTGATTCCTGGTGATGCTCTCTGCACACGAGCACTATCAAAATCTGCGTGGTACGTGTGTGGGGAATGAAAGAAGACTGCAAGAGTTGTCCAAGGTGTGTCTTGTATGTCCCTTTGGGCTACTTGGAGTGTGTTAATGCTGCAGTGAGTAGGACATAAGGAAATTCAAAACCTGCTTATCTAGGCTGGAAGCATTTCCACCAAAGACACATGAATGTGTCCTAGGGGAAGACAAAGAGAATAATATTGTCCTGCTTATATCAATTGCTCCTTTAAAAAAGGCTCAGTCTGAATGTCAGGCGGGGTGTTGTCCCATTGCAGTGACATGTGCAGCCTCCCAAGAATGCCTGCGTACCGGGTGCAGGCAGCTCTCAGGGATGGGGTAACGTGGGTCTGATACCCAGAAATAGCTTTGTGACTGAACCTGGGCTTGCAGCATCTCCTCTTCTCTGGTGTGGTTTCAGCTCTTGCAGATGTAGCAGGTGTGGAGGTTGAGGTGGGCCCCAAACCTGGGGTGCTGACCTAGCCCATGAAAGCAGGCTAAGAAGGGAAGAGCTGGTCTAGGTCGGAGAGAAAATAGGTGAAAAGAAACTTGCCCATTTTGCCAGAAGATGGCAATTCCATCTAATTTGTTAGAAATGTTTCCCTTTTCCCCCCTGTTCCGTCTGCATCGAGCATAGCCTTCTGGGCTGAGGGAGAGGAAGACTGTGCTGAAGCAAACCGCACCGTGTCCTCCCACACCGCAAAGATCAAGCAGGTCCTGATGAGAATCTGCAGCTCCCATTTACGCCACACATGATGTTCCCGATCCCTGCAGCACTCGTGGTAGTTTCTGTGGTTCTTCCTCCATAACTAACTCCAATTGGCACAGCTGAGACATCAGCAAGATGAATCCCTGGAGAGCAGCCAGCTCTTGCTTTTATTTTGCACTTATGTTGCGGATGTCAAGCCTTTGAATGAGGCCTCAGGCCCCCGTTGCAGCGCAGGGCAGACAAATACAAACAGGGTGTTCTTGTCTTGTGAGGACAACGCGGAGTCACAAGATCTCCGACGGGATGCCAGACTGCAAGCGTTTGTTGTGGTCCAAGCCACCGCTTATTTCCTTCGGTGACGCAAACTCGTGTCAGCCCTTTCCGATGGCTGGGTGCGTGCGGATGGAGATGTTAACCTCGGCGGCATTCCTGCGCTTGTGTGTGCGCACGTGTTTGCGCAAATCCAGAAATGACAGGCTTGATTCAAAGAGGACTGGGTGGGGTTGTTTGGTCTGTGGGCTGCCAGAGGTTTGAACCAACCAGGCGCTGTTGGGATGAACATCTCTGGGTGAAGATCTGGAAGGAGCATGGGGTGTGTAGCACCTCATGTCACTGAGAGCAGCAGAGGCTGGATCTTAAACTATTCAAGCTGCAGGCAATAGCTACCCAGCAAGAGCTAAACATTTGTAATAGACATCTGTAACAGATGTGGGAAAGAAATAGCCTATGATAATAATCATAGCCTTGGAGATAAATAGCCTTCTGCCAGTGGCTTCCAGTGCAATCATTTACAATCTGGGCAAAGCAGAGATTAGGCTTAATGATTGCATGACATTGAACGTGCCTCCTACTCTGGGAGGAGGAAAGAAAATGCTTCATACTGAATGAGTGCCTACAGCTTTAGAATTTATAAACTATCTGCTTGTTTGTTAAGAAGAATTATTTAATCCTCAATACCTCAGAAGCCGCTTTTCCATTTAATAACAATGCTTCTCTGATCTCTGGTTTTCATATAGTTGTATGTTTTTGAGACATGACGCCAGGGCAGGACTATGTGTGACAGCAGCAGACTAATGGTTGCTGTTGTTGATTTGCACCACCTTACTGAATGTTAATAGTTGAAAATGCACCTTCATTATATGTGCAGAAGGATTTATCATTTCCAGAATATTCTGTAGAATATTCCAGGTGACACTGATTCATCCCTTCCTGTCCCTGACGTTGTACGACTCCTTGAAAACATCACCCTGTTCCTGTAAAAGAAAGAAATTCCCACTGATTTGACTGATGCAGAAATAACAACCTGAACAGAAAACCTAGGTGCTTTGGGATGAAAAAGGCCCTTTTCTCTGTGGGAATAAAAAATATGGTCCATATAAGTTCTTCCAAAGAAATTTGATTTATTTTATAATTTTTTGCTATCTTTCCATGCAGTGGAAACTTGTCTAATGCTTTTCTGGTTAATGATGAAGATTTCTAGACGCTACATCAGCAATAAGATTTCCTTGGTTTTATTCTGTTTTTATACAGGCAAGTACACACAAACTGAATTTCTGACTTGACATCCTCAGGGAGACATGGGACAACTTCAAAAGCCTGTACCTAAACTAAAACATTTGGCTGAGATATTTGGCCCCACCAACTGCAGCTGTGGGGCTCCTGTGCAGCAGGATTCCATGATGCTGAAGTGGATGTGGCTGTAGCCCAAATAGCTTTTCCAAAAGGAACCTTTGCTCTTATATTTGGGAAAGTTTCTACAGAGCCCACCATATGCTTTGATTTGCCCTGAGCTGGAAAATGTGAATGAAATTACTGTAAACATTTTCTTGCCTGATAGATTTTCCACTCCCACCTTAAAATATTGTCTTTTTATTTCTTTAAGTCTCAGATCTGATGCTTGAATTAACTGGGTTTTTTTTTTTTTGTATGATTCCCAGAGGATATAAAAAAATAGGTAAATTAATTACATTACAAATCAGACTGGAGTGTTACTACAGGTGCAGAAAGCTTTTCTCTGCCATTCTAACTTCTCCAATTTTATTATCTGGCATGACAAATTTCCTACAATTGACCTATCAGCTATCCAGCAGTGAAGTATATGGCCAGTCATTCTTCTTAGTGAAAATCAGCCAATCCTTTTTTAACATGGAATTAATGAAGTGATGAAAATTTACATCAGCAAAGGATTTATCGTAGTATTTAACACACAGCCTTACTACTGAATTAAAGACATTAAACGGTTCCATAAATACCAAGCATTGTTGATAATCCAAGACTTGAAGTCTTACTTCTGCCTCTTTATAGTTAGGCTGGTAGAGAATAAGCATTAAAGGGAGATATTTTTTCCCCTTTAGTTCTGAATGTGCTTATTTTTGTTGCAGCAGTAAAGAGAAATGATTACTTGAGCAAAAATTAGGATAATGCGAATTGGTGATATAAAAAAATCTATTTTTGTTTAGGTAGAAGGTTTTCATTGTATACACAAAAAGATATTCTGGTATCCCTATATCTTTCCTCTGTTGTCTTTGTGTTTGCTTTACAGAGGATTCAAATGTCAAATGCCAATATGCATACAGCCAAATGGGCCAATGAGCTGTCCTCGTCTTCTTCACTGACCCTCAATTCTTTATTTCACCTTAATGGAGGGAAGATAGAGGTAATTCTTATGGCCTAACACCTGGTTGATCATCTATAGTTTAAATGAGACCCCGAAGAACATGAGTTTTCAGAATGAAAGAATCTATGCGGTCATTGTGAACCTATTAAGGAAAACCTGACAGTCCCAGAAATGGCGTTCATAAAATGCATACTCAGCAATTATTGGTTTTTTGATGATTGGATGGGTGAGTGTTTTGGAGTGCTGCTGTTGCACACTATTCCAAATTCTTTCCTAGTGTGTTTAAAAAAACCAAAACAAACAAACCACACCAGGGTTTGTGCTCTTACTGTTGGATGTAGGCGGTGTCTGTGTAATCAATGGGGGAGAGTGGGAACTCATAGGCCAGCAGTGAAATAAAGACAGGGTGCTACCTGGGCCAGATGAGGAGACTGTGAGTGCTTCTGGACTAATAAGCAAAGCCAAGTCCCAAATGTCATGACTAAACTCTTTCTTCTTGTTTTCTACCAAGCAGAGAAGACATATCCAAACAGTCTTGAGAAAATATAGTTCCTGAGCTGTGCCCGAATGTCACCTGGGAGGAAGATGGTTGACACAGGTCAAACCACCTAAGGGAACCCACCGGCACTTCCATGTTGAGGGCAGTCATGGTTCAGTGCTCAAGCCTCTGCCCTGACCAGGGTTCTTTTGCAAGTAGGGATATAAGGTTGCTAACTGTGAACACTGGTTTTGGGCAGAAGGTAGGACTGTTGAGCACTGCAGTCATTTGGAACTGTTGCATGGTTCAAGGGCTTCCTTAAGAATATACTTAAATTTTGTGACATGCGTACCTGTGTCCCCAAGAAGTCTTAATTCAAGGTCTAGATATGGACTATTTCTTGGTTCCAGAATGATACTGATACGATGCCCAAATATGCTATACAAAAAAGACCAAGTCTTTAATATTCAGAGTTTTTTCTTGTTTTACGTTAATGGTTTAAGAGACAGAGGGACTGAGAACTGCTGACCTCTGTCTTCGTGCAAAATCAGCCCATTCACCTCTGCATCAGACTCCATCTCTGAAAGAGACATGAAAACTGCCTCTAATTCATCACATAGCTGGAAGGGATTTGGAGGTGAAACTACTTATTGCAGGCATCTTCCCAAACTCCCACCCTGGCTCTTGCATGAGTAGACTCACTCTCAGTTGACAAATCACTATTCATCATGATTTCATAGGAAAACAGGAGATGAGATAGCTTTTTCACATGTTTTTTGTCTTTCCAGCTACCTAGGAGCAATCAAAAGTATCTACATATCTATTCAAAAGGAATGCTGTTAACTTCCCATGGAGAAGCACTCCCAGTGCTGGACTTTTGCTATATGCATGTGTAAATGCTCCACTGTAAACCATAGAAATGATAGTTTTGGGACAAGAACAAATATATCTCTAATAAAAGTGGGTGTTGACTGCCAGCTTCAGCCCAAAGCCACATCCTTTTGGTGCTCCTCTGTTCTCTTAGCACCTAAATCTGACCTTGATCTGAACTTAGCATAACTGCTCTGTCCTAAGAATTGCGTTTCTGGGCCCCTGGTGTCAGCACAAGATATTTCCGTAATACAGTGATAGCTACATGCAATTGTGTAATCTTTCCAAGCCAACAGGGTCATCCACCTTGTGTTGTTAATGACTGTTACACTCTAAAAAACAAAACAGTGTGCTGCAAACTCTGAACAGAACGTCCCATCACATCTGCTGACCCCAGGCAGACTGGCTGTTCAGTGCAGAAAGGGCTTTTAGAATAGGGCTTATGGAATCATCTGAATCATAGAGTCATATAATCATCTGAAGAAGATCTCAAGACTACTTGTTGCTAGTAGTACTCTGAAATAGTGGATTAAGGCCTTGGAAGGAGTCTTGCTGGACATGCTGTCAAGAGAAGCCTGCACGGGATTTATTGAGTTCACTCATGCTGTCACAAAACAGTAACATTGAATATCGATCTCTTGTGGCTGGAATACAAGGAACAAGGGTTAGTTCACAAAGAAAAATGTTGGGGTTTTGCAAAGGAGAAGTGTGAGCATAGATTCATCCCTTTGCAGGACATGAAGAGAGACTTGCACACTTGCATGACCTCGTCCTGCAGGGAAGTCCCTGCATGTTCCAGAGGAGAAGTTATGGCTGCTGGAGCAATGAATTTGAAGTAACAGGCTTTAGCACGCTCTGACTCTAGCAGGGTTGCAGGCTGGAGCGCTTTTGCCTTGGCCTTGTGGCAAGCCGGGCTTGTACCTTGAGATCAGTGGTGTGCTATTGGTTTTGTTTCTTTCAGCTTGAGGGGGAACATGCACAAGGTTTTTGGTTCTGAATCTAACACTGGTATGCAGACACCTAACTGCTAAGGTGGTGGACCCAGTCATTTGACAGCCGTTGTATTACCAGGCTTTCTCCAGAGAATGTTCAAGGTTCAGACCTTTGGATTCAGGGACTCAGGGATTCACAGACCAAATCCCAAATCTCAGATCATCCTGCACAGTGAGAGTGAAAGTGGTCAGGCATTGGAATGGCCACCCAGGGAGGTGCTGGACTCACCGTCCCTGGAGGTTTTTAAACTGAGATTGGACATGGCACTTAGTGCCATGATCTAGTCAATGGACTGGAGTTGGACCAAGGGTTGGACTTGATGATCTCTGAGGTCTTTTCCAACCCAGTCGATTCTGTGATTCCTTGAAAAGCTACAGCCGCATGGACTCTCCTTTGAAGGCTGTCGTGTTCTCGCTAAATGCTGATGTTCCTTATTTTTAATTCTGTGCTGCCATGAAGTAACTCAGCACAAAGTATACTATTTGTTTTCCATCACCTTGAGTTCCCCAGCTTCCTCAGCCAAGCCTCAGCCTTGTTTGGCTCACACAGAGTCTCTTCCATCCACTTTGGTGATGGTAATGCTCGGTGGTGTGATGGTTTGTGTTGGTGGTGGTCAGGTTCTTAATGCAGGTATGATCAAGGGCACAGGAGCTAATTCACTCAGAGTATGGTGTGTCCTTTGAAATACACTCACTTTGCAATGACATCCACAGAAAACATCCACTTGACCTCTCTCCTTACCACAAAGAAGCTAGAAGTTCCTCCTTTGCTAAGGTGAGAAATTCTTCAAGTCCAGGCTGGACAGGGCTCAGAGCAACCTGATCTGGTTGAAGATGTCCCTGCTCATTGCAGGGGAGTTGGACTAGATGACCTTGAAAGGTCTCTTCCAACCCTTTGATTCTTGCTGGTACTTGAGAGACCAAAATGAAAAAGATGGAGTTTGTTAGATCAGATGGGGATGAGTGCCTTCTTGAGTGCCGTCAGTTCCTCTCCTCTCGTTTCTCAGTGGAGGAAAGACAGACAGAGCTTGAATTTAGAGCACAGCTTAGGCCAAATCAGCACAAGGCCTGAGCTCAGGTCCAAATTTTTCTTACTCGGGTTTGGCTGCTGTTGGTGGATATCTTCCAAGATGTGATTGTTGCATGAGCCTTTTGCAATCTTGGCTGGAGCCCTAGTGGAGACTTTCAAGCTTCATGTTGGTGAAATACGCTCTTTTCTAAAGTAAGAGTGTAGAAACCATTTTCTGGATGAGTGAATGTAGAATTGGAGGAATGAGGCAAGACAACATTTTAATTTAGAGACCAGTATGGGGTAGTAACAAGTGGTGCAAATATTCCAAGAAAAAGCTTAGGCTGGAAATGAAAATGTTTGTGTCTATCAGAAAAAGCTGCTCTAGAAGAGATTCCTAGAAGAGCAATGAGCTCATGGGCAGTTTTTCCCAGAGGAGGATGTGGCTTCCCCACTATTTTTGCCTTCTGCGTTTTTTAAGCAAAAGCCTTTGTAAGAGCAATATCTCAGTGTAGACAGCTGTGACAGCTGTGGATGGTTACTGTGGCCCAGCAGAGACACAGTCATGTCGGGATAGAGTCTGGGCAGTCGGGTAGGACTGTGAAAATGTGAGGTATCCTCTAGCAAAGTAACCAGCAGTAACATAAAAAATGAGGTAGCATTTTGGGAATGGAGAGCACTGTTTGTTTGTGCTTTGCTGGGGGAGAGGCCTGTGCACAAACTCAGATGTCCCCAAGTGCACTGCTGGGCTATATTGTGTTATTTTTCTGTATAGTCCAAGGCCTACACACTTTGCTGAATTTTGTCCCTCAGAAGTATCCCTTTTTTTTTTTTCCTCATCTTGGCTTAATTTTCCTTTGGATTATTGACCTTTGCCTTTGTACTGCGTGATGGTACATAGCTCCTGTGTTATTTCTAGAAATAAACAAAAGCTGCTCACACTTCTGTTAACATGACTCTGATGACTGTGGGGATTTGGGACAATGAGATTGGGGCAGGTTGGGTTCATTTCATGCTGTAGGTATCAGTGAAATGTCAGCTTCTACGTCTCTAACGTGTACTCACCAGTTTGTCATATGCAGGGACAGGAGTTGAACTCTATGATCCTTATGGGTCCCTTCCAACTAAGGACATTCTATGATTCAATGAAAAACTTACAACGTATTTACTGTCTAAACACACCAGTAGCTTTGCCGATCTCATCCTAATATACTTTTATAATGTGTACTATTATAGTGCATCTATTTGATTTTAAAAAGGAATATCACTTATGTAAAAATTAACCTTACATTAAGGTTAATTTTCTAAGTTTGCCATTTATGCCTGTGCATATCAAGAGAGATGGAAGCACATATCTGCCAGTACATTGGCATCAGGCTCATCTCCACATGGGTGCTGTTACGGCAGAGCTGAAGTCCAGCCTCTAGTTTAATCCTGGGGAGTCCTGTAAAGAGACTCCTGCCCTTCTGTATCCAGGTAGGGTGATATTTGCTGCCACCTGGGGACACATGGAAACCTACTGAGAAAGTCCTTTCTGTAGGACTTAATTTTTGTTGTTATTTTTATATTGGGGTGGTGCTGTGACAAGATGCTGCTGGGTACAGAGGGAAGGGACGTTGATGTGGGGATGCATCTCTCTGCAGCATTAGGTAATCTGGAGTGTTATGGGGGTACCTGTTCTTGAACATACAGGGTCTCATGAAAGCTCCCACTGCCTCAGTTTCTTTCTTGTTCCTCAAATAACAGCAATCATTGTGCTTATGAATGCACAGGATTAGAGGTGAGTATTTAACAGCATTAATTCACTGTCTTTGTGAGAGCTCCTTCCTTCTTCACTCACACCCCGGAGTGGTTAAACCTTCTCTCTGCCAAAATATAATAAATTGTAGGTCTGACCCCTAACGATTCCTCGTCCGGGAAGCTAGAGATGTGGGCAATTTATCTCCCAATGATTAAACCAGCAGACAAAAAAGGGCAAAATGCCTGGACTAAATGACTGCCCATGCATTATTCAGCTGGCTGTGGGGAGCTCTGTGGGGGGACAAGTGGAGGCCAGCAATCGCCACGGCCCTTGGGGTGGCTCCCATGGGGTGTGCACCCCACACCAGTCCTCATCCCCATTACGTCCCCCCTGGGGAGTCATGGGGCTGTAGATGGCAGCAAAGGCTGTGGGATGAGAAAGTTCAGTTTGGGCTGGTTTCATCAGCTCCTGGGGAGGCGGTGGGTGCGCAGATGATGGCCTGAACAGGCAGTATAAAGAGGAAGGATGTTCAACCTCCTGTTGGGGCCAAGACAAAGACTTTGGAGAGGATCTGTCCTCTGGACAGCAGGGGAGAGGAGAGAACTTTGCATTTGTATGTGTTTAACCATATGTTTGACTGGAAAGCCCACTGCCCTGTCCAGATAATCCAAATCCCATCTTTGCTTTTACTGCTGTTGGTCTGTCTGTTGGTCCATGTACAAGGATGGAGCTGTACAGAGTGATCAGGAGGTCTTGGCATCCTCCTCAGGCACACAGGGACCTGTCTGCTGCTCAGAGACAGAGAGGGACACTGGAGGAGGTGCAGCAGATCATCTCTTCCTCTGCTCTGTTTTGATGGTTGCTAATTTATTCTTTTCCTCAGCTTCAATTTTAGTGCTCAACAGGATGTGCAAATGTTAAGCTTTTACTTTCAGATATAAGTTGTGGGGTGTCCTGTAATCTGCATCAGCAGTGCCTCAGCATCTGTGGTGGTTCAACTCTTGTCTCCGCAGCTGGACAATGAGTCAATGGATGGGACGCAGACCTCAGGGATGAACTCCCTGATGTTTTCTCCTAGAAATGATGGGGATCCTAATTGAGCTGAGGCTAATGATTAATGTGTCACATCTGGCACGTGAGGCTGCACAGGACTTCAAGGAGCATCGCTAATACCCATTTTGGTTTAGGGGTGAGCTCTACTGGCTTTCCTGACTGATGGGCAGCTTTGGTGCATTAACCCCCTATTAGCCTTGGTAGCCAAGATAAGGGTCATCATATTCTATGATTCTATATTGTTTAAACTCACAAGGTTGAGACATGCAGGTACAAAGGAATAGACCCAGAAAAGTGTTCTTCAGTGAGCTCAGATGTTGGCCTTTCATCCTTAACTGGACTATGGTGCTCCTGGCACTGCTGCTGGAGAGCAGAGGGAATTTCCCCACTCGACCGCTCCTTTCCTAATTCTTCCCTGAGCTCTTGGTTGAAATGCCCAGGAAAACTGATCAGGCGCCAGCAAGTATATATCTGATAATATGAAAAACTGTATTTTCCTCTTGGACAATCCAATGAAAGATCCACATTCACTCTTTGGCAAAATCACCTTAAATCTTTTCCTTTAGGCTCCTTCTAGCTTTGTGTGATGTAAGACTATGGCAGGGGGTGTGCACAGCTGCTAAGGAGTGAGCACTGCAGTGCTATTTGCTGAAATAATGTTACTTGGCAGGCTAAAAATCTGAGTGCAAGCCATTGTTAAACTGTGCCAACTGGCTATTTTGAGTCTGGGAAATAGACAATACCTCTAGGGTGCTAAAAGTTCAGGAATTTTTTTATTTTGATTACACATACATAATAGAGAAACCAGTGCCCTTTGCTCCAGTGGGACATTAAGCGAGTGTTGAAAAGCAGCAGGGTCCTGGCTGATGCCCCTCTGCAGTGAAATGTGTCTTCTACAAAGTATGGGAAAGGGTTTTGGCCAGTGATTGGAGTCAGGACAAGTTTTTCATCCCAGAGCAGTGAGGAAAACTGCCTGGCTGGGGGCGAATGTGCTACAACGACCCTGTAGGAAGTAGGTGGGTATCTCTGTGCCAGGGATGGATGGCAATCCCAAGTAGCTGCTCCAGTGCGATTGTGTAGCCTCATCCCCCGTGAGTCAGACCTGCCTCATACCCCAATAACTTTTTTCCCTTGGGCAGCCCTTACGTGCCATATCATATCACAGAGGTCCATGCCGTTACAAAACTCAGCCTAGCTGAAAATGGTCAAAAAGCACTTTGGGGTCTGTCATTACAGCTCTTCTATAACAGCTTTGGGACTTGCATGACAGGATCTAACGATGGTGTCACTTACATCAGTATCTGTCCAGACTTACTGGAATTGGTTGAACTGAGGGTAATGTGAGGGCTGGTGAAACTGGATGGATGCAACTGTAATGTGAGAACAAAAAGAAATCAGCTCTGGTCCATGAATAATAGAGATTCCTCATTTGCAGGATGTGGGGCAATTGTTTAATTGTTTTCCTTTTTGTCACTTCTTTTAAAGCAGCATATTTAAAAACAAGGTCTCAGGAGATGGGGTGAGTCTGCAAAGCCGTCATGCCCCTGCCTGGGGTATGGACATCCACAAACAGTGACCCCCAAGGAGCTGCTCCCCAGAGAGACCACCCTTCCCATCTCCATGGCCCAAAGGCGCTGTAGGATTTGTGTGCTTCTACTCAAAGGGCCTTTGAAGGAGACAGCGAGTGCTAAGGGAGAGCTAACAAACGATCCCTCCTGCACCTCCTCGCCCTCCTGGCAGCCTGGGGGCCGCATGGCTTTAATTAATCAGTCGGCTCACGCAGCGACGCTGACACAAATGGCACCTGCTGTCGTCCTCTCCCACGTAAGTGCCGGTGATAAATGGCAGGGGGTGTGCTGGCCAGTGATTCCAGTTGGCCGAGCAGAGATGGATGCTTGTGTCCCTCTCTGTGACGGAGGAGTTAATCATAATGAAGAGTGAACATGTAGGGCAAACAGCTCCAGCCTGCTCTTCCAAGGAGGGTGCTGTGGGCTAGTTCACAGAGATCCTGTGGTTTAGAAAGGCACATAGGGAAGTCTGTTCTCCCTCATGTGCCAGCAGTTAGGTTTGATGCAGGTTAGTCACATTTTAGAGGACGTTTTATGTACCTGTGCATGGAAGGTTGTTAGCTGCTGCTCATCCTTAGCCCTTCCTGGGTACAATGTACGAGTTCCTCTCCCTCAGCAGAAATGTCCTTGCTGGTGCCACCAGGAGTGCAGCTCTGCTCCAGCCTGTGGGACATGGAGACACTGCTTCTGACATGCCTGTGTCTGCTAGGCAGGGCTTCAAGGTGGCTCTAGGTTCCCCAGTGGAAATGGGCTCTGCATGTATCCTTAGTTCCTGCTCACCCAGAGCATTTTTCATGGTCCTTTTGGTACATCCAGAGGGAGAAGTCTGGGTTTTCCAGGTACTCTGGATCCCCCATTGCTCCTCTCCCTGACAGCACTGTCTCACCGGTGAAACCCCAAAGCCTTGTCCATGATGCATATACCTTCTAGGACAGGAGAGATTATGAACAGTATTGTGACCCACGCTCTGGCATGTTGTGAAGTGATGCTCTGTGCCTGGAGAATCAGGAAAAGGGACAAAGCCATTAGAAGGCTATGTACTTGTTTCCATATCTAGTCAAGGAGTCATACAGAAGGTCTGTGTCCAGCATCTGTGTGGCTCAGTGCAATTCTTGCCCCAGCACCTGAGCTCAGCCACTGATCTCAGTGGCAGTGACTAGTAACAGTAAAAATGTTTTGAAAGGAGCCAGGACAGGGGACACTTATGCATGTGCCCAACTGTCCTTCTGCAGAAGTGTTTCACAGGTATCAAAGATACTCAGGTAAGGAGATATCTGGTGGTGGAAATGACACAAGGGCTGGAGGAGGAGTGTAGTGATGGGGCCAAGACCAGGTCCACTTTTCCAAAGCTGAGCTCTGTGGGATTTGTCCTGTCTGTGGTGTAAGGGACTGGATAGGGAATGCAAAGTCTGGAGCACAAAGCCTCATTCTCTGGTACTCAGATTAATTGCACATAGACTGCAAAATCTCTGGTGACCCTCCCAGGCCTGGCCTACCAGACTGAAAGATCTTGTGATGGATGCACACAACCCCCCCTAACCAAACCAGCAGCACTTTGGTAGAGGCTCCAAAGGAGGTAAAAGCTGAGCTGCAGCTGGGCCAAGAACTCCTTTTAGGAAACCCACAAGGAAGAAGAACAACACACTGAACGCAAGTTGTGGGTGTAGAGAGTCTCGTGCATATGTTTCCCACTGCATGCAATTGGACTTATGAGCCCTTCGTTCCATAAATATGACAGTCTGGGTGAACCTACCTTGAGCTCTCTCTGCCAGACAAGCATGGCTGTAAGGCAATGATCTTCGACTAACCATAGATCATTGGATGAGCCCAATTTAAGTTTTGCATTAATAATTTAGCTTAAGGAAGTACATTTTAAACAGAATGAATCACTTAGAATTATAAGGTCTTGTGACTTTTAATATACTGTCTGTTTCGTGTTAGGTAAGCTAAATTTGCTGAAATTTAAACTACATGCTGTAAAGTTCTGTTCATATTTACCAAACTTGTATCTACTTAATGAAAATAAAGTAGCTATAAACCATCAACACCACCTGCAAGATAAGGTCTGTTTTATACCTTATTGCGGAAAATGGGATCCATTCAAAGCAAATAACACTTTCAAGGCCAGCATGAAATGCCTATGGACTGTAGCTAAACAAAATAAGGGCCTGTCTGAAGACAGTGAAAGAAACTAATGAAAAGTAAGAAGATCCCAGATGGAAATATTGCTGTTGGACTGAATCATTGTTTGAGGGGCAGGTAAACAGTCTGTAAGGATATAATTACTCAGCAACCTCTATGTTCGGTTCAACACCTCTGCAAAGGCACCCAGCTTGAGCTGACCCTGTTGCTGTACTACTCCATTAAATTGTTTATTTCTGTGAACTTTGATGCCTCAGAGTTTGCTTTGAGAGACCTAGGATCCAGACTCACCAGCAATGAACTTCAATGCCTGAGAGCTTACTTTGGGAGACCTAGGGTCCATATTTCAGAGGGACCTGGCACCAGACCCCTGGAGGGGAGGTAAGCGTGTTGAGATGCAGAATGAGGAAACTTTGAAATCTTAGCCAAGTGATACAAAGAATTGGGTGTGTGCATATAATCTTTTGGCCATAAACACATATAATCCCTTACCTGTTTTCCCTTACCCTTTATGTCTCTCAGATATAAACCATTGACCAAGTCTGGGGCTAAGTTTGGATCCAGCCTCATCTAGGCTTCTCTCTGAGAAGGAGTTTAGAAAGCAAGAAGATCCATCCTGAACCTCATGACTCAATGGGAGGGCCTGCCCTACCCTTTTGCATCTCCTGTCCCCACAGAAATCTCTCTAAAACACCTCTCACCCAATTCTCCTTCACAATTTCCTCCATGCACTCGCCCAGTTTCTCCATGCACTAAGTGATAGAGTGAACCTTGCCATCTGTTAAATTGCACTTTTCTTTAAGTGATCTAAACACTGCTCTGGAGCAAGAAGGACCCTAAATCACTCATCTGCAACAATTATGAACAGCTTCCACTGAGAGATTCATTGGAGCCTTCTCCAGCAGCCAAGGAGAGATATTTTGGTGTCTGCAGTGTTTCATTGACTATGTTACATGACTGAAAAATTGATATTTATATTGGTTTTGACTTCTCCAGGATGATTTCAGCAACCCCTATTAAGGATCTCATTCCTGAAGTAATTCTGTAGTTATTGAGAGTAATCTTCATAAATGATGCTATACTTCTGCATAATCTCATCCAATTAATTTTATTGTATCAGCTGTGGGGTTTTTTTTTGTGTGTTTGGTTTTGGTTATTTACTTATTTATTTATTTATTTATTTATTAATTTAGAGAATTGGTGTAGAGTTCCTTGTTGTTTTTAAAAAAGAAGACCCCCAAAATACTTCCAAGCACCAGCTTCTTTCAGTCTGTGCTGAGCAGTGTGATTAAAGGCTGAAAATACATGTTTCTGTCTGAAGTGCAATTTTAATATAAAGAAGTGTCCAGTCTTTTCTCCTCTGACAGCTCATTGTACAGATCTGTGTGTCAGTGCACCATATGGGGACATTATCCAGACTGGGGTCACCAGAACGACCTTTACTCATTGCTCTGCCACTGAGCTGGACATGCAGGGAACCAGAGATGCTGTCTGCATGCCAAATGAGATCAATGTCCCTGATCTTCCCTCTTCTCTGCTTTGGGACCCATTGATCACTGTCAGTGAGCGTCCGCTGTGTCTCCCCTGAATAAAGCTTTGTTTTATCTTGCTGTCCAGATCCCATCAAGGGCTGAAAACTCCTTTTGACTTCAGTGATATCTGGATCTTTTTCTTTCAAACAGAGAATATAAAAGACATGATTAACTCTGCTCCAGATCTCCTGAAGAAAAAGATGGAGTTGACTCAAGAACAACCTGTGCTGTTCTAGGCACACAGGGCAGGTTTTGATTTGCAATACGGTTGCCGTTAGAAAGCAGAGGACTTTGTGGTCTGCCCACATCCATGGACCAGCCTGGTTCTCCTGCCCTCTTCTCAGACTCCAGGTTCTGGCTGCTGTCCAAGATGGGACACAAGATCTTGCACTGGATTAATTGTCCCACATCTCCCCATCCATGTGAAACAGATAAATCCCTTTCTTTCCTTTTACTACTCTGGGCTGGAAGTTGTTGAAACTCAAAGTACTGGATGTGCGCTGCCCAGAGTTTTACTGTTAACCTTCTTTGCACCAATGAGAGCTGAAGGAACTTCTGATATATGTGGGGATGTATACTCCAGGGCATTCCAGAGCTTTGTTATAATGACCCCAAATGTTAATGTTTCTGTTCTTTCTTGCAACACTGGACTTCTGGTGCTCCCAGGTTGGTGCTGGTATCCGTGAGTGGAGAGATGGCCCTGACACCTCACAAATTGTTCCTGAGCAAGCTGACACAAGGGGTGGTAGTTGGATATATATCTCTCATTTCTAGCTTGCACCAGCCCCTTCCAGATACTTGTCAAATTTTCCCTTGGAAAGTGGAAATGGAAGGTGGGATGAGATGGTGGGGTTTGCACACTTTTCATTGATCACACACTTCCATCCTAGGGTTCACCAGTCCTGTGAAGCTACACTAGCAGCATCGCTTATGTTTTCAGCAGAGAGACCTTGGTGTGACTGCACTGTGGAAACTGAACCGCTTCAACCACTGCAGTGTGTCTTGGGACAGGAATGAAATGACCACTGATGCAGTCTTGTTGCACTAGTTTTGCAGGTAATCAACACTTCTTGTAAGTGACATGGGGGGAAAGTTCAAGGCACATTTGATCCTTAAATAGCTGAATTTCTTAATTATCACAGGAGACCTCAAAACACTTAGGTTTAATGTACCACAAGTGTAACTAGACTCTCCCATTGTATTCCCTGTACCTTTGCTTCCCACAAAGTGCATTCTCATCTTATCCCTTTGGACCACTTCTAAAGTGTGAGCCCACTGTGAAAACCCTTTATGATTTAGTACTATGGCACACTAACCATTTTGTTTTACTGCCTCCAAACCCTGCTTAATGAGCTGACAGAAAATTCTCCCCAGGAGAAGAAAAAAGTTTTGAGAGTTGAAATAACTTGGAGCAGGTTCTTTTCTTGATCAATAAGGCCATGAGTCAACAGTGAGAGGAAAGGCAATGCTGAGAGTTCCTTTCACCCAATGCTCCCTGACTGCTCAGGTGTCTCTTCTCCTGTAGGCTCCTTCTTGTTCCCTCCAGGGATGTGATAGATGCTTTGGAGATCAGAAGGAATCAGGAAATGACACAGTAGTGCCTCTGCTTCACCTCCTGAGCCATGCGTATCATGGGAGTGAAACAGGAGTGTAGAGCCATTACTGATTTAAATTGGGAACACTTACAGAGTCCTGAATTTCACGTCTTTGTGTAAATCCTTGTAGTTATGTCAAGTCCCAAGCAACAGATTATCTCTGTTCATCTTTAAGGAGTGTCAGGTTTTGTATTCCTCCAAGTTCTCTATTTGAGACACTTAGATTTGATTTCCCTTGAAGTGTTCAAGGTCAGGTTGGATGGGACTCGGAGCAATCTGATCTAGTGAAAGATATCCCTCCCTATGGCAGGGGTATTGGACTAGATGACCCTTTAACGTCCCTTCCAACCCAAACCTTTCTATGATTCTTTGATTTTCAGTTGTTCTAAGCATCCACAGGTTCTGTTACTGCTTAGCTATGTGCTTTTATCCAGATGCCCCTTTGCAACATGTTCTCCCCATTTTCAAACTTTGGTAGAACTGTGATTTGGCTTTGCTTCTACAAAATCAATTATACATATACAACCGCTCCCTTGCTCTCTCTCCAGTATTTTTACTTCATTATGTTTCCCAGACGCATACATTTTAACATCCCTTGTCACGTTATTCTCAGACACAGGGGGAAGTACAAACTGCTGCATTAAATCACATAGCGGCAATGAGCCCAAGCAATAGTCAGTGGTGCATGGATGTGTCAATTAAGAATGCATCATACTTGCACAGTCTGGATGCTTTTCTCCTTCAGAGGCATCTGATTGTTTGCTTGCAATTATTTGGTAAGTCTAATGAGGCTGAAAAGAGGTCAGATCACCTGTAAATGTCTTAGAAGTGTGGAAGCAGATGTGAACCTATGTCTATAAAATTTAATGTTCCAAAGGCTTCAAAGTAAAACAGAACAATTTCCCTGGTGTCCTGACTCTGCAGACTGAATATAAAAGCAGTTCTCTCCTAATCTGCATAACCTTTGAGAGTCTGGAAAGAAACTGCCTGGCAAAATCAGAGACTTGTTGCGTTCAGTCTGTCACCTGTCAAACCCAATGCTGTCATTTCAGAATAAATATGAATATGCCGATATTTCTGTTCATCGTGCTCTGGCTGTAGAGATCACTTCTGAAAAAAATGCAGGGCTAATGATATTTTACTATGGTCACAGGTGGTTTCTAATGAAATTAGTGGCTAAGCTCCCATTGATTTTCCTAGACGAAGAACCAGGACTCTTGCGTGTGTTTATAAATCACAGTAAATTGTACTTTATGCAAGACTGAGATTACAAAGATTGTGGTTTCCTATGCTATGTCCTGGGAAACCTTTCTATCCCAGAGAGTTAAGGGGACATATATTCTTTCACCTTGGGAAAGCTCTGGTCACCTGAATTGGAGAATAAGCTCGAGTTAGATTATGTTTATCCCTTTAAAGATTAAAAAGGACTTGCCTGTTTAATGTTGTCTCTTGTTATTACATTATTAGTAATTATTAATAGCATTGTTATTCCTTTGTGAGTTCATTTTAGGTATCGAATAAACATGTAAGCTATTTACCTTCCAAAAAGCTTAGCTCCTGGATAGACAAGTGAATAAGCAGACAATGTTAGCAACTCTAAATTAGAAAGAGATACCTAAGCACAAACTTAGCCAGACCTTGAGTTTACATATGTATAATGTGAAGCATGCATAATGTCTCTGAGGCTAATCACCAGTGCCAGATTCAGGAGGAATCCCAAAGATTCCTGAAAACATTTTGCACCAACTTCTCTTAAAATCAATAAAATCCAGCTCTGGAGCATTTGAAAATCTGGCTGGTTAACTAATTTTTAAAAAATGCTTTTGAATTTCAGATTCAAGTAGCTTTCCTAGTGTCATGTTGGGTATTTCTGGAGGGGCTGGCACAGGAATCCAAATTCCTTCATTCTCATTCCACTTACTTTACCACTTCCCATCCTCCTTTTCCTATACGCAGATATGAAATAGGGACACTTGTACCCATCTGGCGTCCTTTTTGGAGCTTTGTAGAAGTTCATTTCACAATGTTTTAAAGTGCTTAGAAGATTTCTACTTAAAAAAAACATGTTATTGGAACTAACACATTTTTTCTTACTTCCGCCTTTTTAAATTTTTTTTTAATTTTTTTTTTTTAAAGTTATAAATCTACTTGCCAAAGTTACATCCTTCTGTGGCTTGGTCGTTGGTCAGTTCCACATCAATGTGTTCATTATATATTATGCTGATGTGGAAATTGCCGGAAATTATTGCTTCCTATTACATAACTGTTGCTGCGTATCTGATGTGCTTTCTGATGCTCAGGGGAACAGAAAGAGCTGTGACTCTAATTGCTGTTGCAGTTTTTGCAGACCCTTGTCTGCAGGTCATCATTGGCTTTCAACAGTTGCATGACGTGATTTTCTTGAGATGCTCAGTTTTTTCTTGAAATAGCTTTGTGTTTAAAGGTTCCTTTACTGTCCCTATAAAATCAAAGCTGATATTTGTATGTTTTGCATAGGTATGCTGGAAGTTGTGAAGAGCTAGATCCCCACATTGCACAGGTATCTCAGGCAATGGGATCAAGCAGCTTAAATTAAGTATATGTAGGGCTCAAACATACAATGGAGACATGGCAATTGAACCCACTGAAGTGTAGGGGCTGAGCTTCTATAGCTCTCCACAACCATCAGAGCACACGCTCTTGGCCTGATGATGAGGTCAAGTCTCTTATCTTAAACTTTGATAAAGAACATTAAAGTTACATTATATTTCCACATATCCGGAGACAAGCAATCATATGGACAGTCTCCACCATTCAGCTGATCACTGATAATTAATGAAGCCACTGTTTCTCAGCTGTGTACACCAAGCCCTTGGTGATATTAACACCTGATAGGGCTACTGGCTTCTGCAAAGTGGTGTAGCATCAAGGTTGTGACAGTGGCAGCCCATGTTCTCCCTTTTAATGTACCACAGAGCCAGCATCAGACCAAACTGTGCCAGTGGAAAGTATGAAAGTTTCACATTTCAGCAAACTGAAATCAGAGTTGCATGGATAGATTTGAGTCAACTTTGAAGTTGTCAACCTACGGCGTAAGTAATAAACCCAACCAGAGTCTATGCAATAAACTCTTGTGGCACAGTTCATAGCATATCATCCAGCAAACACTTCATCAATCAAATATGCCATGCGATTGGTGCATATCGTTTTGGGAAGACAGTCAGAACTGATTTAAAGTTTTCAGAGGTAAATAATATGCTGCATGTGAACAAAAATAACACATAAATGTCCAGAAAGAAGTAAGAAAAATAAGTTTGCTCATTAGGAACTGTGGAGTGCTTTCGGGATACATTGAATATTAATGAATGAGCCTAGTCAAAATTCAAAACCCTTGGTAGTAGCTGTTTTTTAAACTGCATACATAGGGCAAAGACTGGCCTAAATGAATAAATACGTGTAAGGCAGGACACCACTGTTATCTTCTGCTATGGGCTTGTGGCCTATCGCCTTGCTTGACCCTGGCCAACAACTGAAAAGGTGCAGCTGCGCTTCTACTGCTCACGGGCTTCTACTGTTCATCAAGTTTGTGCAGCAAATCATACGTATTTCATCTGAGACCTCCATGCATGCCTACACACACAGTGCTTAGGGCTTTGAGATGCTTAAGTGGTCCTGCAGGATGGTGTGAGTTGTTATGGCATGTAGACAACAAGGGGAGCACAAGATCCAGGATTGGCCGGGACGTCAGGTTTCAACACCCCCTTTACCACTCTGCTGTAAAATTTCCTATTGAACGTTATGCATCTGAGATCAACATTAGAAAGTGATTAGGCTATCTGACTGCTGCTGGAAAAAACACTGCAAGTATCAGCAAAATAAATGACTTTTTAGTGTGTAATATCAAATTCATGTAGACAGAAGAGTCACTTTTATTTCTGTCTCTTCAAGTGAGACATAGTTTAAACTGAATCATAGTGCAGAATTTGGTGCATCTTTAAAATAAGAATCCACTCTAAGTAGGGCTAATAATCTGTCTCACACAGTAAGATCAAAAGATCTTGGGTAAAACCCAGGTTAGAAGGGACCTCAGGAAGTTTCTTGTCTGACCTCCAACTCAAAGAAGGGTCAACTATGAGACCAGAGCACATTGCTCAGAACTTTTTCTCATTTGGTTTTCAAAATCTCCAAGGATGGAGAGAACACAGTCGCTTGAGCAGCCTGTTCCAATCCTTGGTGGTCCTTATCAAGATCTCATAAGACTTTTGAAAAAAATGTTTCAAGGGTGTAATTCTGCTTGTTTTCCTCAGACCATCCAGTCCAGTCACTGCACTGGCAGCAGTCATCTGACAAAGGTGGACAGATCCTCTGGATTTTAGGTAAAGGACAGAAGTGTTTGGAGTAATGCAACAACAAGTAAGCAGGAATATTTGGTGATTGTCTCAAGAGTGCATAGTCAAAGGATCATAGGGTCATTAGGGGCAGCCAACATGGCTTCACCAAGGGGAAATCGTGCTTGACCAACCTCATTGTCTTTTATGAGGACATAACGAGGTCGATAGATGATGGCAGAGGGGTGGACATGGTCTACCTTGACTTGAGTGAAGCATTTATCACAGTCTCCCACAGCATCCTTACAGCTAAACTGAAGAAGTGCGGTTTGGACGATCGGGTAGTGAGGTGGACCGTGAACTGGCTGAAGCAAAGAAGCCAGGGAGTCGTGGTCAATGGGGCGAAGTCAAGTTGGAGGCCTGTATCTAGTGGAGTGCCTCAAGGGTCAGTACTGGGGCCTGTATTATTCAATATATTCACCAATGATTTGGACGAGGGACTAGAGTGTACTATCAGCAAGTTTGCTGATGACACCAAGCTGGGAGGAGTGGCTGACAAGCCAGAGGCTGTGCCGCCATCCAGAGACCTGGACAGGCTGGAGAGTTGGGTGGGGAAAAAATTGATTAAATATAACAAGGGCAAGTGTAGAGTATTGCATCTGGGTAGGAACAACCCCAGGTTCCAGTATAAGTTGGGGAATGACCTATTAGAGAGCAGCGTAGGGGAAAGGGACCTGGGGGTTCTGGTGGACAGCAGAACGACCATGAGCCAGCACTGTGCCCTTGTGGCCAAGAAGGCCAATGGCATCCTGGGGTGGATTAGAAGAGGGGTGGTTAGTAGGTGGTTGAGAGAGGTTCTCCTGCCCCTCTACTCTGCCCTGGTGAGACCACACCTGGAATATTGTGTCCAGCTCTGGGCCCCTCAGTTCCAGAAGGACAGGGAACTGCTGGAGAGAGTCCAGCACAGGGCAACAAAGATGATGGAGTGGAGCATCTCCTTTAGGATGAAAGGCTGAGGGAGCTGGATCTCTTTAGTTTGGAGAAGAGGAGACTTAGGGGTGACCTTATTAATGTTTACAAATATACAAAGGGTGAGTGTCAGGAGGATGGAGCCAGGCTCTTCTTGGTGACAACCAATGATACGACAAGGGGAACTGGTTACAAGCTGGAACACAAGAGGTTCCACTTAAATTTGAGAAGAAACTTCTTCTCGGTGAGGGTGACAGACACTGGAAGAGGCTGGGTTGTGGAGTCTCCTTCTCTGGAGACATTGAAAACCTGCCTGGACACCTTCCTGTGTAACCTCATCTGGGTGTTCCTGCTCCAGCAGGAGGATTGGACTGGGTGATATTTTGAGGTCCTTTCCAATCCCTGACATTCTGTGATTCTGTGAAATCAGGGATTTTAAGAGCAGGAATTAAGAAGGTATCTGAGAACATGCTTAAATGGGTTTTGTCAGAACTAAGTGGCATAAGTTCTCTTAATAATTTTTTACAATGTTCATAATTAAAAAAAAAAAAAAATTAAGTGCCTTGGAATGTATTTTTGTTTGTTTACCTTCCATTTTCATGGACATTAGAGATCTGAGTAAGAGAGTGAGTTGTAGTCAGGGAGGAGTATCATGTGATTAATGTGCCAGGACAGGTGATTACTGTATAACTAATCATCTACTAGTGGCTGTGACCAAGGGGCTGGGATCACATCAGTGCCTTGCTGGTGGTTTCTGCAATGTCTTTGGGCATATTTTCAAATTTCTATTCAGCTCCTCATACAGAAAATTACACTGCTTGCTTTCTCCCCATATTTGTCATGGCTATTTAGAAAGGCTTTTTTGACAGGTAGTATCTCTTACAATCCTTGTGCAAGGGACCTCACACAAAGGACCTTGTTCTTGGAGACCTCTATGTCCTACTGTTGTACAAATAATAAACAGAACGAAGTGCCACACTAGTGCTTAGCTCATGCTGACAGGATTTCTTTAAACCAATTCTTTTTTAATGTTGATTTTTTTTTTCCTCCTTTCACACCTTAACTTTCTGTGCTCCACCGGTTCCCACTAGTCTTGCTAAGCGTAGCAAGACCATCAAGATACAGGAAAACTTCCAGTCACTTTCTCTCTCACAATTCTTTCCTCTGCAGGTGCCTTAGTGAAAGTAAAGGAAACTGCATGGCTGATCCATTCAGATTTATAGTCATGATCCACTGGGTTGTGATTCTTCTCAGCTGTTTTTCCTGGACTTTTCCTGGCATAGTCTGGTTGTATTTTATGTCAGAACCAAGAAGCAGAATGCTTGAATGTTTTTGCTGACTTCTCAAAATGCTGCCACAGATAAGCTCAAAGAGATGGCACTTCTCTGCTGGGCAAGTGCCTGCCAAGGCTGACCACAGGTCCCCAAGACTCGAGGGCTTAATCCTCTGTGATATAATTCGTGAGCTGCTTTGCAGGAGAAGGAACCCTTCAGTTCTCGTATGTCTCCCTGGAATATTACAGCATTGTTTCCCAGGTTGGCTCCCAGTGTTGTGGTGAAAGTAAAAACAACAATCCAATGACAAAACCTGTCCTGAGATAAGTCTGTATAAGAAGTATTGAAGTAAGCTTGTTTCCTCAAACCCCTTGTGAGTGTGAGGAAGGTCATACTCTTAGCAGACTGTAATTAGGGAATTTTATCAAAGTATTGAAGGTTCTTCTTGACTTGATGTTTCATCATTTTTCCTATGGTGCCTCAATTTCCATCAGTGTACTGCTTGACCAAGTCATTAGTTTTGCAAAACAGGGTCAGAGGGTGATAATCGTAACCCTGTATATACCTGTCTGTTGAAACCTTGAAGGCCAGAGATGGTGCTGCTGCTTATTCAGGTGGGGTTACATATAGATATCTTGCCTTAAATCATAACAATAATAATACTTTGCATCTACTGTTTCTTAAATTACATTATATTATTTGTTCTTACTGTGATAATTAGCTAGATAACGACTGGTGATTTATAGTTTGGAAATAAATTACTTGTAATGGTAGGCTGCAGTTCATCTGTAAACAATAGGACTCCATATAGGAATTATCAAGTCTGACGGCTACAGTGCTTAAGACTTCATTTAGAACTACTTTAAATTTATGCCCATATAAACCTCATCATGGTGATGGGATAGTTTATGAGTCAGCACCTGATACTTGATTGAATATTGAGTAATACCTTATTCCAGGGGATGTACTATTTCCTTCAGTCAGGCGTGAATGATAGCTGCAATGTCATGTAAACCCATGTCTTAGCAACTACTTGTCATTGTGAATAAGACCCTTATAATCTTGTTCTTGTTTTCCCTCTATTTGTAAAATTCAATTGAAAAGGGAGATGATCTGCTTTGGGTTAACATGAAGAAGAGTTACCTCTTTATCTTTCTCAGTATTTTTTACTGCTTGATAGTAAGGGATGGAGGGAAGCATTATGAGCAGTAGAGCCCCAGCAATCTAGTTTCTTATGTGTTTATCTATTGGGGGAGGGTATAAGAGGTACCATTTCTGTGGATTCTTGGTATATAAAATAAATTACTTCACATTGACCTTGCTGTCATTAACAAGTCTTGCTCTCCTACCTATGCTCAGGAAAACTGTAGGAGTGCGGCATCTCAGAGGTGGTTATTATTTTGCCACATTTGATTGGTGTGGATTGACATATTCAAGCTATTGGTGAAGGACTGCCTGACAGAAAATATTTTTATCATAAGCCTTATTTATTCAAGGAACCAAGTTAGAAAGAAATAAAAACTTTGGGATTAGATTTTTCAAACCAAGTGCCTTAGAGCCTTTCAGCTATAATGTCTGGTGTATGGGTGATTTAACATTTTCTACATGGTGCTCCTGATTTAAACCAAGAGGAGTATTAATTGGTTTCAAAGAAATCCAAGCCTTTTAAAGATGTTCTACCAACAGAAAACTAGGAAACAGAGACTGGATCGGTGATACTGAGCTGCAGACTGGAAAAGAGCCTTGGTAAGATAATGACTCTTCTGCTCTAACATGAACATTCCCTTCTGCTGAAGCCTCAGCAGCAGTGTTAGCATGAATGCAGGTATCGTGCTCTGGCGAGAGCTGTTCTGGCCACAGACACTGAGACCCTGTTTGGCATCTCCTTCCCACTAAACACGTGCAGTCACCCTGTGAGCAAAGTTCAGTCCAAGTTATGTGGGCAATTTTACTACAGAATTGAGTGTAGTTTTTTCAGGCTGGATGTTGATGAGTCTTTTCAATGTCAGTCGATCAAGAGCTCAATGATAGAGGAAACTGTTTTCAACAGAAAACATGCCCATAAACAGTAATTGCCAGGATACTATGATGCTCACAGGTTCCTTAACAAAGCAAAAGATGCCTTTTCTTTTGCTTTTATGCTTGACCTTTCAATTATAGAGTTTTAGTTTCATATTGCGCCAACACTTCTCTAACAACAGAAACATGGTCATTGACAGGACTGAGATTTTGATCACTGTCCAAAGTGTTTAAGCATTTTGTTTACCTGCAGTTGCCAATTTGTTGAGAATGGAATGACTTGAACATGCAAAATTTTACGGCAATAAAATAAGAAATTAAGGCAACGGAGAGGCTCCTGTGGAATCTTTATGACTGTTCTCATTCTTATAGTGCCTTTCCTTTAAGGCTTAACAGTATTTTGTATAGTTTATAAAGCATGAAATTTAAGTACTGAACACAAGGATGTTCTACTTAAACTGTAAGAGAATTACAACAGGCGGGTCTGGAGTCAAAAGGAAAAATGAACTAGAAATACTCATAAATACATTAAATATGAATTGGGAGGTAGATGAAGCTTGTTTTACCTATATTCTATTTATAGAGAATTCCTTGTGTGTGTACATGTCAATATCTGCACTTATAGCATATACACACATTCTTTAACAGAAAAGCATGGTGCTCTGATGATTGAAAGGGCTATGCTGGCATTTTTCAGAGATGGGCTATAGGATGAGGAGTCAGAAATGGGGCAGTGCTGAATGAGGTTATTTATTACTTGTTGAAGAGATGTGGCTTACTGGATGCCAGCAAGACCAACTCAACCCTATATGCTTTACTTTGGGTGAAGGTGGATGTTGCTGCTTACCTCAAGGCTGCCTGACCTGTTGCCTCTAGGAATCTCATTTCTCAGCCTCCAATTGCTGTCCTAAAAGTACTTTGCTTCTGTGTAGGACTGTCTCAAGCATTGAACAAGTGTTGAATACACTGGGTTGCAAAAAAAACCCATAACCCTGTCTTCACTAGGTCTGAAAAATCCTGCAGCTTTGAGCTGTGCCACTCTTGGGGCTGAGTCTGTGTCTCTGTCTGAACTGAGAGTGCTTCGCGTCTGGATTCCTGTTCACAATAGTTTGTTCAGGACCTAACAGACAGATTTTATCTTAAATCCTACAGTTGCCACACTGATTTGATGCAACAGTTTGAGATGCCTGATTTTTTTATTTTCTGGTATTCCATCAGATTGGAATTCACATCATTTTAGCACTTCCGGCAATTACACGGTATGACTTTGCAGTTTGTTCAGTTTTGCCACTCTATTGGAGACGGGCTAGGCTTTTTCTCTTTTACAACGAGGGAACTTATGTTTAAAAAAGAGGTTCAAATAAAGTAGATAATAACTATAGTATAAACCCCAACAAAATAAAATCGTCTTTTGGTAATCTATGTTTCCCTCAGCTTTGCCATATGGAATTCTCAATTTTGCTTGGCTGTGGATAACGTGGAATTTGTTAGTCCATACGTAAATCTAGTGTAGTTGTGATCTGCCATATCGTATTCATAGTTGCCAGCTGTTAAATGATATAACGAGATATGCTTGTTGTCAGTTGTAACAGAAAGCAATGTGGAACATTTCTCCATCTTTCTCACAGTATCAGTAAAACCTTTTCTTTTATAGCTAGGGTAATATTTCTCCAACCATGGAAGTAATTAATGGAAGCATACCATTAAACATAGTTTGTTTCCAGAATGCACAAGCCTGCGTGGGAACAGACCTAGGCAGCCTTTGACAAATACAATGAATGCACATCTCATATCTTTATGACATTATACATGAAGGTATAATTTTGGTTTGAATAATGATTTTTTTTTTTTTTCCAAGAAGAATATTATGAATGAGTTTACAAACAGAAATTGTCCTGTAGAGGTTTCAACAAAGTACATGTTGAGAGCAGGATTTGTGTGACAAGTGTTTTGCATCACATCAAAATGTTTGACTTCCTTTATTCCCATAAAAAATCTGAAGAATCAGGTGTCTTCAGCCAACTCATCATAACAGGTTTTGGGGAAGTAATGGGCAAATAATGGCATGACACATGCAACCATACATAGATATTGTCACTGACAGATGCTTGAAGACTCAAACAGTGGGACTGCACAGTTATTGTTTCCTAGGAACTAGTTATTGGGGAAAAAAGAATGCTCTGATGACAAAAGACTTGCCATTGAGATTGGCAGAAGAGTCCTTGGAGAACAGAACCTCATGCAGACTTATGAGAGGAAACAAGGAAAACTAGATTTGGATCAAATGGAAACAGTATCCTTGCTCTGAAATAATGGAATCTGAGATCTAGACATGTGGGTAGAAACCACCGCTTTTAGAAATATGTGGTGTGAATGCAAGAAGGTGTGAAATCAGAAGATAATTTTGAGAAGGAAAACTGCTGAAACCTTGATGACTTCTGTCTTGTCTGTGGTATTAAGCTCAGATGTCATGAAAACACAACTCTGCATCACCCTATGTGTGCCACTAGCCAGAAGTATTTTGACCACTTTTGTTCTTGTTGTTGTGGGGCAGCTGAGACACAGGACCCCATGGGATCATCCGTGTCCCTCTGCTGGGTGCTCAGCTCTCTCTCTGCCAACACACCCACTTGTGAAATTGTGCCCTCATTCTGTGCTTGAGGGGTCAAATGGGAGGCTGTGCTTTGACTTGGATCATTTGAGTGCATCAGTTTAAGCAACGATTACTCGAGCAGGTTGGTTGGTAAATAAGAGGAGCAGTGACTTCAGATGGAGACAGGGAGCTGCTCGTAAGATGGGAGAGGAACCTGCTCCCAGGGCTGACCTGCAGCAGAGCAGAGTGTGTTATTCCTGTTTCTGTTTGTTTCTACTCTGCTAGACAGCTCACAAGCTTTGATCCTGTCTGTCCAAGCAGCTTTTGGATGCTCTTTGTCCCTGCCTCCTTGCCCATGCAGTCTCCCTTCCCTGTGCTCTCTCTTGCCTTTTCTTTATTCCTCATCCCCTGTGGCTTTGCAGCTCGTTAGACACAAATTATCAGCTCAACTTGACACTCTGGGAACAGCAACTTATATATTTTTCAGTTGATTTCTCTGCTGCTTCTCTAGGATTTCTGATGAAGAGGAAGGTTACAGATGCTTTGGCCATCTGAATGATTATTAATGACCTCGGACTGAGGAGTACCCGAAACAAACCCCCTGAATTACAAAGTTTAGGCAATAAGCAGAGCAAGGGTCACCCAGACACAGGCATATTTCCCCCTACTGCCTCAGGGTTAAGAGTGGGTAATTGGTATTTCCAGTTTGGCTTCTTTCTCATTTTGTGTCATCCCATCATGGCATGCCAGGATGCATTACATTAAATGGCATCAAATAGTTGGGGACTGTGACACGATACATTATCTGACATGTCACCTCACACCCTGTCATAACACAGTGCACTCAAAGATCAGTGGGGACCAAAACTTCATTTGTCTGATTCCATTTTATCAGTCAACCCAAAGGGAGGAAAGCATGTTAATTATTTGCACGGTGGTTTGCATCCAGAGCTGGTGGGAAGAGGATGGGTTATGACGTGAGAAAGACAATACCTATGCTTCAGAATTATTTTTACACCTATTCTCCATGCAGGTAGGTGGAGGTCAGCAGGGTGTGATAGTGAAAGATCAGTCTCTAAGACCTGATGCATGATGCAAAATTAACAAAAGTATGAAAAGATACCTGAACAAGTGCTGGTTCCCCAGAACTGGCAGGCCCTGGAATTTGAACTAAGTATCCTTTGTGCTTTGAGGGAAAGAGTGATTACATGAGCCCCAAATGCAAGAATTTCTAAAAAACTTGTTCTGAGAAAACTGGTCTTAATATGTAGATTTTCACACAGAATCACAGAATGTTAGGGATTAGAAGGGACCTCGAAAGATCATCCAGTCCAATCCCCCTGCTGGAGCAGGAACACCTAGATTTTCCTATGCTTCATAAAATTAACTTCAATGGACATAAAGTGTCTGATAAATGAGTCTTCAATGGCTCTAGCTGTGATGTTTTAGGACATTTGTTGCTTGTTCTTAAGGTCTAAACTCTGAGCAGAAGGCAACAAGTATGTTGGTCTCAGCTACAGCTATATATAATTTAATGTGTTAGCTAATATTCTCATAAAAAGTCATTTTGTCTCATGGCGCGTGATTCTGGATATGGAGAAAAGGGAAGAGCACCTGATTTGGACAGCTGAAAAGAAAAAGGTTCTGTTGCCAACTAATTGTTAAACTAGAAATCAGTCTGGGCTCTTCCGGACTTCTTCATGTGCTTTTTGTGAGTAGTTGTATTTCTGTGACCAGGTGTTTGGAGCCCCAAACTAGGATTTTTATGAATAAATGAAGAGAGGTTTATTAAACACATGGATGTCACAGCAGCTTAGAAAGTGTTGCTTTAAAAACTACAAGTGTCACATGAACTCACAGACATAGTGCATGACCAAAAGAATCAGTCATGCATATCAATGAGTGAATTTAAATTGAAATACGGAAATATGTGCTGCAACTGGTGTGAGCAATGCTTATCTATATGATCAATTTAAAGCGGAAGAGGCTGAATCTTGGAGCACATTGCAGAAATTTGACTTAGCCTTGCTGAAGAAGGTGTTGCTGGTAACTTGCACATAGGAGCAAACCACTGGTGTTTTATTTCTGGCTGTGGAATGAGGCTGCTCTAGTGTGTGGTTGAATTATATCGCCCATGTCCTTCTTGCTCTGTTATGTTTTAGCATTAGTTTTAGGGCACTCCTTGACATGACTTGTACAGTGAGATGTAAGTAGTAAGCATGTTAGCACTGGAGTAACACAAAGCTGTGTCCAGTGCCAAGGTATTTGCTTCTGGTCCACATTTCCCTATGTTTTCCGGACTAGTTTGAATGGTGAATGAAAGTTGACATCAGTCCTTTGATGTAAAGTGGGTTGTGCATCCCTACTTAGCACAGATCTGCAGAGAGTACACATGAAACATCTTGACCAGCAACTGTGTTTCTTGAGGTAGGAAACTGTGTTCTCTCCTTTGGCTGCACCTATCCATGACAATGTCCCAGGTTTGTGGAGAGGGATGGTGGGGACATCGCATCTTCCCTCTGGAAAGCAGGAGGGGAAGGCATTGCTGACTCTAATGGTGAATTGGCCGCAGGGAAAGGAATTTCACCGTCTTCCATCAGGGTAATATCCTTCAAGTATAGCCAGCTTTATGACTTGGATCCACGGAAGCTGCACAGTGGAGAGATGGGTGAGACAATGAAGTCAGTGAAAAGTGTATCTCCACCCTGTAAAACCCATGTTAAGGTACACAGGAATGTCAATTTTGTGTCCAGTAGATGACAGTTCCATCTGAGTCCTTTATTTTGGAGATGAACATAGAAGCACTGGTAGACATATGCAAAACCACCAAAGATCAGGTCTGGTCACACAAATTTGTGATCATATTTGAGATATATTTTGGTGGAACTCTTAATGGAGACCATGCTGTCACCCACAAATTAAACAAAAACAGTGCCACAAAACATCCTTGGGATGGAGTAGTCCTGTTCCTGAGCTGTTAAAGCAAGTAATGAATGATGTCAAATATACAGTATGGGGTATTCTCAGCTGTTTTCAGAAGCGAGCTTTCAGCCTTCCCGTTGATGCTACTTGCTGTGGTTTAGATCTGGCATATTATGAAAAGGAAGAAAGAAAATTAGTAGGTTTTATCAACCATAATATTAAGCCAGGGAGTAGAAAAGGAAAATCTTCCCAAAGAAGATTAAAAAAATACTGAAAGTGTGAGTGAATTCTAGGAAATGGGAGTATTTTACATAGAACATTACTTATGATTCTCTTGTGGTTCAGCCCACAGAACAACACGGCTGCAATCTTTAGTATGAACTCCTATAGGTATGGTAAAGGAGAGAGTGGGAAGGAGTCTGGCATGAGCACTTAATAACGTGCACAATTAGAAAGTGTCAGAGGACAGGAAACGATTAAATGTGGGTAGGAGGAAGAAAATAAAGAAGAAATACACTTGGAGCTTTAAGGTGTGTGAGTTTTACTGACATGCCTGGTGCTCACCTAAGTTATTTCAGCTTTTGGTAGGAGAAGGCATCTCTGCAAAAGTAGGTGAAGGGCTATCAGAATTTGTACTGCAGAATTTGTACAGCTGAGAGATTTGGGTGCTGCAAATAATTAACTGCAGAAAACATCAGGAAAACAGAGATTTAGATTGCCTCATTTCAGTTATTCAAGTGAGGTGTCTCATTTAGGAGCCTAGTAACTTTAGCCCCCTTCAATAACCAATGAAGACAAAGAAGGATACAGATCTCGGTGGTCTCACAGAGGATAAGCATCCTTCTTCATGCTCTTAGCTCTTGTTTGCTCTGATTCAAAGCCAAGTTAAGTCAATAAAGTGGATTTCAACAGGCTTACTGTCACATCCATTGAAAACTGTCCTCTGAAGTCAGAAATTAAGGATGTAATTCAGTCCATCTAACATGGCCCTCTGCACATTCGGTCCCCATATAGCATGAAAAGAGCAACAAAGTCATCTCCCTGAGACACCTCTGTTGGGTAGGATGAGTTGCTCTGAGATGAATTCTTCTCCTTCGACTAGATAAAGTCCAGACAAACAGCTTAATCCGGATAAACAGCCAAAGACAGGTGGCTTAGAGGCTGTGCTAGAAGTTATGGTAGGGTGATGTGCTCAGGGTTAGTCCATATAATGGGCGAATTGCATGGTTTCTTGAGGAACTGAACTTAACAGATGACCGTTCACTTTGCTGGTCTCACTAGTGTGGTCGATGTGGAGGATGGAGTGAGAAAACATGTCATACTCATGGCAGAGAACTAGCCAGACTCAGTTCAGGTGAATCTGTGGTCCACATGGCTGAAGGCAGCTTGAAAATTTAGGGGTTTGATTTTCAAAGAGGATTTCTCGCAAGTGGCAAGGCCGGTTCCAGGAACAGTGCTGTGATGGCAGGGTGTGGAGAAGACAATGCCATTCCCCATGCTCGCCTCATTGTTGTTTTGATTATGCAACATTCCCTTCTGCCCACAACACTTGGGTCACTGTACCAAAACCCGTGAACTGATTTCCCCTTGGCCACGTTTTATTGCTGTTATCCTTCAAGACCGTCAATATCTAATTGAATGTGGGTTTTGTTGTAGGCTCAATGAATTCCATGTGTTCATTTCTTAGAAGCAATTTGACAACAATGAAGACAAGAAGAATTGCCAAAATAATTAAGACTCCTTTTTAGGGAAAAATAATTGAAATGATACAAGCCCAAATCCTGAGTGATGCTGAGTTGTATGGTGTACTTGACTTGAACAGAAGGTGCCAGAGGTTCAGGCAGGGTTTGTTCCAGACACATATGAAAATGTCCAGGAAAAGCTGTATCTATCATGTGGTGCAGTGTTGATTCACTAAAATGCAAAACCAGGTTTAACCTCTCCATCTTTTACCAGAAAGGTATGAGTGAAAGAATTTGATTTACATCACAAGAATCAATGTTTAACAATATAAAACCAAAACACACAAGATATCCTGATCAAAAATTTAAAATTAATAACTCACAAAACCATGTAACTGCTTGAGCAGACTGAGAAAAGTATGTGACACCTTTCACAAAATACTGGTTTTCCATAATCTGGGATGTTACACTGAGTGATTGCTGGTCTTGTTTGATCACTGACCAACTTGTAATCCTGAAGGATAAACACACACAGAGAACAAAAAACCCCAAATAAACAGACAAGGCAGGGAAAGCAATAACCTGAGAGCTGGCTGAGGACAGAATATATTTTGCTCTGCAGTAGATGTGAGATGACAAACTGCAAAATGTACTGCTTCTTTCAGTTTCTTAATTAATCATGACTGAACACAAGCATTTCATGCCTTTCTTCTCTCTCCGTTCTTTTCCTCTAATACACATTTTTCCTAACGACATCTGGCTCATTAAGCACTCAACAGCCTATTACACTGTGTTAACCCAACGCTTTCTGAGTGTGGACTCTGTGTAGATTTCCAGTTTATCATATTTTTCTCCCATATTGGCTCCATTCTGTGCCTTGTGCTCCTGTGCTCATAGCTGTGGTGATGGCCCATTTATTAAAACTATGTTGAAGGGCTGACTTTAAAATTCTTCCTTCTTTCTTTCCTGCCTCCTCTTCTTGCAGCCTAATGCCTCCTCTTAGTCTTTGGTTGCATTCTTATGGGATTAAGGGTTTTCTGTTTCCTAGAAGGAATAAAATATGGCTATCTGAGCCAGAGGAGTAGGAAATCTCTCTGTAAACTCCTTAATGGAGGTTTTTATGGGTTATATTTTCGCCTCATTTAGCTTTTATTTCAGTATGCCTCTTTTATCAGTCTGAGCATCTGAAGAAAACGACAACTTTATGGGAAGGCAAAGAGGAATCGTTGGATTAAAAGAAGATATGAAAACAGAACTCAAAGAACGGAAAGGTTTAAAAATAATAAAGGCCTAATAGGTGGTTCACTGAAGTAAAAATAAACGTGCTTTTTTGGATGGAGATTCCTGAGAGACTCTACATTGCCATCAACAGACTGCATGTGATGGACTGTAAAAGTGGGCAGATTAGCTTTCTTCACAGGTTTTAAAGTCAGTAAAGGGACTTTGATTTGCTTGAACTGCTTTGTCTCAGCAAAGGTCCTCATCATTCCCACATCAAGATGAATATTTCCTTTGGCCAAGTCATGTCATTATGGAAGATACCTGGCCTTTCAGACTTCATGGGAGTTACAAATCTACCGCTTTCCTTGGTAAGTTATTTCAGTGATTATTTGAACTCATTATTTAAAATGTGTATTTTACCTCACCTGAATCTAATTCCAAATTCTAGCTGGTTAGACATTGCATGCCTTTGGTCTGCTAAACTGAGCAACTTTTTATTTTCAGAAATATTTTCCATTCCCCAAATACAGACTGTGATTTCATTACCTCTCAGCTTTTTCTTAGAGAAGTTAAAGAAGCCGAGCTTCTTAAGTCTTTTGTTTTAAGACAGATTTTCCAGGCATCAAATCATTGCTGTAGCCTTTTTCTGATCTCTTTCCAGTGCTTCAGCTGCCTTCTTGGACTGTACATATTATTTGAGTAATGGTCTCACCAGCACTGTGTGCAGGGGTAATTATAACATTTCACTTTGACACAACATACTCTTAGTATAATGAAGCATTGTATCTTGTGTTTTACAGGGTAGTATATCCAAGACTTTTGGAAGTGCCTACTTCTGAATATGCTCTAAGAGTGACTTTGTCTTACATCTAGTAAGAATACTGCATTTCACCAGAGTGACGTTCAAAATAACGCAGTTTACCAAGCTGTAAACACAATCGACCCATTCCCATTATTGTTTACTGTCCTCCAAATGTTTGTGTCCTCTGAAAATTTCACCATCCTGGCTAAAGATGTTAAATAACATTGGACAAAAGGAGAACTCTGTAGGGCCCACAGAAAATACCCAGCCCTTTGATGATGATTCTCCATTAACAATTGCTTTTTAGGAGTCTAACTCTGGAAGAGACCTCCTGGGTTACTGAGTCTAATCCCCAGCTATTTCAAGTAACCACATCACACAGTCACTATTAGAAATCTAATTCAATTTTAATCCATTTAATATGTGCTGCCTTGGTTTTTATATAGTGCTGCTTTTGTAATCTGAATGCCATGTGATAGTAAGTCATTAAGTCATTATTTTATTTCTAGTAATGACAAAAAACAGCTGAACAGATTTTTATATATTGCAGCTTCAGTCTAGAAACAATGAACCAAAAAAAAGAGCCTGAGGTTTTTCTTCTTTACTCATTTCAAATGAAATGTTTTCAAAAATTAAAATAACAAATAAGATGACACCAGCGATGCACTGAAACACATTGCTGAAAAAATAACACATGGGATGTTTTTAGTAGGATGGTTCGAAGTTCCAGATGGATTTTTTCCTAAGCTCACAATGGCGGGAAGATAAAAACTAAATGGTAGAGATAATTGCCTTCCCCAATATTTTCTGTCTCCCCTCTACCAGAGATTGCTCCTTTCCTTTGCAGGGAAGCAGAATTGCATGTGAAGTAACATTTGAACCATGACCATTTGCACCCACGTTGTAGGTGATGGTTTGAGAAGCACATGACATACAGCTAAATGTCCACATTTAACTTTCCATTTGCCGCGAGCTTTTGCTGGGCTAATGTTGCTGGAAAAGGCCAGGCAGTCTCTGGAGCAGTGTCCTGCAGAAGTCATAGTCTACAGGAGTGAGTATCAGATGGTCAGTGTCACCTATTGAGTTCAGTGACAGGTGATGGCACATAGCACCTCAGGGTACCAACTCCTGGTGTGCAAGTGTGTATCGCTCTCTATTGCATACCTATCCGTGATCAAACAAGGTGTCTTTGTGTGTTTTAGGAGAAATGAATACAGTGCTCAAGCCTGTGTATTTACGTGTTTTGAGGACTTTGCTACATAACCTTTCTGTTTGGTAACTGGGAACTAGATGGACCTTGTTTGTATATAGACATATACTTTATTTGCTGGTTGTCAAAGTGGATTTAGGTAACATGTGTATCTTTCTTAAATGTTTGGGGCTAAGCAGTTCTGAGCTTATCTTTAGAGGTGTGGATGGGAGAAGAGTGGGAAAAATCTTTTGAAAGTTTTCAACACAGCAGTTGTGTCAAATTTACCTTCATTTCCAAACTGACCGCAACACTGATGCTAAAGTTTGAATTATTTCCCACCACATCTGAAGCAAATATAGTTCTGGCCTGTTCCCATGTTGCTATGAGCCAATTACTGCTTTTGGATGCTTTGGGTTGTATTTCCTTGTGACATTGTGAGTTTCTGTTGACCTGAGCAAAATTCGTAGGCAGAAGGCCTTCGGCTTTGTGCCAGCAAAACTGAATGCGAATTGAAACCCATCTTTGTGTGAATCCAACTGAATGACCCTTCCTGGGACTCAGACATATACTCAACCTCATTGATGAATTATATTTCTGAAAACTAGCCCACATTATGCAAGACTTCCCTGTCTTACTGTCATATCACTCATGCTTCAATTAGATGCTTTCATGACAGTGACATGAATCCAGACAAAGAGCAAGGGTTTGGAAGTTGCAGAAGGAAAGTTATTTGCTTCTGCTCAGTAACTTCAAATATATTGATCTTGCGACTTCTGTAAACGTAGCTCATCAGGGACCTGTTCATGTTGGGTGTCAGAGTGGAAAACACTCAGGTATGTGACTGAGCAGCATTTGGTCACTCATGTGAGCCGTTCTTTGCACAGCTGAGTGCTGCTGGGATGAAGGCACTGGTGTGATGGGGTGGGACCAAAGACAATGGAGCGTGTTCATAACCACAGAGCATTTTTGCTTCTATTTGGTTGGACTGTTGCTGCTCCTGGGAGACAATGATTTCATCACAGCCTTTGCCACTTATCTGGAGAGACTGTCTTAAGTCAGAATTCACAGAGGCTACTTAGGCAGAATTTAGGACCTGAAGGATCTTTGTGATCCGCAAAGACAGTGCTTGAGTGGTAAAAAACCCCCTCAACCAGCTGGTTTCTAGATCTGTATATTCATGAGCTGTGTTTTACTTGAATTCTGCTGAACGGCAGGACTCTCCCATTCTGGTGAAGTGTTCTGAATTGTGAATGTCTCAGGGAATTTAATTTTATTTTAGATGCTTCTTGCTGTGTCTGAGAGGGCACGTAGCCTTTCCTATTGACTGGTTAGGAAGCTCTCTAGGTCTGTCTCTTTCAAAATCTCTGATGTGGCTAAATGCCTCATTTCTAGGCATTGCAATATCCAAACTGAAGGAAGCTAAGGCACTTTATTGTCCATAGCCTCTCTTGTGCCTTAGTTCCCATCTCAGCATTGGAAATGGTGGCCCATCCTCCCTTCCAAGGACAGTGTGAGGATAAATATATTAAAAGAGGTGAGGTGCTCAATTATTATGGTAATAGGACTCCTATAAATACTGAAAGATATATGTGTATATTTGGATTTTAGCAGGACCTAACTTACAACTGCAGCTTAAAAATACAACCACAACCCCCTATATAAATTCCATCTGTGAATATTTGATCAGATGCTATGTGGGTGGAAAAGTATGTTTCATTTCTATTGTGATTGCTTGCTTTCTTTAGCTTTCATAAGTAATAAACGTGAAGAATGTCACAACGCTTTTATGCTCTCCCAGTCAGTAATATTTTCTCTGAACCCGTATGCGAATGTTTAATTCATTAAATAGTATCATGCAACTTTATGGTGAAATCATAAATCTGTTCTGTTACATTGCTTATTGGAAAATCTTCAACCCCAAGCAAACCCCAGTGACATATAGCTTGCTTCCCTTGATTATATGTGTCTTTTATTGGTTGCTTCCCACTTTCTCATAGGTTGCTTTCTCTCCCTGCTTCCAAATTCGCCATTCCACTTTATAGTAGTGAATCTCACTGGTTGGAGAAGAGGACTTGTTTTCATGTGCATATAGCTGGTAAAAAGAGCTATACAATATGTCCTGCATTTTACTTTATAGCAGTTTTGTGTTCACTGCTGCTCAGTTTTTTAGGATAAAGGTCAGTGCAGAGGCAGTGCAAAATTCACTGTGAGCATGAGACACCTGTGACAGTATCTGAGGTTAAAAAAATGATAAGGTGTTCTTATTTTCTCATTTTCTTAAGGTAGGTGTTTCCAGTGTGAGCAAAACTGTGGAGACCATATGCAACATCATATCTTACTAACTGAGAAGGACATCACACTTTGCTTTTCATGGTCATGGTCATGGTCATGACTAGTCCTATAGGGCCCTTAGGAAGCATCTCTGGAGATCTGGAGGTGGGGTTCACTGCTCTGAAGTGCTCCCAGGAAAGAAGTTGGGTGATGAGAACACAGGCTGCTTAAATCTCTGCTGGAAAGTCCAGCATGCTGCCTGCACAGCTAACATGCCAGAGGGGTCCAAGTTTTGGCTGTGACTGTAGACCAGATACCTAGCCGGGTTGATAATAACTAGGCTTCTCTTTCTAGACTGCTGTGGCCTTACTTTTTGTCGAATCCTAATGAAACTGAATCATGAACATCATGCCAGTGAACAGCACCCCAAGGGAAATATGAAGATGCTTTTAGCTCTTTGCAGCTGGCTTATCTGAGAGACCATGAGCATGAGCAGCTGTGAGACAGAAAGGGCAAATTGCCCAATACTGAGCTATCTCAGACTCTGCTAAAAACTACCTTTTAATTCTCCTTCCTAAGCTGTGCTGTGCATTCTGTGGTCACAGCTGAGGCTGTGGGACAGTAATTATTACTGAAGGCTTGTTGGTGGATCTTCGGTGAGTTCTTAGTGGTCAGATGTCTGCATCATAGAAACTTCCCGGGCAACCAAAGACAGTTGGCAGCTCCTTGGTAGAAACACTCAGAGGAAGAGATTAATCCTTAACACCAAAGCTAGCTCAGGGACCCATAAGTTATAAGAAAACTGCCCTTCTCTTGCTATGTCTATTGCTCATCCTGTGGCTACTACTCACTTGGATCTCATCTGTCTCCATGCTCTGATTTCTAGAGTGGCCAGCAGTAAGTTTTCAATCTGTGAAGACAGGTTGTCACCCTTATGGCATCATTGGTAACAATGGTACAACTCATGTCTATGCCTAGAAGCGTCTTTTCTAAGTGCCGAGGTACTACCAAGAGCTATAGGATACAAGAGCCATTAATCCCCTAAATGCATAGGAAAAAAAACCAAACCAACCTGTTTTTTCAACCCACACATAAACTCATGCATTATTTTATGAAATCTTCTTTAAGGCAGGCACATACTTTTTTTTTTTTAAATCTTTTTTTTTTTTTTTTTTAATGAACTCTTCTGTATTTTAAAAGAATCATTGTATTTGTATAAAGGAGTGTCCTCTGTACAAAGGGTGGGATTCTTGTATAATTTCAGGAAAGTGAACCAGGCAATTATCTTTCAGGAGTGGTACAGATGCCAGAATGAGGAGGTGTGGTAAAGGGGAATGCATGATTGATTTCTTTTCTCTTCCAGAGCTGGATGAAATGCCTGACACAGCTGTTAGCTCACACTGCTTACAAGAACGAGGAATCAGTCTCACCAGATGTTGTTCATTTCCTCTGTTGCTGTGTGGCCAGCTCTGTTGTACAGAGGATGCGGGGGGCGGAGGGGAGGGAAGGAAAAGAAAGGGAAGAAAATCTCAGTCTAAATTACACAAGAAGGGCCCAGTGTGGGAATTTAACGTAAGCGAGAAACAGAAGAACGGGCCATGACTGGGAAAGTGGAAGCTAGAAAGACAGAGCTCCCTCATTCAGGAGTCTGATTCATTCACCAGGGAGCAGAGCGGATTCCCATCTTTTGTGGGTCAACACATGACCGTCTTATGAGTTCTCCTGAAAGCTAATGTTTTCCATTAAAAGGATGCAGGAGGTACATGGGGAGGGTTTGGTAGCAAACAAGATGATGATTCAAGGCCACATCTGCCAGCTGCATTGTGTGCTGTGACAGATGAGCTTGTGGAGCACTTACTCATCATATGTGTAGTCTTGGAGCAACATTCAGGAAAGGGATAACAGTGACATTGTGATGTGCTGCTACCACAAACAAACTACCTGGGTGCTTGTGGTCCTGGTAAGGCCAGTACCATCTCAAATGACCTTCTTTCCCAAGGCTAGAACCAGCTCCTGTGTTGGGGCTATAGATGGGGAGACCAGTCATGGCATGGGAGGCACCTGGTGGTGGGAAGCTACTGAGATGTTTTGTCATGTGTTCAAGCTTTTTTCACTATAGCAGGTGTCCTCTGTAGATCTCTTAAAGGTTTCTTTGTCTGTGTAACTGGTTGACAAGGAAACAAGAGAAGAGGTAGAAGAACGGGTAAGTAGGGCACTTTAAGCTAAGGGTGAATGCTTCAAGGAGAGAGATATGAAACAGGAAAAGTTTGCAGATGAATTGTAGAAGTGCCACAGGCCAGGAGAGGGCATGATATCTGCTTCTCATGGAGAAATGCTATTTTAATAAAGCAGTCAAACCCTGGCTTAATGATTATTATTTGCTCTGGAATATCTACTTGGTGAATTGATTTCCGTTGCATACTTTTTGACACCTTTTTTTGCACATTCTCCACTTCTTTACATTATCAACCAGGTAGGTTCCTGTCTCTGTGGCTCTCTAAAAACCAAATGAAAAAAGGATTCCAAAACCAGAAAAAACACAAAGCTGTTTCAGTTTTGCCTGTAGTGTTTGGCCTACAATAGGGTAAAAACTTTGTGAGAGAAAATAACAAACAACCTGTCACTACTGAAGTGACTCTGGAGAGACACAGTGACAGGATTGTGATGGACTGACATGTTCCTCTCTTGAGATACAGCCTCCACGACTGAGAAAGGGACAGACAGTTGCTTACTGTTGGGCCTTAGGACAGATATACACTTGTTGAGATGGGAATAGGGATAGAAACTGGATCATAGTTCTCCCAATAACACTGCTGTATTGCATGATGTGTGGCCACATCTGACCTGCAGTTATACAGCAAGATGGACCTACTCAAAATGTCTTCTCATGAAGTAGTTACTTCTGCCAAGAGTGGGAGACTGGGTTACATGGAGCACTAATTTCACCTTTGTGCCAGTTTCTGCAGCTTCGGTTAACAAAAGGAGTATCAATTAACTGGGGAACTGTTGAGTTCAAAATAATGCAAAGTTTCTGTTCTCCAGTTGTAAGGATACTAAGCTCTGAGTCAATCTCTTGACATCAGTGTAGATAATCTAGATTTATACCAGTGTGAAGTGTTCTCATTCAGATGGATTAGCTGAAGTGATTCCTTAAGGGTGAATAAAAAGCTTTCACAGGGGACGTTAAAGGCTCTGATGAAAGGATTTATTGTACAGTTTCTGGGAATGTGGATGAGACATCCTGATATTCTATAATTACATTGATCAGATCCTCACTATTGCTCAAGGCAACCTGGGAATTACGCCTTGAAGTGCCATCAAACAATTTCCTGTTTTGTTGCAATTATGCCCAGCCAAATCCTGCCTTGCCATGTTGCCTGAACAGACTGCTCTGAATATCACCTCACATATCAACTGCTTGCTGTAGTTTGTAAACTCTTTTATGCAACCTATGGGATGTGCCAACAGGACCTGATCCTCCTGTGCCAAAGCCAACAACTTCTGGTAAGTCCTTCACTTCATGCAAACCTCCCTGTAGCATCCCTGAAAGGCAAACAATGCGTGTGCAGTTTGAAGTTACGGTTAAAATTACATGGAAAGAAAATGACAGGAGCAGCTGTCATATTTTTAACAAAATTTGGTCACTGCGGATATGAAACCTGAGAACTTGCACAAGAGACCCACTCCGCTGAGCGTTGGTTTGTTCCACAGAGCAGCTGCACAAAGGGGGGCATTTCACCGCTTCTCTGGAGCTCCTTGCCTGGGGAATTGTGGCTGCAGGTTCCCGAGGGCCCCCTGGTGTTTTGCGCAATCTATCTTTAGAGAACTGCAAGCTGGTTTCTGAGAAGGGCACTGGCTTTGAGCAGGGACTACCTCTAAACTGACAAACCACTTCCTGCAATCGTTAACTGAATTAAGAGCTTGCTGTCCCCTTCACTCCCCTGAAAAGACCCCCCTCCCATCCCTTCACCACCACCCCTTGGCTTGGCATTAAGAAATATTGGTAAAGACAAGAAGGCATGGAGGGTTGAAGTGATACTAACTCCCTGCCTGTGTCTTCTACAAAGAGATGTGATATGAGTTCCATTTGGTTACTGCAGGAGCCAAACCCATGACATTTTCATAGTGTTTTCCAGTCCTGGGAAAGAAGGTGTCTCATATGTCTGTGCATTTGATGCTTCCTTTGTGTTTCTACCAGCACGGCCCTCCTCTGAAACTGATGCAAGGGGATGTTTTAGTTTTTGGCCATATTCTGGGAAGTAATAGAGCACCTGCAACTCCTAGGACATTATTCCTAGCTAAAAATATCCCAGGTCTGGCCTGTATCAGCTTCATTATAGGATATGGCAAAACCTTGCACTTATCAGTGTCGACTTCAATGGTCTATGCTTGTGGTCATTGAGAAAAAGAGCCCCAAAGCTACTCTGGATTCTTCCTGTCTGATCTTGTACTTGGTGATGCTGGTGGTGTGTCTTTCACCGCCCTTCTTCACTCATCCCACAGATTTGTGGTCTTCTAACATCAGCTCTACTCAGTCTTCACATACATGTGTCTCCAAGCCCTCTTTCTATTTTGTGACATTTACAAGTGCTTACTTAGTACACATTGTTCTCTCCATAGGTTCCTGGTCCTCCCTCTCTGAAGGTGACCAGGTAGGTTTATTCATTGTGGGACTTACAGATGCAGACTAGTATTTTGCAAACCGGTGACAGAAACTGAAATGTTAGCAAAATAATATTTTTCAAGAACTTTTTAATTATGGGCAAGGCAATTTATTTCAAGAACGCTTTAAGAGAAGAGGAGACTGAGGGGTGATCTGATTAATGTTTACAAATATATAAAAGGTAAGTGTCACGAGGATGGAGCCAGGCTCTTCTTGGTGATGACGAATGGTAGGACAAGGGGTAATGTGTTCAAATTGGAACACAAGAGGTTGCACTTAAATTTGAGAAGAAACTTCTTCTCAGTGAGGGTGACAGACACTGGAACAGGCTGCCCAGGGGGGTTGTGGAGTCATCTACTCTGGAGACATTCAAAACCCACCTGGACACCTTCCTGTGTGGCCTCATCTGGGTGTTCCTGCGCCAGCAGGGGGATTGGACTGGATGATCTTTTAAGGTCCCTTCCAATCCCAAACATTCTGTGATTCTGTGAATGCTTTACTTGCATTTTTAATATTGCAGCATCTTTGCAGAAGCTGATTGGTCCTATCCACATGAAATACAGGTGGTTTAAAACAATAAACACACCTCAACACATGCTCTTCTACTTTACTTTTGTTAAAACATGACTTTTACTTTGTAACTAAAATGGTCATGAAAGATATTCTATATGCTATCATATGCTATATGCTAACATATGCTATATGTTAGATCGCAAAGACTGAGAAATGCATGGAGGAGTGCATAGCATGAATAGAAAAAGCCAAAATCAAGAATATATGTAAATCTATAAATGTAAACCATTTGAATTTCCAATTAAACTTTAAAAATGCTTATGGGTGTTTTCTTTTTATGCTGAGGACGTTGACAGAGCTGAAGTACTATCTATAGAAGACCTTCCAAAGATTACTGACTTTTGTCCCAAAAAGATATCCAGAAAAGTAACTGGAAGCCTCTACAACTACTGTCTGTACAGGATGGGTGGGAACAAATGACCAGAGGCAGTTTTTTTGTCCCTTTCCAGCTACCACACTGGTGAATTTTAACACTTGCAGAAGATGGCCAGAGGAAGAGTATAATCACTATAGTAACAGGTGTTTTGATTCTGAGTTAGCTCAAAACATAGAATCAGTGAAGAATTTTTCACCAGAACAGTTTTTTTCATCGGAAAGTGACATTTCTTTAAAATAAAAACTTTCCCTGGGAACACAACAGTTGGAATGAAACTCGTCATTGTCACTGCTGACAAAGCTGCAAACTCCAGAGGTTTTTAAAAACTGCAACTGCATATGAAATACATGCAGGCACGTAGCTTGAATACAGTCTACAATATATACACCCCAGGAGGCTGGGGTGTATAGAGGCAGGCATTTGCTAGCACCAAAAGCACTTGGAGTGTTTCCATCTTTCTTAATGGAAGCAAGATCAGGCCCTGAGTGTGGAACTGCAAAGAGGCAGATAGTGTGAGCCCAAAGGAGTTGCTCATTTGTTTGGCCATTGCTGCATATCTTTTGGATACTCTCTTTAGCTGCAATATTCCATGTTCAGTAGGAAGCCATCAATGCCAAGGGTGTCATTTCTCACACCTGCATCAATTGGGGTTCACTGGAGCCTTCACTGGCCTCTCCATAAAGCTTGGAGTGAGAGTCAAATTTATTTCCATTGCTGTAAGCAGGATGAAGAAAGCTGTTTGAGATAAGTAGAGAAAATATGCTATGAACACACGCAGAATTATGTCATTTCATGGTTTGCAAGGTCCTGACTATGCCTGGCTATTGAGCTGTTTCATCATTTAGTGCCCTTCTCCCATGCCAACTCATAGGGGACTCATATGGGTGCCAGTCATGCACCCTTGGATACTTGAACCTGCTGTCCTCACGTGTCAGGAGAACATCCTACCCAGCACACCCAGAAGGCATTTGCAGCAAGACAGAGCACGAGTTGCATTTTGAATTCATCACTGTGAGTGGGAGGTTCACAGGTCCCTGAGGAGAGCAGGAGATGCGCGTGCAGCCCAGTGGATTTGGCTTCAAGCAGGCAGCCCTGAGCTGGGTGGTGGGAAGCCCCTGGTCCATCAGCAGCTGCTGGGCTTAATGCAGTGTCTGCCCCATGTAGTAGATAGAAAAGAGCATTGACAGAGACACTGAGAGATATCAGGCCAAGAACATGTCTCTTTAAGGACTTTATGAACCCTGTGTCTCCAAATTATACATTTATCATTCCTTTCTACATTTTTAATTCTAACTTGCAAATACTCCATTTGATAATGGTTATTTTTTAATGATGTAATTTTCACTTAAACACTTAGTTGTCTAATGGAATGGAAAGTGTGTTAAACTGCTCTTATGTTCTCTGACCTAAGACTACAAACCTCATTCTCAAGAGGTTAGACTGAATGCAAGTATGCTGGTCTCCAGGTCTGTGTACTTAAAGGAGATGGTATTTCTCACCTACCCACTGCCATAGCCTGCCATGTTGAACTTGATGTTGTGTTAAGAACTTTAACTCCAATTCCTCAACAAAGAAGACTTACTAAGACATTCAGACTGCAAAGGAAAGCTCAGCCACCCATGAGGGACTTCTTTGGGCCATTGCAGTGAGCAGCAGTGATCTTGGGGAAGGTCCATAAATGTGATTTACCCTTTTCAAGAAGACAGACATGATTTCCAGCCATCCTGTCCAGAACTTGTCCCCGGTGCAGCAGAAGTTGCCCTCTTACCAAAGGTACACCTCCATCTTGCTTATGCAATCTGCCATCTTTGGTTCTCCACTCGTTTGGCTACTCCCCCACTCACTTTCTCTCCTCTTCCTCTATTTCTTTTATCTTAAGAAAGTTCAGCTTCTCAGTGTAAAACAATAGAAATCAGGGCCTGAAGGGTTTTCATGGTAGCTATTTAGTCCACGCCCCTCTCCCACAGAAATTCAGCTATACTTAAATTTGTATATGAGAAAGAGGAGGAAGGGGCAGAGAGGCTGTCAAGCTGCAAGCTACTTTTGGTTTGGCTCTGATTAGCACCAAGCACAGGTGCTAAGCACCTCTAAAGAGTCAGATTTTCCATTCAGTGTGTGTCCTTAATACAGGCAGAAACTATTTTTGGTCACAACATGATCAGCTATCTTTATCAAGGGGTTTTCTACATTGTTCATCTCTATACCAGCCAAGTACTTCCCAGACATATTCAGTCCTCATGGCGTGAATGAGAAAATATTTCTCTGACAAATTATTTGAAAAGAGTATGGGTAGCTTTATTAACACCTTGTAAAAACCCAGGCAGCTGCAGCTAAGTATAAAGTCAGGCAGCAAAATGATGGGGTAAAAGCTGGTTAATGTTTTACAAGAAGTTTTCTAGCCATGAAAGATCACTTAATTCAAAACTGATTTTTTAAAGATATAATACCTTTGAAAAGTTTTGTTTGCCATTCACTTATACATCCCAGATACACAACCCACATAATAAACATCTTAAACTGGAGAGTCTCACTTCAGTTTACTTGATTCCAGTCAGTAATTATGAATACTAAATTTCAGTAAGTAACATCTAAGTTAAGTTCACATTATCTGCAGAAAGCTTTGCATCATTTAAATCAATTTAGAAATCTGTTAAGTAAATCTGACGCAAGTTTAGTTATAGCCAATGTCTTAGCTAATAAATTTCTTGGGAGTGCGTTGTATCTTTCCTGCATGTATGGATGAAACTCAAGTGCTCTCAAGCCCTCAGTGAATAAATAATAAATGATGCAAAATAGCTTTTTGATACATAATAATATCATAACTTTAAAATGTGTTTTCCCAGGACTAGAAACAAGAGTGGTGTGTCCCTCTGGGAAGTTATTAAATACAAAGAAAAAAAGAGCTATTTCTAGTGTTGGAAGCTGGCCAATGCATCTCTCACCACACCCTGGTTCCTGGCAATCATTTACACTCATCTCTTAAGCCCTTATAAAGGGGCGGTAAATTATTGCCAACTCAGTATGTTACATCCACCTTATCACAGGTGAAAATAAATTGCAAAGCAATGAAGATTCAGATCTGTGGTACATACATGCACAGAAAGGCTGCTGCTTTAGCTTATCAGAAGCCTTTATTTATCTTCACTCCATTGTAACCTTGTGTTTCATACTCTTAACCCTCTCTCAGCTCATGTTTGATCCCATGTATCAGAGGTCTTTTTCTCCCTTGTTGTGTATCCATAAGGCTTTCTTACTTTGATTAATCTCCATTCAGACTAAAAGTGTTTCTCTGCTCACTAAACTGATCTTTAGTGGTCCCTTGTGACTGTGGATTGTCCTTGTTGCTATTGGGATTTTAGGTAATCCAAAGCCTGGCCAAAGCTGAAACCACGTACCTGATGTGGTCAAGTGGAATATAGTCAGTGTTACAGGTGAATAAAGTTTCTTAATTCAGTTTCAGTCAGGTACAAGTAAATTAATAACATGACTTTATCATAACCCTAGATAACCACTTAAAAATGCCCAATTTTTCCTCTCTAAGTTCAAGTGGGTGTTAGAGTTATCTCTTGATTTTCCTTCCTGGCAGGAGCCGGAGAGGCTGAGCACATTATACCTGTTCCCTTTTTTCTCCTTCCATATGCATGGGAAATGTCCTTCATTTTAACAAACCTGATGTCCCCTCCACAGCCCCTTGCAACACTCATTGTGTAAAGATCGGAAGCCAGGACCAGTTTCTTGTCACTGCACAGAGATTTTGCCTGTTCCTCTGCCACTCACCGCTCACTGCATCTTGGCTCCTGGGACACTCCTAGGACAAAGAAGCAGCTACTGGCCATCAGCTCTGACAAATGAAAACTGTGACCTCAGGGACAATATTATTTGTTAAAACCCTTGGAACAGTTCCTTTCACAGAATCATAGAATTGTTTTGGTTGGAAAAGACCTTTTAAAGTCATCGAGTCTGACTGTTAACCTAGCACTGCCAGGTCCACCACCAAACCTCATCTGTCCCTAACCATCACATCTACATGTCTTTTAAACACCTCCAGGGGTGGTGGCTCATCCACTTCCCTGGGCAGCCTGTTCCAGTGCTTGATAACCCTTTCAGTGAAGAAATTTTTCCTAATATCCAATTTAAACCTACAATGGTGCAACTTGGGACCATTTCCACTTGTCCTATCACTTGCTATTTGGGAGAAGAGACCAACACCCATCTTGTTACAACCATCTTCCAGGCAGTTGTAGAGAGCAATAAGGTCTCCCTCAAACCTCCTTTTCTCCAGACTAAACAACCCCAGATCCCTGAGCCACTCCTCTTTCACAAGTATTGAAAGAAGCCTACTGTGGTGGCAAATCTAGGTACCATCAAATTAGGAGATAAAGAAGATAATGTTGTATAGTCAACCCCAACTTGATCTCTTCATATAAACAGGTCATGTCTAATGATGCGATCGCAGACTCCTATGTCTCCTGGGTTTCCCATGGACTGTCTTCATTTAACACTGGGTAGCTCAGCACAGTCAGTGTGAGGCTCATCTTACTTACCAGACCCACACAAACCATGGTCCAAGCACAGCACCGCTCGTTTGCCAAGAGCTTTTCTACCATGGTAGCAGTCAAATGCCAACTCTAAAGAAACGTTTTCTCACTAATGCCAAAAGATGAAATTCAGCTATTATTTGCATTTTCAGTGGCAGATATAGATTCAATAGTCACTAATTGCAGGCCATTGATTTTTTGAGCCCTTGGTGTGTTGTGTGTGGTCAGGGTGCAGCTCCCTGCACCTCCAGTTACAGCTGAGGCAGCAGCAGCTGCAAACCTCTTTTGTCCTGTGCACTGAATGAACATGGGAAAAGGAGGATGAATACGGTACTATGTATTTGAAAATGAGTAAAATCAGACCGGGCATGTGACCTTTATTTCAGCATGTATTTATCAACTTTGTAACCTTAATATTCCTTTGTATCTTTAACTGTGCATCTTTAAGTGTGCATTTTTACATTACATTTTCAATACATTCAAAAATTTGGAAACACAATGTGTAACTTCATATTGGAATTTGAACTTGGTATCAGCTGGACCAAATGCTTTAAATTCACTGTGTAAAGCCTTGCTAAGTGTGCTAATAGGGTAATCCTCAGCAGCAGCGGGTCCCCATCTTCCCCACTGCCTCAACAGAAATGGAACATGTGGCTCGTAGGCATCTCAGATGTTTGCGGAGAACAGAGGAATGAGGAGATTTGAAAAAGGAGAGGCTCAAACCATGGAGGGGAAGTGGCTTTAGGACAGACTAAGGAGAATTTGGGTCTGGAGCATAGGACTGTGATGATTCTTTAATGCAACAAGAGATCAACAAAAAGGCACTTTAGGAAAGAGCTTGGAAGGCAGAACAGGGGATCTTTATGTGCTGTTCAAGCCACTGACGTCAGTGCTGTCTCCCTCAGCAGCTGCTTTCAGCTTAAACATGCTGGGAGGGAGTATGTAATATTTTAACTTAAGCTTCCCAAACAGCCATTTACTCTAACAACTCATCCCCATTCAGGGGAAAAACAGAGATTTCTAATGAAGCATTACCAGATCTCAAACAGTCCCCAAGCCACCTTCATTCTGTCAATGTCTGAAGCATCTCATGAGTTTTAGCTCTGCTTTGCTCAGTATTGTGCCTTCCCTTGCTTTATCCTTCACTTATGTCAATTCCGGTTTTGATGTCACGGATTCAGACTCATTTTTTTCCCCCTCTTCCTCTTGTTACAGAAGCTGTAGGTCTGTCTTCCATTAGTAATCATCTTGTGGGAGGGAGGCTACTTCACAAGAGACTATTGTCCTCTGATGTAACATGCTAGTCCGGTGTCCTGTGGCCCCATTAAACTCATGTTATTCATGATCACAGTCAATTTTCTGGCTCACTTTTTGGTGAAAATGCCCCAGAATTTAGCATGAGCACCTCAAATAACCTGTTAGCCTGGGCTGAAATGCTATCTGCAGGTGGCAGCACTGTTCAGAGGGTCCTGCTCTGAAGTTTAATAGTATCAAATAAAGCTCCAGATCTGACTCTTTGTCTCTTTTAAACACCCTTTTAACAGTTTTTTTTTTTTTTAAAGCAGCAATAAAATGTATCTATTGTAGAGGTGAGATAATGCTATTTTTAAATAAAACTTTTTTTTTAATTATTTTTTCAAAACAGAGTAATGGCAACTGTGATCAGTGACACATTATTACTGCAGATGGTATACTGTGGCTCAAAGAGAAAGATTTTGCATGTGAAAAATGCACGTTTAGTGGTTGTATTCGCTAATAATGCTCTTTATAGATACAAAAGATAATAATATAAAATTAATAGGTAGGTTTTTTTTCCCCCCACTATATACGAATTAATTGGTATCAGTCTTGGATCATAGACTTAAATTTTCTGGAGTTACCACTCCAGGCTGCTTCTGTTTTATTATTTTGATATTTTAAATCTGCCTTTTCTTTACAGCATTACTCAGAGTGTATGAATCTGTATTGTTTTCTTTGTAACATTTCTCCACATCCTGGATATTTTGAGTTTGCTTTAGTAATTTCCACATTTTAATCTAGTTCTCCCTTCTCCTTATCTCTCTTTTATTTTGTGTGTGTGTTTTCTTTTCCTAATTCACTGCAACTCTTTTTCTGATCTGCGCTGTCCCAGTGGCAGCCTGTTATGTTTCACACTTCTCCCAAAGTAGTTGTAAACCTCATCTTTTAAACATTTTGTTTTATCTCAATTTATATGCCCTCATGATAGAGGTGTGGGGTTTTTGTGTTTGCTTTGTTTTGTTTTTTCACAGATATGGTTATGATCCACTAAGGAGATTGACTGAACCCTTTCCTTCTCGTTTCCATTGGGAGCAACCCAGAGCGCCAATGAATACAGGGGCTATGGCATTATGGAGGATGCAGCTGGACCCCAGGAGGTTGCAGCATATGCTGAGCCTGTGATGACTTTGGTTGGGCCTCAGGAACAAATGGAAAAACCTTGCTAGAGAGCAGAGGGTACTGGTCAGTGTTTGCTGCCACACAACAGGTGATCATGATGGTTGGGAGCAAGGACTCTCTGGAAGGGCAGGGACCATGGCCAGGAGATTATTGTATGTGGACATTTCTCCTTCCATCTTGGCTAATTAAGCTGAGTTTTCTTAATTTAAATGGTGAAGCTTTTATTCAAAGCAAAGATAAATCTTTGTTTTTGGGTTGTGTACACTTCCTGGGAAGGCTCTGGGCAGTTTTACCTCTCCAGCCAGGTGACTGTCCCATCATAATTACATGCCACCTCTTCAGGAATGATTCATGCTCTGTATGAGCTCAGCATTGGTGCTGTTGATTCTGGCTCCACAGTCTGTATTGTAAATCAAATATCACACTGCTCTGTGCATGCAATATAAAATCAATAAAGGATGTTCTAGTGTGTAAGGTAAAATTCTGCTCCATTTAGATATCACTTACATCTTTTCCATAATGAATTAAATGTGCTTGTGTAGAGGTAATGTCCTGTATTCAAACTTTGATAAGTTTGCTGTCTGTCCAGCAGGCTTTTGCAAAATTATTTTGTTTGTTACAAACTATAGCAGCTCTTTACAAAGGCTAGATGCAAACTTTGTGTTTTCTTCCACTTATTGTGCAGTTCTTAATGCTTCTTCTTTCAAAGTTTTGTGCACAGTTTTCCCATTCCTTTTGGAGATTTTGAGTTTCTTCCAGTTGCTCCTTTGACTAACCCAATCCTCTGAATGAGACCTGGTTTCCTTCAGAGCCTTCAGTCTCCAAACCATGTTCTCCACTTATGGTCTAGTTGTCTTTTCCAAACTGAAGTCAGAATCTTTTCTGAACTTTTGTTCTTGGTTCTCCATTACAACTTTTGCCTCAATGTAAGAGCTCCATAAAGCCTCAAAACAACACAGTTCATTCAACAGTTGCAACTCTGTCCTCAAATCCTCAAAAGCCTCTTTTTCTTTCTTTTTGAGTTCTCATATGATCTGTTGTCAGATATCATAAGTTCTCTCTCAAAAGTTTCATTCTGTGTAGAAAAGTTTTTTTCCGATGTCTTGATCATAAACTCAGCACTAGTTTGATCTTCACTTACATGCATATTATTAAGCAAGGTTTTTGCTTCTCTAATGAAAAGGCTGTTTTACAACCCTTTTCAGTATCTTTACTTGCCTTCATAAAGGGACAATCTTCTAGCTTGATCTGATTGCTTGCTGTGGTTTGATGGAATTAGAGCTGTTTTAGCCTTCTCCGTTCCATGTTCTTTCCTCTTTTTTTCCCTTCTTTTTCTAGGCACACTCATTTGTAATTACCTCCACCTTTGGTGTCATGTACCATTGCAAATTCAGTGTATTGCATGTGTAGTCCCAGAATCTTATAAATACAATGACAAAAACCTGTCATTACCAAAAGAAGTTTGTAGGGCTTTTGTTTGTTTGTTTGTTTTGATTTGTTTTTTTCCTACTCAATATTTGCAACATGTCAGTCAGTTTATCCAGATTTTCCCTGTTTCATCTTTACATATAAAAAATTAAGCCTAAATAGCAGAAGTTTCACAAAGGTTATGAGCATTTGAAATAGTTTATAGAGCAGGTGATATGGAGCAGCTACGCTGTGCTTCCAGCACACCACAAAAGGCACCTGTCCCACAGAAAAAGGGCAGGGTGTGCTGTGCTTGTTGGAGTGTCAACAACACATATATTGACTTGCCGTACTTCATCACCTTCCCAGCTTTTTACCTGTGAACTCGTGATCCTATATCCCTGCTTTTGATTGTTGCATGCTCTGATTTTCTGTATCACATCATCTGCACAACAAATCTGACATCAAAGCTGTGTGGGGTGTTATGTGCAAATGAGTGTAGGAGTGGGCGACAAGGTGCTTGGTGTTACGCCCTTGTCATGGCATCAGCTTGAGGCTGAGCTTATTTCCCTGCTTTGTGCTGAGCTGAAGTGGGTAAATAAAGGGATGCTGAGCTAATATCAGTCTGGCTTCGGTCCCTGGGTACTGAGAGGTCAGGTAAAGAAAAATAGTTTGAAAGCCATTATAAATTTGTTGTTCACTTATAGCATTTTAGTGTTTGTAGAGCTGTTTTGCTTCTTTATGTTGCTCTGTGCAGGCAGATGTGGGAGAGAAGGAAATGCTGTCAAGCAAGTAGCTGTGCAGGAGGGTTAAGGGAGGACACATCCTCAGTGTGAAAGGTTGTGAGAGTTCAGGCTCGTTTTGAGATCTAATGCATACATAATGCATCTCTAATACCGTAAACAGGTAGCAGGTCATGAGAAAAACTCACATGGTTAGAGCTGGCTGGAAACCAAAGCTGTTGGTCATATACAAATAAAATGAGCAGGGGTCACCATTTGCGTGCATTAGGATAAATCCAGACCTGGTTCATTGCAGATCACTGAGTGTTTCTAAATTTGTACTAATAGGATGAAGAAGGCTGTGATTCAACAGCATTTCACTCACAGAAGCTCTTCCTATCCCCACACTGACCACAGGATACCAGGAGATAAGGAGATGAATCTAAACCTAAGAAAGGTATGAAATGGAAAATGGATTTGTCAAGTGTAACTAAAAGCCAGGACAGAAGCTCCTACTCAGAGTTAAGGTGACCCTAATTCACTTTTGTTTGACTAACTGTGAGAGCACTAACATCTGGTTCTCCTGTGGGTGAGGACATCCAGGTTCAGCTGTTTCATAAGGAGTAACATGTTGAGGATACATGAGATAACTCCAAGTTTCCTTTTAAACAGCTGGAGTTGTACATTAATTACATCTATGCATACACATACTTTCTCCATCCTTCAGTAAGAACAAAGAACAGCTGTACTGCTGTTGTTAGCAGTAACATGGGTATGTACACATCCCTAGAGACCACCCCCTCCCAGGCCTGTGTGCTCATGGCAGATCAGACTCTCTGAGACAGTTTGTTCTGTTTTTCATGTCCAAACATTTCCAATTTGCTTTTTATATATATCTTCACAGAACCAGCAACAACATAAGGCTTTCCTAACACAGCTGAGTGGCCAGACCATTCCTGCTCTGATCAGTGCTGAGTTTTTGTAATCCAGTATCAGCAAGGGACAGTGCAAAGAAAAGTAGTTTCTAGTTGAAAAATGGCACTTTTACTTCCCATTAGATACTGGCCATGTGAAGTGAGCCCTGAGGTTGTGCAACTTATCCTTTTGGCCTCAGTGTTTTCCTGTGCGCTGTGACAGTGGCTCACTGAAGCATGCTCCTGCCTTGGGCAGATAGCCTCCAAAATGCATCTTAAATTAGATTTATTAATGGCTTTTTTTTCTTACTTGTTACCTTCTGGTCTTGACCTTAACCTCTGCTGGCTGTGTCTAGTAGATGTCTCTCTGTAACTATAACTTAAGCACAAGGGAGTTCGTAACTTGGCTGTCCCAGAGGAGGTCATGGTTGACTGGTAGTGAGTAGGAAGTAGGAACCAGTCTGCTCTTCCTCTCCAGTGATGGTCCAGGAGGCTGGAGAACACAAGCTTGGGCAGAAACACTCGAGTGGTATCCATGTGAGATGAAACTTGGAACTTCCATTCCCCAGGAACGGTTGAAGTCTGTTTTGATTTCAAATGTGATGGCAAAGTTGAAAAATAATTTCTATATATGTATGTGGAACTGAACTAGGGAAGATTTGCTGGTTACTCTTAATGGCTTAAAAAGCTGGACCAAAAAGTAAAAACAGCTTTCAGCTTTCCTGTTGTATTGTGATACGTTACCAGTACAGTGTATCACTCTGGAAAAGTCTCTTGTGAAATTTCAAGGTATTTTCCACAATGAGACGGTTTTAACTTTAATTTTTAATAGACTTTTTAAAAATTATTATTTCTGCAGGAAAAAAATGGGTTTTACATAATTTCACAAGCAAATTCATTTGATTTCGATATTTTTCCTTCTCTGAAACCCAAATCTGGACTGTTTTGATCAAAATTTTCCAGTGTTTTCAGCCTTAGAAAAATGACACAGTGACATCTTCAAAATTTTGAGAAGATTTGGTGCAGACAATATCACTGCTGAAATAGAGTGCCCTGGTCCTCCCACAGTCAGAGAATCTTTTTAATAATAGAATCATAGAATCATTTTAGGTGGAAGAGACCCTCAGGATCATTGAGTCCAACTATAACCTAACTCTAGCACTAAACCATGTCCCTAAGAACCTCATCTAAATGCCTTTTAAACAAACACCTCTAGGGATGGTGACTCCACCACTGCCCTGGGCAGCCTGTTCCAATGCCTGACAACCCTTTCAGTGAATAATTTTTTCCTAATATCCAATCTAAACCTCCCCTGGCACAAATTGAGTCCTTTTCCCCTTGTCCTATCACTTGCTACTTGGGAGAAGAGACCAATCCCCTCCATGCTGCAACCTCCTTTCAGGTAGTTGTAAACAACAGAGCTGGTAGGACTTTGACTATACAAGTTTTGGAAAAAAAATGTTGCGTGCTATTAAACCCTATCAGCTTTATGCGTTTGCACTCACACTAGCACCAGGAGATACAAATCTAAGTTAAGGCAAGTGAAGTGAGACTCTGGTCTCTAGGGAATAGCACAGGAGCTTCTGGAAGAAGGTGGGTGATTAAGCAGGAGTGTTCTTGCTGCATTGACTAGCACCAAAAGTATAAAGCTGATGGAGTTCCCAGATAATATACCAGCAATAAAAAAGAGCCATGGCTACTCATGTTCATACAAGATCTCCTGGCATTCTGCAAAAAAATCCTGATATTTCAAGTCTCTGCATCCTGGCTAAGTTGCCATTATTATCCTTCCATGGACACCCTTCTTCTCTGGAGAGAAGAAAGGTGCTTTGCTTATCCTCTGCAGCTTTATCTGTTATTAACCCTTTATCTGTTACTTTATCTCCATAGGAGCATGCATAGCAAGAGTTGTATGACTGTGAAGAGCCTCCATTTTGATGATTAGGCTGTTAGGGCATGGCACACATCCTAGAAAGTAGATTCCATAGCTGTGTGCTTCAGGAGAAGTTGAATGCTATAGATTTACATTAGCAAAAGCATCAGGGAGATTAGACTGTCTGCTTTTGGTCTCCAGGCTCTAGGCAGGGTGCAGAAGGAAGTTTAGATGCTAGTGACCATCCTGCATAGATTTTTAGTAAATCCCAACACTTCTTGGAAACCAAAGCAAACATTTGATTGAATTTCAATCTGTTATATACTGTATATGGGTTTTGATGCCTTTTGTTCTTCACGTTTATTCTTTTTGTAAAATGGAGTACAGTGAATGGAAGAGATGGTGATGTTGCGTGCTTTATTCTCTCCTGTGACACATATTTCATTTTTGGTCTTGGGCACTAGAAATGCAAACACAGTTGGACCTCCTTTTGTCATCAGACAAACAGACTTTCAATAACTCCATAACCAATCTACTTAATCTTCATTGTCAGAATGGTGTGAGTCCTAAGCAAATAAAAACAGGTTTAAGCTGCTTATATTTAAAATCAGAAATTCTTGGAGGATCATCTGAGAGGGAAGGTCTAATTCCATGCTTGCAAAGACAGGGAAATATCTCTCCCCCTGCCCCCCTAAACTTTCAGGTACGTTAATGAAGAATCATAATGAAACACAAAGGGCATGTTAGAAGTAAGGGGGCAGAGGGAAGGGAAATATAGACTATTAACCCATCACGATACAAAACAACAAGGAAATAAAAAAATTACATGGAAGTGAAGTTTAATTTAGTTTTACCAATCCACTATGAAATCATTGATTGTTCCTACCAATCTTACAGCCTATTGTGTCTGTCTGATGAGTGATATTTCTTTTGGGTGATTATGAGGTGAATAAACATAAACCACAGGAGCACATGTGTTTTCTTGATTGTGTCTCATAAAAGAATGCACTTGGACAAAACAATTTTCAGATATCCCCAGTTGTAAAAATACCCATTGCAAAATCAACTAAAATTGAAAGCATATTTGACTGAATCCGTTTTAGTCTTTCACTCTCCAATTGTTTTTGAGCCTTCCTCTTCTTGATATTTCTTTTAAATTAGTTTTAACACAGTTTCACTGCCTGGCTGGGTGAAAAAGACATGAATTTTGCTTGGGTACTCACTGCAATCCCTCTAGTGATCAGCAGGGGCTCCTCTTGGACTGTGACTGACTTGGCTCTTTGCTCTCCTCCTTTGCCACTGACCATCCATGGTGTCCTCACATCAGCTACCTGATACGGATCTTTTAATACTGGGCAAACACATTAGTGCAGCTCTGCGCTCACAAATTCTAGTTTTTCACCTCACAAATCATCTACAGAGGGGAATGGTGGGATCACCATAGGTGTTTTGTCAAAGGAAGTTTTCTGTATTCCAAAAGCCAGCAGCAAAAGTGCGGCAGCACCACCATATTCAAGAGGTTATGATCACTAATGGATGTAGACTGACTTTGCTGTTGTTTTGCTACACCTGCAATTAATGCAGGATGAATTTCAGATCTGGATAACAGGACCCCCTCCCCGCCCCCCCAATTTGTTCTCTGAAGAAGTATTACATCTTCACAAATGTGGAGCTGAATTTAAACGTATCTTGAATATAATGATCTTATTTGTCTGCAGTATGTTCAGATTAACTTCCATTGAGTTCAAGGATATTTGGAATTAGCACTCGGGCTTCACTGTCCATTGGGAGCTGGGGAATTTAATCCAGATGACAGGGAGAATGTAGCTACCTGTGGTGGCCAAGGTGGCTCATGTGACAGGGTGACCCACACACCCAGGGTGACCAAATGACTCAGGTGCTTTCCTTCACATGCTGCAAAAAAAACAGGAACAGAAAGAAATAGCTCTGTTCTATCAACAAGATTGACTAATTGGTCACAAATCTATGTTACTGATATATAGATAGCCTGGGGAAAATATGATGCAAATGTACAAGTGCAAGACTGATGTCAATGAACCTGGACAATTGGTAAATCACATAGTTAACTCAGATGGGGCTTAAAAGAGAGCCAGCTTTCAGAAGGGAACTGAAGAAGATGGAAAAGGTAAGTCTTTTATTAGTTTACGTTGAATAATTTATTTTATTACTGAAAATTGGAGAGGATGAATTATTAACTCAGCTATTTTCCAGCAGACAAAAAAAAAGTCTAGTAATAAGAAACATTCCTGGAAGGCTATTATGATTTATCATGAAGAAAATAAGACATTGAGAACAGTGGCTGTAAACAGAGTTGTAGATATGTTATACAGTGGAAATTAATGAGATGCCTTTTTCAGATTTTTACAGAAATATGAAGAACAGTAATGATTTCTGGCTTAATCTTTCCTAGTCTTTAGTAACATAAATTTTTTGATTTTTGGGGGGACAGAGGAAGGAAGCAAAGTTTTTAAAATCAGCATTCATGTGGTCTTGCTTTCTCACTCTGCCGTTCTCTATATTGTCATTGTTCAGCCAGGCTCAAATGAGATAAGGTTTTAGGCATGGGTTTCATGTCTTCTAACTGTGGGTGTTCACAGTGTAGTTGTCTGAATCCAAACTGTGTGGCAGTAATCTCTGTGACGGGCTGTGGAGATGTGTCAATGCAGCCCGTGTAGTTTGGCGTGAGATTTTACTCAGCAGAGTAGAGGCTGAGGTGTGTTGTGCACTAAAGAGGATACATGCCCTCCATTGACTTTGTAGAGATGTGCTCAGGTGTATATGCCTACATTATAAGCAACTACCTATTACACCAGAACTCCTAGTATTTGCTTTCCAAGTGTCACTATGGGACACCAGGCTCTTTGAAGGGTGCCCAATATGCCAGAGTCACGCTGCATACCCTTCGTGGATGAGTGTCAGTGAAGCCTTTGGTTAAAATTCTGGCTTGCGTGACAATTCTCTATGATTTGCCCTTACTTTTGGTGAGGGTGTGATTTAATTCCCTGTCATATGTTGCTCAACCTAACAACTATGTGCCAAACATTCCCTAGGGCAAAAACAGTGGACATTTTCATGGCACTGTACCTAAAAACTTGATTTTGGTGCATAAAATACTCTTAGCAACTCAGGCTTTTATATCTGCTGCCAGCTGATCTGAAGGAAAGTGATGAATTTCTTTCTGGCTTACTTAGCCTGAGTGCTCTATGGGCCAAAAGTGAAGACACTCTTCTGGGAGGTGAGTTTGAAGCTGGCTCCGGTCTTGTGCTGAAGCACAGAGTCACAGAATCACAGAATGGTTGGGGTTGGAAGGGACCTCTGGAGATCACAGGAATGTGTCCAGGTGGGTTTGAATGTCTCCAGAGAAGGACACTCCACAACTTCTCTGGGCAGCCTGTTCCAGGGCTCTTTCCTCTAGATTTGCATGTGTGGTAAAGCTCACTGTGCACTCATCTCTAAGTAAGTGTCTATACATCGTGGTATCCAGACCTTGCTTTGCACACCCTCAGCTTTGTTTCCTGTGATCTGGGCTTTGCCAGGAAAATGTAACACCCAGTGTCTGATATGTGGAGAGAGTGGCAACTAGAAGCACATCCAGAAGCAGCACCACTAGGTTAGAACTGGCTCACTGCTAGAGCTGGCCTTACAACCTGATATGACTGTCTCTGTTTGTCACCGGCTGGGTAAGTCGTTGTCATAACTGAATCATTTTTCCTATCCCAACTTCTGTAACACCTCTCATGCCACAGATGTCCTGTGGACTTCAAAACAGTTTGGAGGAGGTTCTGCCTCTTGCATAGTTCATCTGCAGTTCTGCTCGTGATGGGGCGTGTAGACACTACAACTATGCAGATAGTATCTGGCTAATAAAAGCAATCCCTAATGTTGTGGTTATTGCAATGAACACAAACAAAATGGTTGTATTCCCCATTTCTTTGTACTTGCAGTATGCTAGTATGATAAATATGAATTACCAGGTAAGGATATGTTTTGGGTATGGTTACTGAGGAATCAGCCATGCTGTTCTCCTGGCAGGCAATAGGATCTGCGTGACTGATTCCCTGAGAAATGAAAGCACAATGTTCTTCGTTAATAGTAGAGAGAAAGAAAACATTTGCATGGTGAATGCAGTGAATTTGTACATGAATGTAATCGGTTTTGTTCAGTCTATTGCACTTAAATGATTTTTGTGTCTGGCATGCAGAGCAAAAAAAAAAAGCCATTTCAGAGCTCCTCATGAAAAGTGGCCAATCATTACTGCAACCCTTGGGACAGGCTGTAATAACGTTAATCACGATGAATTGGTGTGGCTTCTGTGGGACCATAATACGTAGCTCTATGAGAATATCATAGGGTTGTGTTTCAGAGTACTGCAGACTAGTTTATAGTTTTCTCTTCATCCAGAGAACTTTTTCCAGTCACTAGAAGTATCTTTTTTACAACAACATCTCATCTGACTATTGGCTACAATGCGATGGTTGGCTTTTTGCTTTTGTAAGGTCAGAACCATGACCTTACCTCCTCTGATATAAAATGGCTTAACCATAAGCACACACCAAACTATAAGATCACTGAAGAATCCTGAAATAGGTTTTACAATCCTACTAGTGAAGTTATTCACTCTAAAAACCAAACCAAAACAACACCAAACAAACAAACAAACCAACCAAACAAAAAAGATCAAGAGAAAGAGGGAAAAACTTATCTCTTCCTATGTGATTGATATTTTTCTCTTGCAATTGCCCTCTGACCTACCATAAATCATTTTAGAGTGTGTAAGGAAAATCTCTTCAATAGCTTTAGAGCTGGGAGGAGAAATGTTTTGTCTATCACAGTATTATCACATAAAGCATTCAAACAATTTCAACTTTTCTGTTACTTTTCCCACATCCAGTTGAGAGGAGGGAGGAACATTTTTCCCCGTGTTGATGTGAGTTGATAGTGTCTAATGAATATTACCATCTGAAATCCATATACAATTTTAATGATGTAGAATGTATATAGAAGGAGACTTGAATTTCCTTTATGATGAAGAACCTAACAGGAAAGAAGCACTCTGGAGAAATTATAGCCCTGCTTTATGGAGCTGGGGCTCATTTGAAAACATGGGTGTTTTCAAAATAATTCCCTATTAAAAAGAAAAAGTATGTTGCTGAAACTATTGCCACACTTGGGCTTACACGGCAGGAATGGGTATGAAGACTGACTCTCGTCTGACCTGTTTTCAGGTATTCTGATCCCTCATGGCCATTTTTGCAGTGCATTGCTTGTTCCACACAGAAAACTGCTGTGTCTGCAAAACCACCTGAGATACACCACAGCCTTGCTGGGAAAATGATGTGCGGTAACTCCACGGTGAGCAGTGACAATACCTTCTGACATATGTTGGCCTTATAAAACCTGAATTTGGTGGCCTTTGATGAATACATCCTGCACAATGCACCCATTTGACAAGCGATTTGGAGGTGGTTCATGCCTCCCATAAAGACAAAAACCTGTAAAAGACTTCCTATAGGAAGCTGAATTACCTTCCATTAAAATATTGTTGAAATTTATCATTATTACATTATGAAACATATGTTAGAACATTTGGGATGTGATTCCTGTGGGTAAACACAGGAGTCTAGAGCACATTATCTCTACATCTGGGCTAGTAACCGCACATTCTCAGTAGCCACTGGAGACCAGAGAACGGTCTGACACATCCTGAAGAAAACATCTAAAATTGTCATCCTAAGAACATCCTTAAAGTGTGTATTTCCTTTAATGGGCTTTTAATTTATTTTTCAGGAGCTCCCAGAGATTAACTCAGAGATGGATGTCAGTTTTTCAGATGTGTGATGTTAGGAGAGATGGATCCCTAGGGATCCAAAGCAATTTTATAGACATTTTAAAAACAGAAATCCTAGTTTAAAAACACTGATAGATTCAAGAGGATTTAAAGACTAACTTCCTATATTTTACTTATACAAGAATATGTGTTTATTGCATGTTATAGATCAGATGAATTTGTTAAATTGTTCTACCATAGACATTCAATTTCTTGTGGTTTTGCTATCCACAACCCCCATCCCTCACTGCGAAGAGGCCCCCCACATCTTTACAGTAAACCAGCCCAGAAGTGTCATTATGTAACTCCGATACCCCCCTAATCAGTTGAGCTCTGGCTGGGTGGGTAACCCCCGCGGCGATGAGAATCTCCCTCACCTACGGCTTGTCCAGCTTCCCCTTCTCAGAACTACCGACCACAAGAAACTCCTGTGGTTACTAACAGAAGAAACAAGTTCCCTCCAATCTCCCAGTGCACCTTGTCAGTTGTGGTTTGTGAGAATTACACTGTGCTCTTATCCAAGGCAGTCAGGACCGGCGCAGGCTCTGCGCCCCTTTGTGCTGCCGGTTCGGGGTCCTCAGCCTATGGCTTCAAACTTTCCTGCACGGCAGTTCTGTTCGGTGGGAAACCATTCAAATTTGTCCCACAAAGAAAACCATCGCCTTGTGAAAACTACCTGTGCTCAATCACAACCATTCTACGTGAATGAAGGATTCCCTTGAGACTTTTTAAAATTTATTTTTCAGTTATTTATTGCCATTTATTCATTTTTCATTTATGTCTCTGCCAACGTGTGACATAGTCTGTGGTGAAGATCTGATGATCTCAGTGCCTTCTTCCATCTGACACTTTCTGAATAAAACTGAGCAGCCTCTGTTCACTTATATCATTGTTCTGACATTACCTTTGCTGTGAGAACGATTAGAAATGAACCATTTAATGGCAGTGAGGTGGGAACTGGGCAATGTGAGATGATATGTTTCCTAATTAAACCACTAATAACAATAAAAGATGCCACCAGGTTGTTTTATTATAACACACGGATGCAGCAGGAAAACCTTTGTAATATAGGCTCTCACTCTTTCAATTTCCTTGCGGCTTTTGTGTACATTTGTTTCTCAATATGACCCAAAAGATGAGGCCTTGCAAAACATACTCCTTTTTAAAAAGTCACCCTGTGATCTGTCAGTGCATCTTTCACATTGCAGCTTTGTCCTGTGACTGCTTGGCTGTGATCCCGGTGGGATTACACCAGCCTCTAATGGGCACGTTTTCCCTGGTTGCTCCTGGCTATTCTGCAATAGCACCACTCAGCTCCATCAAGGAAATAACTGCAATTTTCTCTTCCCTAATGAATTTAATAATGGAATCGGTGGCAGACCATGACAGAGAATGAAACTAAAACTTGATGTAATGGTCAGGCAAGAAATGTTACTTGGAGCTTTGTTTTGACTGGGTCCCAAATGAGGAGAGGCATTGCTGACAGCTTTGCATGTACTCTGTGGATGCTGATGGCTCCAGTGGCAATAAAAATGTTCAGAGTTTTTTGGTTTTGTCTTGTTTTCATTACCATTGTAATGCTGCTGCTTTCTGTGAAGTCTGGGTTGGCAGCTAATGATCTGGTTCCAGGGGCAGGAAAGGCTTTTGGCTCCCTGCAGAGATTAATTAAAGAAAACACAATAAAATCACTCTGGCAGTTATTGTGCGGAGGCTCAGCCTCTACCAGGTGCAGGTAGGAAGCTGAAGATGTCACCAGGCACCTTGCGGTTCTCAGAAATATTCAGTTAGTGAGTTTACTTAGGATGCTGAATGAGTTATTTAGCTGTGAAGTATCAGGGACTAATTAAAGTCCACCATGCTTCAGCCACACAAGGACACACCTGCCCATTATTTTTGTACTCTTCAGCATGATCCAGTGTAAGTTTGACTTTGTGGGGTGAGCAATGAACAGTCAAGTACTGACAAGCCTGACTCCTGCTCCCTTCCCCACTATTTGGTCTGCCAGGCAAGTTTAACAGCAGCTGACCACTTCAGCTGAGCTGGGGAAAAAATTAGTTTGGACCTGCATGTCTTTTTAAGCTTTGTGGCAGGACAGTCCAGGACTCCAAAGCCAAACATCTGTAAGAATCTGAAGACTTAGAAAGTCCAACTCCAGAGAGTTTTAGTGTAAGAAGCAATTTTGCTTAGTCAACATCTGGGCATGGGAGACATCTGAATGATGGAGGATCAGGAGGAGGCCACCCTAGCAATGAGTGGGCAAAGCAGCATGACTATTCCTTCAACACATCAGCCCAAGAACATGCCACATACCACCAGAAGCTCTGGAGCTTCTCTAAGGTGCCTTGGTAAGCCTGGGCCTTGTTGTAAATCACTGTGATTATTGTTTCTCTGCAAACACTGATTTTCCAGGCAGGTGGAAAGGGATGAGGATGACTTCCTAGGAGTCCTCTCTGTTTGCAACTAGAAGAACAAGAGGCACTCATAGTTCTATTGTGCTCAGTTGTGGCTGCAGTCATTGTGCCAACCTTCGCCTCCACGGAGCCTGGTCCAGACACTGTCGTTCCTTCTCCTGGGGCTGGTGGCTCAGGAGATGGAGTAATGGGAGTCTTCTGGAAAGGTAGTTGGGTTTTTTCCTCACTGTGGGTGAGGTGGTTTCTGCTTTCATGCCACTGAGGTTGGTGGTGAACTTTTCTGATGAGCTTTTGCTGGCTCATTGTGCTGATAAGCAGAATCCCACACTTCTGGAGCGATTTGGAGGGGCAGGGCCAGCTGGAATGCTTTAGGTGAAGTGCTCGCAAGGCTTCACAGAATCATTTATTACAACTGCTGCTGCACTGCCAAAATTTCTGCTATGGTCATTTGGCACCTGTCTGGAGTTGAGAACCACCATGCCAATTGCCACCAACACAGACTTGGCCCTTGCTACTGGAAAATCCCAGCTTTACAGGATATGCTTATCTTGCTAGAGCTATTTTATTTTGTCTGCAGTAAAGCTGGACAAGTGATTTGGCATTGCTGGGCTGGGCTGTTAAAAGCACTCATAAATGTGAGGAGTTTCGTCAGCGCAGAGGACCTGGTTCCACAGTCTGCTGAGGAGAGTACTCTCTCCAGTGAAGACAAGCAGTCAACAGTGCTGACCCTTCTGGTGACTGTGCCCCAGAAGGAAACCAATCTGCCCTGCTTCTTGTCTTAATACCCTTTATTTTGAACATATCTAACCTTACACCTTGCATTTCCATACCCTGTGACTCAGCCATTTGGGAGTATCATGCCTCCCCAGCACTGTGCTGACCTGCTTTTCTCACCTTGACTGGACACTCTGTCACTATGCCTCTGGTGATGTGGCTTCCCTTTCTATGTGGTGGCTCAGTGCTTCAGTTACACTATAGGTGACACAGTGTATGGACCTGCACATAAGGAAAACACTATGAGGCTGCTGATGTGCAAGAACTGGCTGGGTCCCAGGCAGTCTCTTGGATAGACTAAACTCAGAGTTGGTCTGCAGGGCAGTTTGGGAAGGTGGTGTTCCCACAGACATCACAAGGCAGAATAACATAATGATCCCTTCTAAAATATGCATATCCTGACATACTTTCTCCTGTTTATCAACTGAAAAATGGATGCCAATATTAGGCAGTGTTCAGGACCTTGATATTTTGGGTCAGTGATCAGAGAAGTGCTTTATATGACTCATTTTGTATTCCCTCCGGTTCTGAGGGAAGGAGGGAGGCTCTCTCACTCTCTCGACCGGGCAACGGTAATATTGATGAGTACAGAATGCATTCAAGTTCCACATGCCTTTTTTAGGATGGCAAAACTGCTCAATACTAAGTATGAACAATGGGATACAACAAATGTTAGCAGTAATGGTAAAGGTAAGCCTTGCAGGGCTGTGACCTCCACACAAACCTTCTGCTGTAAAGAGGGGAGCTGAATTGCTAAGATGAATTGTTCCGACTAACTGCAATAGCTGTGGGTTGTTTTTTTTGGTTGCTCCTTGTGATAATCTGACTGCTTCATGGTACATGCTGCCTTCCCTCCCCAGACTCCAGTCAAAACATGGCTTGTGGAAACCAGCTCCCTTTTACACTTTGACTGCCTGGTATTTACATTCTCCACTCATTGTTTGTTCTCACTCTCCTCTTGCCTCCGTAGAAGTGCCTGCTGAGAGTCGTGCCATTTGTTAGGGACAGCCAGAAGATGTTGACTCTACTGCCTTTCCCGCAGGAGTTTTCTGTGCAGTGACGCTCACGGCAGCTGTGTCCCATTTCCTGAATGGTGTGTGGGGTAAACACACAATCAATTAGCTGTACTGCACGAGTGCTGTGATCACATTTGCTAGGATTCACTGATTTTAAAAGCAGAAAGGACTGGTGTAAGGTAGCCCGACCTTGCATTTTCAAGGTTTTGTTGCACAATTTATTAAAAACCTTTTCACTCCTTTATGGTCTGTAGGACTATGCACTACTATATATAAGGCTGATGCCCACATCCCTTTTTCCAGAATGAAGCCCCAGGAGGAGACATGAAGTTGGAAATCAGGTGAATCAAGCTGATTTTTAGCTGCTTTAACACTTGAATTTTGATTTCAGTAACTAGTTCCAATATTTGGACATCCTGTTTAGACATCTTTAAAACTGAACCTTTTGCACGGCCATTTCCTGGCACTAAATAATTTAGAAAAGCAGGCCAATGACTTCCTGTAGGTCCTCAGCTCCAGACCTATATACATTTTAGAAAGATTATATGTGCCCTTTGTCATTAAGTGTATTTTTTGGAAAGGTTTTAACTAAAAAGGGGCACTTAAATAGTAATCAGAGGTTTCTACACTTCTCAGAAGTATTTCCCCCCCCCACCATTAAGTTAGCTGTAGCCAATTTACTAATTCTAATTAAATGCTCCCTCCAATAATCCTTATATAGTCAAAACTCCAATTAGATTGATTTGCTCAAAGGTAGAGGCCATGGGGTCTTCGTGACACCATTTCTAACTTCTCCCAAAGCGAGGAGTAGGAGATGGTCTCAGTTGCATTGCACATAGGGTGAGAACTGGCGGTGCCCAAAGGGTTCTAGTGGGTGTGATGCTCTGCCAGATCAGAGCTGCGGCTTTTGCCTTCTGCTTTCTTCTGACGTAAAGGACCCTATGCACCCTAGGGCAGTGGGAGCACACATTGTAGTCCAGATTAAGCTCAGGTTACTTTCAGCACCGGACTAAAGAGTGCAGCTGCTGTGGACTGCTCTTAAGTGACAATCCTGGATGACTGAGGACAAAACTCAAAGAGAAATATTTCTTGATTTAGTCTTCTTAACTGAGATCCTACAGGTGTCTGGGCTGATCCCAGATCATCCAAGCAATTGCTGGTCACCATACAGCACTTACTTACTAATATGGATAGAAGTAACTAGTGCTGGACGGCTGGGAATCTTGATAGTTCCAGAGGGCAGGAGTTCAGAAGTCTTCTAGAAAAAGAGCCTTGCAGCTTACCCAAAGGCATTAGTGAAGCAAAGACTAGAAACCAATGAACTTTTTGTGCATGTGTTATGTGGGGTTTCTCCCTGCCTATGTGAATCAAGAACTGTTGTCAGCCCTAGTCTCTGTGATACCACCATAAAAACTCTTGCTGATTTCTGCAGATATGAGATCAGACCCTAAAGCGTTACCTCAAACAGACAAAGGTCAATGGGAGAAAAAAAATTACATTTACTGAGGCTAGAATAATGCTAGACAGCTGCGTCAGAAACCAGTACAGCTTGGTCAGAAATGCTCCTCTCCAACCTATGCAGTGGCCAACCTTTCAATGCAACCACAGTAATACTTGGCTTTTCTTTCACTTCACAGGCAGCCTTACTGCTTGTACCTGTTTATGTTTAGTTTTCTGTGTGTGAGTAAAGGGCTGGCTTCCAACAATGACCAAAAGTCAGCCCGAGCTGCCAGGGCCACAGTAAAAAAGTGCATGTGTGTGACTACAGCAGTTCAACCCCTAATCTGTTCCTCCTGTTAAAATATTGTTTATTGCTGGTTGTCAGTAAAGACTGACTAGTAAATGGAGATGCTAGCTCCATCTGGGTGCCAGATTACTGAAAGGAGAGCTGCTTTCTTTGGATCTTCCTGACACATTCCCTAGATTAAAGTGAGGATCTCCCCTGCCCCGAGACTGACTCCCAGCCATCATTAGAGGGAGCTGTTGTCCCAGCAAGCCCCAACCTCCCTTTGCGCTCTTCCCCGCACTTGCTCTGAACCACTATGCAAGAAGAAAGTTCAATTGATTCATGAGTTGGCACCTTTCTGTACAGGGCTGTCAATCATGACAGCTCTTGAGGGTTCTTTCTTAAATAAATATCTTCATTTTCATTTGTTTGACTTTCTGTACGAAACAGAAGAAATGTGTCTGAGCTCGACTGTGGTAGCTCTGTGATCTTCCACTGCTGGTTTGGGGAGACAGGAAAGACTTTTAAGCCCTTCAGTTAACCTACGTTAAAAAAGCAGGGAGGAGTTTGGAATCATTTTCTTGTGTCATTTCACCAGCCCCTTCTTTGAATGATCAGACTTTTCCCTCATCTTGTCCCTGTTTTCATTTCCATCACAACTGGAGTAGTGAAACCAAGCTGGGAAAGTTACATGGGTGCAAACTCCTGTGAATGAGATCAGAGTTGGACTTTTTGTGAAAAAGGACAAAGGCCTGAGACCAAAATCTTAGCAAAGCTGAGCATTTGACTCGGTAGTTAACCTTTACTTTTAACTAGTAACCATTTTTCTTGGAAACAAATGTCAGATACTTGGCTTGGGGTACCCCATCTCTGTGCATTTGGTGCTTGTTTACCTAACTGGGAATGGGCATGTTTTTTGGTTTTGTTTTCTGACGAGAAATGTGTGGAGATGAGATACACTGTGTCGCTGGTGTTATTCCAGGCTGATAACATCACATGGTATATTTCATACTAAAAGAGGGTGTAGATTGAATTACTGCAGGCCCAGCATGGGTTGTGCACCGAGTGTGTAAGGGTGCATTTCAGCTGCATGAAGCAATACACGGGGTATTGTCTTAAATGTGCATAGACTGAATTAAAAATGTCAGCTATCACATGAGGGTTGTTATTTAACAGACAGAAACAATTGTGTAACCAAATCCTCATGCTTATTAAACCAAATTCAGATCGGTGGGTAAAATTAAAATAGGAATGAATTTGCTTGTTTACTTTTAGTATCTTGAAGCTGGGAGTTGCCTCACTTGCAGCAGAGGGACTGCGCCCAGTATACCTGTAAACCACCGTTCTTAAAACTATGCAATTCATTTGAAGCAGATAAGGTTATCTTGGTATTTGCAGTTTTCCTTCAACTCTTCTGTTTTTCCTATGGAGAACACTTGGCACTGTCCCTGCTCTAAGGTAATAATACTATTTCATTTTCCAAAGCAATTTGTCAGGTTTCTAAGTGTGACCATTCAGCATGTAAATTCGATGCATAATCCTCATGCTGTCATCTTACTCATTTAAATGGACTGAATACAAGGCATATTTTTGTAATCTGTCTGTGCTCTCTCGGGACAGCTTTGTAAATGACATGTTACATTTCCAGGTCTCAGCCAGGCAAAGAGGTTCATTCAGTGCCAATAAAGAGCAGTTATTTCCTAATAAGTATATTAACTGCTCAAAATACGGTTGTGAAGACCTGAGGAAAAGCTCTGTTTGAGGGAAAGCAAGTGGGAGCGGAGCAGCCAGTGTCTCTGCTTGGAGTCTGTGTCCATCAGGACGGTGTCCAGCCCGCTTTTGGCAGACCTGGCGTATTTGCTTTGGTGGGGTGATCCAAGTGCTGCGAGTTAAGCTGCTCTGCGGTCAAAGGGCACAACCAGCAAGCAGACGGTGCCCAGGAGTCCAGCGCTGTGTTCCCAGGCTGGCTGTACGCTAGCAGCAGTGGCTACTCCCACCAAATGAAGCAGCTATGCCTTTCCCTGCCCTTCCTGTAGCCAGCACTAAGAGCAGGATTTTCTTGGCTCTGCAGGCAAGTGGGTCTTGGAAGTGACCCAATTTAAAACTATCCAGGAAATAGCAACAAAAAGTCATTTTAACTGATGTATTGTACAGCCACAGGTACTGGCCCCAAGGCATGGTGACACCAGAGAAGAAATACATTTTGGGGAGCAGTGAGGAAGACCAGGACTACTCCTTTTGTTTACTGGCTTAAAGAGAGCATGAAGCTCCAGGCTGAGCCTCCTATGTAGCCATTTAAATCCTCCATACAGCTAAAAGCTCCTACCTGCCTCAGCTCTGCAGTGCTGGGCCATTAACTCCCTACGTTAAAGAGCGGTCAAGAGGGATCTGCTCTGCCAGCCCCCCTGGCAATAACCTCTGCCCAGCTTTACACGTCCATGCTGTCTTGGGCAGTTTGGTTCAATCAGTGCCAGTATCTCCTCCAGTGAGTTCCCTTTGCTGCTTCTCCTTTTGCTGCCTGAGGCTGTCAAGTCATAGTCTTAAATTTCAAGGAAAGAAAGTATTATTTTCATAGGGTGCTGAACTGAACAGTAGAACTCATTGCTGCGGGATGTTGTAGAGACTAAAAGCATAAAGGAGTGGTTTGATATTTTTTTAAAGGTTTGGATAACTCATGGAAGAGGGCTATAGTGACAGCTATTAAATGTGATGTTCTCAGGAAGGCTGTTATTAGCTAATTGATGTGAAAGAGACCGTTCTGTACATAACCTGCGCTATTCTCTTCCTTAAATCCTAATTTACTTTCTCAATTCTCTCCTTAATCTGTCAGGGTCTAAGGTTCAGGACAGTAAACTGGGACATAGGGCTTTTGATCTGATCCAGCACAGTCATTTCTACACTTCATAAACAATAGTTTAATAATCTGTGAGTGGAACTTAAGACATGAATGTGCATTGTCACACTTTGTACACAAATTATCACCTGCAAATGCAGTAGCTTATCTGGCAAACTGTATGGTCTCATATTCTCAAGGAAGAATAAGATCTGGGTGTTAGCTTACAAACATGAAGTTATCCAGTCCTGCACAGCAAAGATAAGGCCATGTCAAACTTCCGGTGCCTTTACTCCAGCTGCTATTCTGCTGTGGACACTGAGTGCTTGGGAAGAAAGGAGGAATGTGAAACTTGTTCTCTTTGGTATATAGTTTTAACTACAATCAATTATTTCTCCTACAAACAAGTGTTTGTAACTGAAAATTGCTAAGGAATACTTGGAGACTGAATTTGGCTTTACTTGCATAGGGACAAATAGAGAAAGATTCCGTTGCAATTGGTGGATGTGGGGCAATGTGACGTGGAGCAGGATCATGCCTTTAGTATTTCATGGGTACCCTGGTGGCCTTTCTTCCTGAGTCAGACACAGCAGAGCTAGGGAGAGCTCCTCTTGTCTGTCCTCTGCCTATCCCACTGGCAGTGTAGGTGTAGCTCTCAAATGGCAATTAGGAGCACGTATATCAGTATGGTTTTTATTGCAAATGCTCTGTGAAACCTTTCTCCTTAAGTAAGAGGAAAAGACAAAGAAAACTCATCATCCCTTTGCCTCCCAAATGCTTTGCAGGTGAGGAGGTCAAGATGGTAGATCATGTTGCTTTCTTCATGGTCATCCCTAGACCATGTGAGAGATTTTCATACCCATGCCATTACGCACTGCTGGCCCACAGTGTGTCCTGTGTGCTTACAAACACTGTCACCCTTAATGATTTTGGAGCTATATCAGGTGAGAGAGGGTTTTCTCCCTGGTGGGACACTCTTGGCAGTAATGGCAGGTGGTGTGTGAGGAAGGGCAAGCTTAGGGATGGCTCCTGGGGTTCCTTGTGCTCCTGGGGGCAAGAAGGAGACCTCTCAGGTTGTGCTTCAGATGTCTGACCTCAGGTACACCCAGCACACAGGGGACCTGTGGGATTTATCAAGAAATAGAGAGAGGGCTGTAAACTTCTAGCGTGTGGTTTGGAGGACATGCACTGCACAACATCACGGAGAGAACCTGATTTCTAACACAGCATGCAGTGCAAAGCCCGTGGGGCACAAACATTTTTAGTAGCATAATGCACAGAGGGCTCCCAGGTCTCCTGTCACAACAGCTTCCAAGGGGGATGTGGGAATTTCATCGCTTATCACAGTATCACAGTATCACAGTATGTTTGGGATTGGAAGGGACCTCAAAAGATCATCTAGTCCAATCCCCCTGCTGCAGCAGGAACGCCTAGGTGAGATTGCACAGGAACATGTCCAAGTGGGTCTTGAATGTCTCCAGAGAAGGAGACTCCACAACCTCCCTGGGCAGCCTGTTCCAGTGCTTAACTGAGCTGCAGTAGGCCACAAGGTGGACTGGAGATCCTGACTGCTCAAACACAGCAAAGTAAAAAGTGATTTCATTCAGAAAGGCAGCTTCTGCTTTTCATTCAGAGTGTGGATCTTGTGACAGGATCCAGCGAGGTGGCAGAGGGAAGTAACCTTTACACACAGTGGGAAACTGAATTCATTGAAGAAACACCTTCCCTGTCCCTACCCATCTCCTAACCCAGTCTTCTGCTCCAGTAGAGATAGTGTGTCAGACACTGACCACACTCATTTTTCTCAATGAAAAGGAGGAAGCTTCAAGTGCCACGCAGACAAGTCCTGCTTCCTCGTGCTGGCCAGGACAGCAGGCACTTACAGACTCTCGCTTGCAGGGGAAGAAACTGCTCTCTGTGGGGTTTGGCCTCCACAGTGGCTATCGCTCTTGTCTGCAAGTCATGTGCCTTAATCCTCCAAAGTGAACTGCCCTGCAGTTTAGCATTCCCCGAATTCCTGCTGCCTGCTGACACGCAGCCCATTCACAGGCAGCTCACGCAGCCGCAGGCTGGGGGAAACCTTTGGACTAGCTAACAGGGGTGGCTGCTGCTCCCGCTTGTGTCCCTTGTGCCAGGCGTGCCTTTCTATTTGGAGCCACCAGGCCACCCGTGCTGGGGACAGATATAGCGGGGCAGCAGCAAGAGAAGGTATCTGGAGAATCATCATCAGTACCCTCAGGCTGGATGCCCACGCTTTCCCAGAGCCCCAGCGCAGTGTAAATCCCACCGTCTGCTGGAGGGTGAAACTGAGGCAGGGGTGGGGAAGGATTTTTTTGGGAGCCCCATCTCTGATCACAAAGGGACACAGAGATGGAGCTGGGAAGGGCACTGCTTCTGTCTCTTGACTGTGCTGCGGACAAGGCCTCATACAGCCTTAAAATTCAGGAGAAAGTGACATTTTTTGCTGTCTCGGTAGTGTGGAAAACTTAATCTTTGTCCAGACTCTGTGTGCTTGGCAAACCTTAACTTCACTGGTCCTGAGCAGGACTGACAGCGAAGGCTATCCTTCTCTCATTCCCATTTGTAAAGTGGAAACAATAAAAATAATTAGAAGAATTAATAATTCTGTCACATGGGGAGTGTTTTAGTGTTGGCTAGAGATAAAAAAAGATCACCAAGGTGTCTGCAGCCTTTGGAAAGACTGAGAAAGTTGCTTGGCCATCCAACCTTGCAAACACTTAAGAAGCTATAAGTCTTGAGAGTCTTACTCTGCTGAGTAAGGACTGTGCTTGCAGGCGAGTGCTGAGGACCCAGGCGGTGGCAGGATAGGAAGGATCACAGTTATTTTTTCTCAGTCTGTTATGGTTTCTCATTTTCTAAGAATTTCGGTGACAGGTAGGAATTTGGAAGCTTTTGTGTGCTGATAACAATGGCCGTTAGGATTTGACAAGTGTGAAAGACAGGCATATGTTGTCCCCAAAGATATGCAACACTAACCATCCATGCATCATCTGTGGACGAGTGTTTACATTTTACAACTTTCTGAATCAACTGTCACTTTTCTCATTCTCTCCCTTGCCTTGTTTTTTTTTTTATGAATGAAGTCTGAAGCAAGCCAGACAGAAAGGAAGGCTGCAGGATGTTTTATAGCTTGTGTTTCCTTCTGGTGAGGATGTTACATTTGCTGAAGTGAATTTCTGAAAGAGATGTGGAAGGCTTTTCTGGTCAGGGTTAGGGGATATTTCATTCATGCAGGAAGTTGCAAAAGCTGAACAGAAAGTGTATATTCTAGAAGTTTCAACTAGAAAAAAAAGTAGGCTGGAGGGTAAAATTGCAAAATAACAGCTGAGGCTCAGAAGCTGAGTTCACTTCACAGTTTAATGTTAATAGCAAAACCAAAAATTCCTTTAAATCCAAGACATCAGAATACATGTCCATCAAGTGTCCTCTACTGTAAATTTTTGAAAAAGCTTATTTCTGTGATGTATTTCTGTGACAAATAAAGATGCTTCTTATGTAATCTGTTTCAAGGCAGAGACAGTGCAGAAACTGAACACGGGGAATATTTCAGAGCAGGGATGAACCAAATAGAGATACTACCACCCGAGTTTTGGTTTAGGGAGTTTTAACATGCTAGTGCCAAGCAAGTCACTGACACAGCAAGAAATGGGAATGCTGCACTGCTGTCCGGAGGGGATGCATGAACTGATTTAAGTGAGGATTGTGGTTCAAATGCCTTTAATACTCCACATACCAGTGCATCAGGGAGTGGAAGCTGATATGTTTTAGCTTTGTTCTGATAAGCAGTTAGGTTTTCCCATTCATTTTTCCTAGACCCATGACACACAGCTTTTTTTACAGATGTGTAGCCTCGGTGGGCCAGGTGCCAGGGGGATGGGGAGTGTTGTTGCAGGCATTAAATTATACATTACCGAACCACAGGGTTTCATAGCTTTATAGGTTTTAATGTCAGGCAGGATTCATTGTGTCCATCTAGGCTGATGTTCTGTGTCACACAGGTGAAAGAAATTCACCCCAAACTTTCTACACTAGGCTCATAGTTTCTGTTTGAGTGTCTGTATATTTTTAGAGACAAATTCAGTCGATTTAAAAGACTTTCAATTAATTATGCCATGTCTATGGTTAAGGTTATGCATGGTTATAACTCAGGCTGTGTGAGTCCTTTATGCAGACCAGTTTTGTCCAGTTTAATCCTCTCTTACATCATTGTTCCAAATGTCTGAGCACATGATGGGAAATAACTGAGCTACTGAAGATGCCCAGCATATGAAACCTGCTAAGTGACCACGTGCACGTTTTAAGCTTGACCCAGGGAGGACTGTGTTAGTTTAAACTGTCTCTCCAGCAGATTTCATTTTAATTAGGATCTAAGCTACCACAATTTACTTTGCAGCTGCATTATGCTGAGGACACATGCACTGTCAGGCATCGACCATTGCCATGGCTTAACTGACAATTGGTAGCTTGATTAACTGCCTGAATTCACTCATGCACCCCAGCCCAATAGGAACGGGTGGAAAAGATCTAAATTGCTATATTGTTATCTCATTTATTTGTCCCTGGACACATTTTATAAGCTAGAGGAGGCCTTGGATGCACTTCAGAAGGCAGTTTACCACGTTACTTGAAAGTGAAGGGCAAACGGAAGCAAAATTTACATTTCTCCAACAAGAAAGCAAACCTCTACCTTAAGCTTTTCTGGTTAGAGAAAGCAGACTGCGGTCTTCAAAGGTCACAAGTGTTCACAACGTCAGCTTAGCGTTTCATCCAGCAAAGGAACTTCTCCTGTAGCCTGGCCACCTCCTAAAATCACATGAGGGCACTGCTGTCAAGCCTGTGGCTGCTTTGCCTGTGTGATCTCATGCGATCAGAGTGTGGAATGGCATGTAAAGTGACAGGTTGACCCAGCAGATGGTTTTATTAGTACCACACAGGTCACGACAGCAACGCCCGCAGTAGCCTGTAAGCATATTGAGAAGCGAGTGCCAGGAGACATAGGGAAAGCAAAGACAAGTTCACAAAATCAGCAGATTAAAACCTCAGAGGAATGAGCAGGAAAGCAGCTGAAACCTGTGTGGAGAACTGGTTTTCTGCTGGTGTGCAAATCTGCCTTTCCAGTACACTGGTGTCCAAGTGCCTGACATGGACTCCAACATACATTCAAAATTGTGAAATGATTAGAGGTTTCTGCATTGTGTTTGCCCTTGCCATAATTTCTAAACACTTGCAGGGAGTTTAGAAAAGGGATATTTGTTCAACAGCTTGGTGAACTTGGCTGCATTGCAGCCTAAGTGAACCACCCTCCCCGGTTGCAAACCCATGAGTCACGTTCAACATGGGGCCCATGATGTTTAGTGGTGTGTTGTACAGAGCAGAGACTGGTCCTGGCTCTGTCTGTGCTCCACAGGATCCCAGAAATGGTGGCTAGAAGGACCTGTTGGAGATCACCTAGTCCTTCCTCCTCCAGGAAGCAGGAATATTTCCCAGTGGAGTGAAATGCAGAGTCACTGCATGGATGGGAACGTAGCTCAGGGCTTTCATGAATGAAGCATCTTAATTAAGTCAGGAAACAACTGAAGGAAAAGGAAACAAAAGAAAGGGGGAAAAAACCTGTGGCTTTCCCAGGAAAAAAAGAGTCCATGTGACCCCTTTTTGACATCTATCATGGAAGAAATATACTGGGAGAGGTGTAGGACTGGAGAAAAGTAATTAATTTTCCGTGCAATCTGGGTGTAAAAATGGAATATTTCCACTCTAATGGGATGAAGGTTCAGGATTCAGCAAAAATTTGCAACCAACTCGCAGTTGCACTGGAAGAAAAAGTTTTACCCACTGCTGGTTATCACCCCGGCTCTGCCTACACGGGTAGCGGAGCAGACTGGTCCAAAAAGTACAGTCTCTGGCAAGGTTTTTCCTCTGCTGAATGTGAATGCTATTGATTTGCTGAGCTTAATTAAACTGTCTGGCTACTTCAGCTTGCAGAATTTAGATAAGAAAATTACTATTCCACCCAGACTCAGAAAGAAACCACTATCCCTCTTCCTTATTTGGTGTAAGCCTGTCGTTGTGGTGCTGCCCAGTTTGTAATACTGAACTGTCTGTACTCAAACTGAAAGCTGCTCCCCACCATAGGTCAAAATATCTGTCTCTGTTGCCCTCTAGATGGCAAACTCTCCTTAATTTTGGAATGGAAACGGCCACAGAGGTTGCTGCTGGCTTTCACAGTGGTTAGCTTGCAGCACAACCTCAGTTTGTATTTTTGAATCAGCAAGACACATAAAAGAGCAAATACCAGTAATGGTAATGGAAGAAGAGGGGAATGTGGGATCCATGGTGACATATGCGAGTTTCATATGGAAATTTCTTGTGAGATGAAATAACAGGCATTGATTTGCCATATGCATTTGGGAAGTGCTGGCTTTTCCCCGCCGCTGGGTGATGTTGATCTCCAGAAGCTACTCCTCTAGGGGTGCTACATAGTTCTGCTGAGGTGTTGTAGTTGTGATTGAAGGAAGAATAAAATTAAACTTTTGTTTGTTTGTTTGTTTATTTATTTATTTATTTATCATTTATTTTGCCAGTCAGTGGAGCCTCAAGCAAGGAGTCAGGGCTCCCATTTACTCTGTAGGGATGAGTTCTCCTGTTCTTCCCTGGGCAGCCCATTCCCTGAGTTTACCTAATGTCCAGTCTAACTCCATTTCTCCTTTTCAGCTCCTGCCTCCTGTGAAATGCTTTCTTCTCTCTTTTTCAACCAGAACCCAGCCCTGGGACTCCTTCTTTAACCACTCCAATGATGCACCTCCATTCCCAAGCCCCATCTTCCCTCTTTGCCCAATTCCAATGTTCCCTAAACTTTCAGATCCAAGACATGGTCAGCACTTGCACAGAGCACGGTGACAAAGTCACAAATGACCATCTCTCAGTTGCTTCTCAATATCTTACCCACTAGAAGATGTAGATATTTTAAGTCCTACAAAACCAAGATAGTTTAGTAGCCCAGGTCTTAACCATCCCTCCCCTTCCCAGAAATACAAGGCCACAGGGGAGTGTGTGGCCTTCCAGGGAGGGATTTATCTGCCTAAAGTGGTTGTCTATAGTGCAGGCATCTATATCTGAGCTAGTCACCTGGGCTGCCTTTACAATCAGTGGAGAGCTGTCAGCAGAGTTCGGGGAATCAAGGGCACTTCCTAAAGTGGTCACCCACATTGGTTAGAAATGTTGTATTCCCTAAGCTGCCCATAAAGAAAACCTGACAGCTCTGCTTAGATGGAAACTCAGATCACAGGCAGAGTTAGGGAAGAGGAATCTTATTCTTGTGCCTCTGGTCAGCTCAGGTGACATTTTTATTTTATCTGTTTCTTGGAATTCAAAATATTTCAGACTTCCTCTTTGTACAGGAAACAGAAGAGTTTTTGACATGGCTAGTAAGACTTCCTCTTTACTTTCTCCTTGAAAGCTTTTGGAAATCAATTCTCAGCCATCGTAGAAGAGCAAATAATAAAATATGTAAGCTCAGACCTTTAGAAAACAGAAAAAGAAGATAAATGTAGTATTTTCCAAATCTGAATTGGGTAAACACAATTTCTTACGTATACTCTCAATTGTAAACCTAGGCAGGAATATGAGATTTCAAAAAGGAACTAGTTGTTCTTTCATTTTTGGTGTGATGAGGGGCATGAGGAGATCAAAAAAAGTATCTACATTCACTGTCCTTTCCAGCACTGCAACATTATCCTAGGACAAGTGAAAAACCATTGCCTTTTCTCAGTCATCAGTGATGGATATAGAACAGGATAGAGAAAGAACAAGACATTTCCAGGCCATACAGAGTCAACATGACAAACAGATCTCCCAGCTGAAGTATTTACATATTTCTTTTATGTTGATATGTTGGTACCAAAGGAAGGTGTTAGACATTCCTAGACGGGAACATGTTCTCAGGATAACAGATTTCAGAGCTGCAAACAGCCAGTGGCTTCTCTGTTCTTTGCTCATTTGTTGTGCTAGTGCAAATGTCTCCATTTTCAAGTGGCTGAGCTGATGAGCTTTTATTACAGAGCCTGATTTCTTATGCATCATATAATCTAGTTGGAAAACAGTCAGTTAATTAAAAAAAATAATAAACATTAAAATTGTTTGTGCTGCCTTTTCAATATGCACCACCTACACAATAACCGTATTCAGATCTATGAAGACTTAAATACAGAACTATGATGGAAAGCAAAGGACTTGTGAATGTGATGGCCTGGAGGCCACAATGATGTATTAGAGTGCTTTTGTAGAGGTGTTGTAAATGCAAAAGATAGTGTTAGCAGTTGCTTTGCAAAATGTATGTAGAGTCACACCAGCTCATGACATCTGTGCTTTGATTGTATGAAGGTCTTGATCAAATATATATAATTTTTTTAGTTGCAAATTGGCCTTAGTTATCAGGCAGATAGTTATAGAAGGCTGGATTTCTATTTTAAATATTTGTTAGGACCACAACAAGGAGGAAAACTCTGTACATAAGGAAAAATATATTAAAGAAAGAAATGTAATTGTGTGAAAGGCATCAGTGTTAGATCTCAATTTATTACTTGTTCCAAGCAAAGAGACCCCCACCAGAATTAAACTAATTACATTATTATGAGCACACTGCAGTAGAGCTCTTATGACTCATGGGAAACTATTACTTTTTATTAATTGATATGTACTTAACAGTTCCAGCCGTGACTCAGTGTCTGTGTCCCAGGCATTAGATGGGTGCAGAAGAAGAAGAAAAAAGTCAGAGAGGGGCTAAGACTATCTTTCCCAGAATTTATCTTTGTGTATGGTGATGGTTATGAATTTTCCTGCTAGGACATGCTATTTTTGCAGAAATAAAATTTGCATTAGGGAAAACATGAGTTTTTAATGAAAATATTGAGTTTTCTTTTGGGAATTTGAAAATATGATGGGTGCTTACTGCTCTGGGAGTCCACTGATGTTCAGTTTTCCTCTCTGATGCTTGCCAAGGAAGCAGCTGGTCTTACTGCTGAGCTGGAGACTTAGTGGTAGAAGAAGAGGTGGACAGGATAGTCCCAGATAAATCAGCTTTACTAGAAAATGTAATAGCCCAGTAAATCCACATGCAATGTGCTCTGGAAATGGGTGGATGCCCTGTGAATGATTTGGTGTTTTTTTACTGTTGGTCCCATCTGGCACTAATATTTTTCTGAAACCCTGCTGTTTTCTGTGGAGCAGGAATTTCACTGATTGCCAAGTGTACAGTACAAACCTTGCTCTTTACAGTGCCAGTTACTGCTGACTGATACAGTTATGATGGCTCAAGCAAGCTCACAGGTACATGGTTTAACCATTCATCTCTATTGGTTCATCATATCTCTGGGAACATGTTTTAATCCAAATTGATTACTTTTATTGCTATCTCAGGATAAACTCTACACAAGCTAATCTTTTGATGCTTTGTAAATGCACACTTCTCCATTGGCTGTTGATCTGACATGTCGTGTGGAATTAATGATGTTTATTCCCAGCTGACCAACTTGCATTAGTGACACCTTTACCCAGTTGCAGGATATGCTGGAGCTGACCCTCCACAATTAATCACACACATCAACACAGCCTGTGCGACCTTCACTCAGTCACATTAACCAGGTGGCAGTTATCAATTCCTCATAGGTGGATGTACTTGTAGAAGTCCCGGTTAAGAAAAGCAGAAATTCAATCTCAAACTGTATCTTTCTAGATGCATGTACCTTACAAATACTCTGGGCTTAATTCTGGGCTAAAAAAGGAAAAGATTCCTCATGGACATGGCATACTCAAACTAAGCAGGTCTAATGCTTGGACTCAGCCATCCCGTTTTATTTACTTAATTGAGAAGTCAAACTGGAATATTTTACCACAAGAGCTGTTATAGTTAAGGGCATGCTTTAGCTCACTGAAATCAAACCAGGGCAGTTAACTCTCCATTGCAGAGTTTTCAGCTTATAGAGATCAGTTATGGGCCAAAATGGACAGGAATGGCCTAAGAAAGGGATGAATGGAAATCTCAGGACCTCCATCGGCATGTTTCTGAATGAAGCCCTAGGCGAAAGTTAAACTTCCTGTGAAGGATGGGAAAGAGTCAGTCAGCTTTGCTGGCAGAGAAGGTTCTTGCTTAGCACAAGTTTTGAGTTGTATTCCACTTCAATTATTAGCATGAAAATAGGGTCTGGTGACATTTTGGATACCCCACCTTGTCCCACCTGACTTTCTGCTGCTGGAGAAGGGCACAAGTCTCCTGTAGCTAATGTGTCACGTCTAGCAGTGTGACCACATCTATGTATTTCAGATACATAAGAGCATCTCAAAGAACATCTGACACCTAGGTTTAAGTATTATATAAGTTATTATATAATAGTCCCTTATCAAAACGTTAAAGAATCCATCAGACTGATGGAAACACCCTGGCATCCGCAGTCTTTTGGATGGATAAGTTGTGTCCAACCTCCATGTCCACAGCATACTTACACTGGAGGAGATACCCCTGCCGTAATACTGGGTGAATGACTGATCTCTGAGGCTCCTTATACAGTGGTTGAGAAAGGTGTCTGCTGATAGATTCAGTTCTAGGCGGCTTGAATCACCCAGGTCTCAAAGACTGATCAGAAAAAGAGAAAAGGAGAAATGTGTATTTTTAATCATAGTCTTGTGAAGTGATTTTGTTTCAGTTGCATTATTTAAAATTAGATTGGTCAAAATTTAAAACACATCCTTCCACTTAGTTGCGAACAAGAAACAGTATTCCTTTCTGTTGTTTTCCTTCTTTCTCCCACTTGCTCCTCTTTTCCTAGTTAGATCCTTTTTTTTTTTTTTCAAGGGAATTTCACCTTTACTAGGTTGTCATTGCTTTTAATGGTACAGGAGACTGTCTTTGACGGCAGGAATGACCCAAAATTCAGGGTCTCACTGGCTGTTCCAGTTAACAAGGGAAAAAAAAAAAGGAGGGGGGAGGGATGTGTCAGGTTTCCATTTGTTGTAGACTTGTTATGTAAATGAAGGGTGAGGTCATCATTCCTCGGTGGGATCAGTAAGATATGCTGGGGAAACTCATGACACTTCACTTTAAGTACCTGCCTTTGCATCCTCAGTGGGAGGACAGACTGCCCAGCTGCCTGCCTGCAGGCACACCTGGGTGGAGCCTGAACACATCTGCACAGGCAATGGCTAGATTTTCGCTGGAGGAGTCAGATTTCCTAAAATAGATACCTAAAATCAATGGCTTGAATAGTGCCTGCCCCACACAGTATCTCCTCTATTTCTCATCTTTCTACACTAGCACTTGCTCCCTCTTTGTAAGCTTCATTTGATAGTCTTCTCTGGACTAGATCTGGTGGGTTTTTTTTCTACATTTTCTATCAGGCTTTCTCACAAAACACATTTCTCAGTGGAAACCTCCTGGTCCTCGCCGGCTTCACATATGGCCATGACTTTAGTGGACTCATGCACTCAGTAAGGGTGGAGATTGCAATTGCTCCTCTTTTCAGGGAGGCTTAGCCCAAATCAGCATACGTTCCTTCCCTTGAGCACATGTCAGTGTTTTCCCCAACAAACATGTCTGGGAAACAGACACTCTTAAGTGATGTTGAAACAAAATGAACTAGATTCTCCTTTTATCATATGCGGTTTTAGCCCTCCCTCTGCACCTTCATAATTGTGTTGAACTCAGTGGCAGTGTTTTCTGTGAGCAAAATCAGATAATAGTTTGTGTATTTTATATTCATGCATCTGTGTGTAGCATATAATTCTTTCCTCATCCCCATACACTCATTTTCTCAGGCACACATTTAAACCCCTTGGCTACAGACTAGCATTAAACCTTTGAATTTCTCAATGTAAAATTTAGAAAAAAACAGATATGCTGTTTAGCTAGAAAGGCAATATTTCTTTTCTACTCCATTTATCACTAAACTTGCTAGTTTCATGATCACCCAAGGAATTTTCACTGGTGAGCAAAAATTCAGTTCAGAATTATTTGGTCAACAGCTGCTTCACTAGCAGGCTCGAGTAGATTTCCAAGTATGTGGTCACTGCTTTACAGTGGTGTTATCCATCAGTGGGTACATACCTGTTTGTTGTTAAAGGTGGAGTGAGGTTAGCAAAAAGGACAGCTTTTTGGATAGGAGCATGAAGGAAGGCCATGGGGATGTACCCACAGAAAGACATTTGACCACCTTTCAGTGAAAAGAGAGTGTTAAAGAAAAGAGACGCCAACTCATCATGTGAAAAAGAGTCATGCAGAAAGAGGGAGTAAAGATGGATCTGAGAAGACTCTCAATGTGTGTAAAAATGAGGGCATTAATTAGTGGATGGAGACTGCCAGTCCAGAAGAGTGGTTTTTCTGTACAGATTAGAGAGTGAATCTAAGAGCTACTTAAGTTCTCTGTGCATGTGAAGAATAAATAGGTCCCCAAAGCAGTGTGGTGACATTACTGCAATGCCCTCCCAACCAAATTCAGAAGCTCTGCAACGTTTAGGTGCAGTGATGATTATGCAACTTTTCATTCCAGAACTGGTGCAGTTGATGTGCTAGACATGCCTGTGGCTTCCCAAAAAAGCTGGATTAATCTTGTTTTGGTTTAAATGCCCACGGTGTAGAAACACATGCATATGAACCCATCACCCATGGATTTCTTCACAGTCAATGCAGAGAAACAGTAGTTTTCAGAACATTGTCCCTGTGACGTATTTTAGATGTCTACCTCACTGTGAGATGAATTTTGCCCCAGAAAAGCCTGTTTCTCTCCGCTGATGATAAAAGAAATCTAGATGGCTAGCTCAGAGAAAAACCACTACATGGAACTTGCTGGAGTGCTGCCTGACAGAATATGCAGAAAAAATTAATCCGATGGCTGCAAGCTGTGTGTATTCCCTGCACAGCCGCGTTCTTCTGGCAATGGACCCCTTTCTATTTTGTTGTGATTAATGCCATATTTGCAGCAAGTAGATTTTTTCTGGGCCATTTGCTGACCTTTGTAGCTCATCTTTGCACTTTGGTATGCATTTTTAATCCAATTCCCTTTGGTCTTCCTGAACTTTCCATTTGAAAAGTAGAGTTTTGACTTGACCTGCAAGTATCAACACTTTTTTGCAAAGTCAAGCCTATTGCTGCAATAACCTTGTTCTGACCTTGTTATCAATCAGTTACACTACAAATAATCTGCTAACTAATCTAACCAAACTGTTCATTCTCAGCAGGTTTGTTTTATTAATAGCAGCTTCAAGTCATGTCTAATATATGCTTCTTCCAAAGCCCACTATCGCTTTCCAGAGCCTTTGGAGCTGCCACAGCCAATACTGGGGAAGACTTCAATATGCCTAACGTCCCTGCAGTAATGCTTGCTTCCAGGTACAATTAAAAAAATGGCAATAACTTCTTCTAGTTCTGTGCCTCAAAAGAAGAACCTGAATTTCTTGGATCACACTGACAGAGTTATAAAAGTTCACTATTTACATTATGTCTGATACCTCTGGTTACTTTATTTTTGAGCCCCACAGGATCCTGTTGAAAGTGGATGGAAATCACTAAACATTAGACATGTTGGACTGAAAGGATCATGTTGATGATTCAGTCCAGGCCTCGGAATCAGCGGTAAGGAAGACCCATGGAGCATTCAATTTGCCCCGTTTCTGACAGCTACATCCATGACACCTTCCCAATGATTTGTTGTTCATGAAAGCCTTCTAGGAAAGAAAAGTCGACAGCCATGAAAACTGGCATGCCATAGAAAGTGAGCTAGAGAGAAGAGCAGGAAATGAGCAGAAGATATCAAGAGCATCAATAATGTTCTGCATCCACAAAACTGAAAAAGGGAGAGGCTGAGGATGTTTGGACCACAAGATGGGGAACCAAGAGATGTGGAAAGTGCTGATGTCATCTGCTGCAAGATCAGTAGATGTGTGAAGCACTGGAGGCATGAAATCACTTACTCAACAATGAAAAGAAATCATGGTTCTGAAAATTGCTCATAATTTAAAAGGAGGATTATTCTCACTGAACAGTAACTAACAAGTCAGACAGCAGGCTAGGCTAGCTCCCTTGTAGTCAGAAAAGAACTGGTTAGTAGCATTAACAGAGTTTAGGGTGTAGTACGATTTTTTTTTTTAGGAAAAATTAATATTTGGCCAAATGTATTTAATCTGGCTTCACTCTTGCAAGGCTGAGTAATTCCGTGATCCCTCGGGCATTTATCCTTAGAGTGCAAGCCAGGTACTGTCCTCACTGAATAACCAATTTATAAATGTTCCCTGCATCATAAATGGCACCTTCATGTCTTCTTTACCAAACACACTGGCTTTAAATTTATTTAATTAGTAATGAAGAAAAATGGAACATTAAAGACTAGGAACTTTGGTGATTGTATGCACCAATGTCTGGCACTTCATCAGCAAGCAAACACTGGTTTCCTACAGACGTAGCTACACTGGTGGGGCAGAACCAAAGTCAACAAACATCTTAATTACCCTAGGTACCATATCCGCAGGTATCACATTACAGGCCATGTACTTCAGAGAAAGCCGCAGCTTAGCTGCAAAGAGACCAGAGCCTTTGCATCAAGGAAGGTCAAAAGTCAAAGGAAATGCCAGTAGAAGCAGTAGTCACAGTAAGGGAGCTTAATAAACCCCTCACCTTCTTGTTTACCCTTGATTTCTCATTTGCTGTATAATAGTGGCAAATCTAAATGCATAACGACACAAGAAGCAGCTGGACTATGTTTGCTCAAGAAGGGGACTCAGCTGACAACATAGACAGGAACTCTGTTAATCAAATCACACTATTTTTCTGCTCATCGGTGCCCTGAGGCCACGCATGCAGTAGCTGGAATTAAGTCCTCACATTTGCACTGATGGATAGGATGTCTTTGACAGCTCCATGGCAGAAGGAAAAAGTTGCCACTGATGTTAAGTATGTAAATAAAGCCAATGGATGAGATTGATGCAATTGCATGTCTAATGTGTAGTCATAGTTGCTTTAATTGGATGTGGGTCACAGATGATGCTGGATATTGCTGAACAACTGCATACCCACCAGGCTGTCTTCCCACTTTCCTGGAGCCAGCTGGGCCTGACTCTTGATCACGTCTATGCTGGTATAGTCTTTCTCGCTTAATAGATTTAACTTAGATCTTAGATAAATGCAGTTAAAACAAGTCCCAGATGTGCCAGGGTAAGCCTTTGAGTAGATGTGGTCAGAGTACAATTATCTCATTGTAGCATGAGGGCTTGTGGTATGAGGTGGCTGGACCATTGGGCAGCTGCCTTTGCAGGCTTTGTAGCAAGGTCCAGCTGCCCCCAAGAAGCCTTGGCCCATACCCTAACCTCTGTTCTGAACCATGTCTGTGTGTTATCTGGTCTAAATGGTGGCCCTCATCCTCTGCCACCGCTAACAATGTGAACACACTGAAACTACCACAATCTATTTCTATTCTGCTTAACATGCTACAGCTGGACCATCACAAGGACTGCCAGGAGGTGCATCTTAATTTCCAGCACTTTCAAGTGGTCCCGTCATAGCGGTGCAGATATGTGGTGCAGATCTAAAACAATGACCAACCTCAAGTGCATTATCTTCTGGTTAGAGAAGGTTATTTTTTCATTGTTTCTTCATTCTTTTTGCTTGCTTTCTTCGTTTCCTTGTATCTTCCCAGGGTGTGCTGTGGAGATGGAACAGGTATGACCTGTCCTTGCAGAAACCCAGAGTTCAACTGCTGGGTGAAGAGTGGTGCTGGGTCTCAGCTAAATCTGGTGCTCTGCCATTGGTTTCTTATGTGGCATTGGCTAGCCCTCTTAGACATTCAGAAAATACTAGGAAGATGAGTGTCTGCTTGTCTGTCTGTGGCTCAGATCTCTTTGCACAGCCTACCCTTAACTTCTACTCGTGCCTCCACATTTATGTGAGTGCTGATGGGGTTGACCTCCTGCTGCACTGAGCTGAGCAAAGAGCAGAGAAGTGACAACCATGGTTAACGTAGCTGCTCCAAGGAAGATGATCTGAACATGATGTCTCTGGGACTGCAAGGTGCTCACATGCTGCACTGACTGATTTTAAACATTTGGCTTTTACCAAAAGCATCATAATGGTTATTGTCTGGGTTAAATGGTTGATTTTGATAGTAAAATTGCCCACTTAGTTATGTGACCATTTCAAATAGCCTGTTATATACTAAATCACACACTTTCTCTGAAGTCAGTAATAGTTACTTATGTTTTTGTGCTCTTTTAATGTATCTCACTGGCATAACTGGCATTCATTCCAGTAATTAAATTTATCCTAGTACATGATCTGACTTTTCATTATTACCCAAAAGAAAGTTGATATTCATACTAACTGCAAAATTAGATCCTTAGTCTTACAACAGGATATGGTGGTTGTTTATCGATATCCCATAGAAACTGAAGCTGTAGATTATGTATTATCTGTCAAATGTAGTCATCCAACAATTTTTCTGGGTTTCAGAACTTGGGAGTTAGGTGCTTGCAGGTCATGCCTGCCATGGAAAAAAAGTGAATGGACAAAATTACTCTTCTTTTCCATTCACAAAAGGTTTTAAAAATTGCTGAAGCTGCTGCCAGGTCACCTGTAGCAGCTGAAGAGTTCAGGGTCCTGAGAAAAAGCTAATATAAATCGAAATGAGTCACCATATCTTTGAAGCCATAGAGAGGAAAATCTGAACTCCTAGGAGTTCAACGAGATAACAAGGTGATCTAGAACTTGCATAATGGTCTCATATCTCCTCAACTAAACTTGAGCTGGGATTTAGAACAGGCTGCCTGGAGAGATTGTGGAGTCTCCTTCTCTGGAGACATTCAAAACTCGCCTGGACACATTCCTGTGCGATCTGCTGTAGGTGGGTTGGACTAGATGATCTCCAGAGGTCCCTTCCAACCCTAACCATTCTGTGATTGCATGTTTCTGTGATTCTGTGATCAGCTCAGTTTTCTGTATTCCCAGTTTTCCATGTGCAAATGTGAATATAAAGCATCACAAAGTAGAAACCTCCACTGGGAGGGATGCTAATATTTTGATTAAACTTTGATTTGAGAATTGACCTGAGAGTTGGCAAACAATTAGGCCACACACTTTTGCCTTCAAAAATACCCCCTTCAGGTTATATATCTACAGCTGTTTGTTTTTTTTTTTTCAACCAGGGCAGAAAAACTCTAGAAAATCACCAAAGTGCGTGCTTAATTTTCACAAAGTGTGAGGCCATGGAAAAGATCCATGCCTCTTTCTTGTGGGTTAACCACTAAGTGAGGCAGCTCTTTTTGGGACTCACATAGCAGTTTGGTTTTGTAATTATTTATAGAACATTAATTTTCAGTCAAGAAAGAACTAATTGTTTACTATTAGCATAGCACTCAATTTGAAATAATTAAGGATAACTCTGTTTTGAACTAATCTTAATCTAAGTCTGAAATTTATCCCCAAAGTCCATTAAAAACAAAGCAAAACTCACTGTTAATTAGTGATTTACTCCATTACAATAGCTGAGAGTTTTAACAAGTTCAACCAAGGACTATGCAACATTATAAAATAAATCTCCCGGCTTGTCACATTTGAGAGTTACTAATAAAGAGGGTAATTCAGCATTATAAAAGTGCTTACTTTGTCTGGGGATGCCTCACAGTATGACAGTAGTATATAATCCACATGATGGCAGATCAGAAAGAAAAAAATCTTTTGGTTCAGGAAATTAACTGAGGATTGATTCTCTCTGTTTTAATTTAGCATCAGAGTGCTAGAAAACTCTTAAAAGTAGATGGGCTATTGATCCAGCAAGAGAATAATCAGTGCGTCAAAACAAGAGGAGGATAAGAAATGGGAACTCTTGAGGCTCTTCAGTGATTGCTGCCTTAGACAGAGAAGTCTTATTCACAGTGAGTTGGTTGGGAAGAGGGAGCTGAGGGAGGAAAGGCTGCTTTAGGACAAACCCTTACCGGTGAAAGTGGAGCTGAAAAAATACATCTAGCAGGGGAGGGAATGTCGAAGAGGGAAGTTCTTAAATTATAAGAGGATGGGAGGAAGAAAGACCAAACACGCACTGAGGACACACAATCCATCAGTGTCCATCCTGTCTGCAGGGCATTAATTGTCATGTTCATGAAAGGATCTTGAGAGTCCTGAGGGAACAGACTCCAAGGAAACTGAATGTCTTCTGCTATGTGAGGTTCAAGCCCTGGCATTAGCTTCCATAACTATCTGTTTCTCTGTGAAGTTTCTGAAGGAATGGAAATAATTAATGAGCTGGTTGTGTCTCTTTGGCTCTTGGAGCAGAGCATTTCTGTGTCCATGTTAACCACACACAAATGATGCCGTCTGATGGGATCCTGCATTATGGCTGGAGTCAGGACGTTCTGACTCCTGGCACAGCAGACAGTTATCTGCAGTGTCCTAAAAGCAGCAAGGGAGCATCACTGCTTAAGGAGGAGAGGAAAAAAATTCTTATGTTCATCCAGCAGCGGTGAACACAGATCCTGGAGGGAATCCAAGCAGACTTAAAGCAATATTCATGTTTCCTTGATCCTGGTTGTCTTTCTGACACAGCTTCTCTCTGGCAAAATTTGGATGACCCGGAAGGGGCTCTGTGTTGTGCAGACCCTTGTAACCTCATAGTCCTAATACAGCATTTGAGAAATAGTTGGGTAAGTCTGCAGCCCTTTGCCAGATGGTGCACCCTACTATGGGGTGTCTGTACACAAGGGACTATGGGACTGTGGTCTGTTGAATGATGCACTAGAATGAGACCTGTCCTCACCAATACTCGGCACTGGTGAGGCCACACCTCAAATATTGTGTTCAGTTTTGGGTCCCTGGCTACAACAAAGGCATTGAGGTGCTGGAGAGAGTTCAGAGAAGGGCGATGAAGCTGTTGAGGGGTCTGGAGCACAAGTCTGATGAGGAGCAGCTGAGAGAACTGGGGCTGTTCAGCCTGGAGAAAAGGAGGCTGGGGGGAGACTTTATCACTGTCTGCAACTACCTGAAAGGAGGTTGTAGCATGGAGGGGGTTGGTCTCTTCTCCCAAGTAACAAGCAATAGGATGAGATGAAATGGCCTCAAGTTGCACCAGAGGAGGTTTGTATTTGTATTTGATATTAGGAAAAATTTCTTCACAGAAAGAATTGTCAAGTAAATAGGCTGCCCAGGGAAGTGGTTGAATCACCATCACTGCAGGTGTTTAAAAGATGTGTAGATGAGGTTGTTATGGACATGGTTTAGTTACAGTGTTATGTTAATGGTTGGACTCGATAATCCTGAGGTTCTCTTCCAACCAAAATGATTGTATGATTTCATGAGACTGGTCTATGAACCATAGACTTTCTCAGTGTCTCTAAGCTGCCTACTGCCTCTTGCTGCCTACTCATGTAAGAACAGGGTAAAACTTGCTTTCCCCTTAATCCTCAGGTGGCTGTTTTGGTTATAGGTCTGTCTAGGAAGATTGAGTAGAACATGTCACAAAAGAAAGTTCATCATTTAGCTCCCACTCTCAAGTGGGGAGTTGGCACCATTTCACACATCACTGGGTGTACTGCAGATCATGGTCTGAAGGTCCTGCGTCATACCTGACAGCTCCCTGTGGACATCCTGGATGCCTTAGGGCTCCTCACAGTGCAGTGACTCATGCCCTGTTTGCCAACAGTCATTAGCTCACTTATTTGTGTTTATAAACATTTCTGATGCACAAATCTGACAAAGCAACATAATCTGGAACTAAATAATATTTAACCTTTTTTATGATGTTGAACTTATTCCAAGGTTTTTACTGACTCATAGATGTTTTTCCATAGTTTCTACTAGGTTCCAGTGACTCTCAAAGTCCTGCTCATCATGGGCTTTCTTTAAATAGTGATGGATTCATATGACTATTAACCTGTACTGTGGAATTGGTGTAAACAACTTCTCTCTTACCAGACTATTCTTGAAAAGGATGCAATGGCTTACATGCAGCACGTGGATATTAGGAAGGTTGTAGAATATTTTCAGTTCTTTTGGATTCAGGAGAATCCCAAGCCCTGTGAGACAGTAACTGTACAATTCATATCAGTTCTCCTCTCCTCCCATGGGACAGTCAGAAGAGGAGCTATCATTGTATACATGACTAAAGTCTCTATAGAACACCAGCAAGTGCTTTCCTGACCACAAAATTATGTGTTTGAGCCGGGCAGCCATAAACCAAGTACAATTTGTCCTGATTTTGATATTCTGAACCGTTGCTCTGATATTGTGGGTTCAGAAATGGCTATGTAAAGAACAGGATTGAACATACTCCCTGTGATTCTGAGGTTTGCCCCTATCTGGGGCCATCCAGTTTGTAGTATCAGTCATAAGAGGAAGCAATTTTGGACCACAGGGACTCTGGAAAGAGCAAGCAAAATCTGCTGCCTTCCATGGGCTCAAACTAAATGCTTCTGCCTGAGGGGCATCAAATAGCTCTTACATATTTCGCTCTTTAAGTGGCAAGAGCGCAATCGGTTCTGTTGAAACCAAAATACTGTGCTTGCTGAAGTTTTGTGGACTGGAGTCTACACGTGAGCCCCAAGCAGAGGGGATGTTTAGAGATTCACAGAGCAGTGGAAAAGATTTTTTGATTCATCTTTTTTTTTTTCTTTTTTTTTTTTTTTTCCTGAAGAAATCTCATAATGTTATGGTGGTATTAGAAGTTTCAGATGTTTTGTGATAAGCTGAAATTGTATTTATACTTACATTAAAAATGTCAGTTTCAGAGTTTTCAGGGAAAAATGGAATATTAACATAAATGGAAACACCTTAAAGAAAAAAATCCCTACCCTAAACCTTAAAACAAACAAACAAACAAAAGTCTTTGGATTTTAACAGGATTTAGAACTGTAATAGCTTTGAAGTAGATTGATAGTGCCATGAGGCAGTAAACAGAATGTAAATCTCTTCCTTCTGCTAGTCACTGCTAACTCAGCATCTTTCCGGTGCTGTTCCTTACGTGACAGACTCTTCTCTTTCAGTGTATTAACTTCTTCACGGTGAGGGTGACAGACACTGGAACAGGCTGCCCAGGGAGGTTGTGGAGTCTCCTGCTCTGGAGACTTTGAAAACCCACCTGGACACCTTCCTGTGTAACCTCATCTGGGCGTTCCTGCTCCGGCAGGGGGATTGGACCAGATGATCTTTTGAGGTCCCTTCCAATCCCTGACATTCTGTGATTCTGTGATTCTGTGAAGCTGTGTACTCACCTTAGCTCACAGGTCTCCACTAGCTGGCAGGGAGATACTGTTCAGAGAAGGGCATTGAAATGTCTATGGTTCAAAGTGATTGATAGGGAGGACAGTTGTTACTACCTTCATTTTAAAGGCAGTGAAGCCAAAGGACACTGGAAAAGTAACCACATTGCACATGTTCCCCCGTTCACTGATGGTTGCATTCAAATGCTTCTGCCGCAACTAGTTGTAATGAAGTTTAATTTTCAGTTGTTTTGGTTGTCAATAAAAGAAGTTTGAGGAAGTTGAAATTGCAGTGATGATTTTAAATCAAAGGTCTTTTTCTGAGGAAAGAAAAGGATCTTGTGTTAATAGTTATGTGTATTACAATGGTATCTTCAGACCTCATGCAAAAACTGCCTTTACCAGGGAAGAATTCAAACTGCAGGGTGTTAATCCAAGCAGACTAAACAGACAAAGAATTTATTATCCCCTGCTTATCAATGGAGATTTGAGAGATTAAACCTGAGTTGCAGAGATCCAGGTACGACCTTGAAGGAACTAAACTCAAATCATCTGAAATCCTGTTCAGTGCTACCAGTTACTAACATTATTCATTTTGTCTTAATAGTCTGAAAACAAACAAACAAACAAAAATAACCCCTGTACAACTGGTCATAAACAGTAAAAGAACCACTTAGGGAAGTGTGATGATACTGCATTCCTCAGAGAAAACCCTAGGGAATTGCTGTTGCCTTATTTATGGAACTGGGGAGTTGACTGTTACGGGTAGGTATGAGAGATGTGAGCAACACATTTAATACTAAAGGGTAAAATATTTTCCTAGACCAGATGAGATAGCTAGAAAAAGCAGACAGCATTTTAGGCAGTCAATCCCTTCCACTGATCAGCATGTCATAATTAGATCATAATGGCATTGCTAAGTATTTTTTAATGTCTTTTAAAACAGTGCAAGTCATTCCATCCAAGCTAAGCAGTTTGTTTCCAGCAATTATGGATGCTTTGTTTTAAAATGGTAATGGAATCCCAGTGCAAGAGTCTCCCTGAATATAAAACCTGACACTGTGGCAAGGGACACTTGTAGGTTTGCACAGGCTCACTGGTGTGAAAACTGAAATTCTTTGGCTTCATAGATAATTAAAAAAATGTATTCTACTTCTTTAGAGTCTTTTTATATGGCCCAATTGCAGTACCGACTCTACATGAGGTTGGTTTCTAGTCCCATAGCTACATCAGCAATTTATCATAATATCCACTAGACCAAATTAGCCTATCAAGGAAAACATGTCAATATGGGCAGAGGTAATCTGAGGGTGACTGAACTGTTTCTGATTCAGCACTGATTTGACTGTCTCCTCCCAGCTCTGCCTGTGGGCTGGACATCCCCTCTGAGGACCAGAGTGTTCTCAGGACCCTGAAGGTTTCCCCGGCAGGTCCCATTAAATCCTCTTGAGAAGGAACCTATTTCTCTTATTGGGCTGGCATAATCACTACATGGGCACAAAAGAGCTGGAGGCACAAAGCTCAACTACATCACAGGTGAGCAGCCCCTAAAATTTCTAAAGGATCAAGGTACCTCTTCATCAAGCCATGTACATGGATACTTTTGGTCATGAAGTCACCCAAAGGGCTTCCTAGAGAGGAATGTAGGGACAGGTAAGCATATGGATAGAGTAACTACAGGTGACTCAACACACACTGCCCAAAGAAGAGCATTTTGCCTGGTGGATATTTGACTGTGAACACTGAATTCTTCTTGGCCCACTTAAATGATAGTATTTGGATCTCATGCCTGAAGGACAAGGTGAGCTGTGTGTTACACAATGCCAGGAGGAGAGGTTTATGATGGTGAAATCTCTTGGCTCAAGGTCTCAGTGCAAAGTATCCTGGACCTGACTCAGCAGTTGAACATCAGCAAGGTTCATTGGAAATTTTTTCCATTTTCACCCGGTTAAGTTATTTGCAGTAATAAAAGTTGTGTGTGCGCTCAAACACAGGAGGCTTCTTAAAAGTCTCATTGAGGAAGGAAGAGGTAAATTCCTTTAAAAAACAATTTAAAGTTTGTTTTGCTGTTATTGCTGTTATTATTATTATTATTTTTTTTAATAATTTGGGCACGTTATGTCCAATTTGGAAGAGACTAGGACAAGTCTGTAAGAGCATAAGAACTCCAACAGGAAAAGCCCTGAGTTTTATATGCACCTCAGAGAAGAAAATGAAAATTTTCCAGGTAAAAGACTGACTGTTTATCCTTGGGATTGTTTCAACAGTTGTTTTAGGGAGTAAGAAGTAAGACCTCCTTTGCAATCTGCTAGCCTGTCTAGGCTATTACTGTGCAAAAAGAGGCTTCTGGGCAACCAGAAATAGAATAAAAAGTTGTGATCTTCCAGTATTATAAATTATTTTTTCAGTAGATAAAGCTACAAAGGATTATTGCAGCCAAAACTGTAGCTTCTGGTATCTGGTGGGTTTTCAATAATCCACAATGATCGAGTTAGTAACTCATTTCTCACTTTATTGTGTTCAGTTATTCAGTGTTCAGTGGTTTATGGAAATTTATGTGACATATTCACAAAGGAAATAAAAATACTTCAATTGACTTAATGCATCTAACATATAAAGTTTATAGCAACTCTTCCAGTAAGTAAAAGTATGAGTTTATTGGCCAGTACTGAAGTAAGAAACTGAGTTTGATTGCTAAATCATCATGAATCATACAGTTTGGTTACTTTGTAGGTGTCCCTATAAATGCCACTGTAAAACAGTGTAGAGCCTGTGTGGTGTGTTGTTCACATCACAGGCCAGTGTTTTAACTGACACCATAATTAACAACTTAATTATACCTATATCAGCACCAGGCTATAGATATAGATATAGGCTGCTTTCAGGCTTTGAAAGCGAGCATCTTAATGAAAGCTGTGTGGAAAAAAGTCCATCTGTAGAAAACTTTGATTTCAAAATAACATCATTCCTTGTTAAAAAGCTATTCTGGTTAGCTCTCTGCTTTTGGGCTGTTATTTGTATTTCCAAAACAAGTCCACTTTAGTGCAAGCGAGATATCAAGCCTTGCTCTATCCATGGGATGGGAGTTACCACTTCTAAGGCTTTTCAGCATTAGCCTTCACTCAGCTGTGGACTTCATCACACTTCCAGAGGTGAGGAATGCCATGAGTGAGGAGCACAGGGGGAGGGATGCAAATTAATTCCAATTTGTTTCAAACTGATGACGTCCCCAGAAAAAAAAAGAAAAAATAAAGGTTTGCATGCAGACTGTAAGATCAACATATTCCAAAAACCAAGTACAAACATTGCAGTGCATTTACGTCCTTAGAGCTTTGGAAGAGCATATTACTTTTAAAAGACAAGCACAAAAATGGAATTCCTATTCCTTCATATTCCTTTTCTGGGTAAGCCCAAAACTAATGTTTTTTACTGTCCTCTTAAGGAAGGAATGTCTTGTGGGAGATGCTTGTTAAAATCTTGGCAGTGTATCATTGCAATGCACCCTTCCAAATAAAACCACAAATCTTATGATTGCTCCATGGTGTTTAATGTGTAACAAGGAGTTCTGCTGTTATTGTAAAAATACCAGCTGACTTTTAACAGCACCATTAATTGATACTGTATCTTATTAGAACTCTTGTTTAAATGGCAGTAAAATGTTAAACATTCTTGAATGTATTAATAAAGAAAGGCAATTACACATGCTTGTTTCAGGAGTCTCGATAAATTAATAAATCTTGAGTTAATTACAGGGTCAGGCACTGAGATTTATCTCTCAGTGGCTGCAATCAGTGCATTTCGAAAAGGACTTTTATCACAGTTAAGTGCATGTATGCAACAATGGTTAACTGGCATAGTAAATTGGGCAGGAATGCTGGTGCGGGGTGACAACTCTGCAGTTTATTCTCTTTGTTACCTATCATTAATTTTTTCAAAGTTTCAATGAGATCAGGTTAATGCTGTAATTTGAACAACCTCCAGAGGTGCGGGGTGAGGTTTGGCCACCTATTTTTTCTTTGGTACACTTCATTACCAGAGGATTTTGATCAGAACTAAGTCATATGAAACAGTAGTTAAAGTGACACTGTACGTAAACCAAAACCATTTCCCACCTGCCATTTTCATCTCACTCTGTCTCTGAGGTGGAAGAGCAAACAGATGAGGCTCATGGCTGAATACAGACCTGAAATGCTGACTGCTTTCTCACTGGAACCATTTGCTGTAGGACTCTATGAGTAAATACAGGAGGTGTTTGCTTAAATTTTAGTATATACATTGTGACTCACCTTTCATTTAGCACTGGTTTTAGTAGGTGCATGTATTTTTACACCTAAGGACTTTGATACAATACATCCTTGCTAAGATTCTGTAAATCTTTGTGCTGCAGTTTTTATGCCTGTCTGCCTGAACATCTGGTCTGCTATAATTGGTGACAATGTTCTAGTTGATTTTTAAAGGTGCTTATTGAGTAATCTATACATTTATGGGTATCCTATATCCAGTAGTAATGCTTAGCAGCCTTTCTACTTTTACAACTGTTTCACTCTCTTTGAAATGTTGAGATATTTTCTTGAACTTTTCTTGTACTCTCTAAGATCCAATGGGACTGTTCCGCACAGTGTAGAGTAACTAATATGTGGATTATTTACCATTTGTTTATCTGTTCAATAACACCCCACTCTCCTTCTGATCCCCATGAAACTCTCCAGAACTCATTGCTTTTCAGACCTTGGTTTCTCAGGTGGAATTTAAATAAAATTGATGGAAATGTAGAGGGGAGAGAATACTGGCTCCAACTGTAGGACACAAGAATTCTGGACTCCATGTCACCACTCCCCAGACTCAAAAGCAAGAGAAGTAATGTTTTGAAAAGATGCGTATGGTTAGTAACACAACAGTTTCAACATATACTTCTAACAGGATGCAAACTGGAAGTGACCCCATGCTGAATACAGTTCAAAGTGTAATCTTAAGTGAGTCTTCAACCTTTTTCTAAAAGATAAGACTCTTAAATGAACTCTTATAATAGAAACCCTTATGAAAGGTAATCAAAAGAAAGGTTGAAAATTTAGTTTCAATTTTTCATAGTAACATTTTCTGTTGATTCCTTTTAACCAGATAGTTATTCACATTCACATTCAATAAAGCCAGTGGATACACACTATATTTTTCTTCTGGTGAGCTATTGTTTTACCTGGATATTTTTTATTTATGCCTCCAACCTGGAGATTCTCTTTGCTGGATTTCTGCAGAAACTGACTTTCAAGTCTGATAAGAAACTATTAGTCTGTGTTAGCTATTACTAAAGAAAGGCCAATTGTATTTGAAGCCAGCAGAAAGATTTCTGCTCTTTGAACATAATTACATTACCTCAGTTTTATAAGTCTCTCTGAACGTGGGGATCTGTCCCAAGCAGTTTACCTTTGAGAGGGTTGGACAAAGAATGATGATTATGACTCTAAATTCTAATCGTTATAGCCTAGCCTAGCAGAATGACAAGAGTTTGGACGGCAACAGGGCCATTTCTGTAATGAGAAAACCAGTACTATTTGTATTGTGTGGTTTTTTATGATTAGAGAAGCAAATCTAAGCAATTTGTAAGGAAGCTAATTACTTTAAGAATCTGCTCAGATTTGCTCGTCTGCAAAGCTGTATGACAAAAGATGTTTACCCGGGTCTTGCTTGGATTAATGGCGAGAGGCCAGGAGACCAGCACGATGCTGGTGCAGAGCTGGGGATCTGGGCGAGTGGCTGGGACTACGCTGTGCAGCACGGCCTCATGCAGAGACATCAGAGTTCAATTTAAATAGGTGTCTTGTTTCTGTGAGCGATCGCATCCCATTTTCCCCTGACTTTCTAAAAGGTGGGATCAGGAAACTCTTGCCTCATTTTGGGGCAGGGTACCATCTACTCAGTGCTGTATTTCCTCTGTTTAAGGCAGGGACTTGCCCTCCTGTTCTGTTTACTACCTTTGTGTCTTGCTGGGATGTTCGACTAGTCTCTGCTGTCCTTGGCACAGAGACAACCAGATCCCTCGGGCTGAACAAGCAGAATATCACCATGTTCTACGTCTGCTTGTTTGTACCTGCTTGTATGGATACCTGCTTAAACACTAATCAGGAGAAAAAGCAAGGAGGTTACTATCCAATGCATAGTATTTAAAAGCCACAATCCTTTCAGAAGCGAATCTGTATGTACACTGGAGCCTCAATACTATCTGCAAATCAAAGGGTTATGCTTCTGCATGGACTCCTCCAAGTACCATGGCAGCTTCCCCACTCCTAACCAAAAAAGTCTGCACAATCCAATCACACGGCCAGTGGGGCTTAACTTTAAGGCCTGATGCATCTTTATCCACGTTTTTCAGAGGGTCTGATGATCTGCAGTTGAGGACAACAGAAACAAATTATCATCAGAATTGTTCAGCTGAAGTGAAACCAGCTGATGCCTCTCACAGATCACAGGATATTAATAAATTCTATGAGGAGCAACTGAGGGAATGGGGATTGTTTAGGCTGGAGAAAAGGAGGCTGAGGGGAGACCTTATAGCTGTCTGCAACTACCTGAAAGGAGGTTGTAGCATGGAGGGGGTTGGTCTCTTCTGTCAAGTAGCAAGTGATAGGATGAAAGGAAATGATTTCAAATCGCACCAGGGGAGGTTCAGATTTTATATTAGCAAAAAAATTATTCCCAGAAAGGGTTGTCAGGCATTGGAACAGGCTGCCCAGGGAAGTGGTGGAGCCACCATCCCTGGATGTGTTTAAAAGATGTATAGATGAGATTCTCATGGACATGGTTTAGTGGTGGGACTTAGCAGTGCTAAGTTAACAGTTGGACTTCATAATCTTAAAGGCCTTTTCCAAACCAAATGCTTTTATGATTCTATTATATAATTTTATAGTTCTGTGATCTTAGCCTTCCAATTAAAATGGGAAAGTGCCAACACCTCTGTCCTGTGAACTCACGTTGACCCCAACAGCACCAGGTCTTAAGTCCGTCTCCAATGGCAGTATCAGCTCAGAGCTCTCCCACTCTGTCACCTGGATTTATCTGAGTCATTTTACCTTTCTTTTCTCCACCCACTTGTATTAAAAAGGGAATTATCACTTTCAAGCCAAATGCTGAAAAACAGTGTCTTTAGCTCAAAAGTGGAGGAAGAAGAAAATCTGTCTTCGATATCCAGTTCCAGAATTACCTCCTTTTGGAGGTGAAGTTTCTCTGACCATCTCATCATAACCCATACCCCATTCCTCTTGGAATTAAATTAGTGACTAATTTTAAAACAGAATGGATTGAGGATTTATTTCCTTTAAAGCCTGTATTCCTTCATACACCACCACTTCCCTTCTCTAATGCTTCTTTCAGCTTAACCACTGAGGTAATGGCTCTCTGCAACAGTTTTCCAAAGCTGTGACAATGTCTTTTTTAGCTGTATGCCTGATTTCCATGCCAGATAGGACAACTCCCCATTTCAGATGAACCATTCTGCTGATAACAGAACTGCAAAAGTGAAACATCACTAAATGCATGGGAAAAAGGAGGTCACAAGGGCTCATGCTTTAGCACTTTTCTTAAACCTTTGCTTTCTTCACCTCACTTATATCTTTGTACTGGCTGTGGCCTCACTTAATTTCTGTCTTATAAAGTAGCTTTTAAACTGAAATGATTGCCCAAGCAATTTCCCACTTGCTTGGGAAATATTCTCAGGCAAGTGGCCCCATCTTTCAGCTAAAGTTAGTGTAGAAATGGACCTGAAGTGGTGCATTTTATTTTATACCTAAGGGAAGAGGAAATGATCAACATAGACAGTGCTGTCCCAAGCACTCACTGCTGTCAAGACCTCCACACAGCGCTGGAGTGATAGTGATGAAGTAAAGGTTAAAATCAAGACCTTCAGAAACAGGATTAGTCCATTAGGGGAGCTTCATTCCCTGAGGCAATGGAGAAGTGGAAAAGGAAGGTGATGGTGAATGTACATGAGGAAGGGAAGCCCATAACCAGGAAAAGGATGCTCTGCTGCCTGCAATGAGACCTGCATGGCCACAATGCTGCAATAGACTAGCACTACGTGTGTATGATGTATGCTGCCCACACGCCACATCGGTGCCCTGGGATGAAATCAGTGTAAGCTCTCTTTATCCCAACATTCTCTTACCCTGACTACTAGACCAAGGACACTAAAGTGTGAGGTCCACACTGATTTCAGTTGGCTGTGTTGCTTCAGATAACGTCTGTTGCTCTGTCGTGCTGCTCTGAGATGCTGAACTCAGGTGCTGGGAGAAGCAGGGCTGTCACACTGCTGAGCTTGGAGTGCACTTGCCTGGGTCTGAAGAGCACTGCCAAACAGCCATCACAGCATCTCCTCCTGCAAGTGACACATGGCATACACTGGGCCAGATGGAGCTGGAAGGAGGCTTAATGAAGCCTCAGTAAATCTGCCCTCTAGGAGCTGTGTGCACTCATTTTGGAGTCTGCAAGGGAGAACACAAGCCTTGCGCTGTGATAAGAGTTCCCTCAGGTACTGCAGATGTGCCACATCTGGCTGTCAGGCTGAAATAGGGGACACTCACAGATGTGTGTGACTGCTTGCAAGTGTCTTCTGCAGGTGTCTTCCTAAGTGCACCAGTGTAGCCGAGAAGCTGAGAAGCTTTCTGCCACAATGAAGGAAAGTGGAGCAAACCTACCTGTTGCATTTGCAGCAATGTAGCAGACATTTGTTTCATCTGGGAGAGCTCCCATGGGACTAATAGGAATTAATCCCATTGTAAAAAGTGCACTCTTTTGTACAGTTTTGGAAGTGTCAGTTTTGCAGGACATTGAGTCCAGACTCCTAGGAAGAGGAGCGATAAGCCCTGATAGTTCCATCCTCTTAGGAAAACTACATGCAACTATTGAAGTTTTCCCCATTAAATGATGAAGCTGAGAGTTTTAGAATGTTGTGACAGACAGTAATGTCCCATCTGAAGGAAAGCCAAGTTGAAACCTGGTGAAAGGTGGTGTTTCCCATACGTTAGGGAACTCATACCCACTTCCATAGGGTTACACTGGTCCTGTCTGGAAACAACTTTAGAATTCCACAGTGATCACATATAATTGCAACTAATAAATTTGTCAATGTCCCTAAAACCTCTAATGGACACTGGCAAAACAAGCAGACAAATGTTTGATGTAATAAAGATTAAGCTGCTTCTTGTCATCTCTCTGTGAACGGTTTCTTGCTTCATACTCTCTGGGAGACCCATCTGACGTCTCCACTTAAAACCAAGATGAAATGTAATCTCTACCCTGGGTAGCTATTGGGCAGGAAGATCTCCATGGAAATTAACCAGGTTAAAAAAAAAGAATACTAACCTTAAAATGAAATTCACCGTACACTTCTGGTCTTGTCAATAAGCTGGTTGGTTTGAAAAAGTAGCCAGGAGCAGAAGAATCTAGATCTATTTCAAGACATCTGGAGTTCTTTGTCCTTTTATGTTGGTTATGTTTCAGAGTTTGCAGCCACTGAAATTCAGGCTTATACATACTGTTTTGTACAATATATGGAGAAGAAGGGCCAATCCCATGCACGGGAGTCAATTTCAACCACTATCCTTTCCTGTAAAAGCTGTTATTGACAGATTTAATTCTCCTTTTATACCACCTAAATGTTGCCCACTGCTCCTTAGAGCTGGATTTCACTGATCAGGGCACTGCCATTTTTAGCTATATGGTAGCCAGGCAGAAAACAAAAAAAAAATGTTGATCATTTTCTATGATGAAGGTGATAATCATTTCCTAGGTGTTTAGATTAGTACACATCAGTGTACATTAGTACACATCAGTGCCAATGTGCAAACATACATGAAGAAAAATACCATTATTGAATTCAAGGATTTCATTTTCCTTTGGAAAATGGCCAGAAAACCATTCAGAAACAGAATCATTTAAAATTATGTGTCTGCCCTGGTGTGCTGAGAAGTATGAAGCAAGGATATCTGCGGGGCTATGTCCTTTTCCTTCCCTGGATGGTCAAGCTGTAAATGCAATGCCTCAGTCTGTGGGGCAAAATTAACCCGAAGTTTAGAACAGAGCAAAGATTGGCACTGAGAGCTGCATTCATAATATCTCATTATTCCAAGCTCCTTAGATGTAAAGTTTTGATTCAAGGCCACTGCTGGTTTCATTGCTATTGAAAAGCAGTCAGGCTTTGGGTATAAGCACTTTCTTACAAGATATTGTAATAATGTTATCAATATTCATACTGAGAATTTATAACTAGCTTCACAAGTTTCAAAACCTTTAAGAATTATTTACCTTCTGGATTCTGCTGTTAAAAACCTCTGCAAATTGCTACAGATCTTTTTAAAACCCCAGCCTCTTCTTGGTGATTTTATGTCAGCAGCAGTCACATTCTCTGTGCTAGAAGCCTTCTGGGCATTACAAGTTAATGGCTGAAACTGAGTAGCAGTAAAAGAATGATTAATGGAAAAATCTCATGTCTCCCCATCGAAGCCGACTCAAGAGCTATGCTCATATAGCAGCAGTTACAATATTTCTCAGCTTTGCAGTCTCCAGACAATGAAAAATGGCATCCTATATATTTCTAAGATAGATAGTTCCCTTAATATTGACTCTATTATATGAGAAAATGGTGCTTTAAATAAGGATAAATATTGACATATTTTATTATGGAAAATAAACTCAGATTTGAGTCTACATGCCACAACTATCTTCTTTAGTGAATTATTGTTTAATCATTATTTAAATTTTTTGTTTATTTACTAGAAAAAAGGCACTTCAAAAGCAGATAGTGTAAAAAGCCAAAGCAGCACAGAAGTAACAAGAACCCAAATATTTGAGAAGAACAAAACGTTAAGAGTGACAGAACTGGGAAAAATACTGCAAAGGGGTTTTAATGAGAAGAAATCACAGCATGTTAATATCTCTCAAAACATGTGTCATTATCTTTGTATTTAAAATGTTTCATGTAGGCAGTTTCAGAAATTATGCGGCTGAGGTTCCCAGGACACCAGGCCAGACTTTGAGTCTTATCAAACCCAGGCAAGCTTTGAAGTGTCACAGCTGGGTGAACTTCACGTATTTGTCTCAACAGGTACCATGGCCCTGGTGACTGCTCTACCACGAGCTTGGTGACCTCTGCAGTCCCACACCCTGCTGGAGACAGAAGAGAAGCCTCTGGTGTGGGCTGTAGTGCTGTCCATGTGTGCTGGATCCAAACGTGAGATTACAAAACAGGGGAGTTTCAAACTTGGGAGACACTGTATTGTGTTGATGGTGTAAGCTAGGTGCTAGGTTTGCTAATGACACTGGGATCTTTTCCATAGTATTATCACTCATTGGATTTCTCTTCTTTCCCAGGAAAAAGAGTGTCTTGTCTTGTGTTATGTTATCTTTCTTGTCTTTACTTTACTTTTATTTACTTCACTTTTATTTATTTTATTTTATTTTATTTTATTCATTTCATTTCATTATTTCATTTCATTATTTCATTTCATTTCATTTCATTTATTTTAATTTGTCCTAACATTGGAATGGAAATGTTTCTTTCCACCGCACAAAATGCTTCATGGTTCTGAAAGACAAGCCCTGTTTTTTTATATAGAAAATGACCCTCAATCCTTTGGTGTTTTGTGTGCAAGAAGTGGGTAATAGCTACTGTGCCCTTGTCCTGTGGATTGAGGCACTCAGGATACAGGAGTTCAGTGCTCTTGTGATTACTGTGCAGATGACAGATCTCAACTGTCTTTTTCTAGGCTACTGATTTATCTTACAGTGTCTCACTCTTTGAACAGAAATAGGACCCCCGTCCTACCCTTGTTGATAGATCTTTCCCTACTACTAGTACCTCTGTAAAAAAATTTTGTCTCCAAGGCAGGTGCTGTCATTTAGACAGCATCCGTTCTCTCCTTGATCTATAAAAAATATTTAATTAAAGACATTTTGAGCTCTTTGGAAAGCATGAGTGCTCATTCCCAGCTGATAACATCCTCACTGTCAGTGGAGACAGCTGTCAAGAAGAAAGCAAGGGCAGCTGGAGAGCGAAAGGTGAACTTCCATCGAAGGAACACCTACCTCTGAAAGGCTTTGAATATCAGCACACAGACCTGAAGTTTGATTCTCTTCAACGGTGAGAGGACCACAACATGTTGTTTTTAGGACATGTCAAGATCTGCAGCATTTCCTCAACAAATTGAAACAGAAACCTGGACAGAGAAATGGACTCTGCAGTGAGGTTCAGGTGAACATCTGGATGGCAATATCAAGTCTTGTAATTGCTACAGCCTCCAGTAAAATTAATTTGTAAGACATTGACTTTCTAAAGGCCACATGTCTACAATTACTTTTTTTTCCCCCTCTTTGTGCCAAGATACATTCTTTCAAGAAAAAAGTATTGCTAAGCAAAGGGCACCTGTCTAAAATTACTAAGGCTCAAGTAAGAGATTTGCAGATCAACTTTGCTGCCCTTTTCCCCTTGCGGTAAAACTATATGCTTTGCCTACTGAGAACAAGAGAACATGCCCTTGCCTTGATTTGTGAACTTTAAAAAATGCTGAAAAAAATATCTGGGAGGAACTAGAATGCAGAACTGTCCTTCAGCTGTGAAGGCTTTATTTTTCCTCGTTTCTTAAAAAGAAAATGAGGATACTATGGACATATCTGTCTTTATTCTTGTGGTCTTTTTTTTTTTTTCTTCTCAAAATAATTATTGCAAGGATTTACACCATTTCTTGATTTACACTCTGAGCAAAACCAATAAATTTCCAAAAGAAAAAAAAAGACAAAAAAGAATTCACACTTGAATTTGTTTGTTTCAGTTGTACTTAGACTTAGTCAGAAAATAGAATTTACAACCTGTATGGAATTGTGGAATATCTGTATTTCATTTTGGTCTTCACTCAGAATAAAAACCCCAAGTATCACTGCTGCAAAAATGTTGCAAAATATTTTGATTTAGAATTAACTAGACATTCTTCATTTTGGCATAGAAGTTGAACACAATTTTCTGCTGTGAAATAGCCATCAGTCTACCTCCTCTCTATATGTGTCTTCTCTTGTGTGATTTTAAACTGAAGGTTAACTGTATGACCTATTTTTCTACTGAAAATAATAATTTTATCAAAAGAAGCTTCCATCAAAATACATAATTGCCAAATGATTCTCATTATGGCCCTGGTTACATCTTGGGGACTGTAAAAGTATTTTTTTTTTCAACAACTGCTATAAGGAATCCAGGAAAGACTCTGTTCGGATGAGCATGACCCACCTTCACTTACATCTCAGAACTTTCCCATTTGTCAGTCTCTGATCCCCCTCTGCAACCTCTGCGATGTCTCGCCTGCTGGATCTCAAACAACTTAAATCACAGCCCCTGCTGTGTTCACTGTATTCGCTGCAGTGCTAAACCGCCAAAGGACAACAACAGCTGTGCAAGGCCCATGGAAGTATTTTGTGCTCTGGATCACTGCAAGATCTTTGTCAACCTATTAGATGAGGATCATAGAAACAAGCATAGAGTTCAGTTAGCTGGTGTTATTAAACTGCTGACAAAATACCATTTCCTGGTACTGATAAAGCCAGTCGTAAAAGTGAGTAAATGTTTTGGCCTTTTGCAGTGGATCTCTCATGATCCAGGTGTGACCAGCATTGGTCCTTACCTGGTACATAAATGGCCAAAGAGCTGGCTCCTGAAATCCTTTGTAATGGAGGAGATCAAGCAATAATGGCTCATTTTTATTACTGTTTATTTTGTGACAGTAAATATTATTATGACACTGCTTTGTTCCCATGATAATGTCAACAAAAATTGCTGTGCTTTATTGTACATTACAAATCACTTTTCCAATAAAAATGTGTTTGCAATTGGAACTATCAGGGGAGTTGGAAATTGCAATTGGAAATATCAGAATACCCATGCAAGAGGGTATTCTCCTTAGTTATTCTTAGTGTGTGTTGATCATTTCCACTGTATGCTGTGCATGAAAATTAAAAGTATACAGCTGAGGACTAAGGGTCAGTGTTGTAAGTATCCAGCATCACTCCACAGTTTAGAGATTGTCCAGTCTGCTGACATACTTCAAACCTATGATAATATTACAACCCTACTGTAATCAGCTGAACGATGGCAATTTACTCCATATCAAGATTTCTGCTCCAATTTTAATTGTTTAATTCCCACATGCTGAAGAGAGCTGTGGATCAGTCTCTCTCTTTCTCTCCCTTATTAGGACAAAGTCTCTCATGGTGCAAAATGGTGCAGCTTTATGCACGCCAGTTCTTTTTCCAAACCAATTGTTTCATGAAAGCAAGAAAACAACTTGAAAATCTAGAAGCTGTTTTTCCTCCCCCAAATAAAAATAAGTTTCCCGTTCATCCCAGTGCGTGCATTCACCTGAAAGAAGAATTTAGCTCCAGGTAAGTCAAAATTGGTATCATTTTTTCTAAGACCAAAAGGCTCCTGTTGCTCATTTTCTAGAAATATATGTACATGACTTGATGATCATGAGGGTCTCTTCTAGCCAAAACAATTCTATGATTCTGTGTTGCTCTCATAAACAGTGTGTGTGTCAGGTAATGGTGTGTGTACTTGTACCTGCTTGTTTTGGATACACGAGAGTCAAGCATGTACTTGAAAAGCTTCCAAGTTTTACACAAATACAAATTCTCCTAGGCACTCAGCAGCCCCATCAGATACATAAAAGTGGTATTAGGGTGGTTCTGTTACCTGGGTTTAAAACAAAACAAAATAAAACTGCTTGCTGGTTGTACTCTTTTACTATCATGCTCCTTACAACTCTGTGCAAAGTAACCAGAGGAGCAAAGTCAAATTACAGCCACTGACATGAGAGCTGGCTTAAAGTGTGATAGTCAGTGGAGCTGAGAAGCATTTCTCTCTCATGAAGTAATGCATGCTGATAATCCTAGATACCCTTCAGCAGGAAGAACAGCTTTTGATAGGGCTCATTTTTCTGCTTTGAGTGAGATTTGCTGAGTGTCTGGGTTTCTGTCAACCATGGGACAGATTTTCAAAGGCATCTCAGGCAACAAAGAGCTCAAAACTAAGGAGACTTGGTGGTTTCTGGATCCTTGAGCTGCTTCTAGAATGTTCTCATTAAAAAGGAAAAACAAACAAACCAAAACCAACCTCCACAACAAAACACGAAAACAAAACAACAAACAACCCCCTCCTAAGAACAGTATCACAGTGTGTTTGGGATTGGAAGGGACCTCAAAAGATCATCTAGTCCAATCCCCCTGCTGGAGCAGGAACGCCCAGGTGAGGTCGCACAGGAACATGTCCAGGCAGGTTTTGAATGTCTCCAGAGAAGGAGACTCCACAACCCCCTGGGCAGCCTGTTCCAGTGTCTGTCACCCTTACTGAGAAGTTTCTTCTCAAATTTAAGTGGAACCTCTTGTGTTCCAGCTTGATCCCATTACCCCTTGTCCTAACATTGTTTGCCACTGAGAAGAGCCTGGCTCCATCCTCCTGAAACTCACCCTTTATATATCTGTAAACATTAATGAGGTCACCCCTCAGTCTCCTCTTCTCCAAACTAAAGAGCCCCAGCTCCCTCAGCCTTTCCTCATAATGGAGATGCTCCACTCCCTTCAGCATCTTTGTTGCCCTAAAAATATGAGAAAGAAGTCCAACCACTTACCTGGGACAAGCGATATGTGGTGTGGGGACAAGAGACGCAGCAACATGAAATAAATGGGTCAGTGTTTTAAGGAATAGATTGAAAGTGTCACTTTTATTTATTTATTTATTTATTTTTTTTTTTAACTGTAGATTGCAGGCAATTAAATGATACCATTAAAATAACACATAAAGGGTCTTCCCTTGTATGGTGGCAGTCCCTGCTGGCAGCAGACTGTGCCCAAACCCTGTGATACACGGGGAGCTGTGTCTCCCTTATAACGCTCTTCAAAAGATGCTGCAGGTCCATGAGCAGTTTGCTTTGCATCTCCATGCACTTGGATTTCACTCCACTTTCAGTGTGTGAGCTTAGCTTTACGCATCTGAGCATCGGCGCCTGGTGTGGTTATGACTCTGACCTGGCACACTCACCCGCTGGCTCTGGGCAGGGAGCACATCGCACCCAGAAGGAGTCAGTAGCTGATCCAGCAGTTGCCTGCTGTTTATAGGAAGTGCTCGCAATCCCACAGTAAGTTGCCAGAAAGCTGCTTTCATGACAGACTGCATTCCTTTCCCCCTCATTGCTCCCCTCTCCACACGGCATAGCTGGATTTCCAATTATGGTTGAACACTGATGTGTCTTTTGTCCCCGCTTTTATTTTTGTTTCTAACCTCAGAAGCCATTGCCAACCTGCTCTTCTCTTAACTAACCATATTCTTCCCTCATCAACATGAACAAGTGCGGCACCACTGAGCCCTGTGTAAATAGCCACAGTGACATCTGAAACAACAGAAATGTTAGTATTCGCTTGATGGGGGTTTTTAACAACATGCTTGGAGATGTGGAGGGTTTGCTTTACATCTGCAGCAAATTCACTATGTGATCTGTTGATGGGTTGCAGATGGCATCATGAGCCACTGCTTGCAACAGAAGTAACAACCCCGGTCGCATTTTACCACATTAAACAATTTACTTGGGTGGTAATTACATAGCAATTAACTTTGCTGCCTTGCAAATGCTATGTGAGCAGTCTGTCTTTTTCAGTTTTTTCTTCTCCCTCAGCTTCAGCCTTTTATCTGTGGCTGGGTACAAGTGTTCCTGCCAGAACAAGCTATTAGGAAATGAGGGCCAGCCATGATCTCCTTGGGAAATAATGTCTGCTTCTCTGGGCAGGACTGGGAGGTGAACTACCAGGGTAGTATTTTAGCTACCACTGGATTACTGTTACCACTTAAAAGATGGGCCTCTGTCTTGATTGACACATTTGATGTCTAGTCAAAAATCTATAGCCCAGGGTCTTTCTGCAGTCCCTGGATGGACTAGTACCTCACCAGGGTGATTCACTCCAGCTGTCTAGTGGTGAGGTGAATTTCTTGATCTGAATATAGAGGTCATGTGAACAAGATCCTACTTTTAAATAAATACATGTGAAGTGAAACAAGCCCTGTTCTGCATGGTTACAGTACTGAAATTCTAAATAGTATATAAGGTGTGGATAAAATCTGTATAATGAGAGAAGCATTGACTTAGTTGTCTTAAAAAAGAAGCTTTGCTTAGAGGTGATAAGACAAAGTAGCTATCTGATATTATTAGGCTTTATAACCTGGAAATATACAGTGGAAATCTTAGTGTAGAACTGAAGGTGATATCAATTGCTGGGAACAATCTGTGGTGCTCTGTAGTAGATTCTTGAACACCTGGCATGAAGATTGAGCATCTTTCCAAGAGATGTGTTGTGATGGATACAAATGACGAGTGACAAATTAAAGGACTGAGTACTGTATGGACAATGTACATTAGACGACCATTGCAATCTTTTTGAAGAAAAGGTTATGAAAAAGTATTACATATATATTTTTGTCTACAAGTTTTGCTGTGCATTGTTTTTGCACAATTTGGTGTCATGGCACTAAAAATACAGAGAGAACACTTTGGACACATGGGCTGTCCAGTGTTGATCCAACTATAGGAGCTGGTCCTTGGGTTGTAAATCTTTACAGCATACAACACATCTGTGTTGTGTTAACAGATTTTCATCACTAGAATTACTAATAATCATCTTTAAGGAAGAAAGGTGATCATGGAGGAAGGCATTGCATGAGGACACGAGTGATTCAACTTCCATTCTGCCAGCGCTTTCCTTTGTGACTTTGATTCACTCAGGCTCAGCACTTCCAATGCTCTCAAGATTCCTTTTGAAATCAACAGGAGGCTGATTCATAGCTGAGCTTCAGGCTACATAGGCTGTGTACAGACTTTCTACTATAAGAGTATAACAATGTCATCACTACTTGTTTGACACCTACACCTAACAATGAGCTACTGTGTCTGTCTGTTATCCAGAGTTGCCAGACATTTGGTTCCCAATCCGTCAAGAAAGAACTATGGTAGTCTCAACCTCTAGTCTGGCACCTTCAGTAGGAGGTCTGAATGCAGTATTTTTTTTCCCCCATTCCTCTTCCCTTTCCACAGAGAATGCAATCACATTATGTGTAGACACTTCCAATTGCAGATGCAGCACCAAGTGCTACTTGAGCATAACTAAAAGCCAACCACACAGGGCAGTCACACTTGAAAAGTTTCTTTCAGAGGCTTTGTCGTTTTGAGCAATGTTACCGGACATCGTGGAATTGCCCACTTTGTACAGAATGGACTGTAAATCGATGAATTTTGCAGTATGGAGGAAAGGTGGCATCTGCAGAAGACAGAAGTTTAAAGTCCATTAAAAGTCCATAGCAGTGTTGTGTTATAATCTCCTCATGTAGCTTTTACTATCCCTGACCATCTGTTCTGACAGAACTTTATGTTCTGAACAAAACCCTGAATAAGATATTTTTCTAGTGCTATAAACTTAATATAAACCAAGCTCTGATTACAGTAGGTTTGTGGGGTTTTTACCTGTGTTTAGACAGTTACTGTGCCAAAATTGCTGTAAAGCAAATGGTGTGCTAACTGCTTAGAAAACTAGACAACTTCAATTTTTCTCCCTTTCTAATATTTAGCAACTGTCATTTAGCTCTGTGGCATCTGGAAAAGCGCAGTCCAGCAAAAGCTGTTAACATTATTTTGATTATATGTTTCCATCTCTGACTATCTTACTTGCTATACCAGCTGCTAGCAGCACTAAAATGCATCTTCTAACAGTTTTTAGGGTTGCTATTATTATTATTATTATTTTCCTAGTGTGACACACACAGCAAAAAAGTTTTGTAATAGACAAGTTCATTTGCAGCTAGAAATTCCATTGTGCTTTATTTCTTCCAAAATTATGAGCATCTTCTCAGACTTATGCCAGATACAGGTCTGGAGAGAGGCTAATATTGCTGAAATTGCTACTAAGCTACCCGAGCCATCATGAGTGATGGAGATCAGAGTTTTTCCTTGTTTATGTACAGGACTGGCCAGGAATTTTCTGTGGAAATAACTATGCCACAGAAAATCCAGCTCTGGCAAAGGAGACCTTGCTACATTTTAGTTACAGTTTGGGTCAATGAAATAGAAAATTCTCATTTGTTAAAATGAACTGAAATTCTTAATGCTGGATCATTTTGAGACTAATTGATGTTTATGTAAGATTGTAGCAATATTTAATAGAAGTGAACTGATAAGTGCTTTTGCCCACTTTTCTTTAAATACTAGTATTCCCTCACAGAATAACATTGACATCCTAATGTAAAATGAATTAAGGTTTGTGTTGTATTAAGGCAGTCTGGACTCCTGGATAAGTGTCTAACCAGGTAATGTCATTTTGTCCTTATACAGTGTAAACCAAGAAATTTCCTTATCTTCCAGATACTTACACGATCTTCATTACTACAGTGTAAGGTCACTATCTTCCTTCTCAACATCTATGAGAGGCAGCTGTTTTTTCTTTTTTACCTATGAGAATTGAAGGCCGGTTCACAGGCTCTTACAGGAGTGTGAGAATAGACAGCAAGCTCTGCTTTGTGCTCAGCTGGCTGCTGAGCTATTGTAAAGACAATAAGAAGGACCTGAGGCTTAAACTCTGCCTCTCCAAAATAGCTGCCAGAAGTAAGAGAAATGTAAACTGGGTTTATTTTCACCCAGGCCAAGTTAGATCTTTGTGGACAGAGGAGCTTCAAACGAAACCTCTGCTTGATTTGGAGCAGGGATTGGATCTGGAGCATTTCTCCAAAATGAGCTACTGAAAATAACAATCTTTCTACTGGAACATTTGCACTTTGTCTGGAATCACTCTTCACCCTGTCAGCATCTGGACCTCATTAATTCAATTAAGGACCACAACTGTTAGGACATCATTGCCTTCCTCCCTGTGGCCTCCTAAATACTTTCTTCAATTATACAAAGTTGTACAGCCTTAGGAATAGAAAATAATAGTCTGGTGACTCAAGAACTCTCCTAGAGCTGAGTCATGATATCATATTCCTGCTTTGGTCTGGAAGACTGAAAAACTGTATTTCTCCTGATGCAGAGATGGGCTGTAATAGCTGGATCATGGAGGACAGAAGTGACACCAGCCCTGCTGTCACACTGCTCACCACCTTGGGCCTCAGAGGAGTGGGGACAGAGGGCAGCACACAAATTGTGAATGCAGACAACGTTTTGCAGATCACCAGGTCACTTTGCACTGCACCGGGTAGGCAGAAACTGAGTGGCAAATTTGAAAATTTTGTGGTATTAAAATGTTGGACTTTTTCATCTAATGACCTGAGGTCAACCTGAAAAGTTTAACCAATCTCCTTTAGAAGCAGGTTTGTTTCTCATGTTGCTAATTAACACCTTAAATGAAAAGGACTGTAACTATATACTTATCTACAGCCTTTCTGGAAATGCTCCAGAATGTGACTTAGTGCCACGACCGTACACTAAGAAACTTCCTCTTCTACTGTGGTCTAACCATCTTACATGACTGAGATTTATAGACTGGGCTAAAACAAAGGTGTGACTGCCAAGGTGTCAGTTGGGAGATGGGGGCATAGAGCCATCCATAGTGCAGAGCAACCTGAGCTGCATCCTGCACTGATGATATCAAAAGTGGGCATGGGGAGCAGAAATGAGCACCTGAGAATCTGTCTCTCCTTCTCTCGATTTCTGACTGCTGAATGTGAACAATGTTTAACTCACCCTGACACGGCTTCAGAGCAGCTAAGGGAAACAGGATATCACCAAACCTATAATGAAACTTCAGCTTCTCATAGATGTCCCTCTCTACCTGAGAAATCCCAGTTAAGAAAACCTGCAAGATTACTCTGCAGGGGAGCAGAAAAAATGAGTGAAGAAGATAATGGGAGCCACATGAGGAGACAGATATGCAAGGAATAAATTTGTTCATTGATTTTCATGCTGCAGTTACCCAGCATAGCTGTTTGACCCCTAAATTCATAATATCATAAACCATAGGATAATTCAGGTTGGAAGGGATGTCAAGAGGTTGTCTAGTCCCATCATATGTGTTTTACACCTCATTCAGACTTTGTCCTGACCTGAGTGTGGCAAAGTGTGAAATAACATCCTTGTTATCATGTGTCACATTATAATGCCATTGCAGTGATACACATCTCTCCAATCTGAGCTATAATCCTGAAGATTTTCCTGTTCTGCTGAAGCAAATACAGCCTCAATATTCATAAGAATTTTGACACTAAACCAGTGTTGAGTAATGTTTTAGCTGTAAACAATGTGGTCATGGGATTTTATGTGAGAAGAGATGGGAAAGGCAATAAGGATTCACATCCGTGTTATGCATGCTCGCTGTTGTATACCTGCCCAGAGAAAGAAAGTCATGCATGGATGATTGCTTAGTGGCTCCGATTCAGAAACAGAAAAAGGGCATGTGAACTGTAAACACAAGGCTAGTTCTGTTGGCCTTAATCTGAATTTTCTTATTTTCTCCTATTGTGTCTGTATAATTTATACTTAATATCTCTACCTAATCTGCATATACATAAGAGGATACATCTCACACATAGAGTAACCATGTAATTCTAACCAGCTGGTAGAAGGCATTAAACGCCTATGTACGTGCCTATATGTTTTGTGAGTGCATGTTGCTGTCTAAGTTCATCAACTTCATTCCCCCATCTGCTACAGAACTGAGGATACTTTAGAGAATTGGTAATCCTGCAGTCATGCCACCTAAAACTGAAAAAACCCAACAAAATAATATAGGAAATTATGCAGCACTGGACGAAGATGAACAGGCTGGCTGCATTCCTTATATTCATTGAGAGGCTTCTGTTCCACATTTCAAAAATGTAAATATGATGAGCCCTCAGAGGAGTCAATGAGAGTTGAACTGCATCAGGGTTGTCATCCCTCTCCTAGCCATCTTGTGCTCATTGTAAGACAATCAAGACATTCTTGGGACTGTGCAAGAGTTTCAGAAGAAACTCTTTATAAGAAGGAAATAATTCACTAGCTTGATCTTTTATGTGGTGCTTATGGAAGGAATCAGCATAGGTCATTTTGGGGTAAGGCATGGAAAGACACAAAGAGAGGTGCTCTGGAATTCTCCACTTGTTCTTCTTCAACCTCTTGCTTATTTTTCAAACAAGGTCCTTTCTTCTTTTGTCAAAAAAGGCCAAACCAAACCCAAGAACAAGATCAGTATCGTCTCAGATAGGGCCTCTCCTCAAAATATATCTGCACAGCTACTTCATTTATTCATCGCATTTCTTCTCAAAGCTCTCCTTGCCTGCTAGTTGCCAAGACCACCAGTTCTTTGTTCTCACACTTCTGAGCCTTGATCTACTTTGTCCTCTGCCCCTTGGGGTACAGGGCTGTTGTTTTATCCTGTTTGTACAGTGCCTTGTTTAAGCATCCCCTAAGGACCTTTCTTTTTTCCTTGTCTCCCCTTGACAACTCAACTGCTCTGAGAGGCTCTGAGGTGAAAATAGCTTCCTGGTCTTCCTGCAACTTCCTAGACATGGTTCCTTCCAGTCTGAATTACCCCTTGATTTTGTGGATTTGTCAGAGCTGGATTCAGTGAGGAGGGAGAAGCAATTAGCTGTATCTTGTCCTGGTTTCTGCACCTCAGGAGCAATCACTTCAGCTTGTGATGAAGCACAGTCTCATCACATCATGCCAGAGTCAACCATGTGGTTGCTTACATCTGCTCAAATTAACATAGGGTTGGGTTCAGTTGGCCAGACGCTGACACCAGCTGTATTTAGTTCTCACAGCCTTGGCAGGTGCAGTAATTCGATGAGGTTAACCACCAGTTAAAGGGATGCAGAAACCACTTCTCATATTTCAAGCTATTGTATTTTGTGTGGTAGGAAATATCCCTTCTATCTATATGGTTATTGATCATATCATTAAAACGTAACAGTGGCTGGAAACTAGAGCTATGCGAAAGTATCAGCAGTTTTATTTCCCAGAGATATTATCAAGAAATATCACCTCATGTGCCCTCTCCATCAGGTTTGCATTCAGGGTAACCCAATATTTCTAAGTTTAAAAGAAAATGCGTAGCAATGGATGTGCATTGAGGTTGGTTTTTGTTGTTGTTGTTGCTTTTTTTTTTAAATATTTGTTTGTTTTTCAGAAATTTTCCATGTTCAATTTCTGAACTTATGATTAAACAAATCAATAAATTTCTAAAGGCTACTATTTGCTAATTAACCCAGCATGGGAAGAGCCCTGGTGAAATGTATGCTGTGTGTCCCCATACGTGCTAGAGCCTTAACAGGGTCTGCACAATTTGCTCACTAAAATCAGTCCTATGAATCTTCATTAGGCCGGAAATTATAGGCCCTATCACAGCTCTAATTCTGGCTTTCCACATCCGTATCTGAGATTGTGCATAGCAAAGATACCACTTCATTTCCAAATAATTTACAAAGGGTATATTTTTCCTCACTGAGAAGTTGCATTGTAACAGCAATCAGCAATTCAGAGCTTTCAATTAAACATTGTGCCATTTATATGGCAGTAAAAATGAAATGGTAGAGCAGAATGGGAAGGAATCTAAAAACAAGTGCAATTACACTCATTTTTATTTCAGATTCTTAAATTTTAATGCCTTTTACAGGTACATGAATAAATGAATTATGCAGGATTCACAATTGTCAGGAATTAATTCACACTGTTTCAGAAAGCTCTAGTTCAGCAGAGGTAGCAAAGGCAATGATATGTTCTAAAGGTATCAGCTGTTGGCCATAGGCTTCCAGTGATTCCAGGTACATGCCAACAAGTTACAGCACCTGATGTGTGGCTTGGGATTAGGGGGGAGTGATCCTACCACATCCTGACAAAATCACTTAATACCACTATCAGTGGGAGCGAGCTGGTTTCTTGCTTTGTCTCCATGGAGAACTGTTGTGTCTTAATCTCAGGCATAATTCCACCCCATCCTCAAGGACTATTGATGATATAAGTTGCTTTCTCTTGACAAGCAAAGTCACATACCTGCGACCTTGGTAACTGTCACTATTAGCTCAGTTGCCTCCCATGAAAGTCCAAACATTGATTTTCAGTTAGATTCACACTACATAAATGTACCTGTAACTTGGGATAATTTCATTCAGGCTCCTCGTGGGTTGCAAATTTCCTTCAATTCAAGGCTGTTTACACCTGATGGGATTTACACTTGCTAACTGTAATTCTGGAGCTGAGGCTGCTGTTGTGATCAATGGAAGTTGTAAGATTCCTCTGAGAATCTTACTTGGATGTCTGAAGTTTGATGACATGAATACTCCTCCTTTATCTCTGTAATTCAAAGGACATATCTGAAATCACAGCTCCAGAAAGAAGCATTGATTTGACTAAAACAAGCACCTCAGTTCTCTCCTAAAGGTCTACTATAGCCGGGAAAGAACTGAATAAAGCTTGACCTGGGTTATTTTAATTATTTAGACAGGAACCCAACCCTTTACAAATTTCAGGGAACATCAGCTGCTGATCTGAATGATACGAAGCCCTTTTTGTCATGTTTTGAGTACTCTGTGTTCTGCCCAGTCAATAGAAATGAAGAAGCTGAGAAGCTCACATGGGATTTTCTGCACCTTGCAAAACTAGGAGCTTATGACACCACTGCTCCCTATCAGTTTCTCCAAACAGCTGCAAATGCCCAGGCTGACTTTCTCCAGCTCTTCTTCACTGAAGTGAGCCAGGGTTGTCAATGGAAAAACCTATTTTCCAGATATACTTGCAACATAGACACACACATCATGTATTCAGGTATCTTTTTCTCAGGTGTGAAAAAGCAATGTAAGATCAGATGGCTACAGCACTAGTTTGCAGTGTGGGTCCTATACTCATCTTGATATGCTGCCAGGTGTGTCATGCTCAGCAGCCATCACCCTCCAGTTCCATTGTACCCTCCACATGCATCTCAAGGTTAGCTCACCATGAATTTTCAACACAGTGGACATGGAGCATGAGCAAGGCCGTAGGATGCCCCATTAAATATTGTCCTAGCTGCAAAAGTATGTAAAAAGGGGACACAGATTCACATACGTAAATGTGACTCACTCATGCAGCTGACAGGTTCAGTATGTGGAGCTTCTGATCTGTGTTAAAAGGTTCACACAGGGACAAACAGGTTCAGAAGTAAGAACTTTGCTTTTCAGCTTTACTTATATCCATTAAGTTGATAGTCTTTTGGTTTCATGATCTTGGTTACAGGCTTTGGAAAATGCAACAGAACAACCTTCTCCTCCTTTTTCCTGCCCAAGCTTCTACACTGAGTTGTAGACCACCTGTGGTCACAGCACTGCATTTCTTTGTGTTAGCGTATTTTTCAAAACCTTCATTATTATTCTTCAGGGCATTACACTGACATCACTGCCATTCCCATCATGTCAGGGGAAATGGGCTAGATAAAAAGGCAGTTCTGTCTGTTGTCTGTCTGCACCGAAGACAACAGTTTTAGGGAAGAATTAGCATATGAGGCTATTAAAATTATTAAGAGTATCAGGTTCTAACTTTGCTAACAACAATGTAACTTCACTCCCTTTTTCCATGGTGCCTTGTAATTTATTCTCATCTGAGAACATCCTTGATTTTGGGGCTAGAAACACACATGGAGTTCACATGATTTGTCTTTGAATTAAACTTGTTGCTGACTCTCAGATGAAGAACTGAGATAGCGTTAAGAGGAACAAAGAGTTCTCCCAGTACTTCTCTCCCTTTCATCCCTTGTAGTGAGATCAAAGATTCCCAAAGTGTAACAATAGTGTATAGAGAAGGGAAAGACAAATCTTCATCCTGCTCCTGCTGAGGTCTTTCCCTGGTTTCAGGCTCCTTTCTGTATGATCTGTAGGGCAGGGTGCTCCCAGAAGAGTCCCAAACTCTTCGATACTCGACTACTCTGGCTTGGTTTTTGGAAAGTCTTGTAGTCTTTGTCTGTGTCCCCAGCCACAGCATAATGTCCAGCCTTTAACAGGAGGTTGGCTGATGCCTCAGGGATTGTTCTCCCACTGATAAGCATAAAGTTAAGGTAAATATAAACAAGGAAGATTTTCTCGAGTGATAAAGGATTAGCAGCAGCCGGGGAGGCAGCTTCTTGTTGATCATCCTCTGAAATGTATTTTTGGTTATTGCAATGGGATCTCCTGCAAATAATTCTACCCCTCTGCCAGCTGACCTGCGGCACCTTTCTCCCGTGTGTGCACTTGCAAAGAGGATGAAAAACAAACCCTACCTTGTTCCAGAAGACAAGGTACTCATCCATATCAGCTCACTGTCACTCTCATATTGGATTTAAGCTCCTTTAACAAAAGTATAACAAACTCTAGCTCAGATTTCCTCTTCCAGAGCTGTCAGCTCCTCCCCACCACCCATCTGTCTTGACCAAGGAGAGCTTTGACAATTCCTACACAGCCAAGTGATATGTCCAACCTACACCACATAACCACCACCCAGCACTCCTGTCAGGGTTGGTCAAGAGGAGCCCCCTGTTCTTTGCTTTTTCACCTGTGGGCAGGACTAAATTCCCTCTGTGTAGAGACAGGCTGTGTCATTAGCTCCACTGGGAAAGAAAAGTGTTTTGAATAGAGGCTGAAGACCTGGTTAGGCAAGAGAGATGAGCATACGCACAGCTCCAGGAACTGCTCACTTGTTTTCAGTCAAAGTGTTTAAAGTGTGAGGCTCCAGTATGCCTATTTTTATGATTTCCAAGGTACAGATTTTGTGAGGCAGTACCTGTGACAATCCTTCAACTCAACTGTATCCTATTGTTTTGTTGTTGTTGTTTTGTGCTTTTTTCAACCCTAAGAGTTTCACATAGTCAGATCATGCTGGAGCTAGTTAGGAAAGATTTCTTTTTATACCTGTGTACATATGACCTGCTGTCAGACCCATATTATTTCTTCTAGCACATTTCAGTTGCCAAGATTTTATTAATGTAATTTTATCTCCCTTCCTGATAACAGGAATTTAAAAATATCAAACTTTTGGAAATACTCTAAAAAATAAAAGAAAGATATAAAGATAGCTCTGTGGACTGTTTAAGAATAGCTCCTTCTAGAAGAGCAGAGCATATGAAAATACGAATGTAGAGAAATCTGATTTAGATCAATATAGTTGGTTGGACACTGATCAATGGTGGCACAAAAGTCTCAATAAGACAATATATGAAATGACTGAAAAAATATAAAAGTGAAACAAATGCACCACTCCCACAGCTGCAAACAAACTGGGGGAAAACAGAGTGTTTTCAGTGCTCAGCCTGATCTTTATTTGCTTTTAAATGACGTGTCACTGGGCCAGCACTGCATAAAATTGTCCTAAGACTTCCTGTAAAAGGTGTTGAGTTTTGATTCAAAACAGTTGGAAAAGCACATGTCTAAATGAAAGTGCATTCAGAGGACCAACTGTTGAGATGACTGTGCCACCCGAAGTCTTGGAGAATATAGTGAAAAACAGTCTCAGATCTGGCAAAGGAACAAACTTGGGACTGATCTTCAAATCGGGGCAAATATGCCAACAGGAATGTAAATATCAGGGTGGGCAAAAATTTGGATGTGGGGTTACAGTCATAAAAAAAGCTGTAATAATGACCTATAAAAGTGATTGTTTCTTGTAACATTCTGATTTTGGTGTTTTTTTCAGTGGGAAGGTTTCACTGGGTAATGGCCACCTTACTGTGGGAGGTACTAGAACACAGAGCAATTCAAGGAAGAGCAATCAATAGTAAAAAGAATCTGATTTTAGAGGCATAGCGGAGATTAATTATGCAAGCACTAAACTCCACTGATTTATATAGGAATTCAGGTAAACTACCACTTAACAAAAGTGTGCCATTGCCAGCCTCTAATGGCCATCAGATGAAAATGTGTGACTGGAGGCTGTGTGCAAAATAAAAAAAAGAAAGAAACCCCTCTTTTTATTATTTTAAGGTAATAGGAGACATTGAGAAAACTCCTGATAGTGAAACACTGTCAGGCTGTTGACTAGTCTCGAGGGAAAACCGCAGGAGTGGTAAAACTTATGGAGACTTGGAAGAAACGGCTGAAGGATTAGGCCACCCACCCGTGTCTCCTTAGCTATCTTTAAGCACTTATCTTCCATTTCATTCAGTTAAAGTTGGTGTTTATCTTCCGGAACTAGTTGACATATAGAAAAGCACCCTAATGCCCTTCTATTCATAGTCAGCATATGCATTTTCACCCTAACTTTTTTGGGGGTCTCTATTAATTCAAATTATTCAACTGCAGGTGCAAAATCCTCCTGGTCCCTGTTTAAAAAGCTGATGGATGCCTGTTCCTGACATCATGCACTGATCTAATGCCCAAGTTTCAAAACTCTTGAGTAACAATATACACATGCCTGGTGGGAACAGAGTGGGAGGAAGTGTGCTACAGTCATCCCTTTTGAGCTTGCAGAAAACAGTGCTAATAAGCAAGGGAAGAAATAGCAGTGGTGTCCAGGCATTAAAACCAGAAAGTCACCATATTGTTGGCCGATCTGTGCTCCACATGCCAAGGAGCTGGGAGTGCCAGCTCTGAGAGAAAAAGGCAATGAGAGACAGAGGAAAAGTGCTGATGTAGTCTGAAATAACTAGATGTGGAATTTTAAGGCATGAACAGGTGTGGACATCTTTGAATGCAGTTTTGTATGGGTAAGTGCCCTGCAGAGCCTGGAGATCAAAGCTGGGCTCTGGTGATGGAAGAGAGGTTTGTCTTTTGAAGAAATTTTTTTTGAGAAAATCAGAACAATGAAAAAAAATGAAATGAAAATGAAATGCATGAAATGAAATGAAATGAAATGAAATGAAATGAAATGAAATGAAAATCAGAACAATGAAAAGTTTGCCAGGACTAAAAACATCATCCTCTGCATGTTTTCTCTTTATGTTCTTTCACTGGGCTGGCCCAGATCCAGCAGACGCTTGGATAGAGCTCATGGTTACATCACCTGAAATCTCTCTTTGTCGTATGTGGACCCACACACGTGTAGGTGTATTTAAAACTTGTCCTACTGGGAAGTGAAGAATTGCCACTGGATTTGCTTGTGAGGCACCACCCTTCCCTTCATCTCTATCCCATTTCTTTGTCTGTGACATGACTGAGGTTGAAAAGGGCCTCACACATTTATGTGTCTGCCACTAGCAATAAATATAAAACTAAAACAAAAAATCTGGTGGAAGAAAAACAATAGGCTTTACTTAATTCCCATAGTCTCCTTGTTTTACTTCTGGCCATATGTGTGGGCTCTGCTACTATCCTGCTTTCTACCAACTCAGTTCTCTATAAGTCCTTTTTTGCTCGTATAATGTTTACCAAGTTTACACAGATCTTTTTGTACATATATTTATTGGTGATTTCTGCAGCAAACTTCACATTTAATCTGCACAGAAGATCTTGAAGACAGACAGACATAAATCAGCAGCCACAACAACAACAACAAAACAATCAGAAATGGAGTGAGCAGAGAGTTTTTTTTCTCCTCCTTTGCCTTCTGCTAACCACCCCTCTCATCTCTGTCCAACAGTGAAGACACATGCTCCACCCTGCTTTGTCCATGCAGAATGCTGCCCCTGGCAGGAAGGGGCCTCATGCCACATCTATGTTGCACAGTGAAGACAGGGGGAAAAGAACAAGCTAACATGTCTCTGACTGACCTGTCTCATTGATGTGGGTATCAACAACACATGGGCTCTACCAGGCAGTAACTCTCAGAGACATAGTAGAATCATAAATTAGTTTGGGTTGGAAGGGACCTTCAAAGCTCAACCAGTCCAACCAAGATATCCCTGCCATGAGCAGGGACATCTTCACCCAGATCAGGTTGCTCAGAGCCCCATCGAGCCTGGCCTGGGATGTCTCCAGGCATCTACCACCTCTCTCGACAACCTGGGCCAGTGTTTCATCACCTTCATTGTAAAAAATTTCTTCCTCATGTCTGGCCTGAATGTCTCCTGAGAAGCCCTGCCTGTGCTGTCCATCGACACAGGGGGCATACAAAGGAGGTTGTGCTGCTCCAGCTTTCATCTCTGCTCAGCAAGGGGTTATTTTGGCACAGGCAAAGTAACATGCACCTACTTTTGTAAGAGAGAAGTAGAAAATAGGGAAAAGAAATCCCCAACTTACTCTCTCCCCAGCCCCATTTTCCCCTAAAGTAACTCCCAGCAGGGCAGATCTGTGAACTCCTACCTTTCATCGCTCTCTCACAAAACCCACAGACAAGCATGGGCAAGCATTGGCACATCTGACCAGGAGCTGCTCTTCTATATATGAGGAAGGGCCTGCAATCTGAAGGCAGCTTCCACCTCTTAGATCAGAGGCAGTGACCCCTTTCACCTCCTTCTAGCAATGGATGTGAATAATACGACACAGAGAAAGGAATAATTTAGTCTACATTTGAGGAAGCCAGTCCTTGGTTATTGATGTTTATATTATATTGAGCACAGGTTTTGCAGTCATTGCATTGCCATTTCCCAGCATTCCATAGACTTGTGTACTGACAAATTTTAAATTGCATCAAACAAGCTCTTAGAGGAGAAGCTACGGGTTTTGACAGCTGCTTTAAACACCTAGGAAGGCCTTGAGAGTCAGTTTGCACTTCTAGGTTAAGCACATGAAATGGATATATCAGCAAAGTAGCTAAGTTATTAAGAATGGTGGAATTAAAACTGTCATTAGAACACTGTCAACATCTTGGGTTGCTCTCAATTCTTGTTTTTCAGGCTACCTGTGCAACAACATGCTGTTTCTTGATATCTGGTGAATCCCATAGTGTTACAGTCTCACAGTATCACGAGGAGCATGTAGCTGAAGCGCCTCATCTGTGCTCTCAGTAATTACAACTCTGGCCTAGATTTTTTACTGTTCAGCAGGTTAAAGTTGGAAAGGTCCCATTTTGCCGTTTGCCTCAGTTAGTCTTCTTCCCCATTCTTCTCTGACTAGCATGCCAGCCTGGGTTGCAAAGACTGCCTGTAATAAAGTAAGGTGATTTAAAGAAGCTGAAGATATTGTTACCAGTCCTATTTCACTGGATTTGAAAACTCAGCACTAAATCTCGACCAGCCTAGCTTTGCTGGGCTTTGGCAAACCAAGGTTCCTACCTGAAACACATAACATTTGTTGCACAGATGTAAGAAATCCATCTGTGGTAACACAAACACGCACAACCCAAACTCACTTTCAGAGCAATCCATCATCTTAGTGATTCTTTTCCTTTCCTTGTTTTCCCACGGAGATGATTAATTCACTTGAAAACTCAGTCCTTCATCTTGAGAGCTCAGGCAAGATTTGTTCGGGAGAAGCTCTAACCAAGATACGTGAGGACGTTTGTAACTGAGCCAAGAGGCCCCGTTCCAGCTCCAGCTGATGTGCAGCACAAACAGCTGATCCAGACATCTCCCAAACAGCTGGCAGGATGCGGCCCACATCTGTTAGAAAAAACATCAGGGAACAGTGTTTAAAGAGGCAGAAGAGATAGTTTAAATCCTATAACCTAGGGCCTAGCAATACACAAAGGAAGATGTTTTCAAGCACACTGTGACATATATATGTGTATGTGCATATGCACATGTTTAATTGCAATGGGTTATAATAAGGGAATTTGGGATGATAGTAGCCTCAGTGGAGCTAGTAATGTCAAAGCTATATGTGTTTTTCAGCTCCCAATAAGAATATCCCCTTGGGATCATCCCTCCATGTGATGGAGAGAAAGCAAAGAGAAATGGCTGGATCTGTGTGTGTGGCTGCTCCAGTTTTTAAGGGTGTGGAGTTGTGTTAGTGAAGTCGTTTCCTTTCTTCCACGTGATGCAAAGCCACACCAAGAGCTTTAATAGATCCCTTGTACATGAGGCAGCAAAAGACACTGAGGCCATCTGTCTTGCTGCTAAATAAGACCACTGTTTAGATCTCAGAGTTGCTTAAGGTCAGATTTGAAAAGAAATTTAGGAGCCTAGAAGTAATGTGCTGCAATGCTTGACATTTAGGAGCCAGGTCTCAGGAGAGGGATCCAGAAACTGAGTGTCTTTGCTCCTTATATGAAGCCTGAGGAGCACTGGTGTCTCCAGCCTGCAGCCTGGACAGGAAGGATATGCAGCTACAGACACTGAGGAAGCGTAGTGTGGGTGAAGTCCAGTCCTTTCAGTTCTCCCATTCCGGATAACAAGAAAAAGACAAGAAAAATGTTGTACTGACTTGATTTGGTACCTGAGCTGATTTCCTTCAAGTGAGGTCACTGTTTTGGGCTGACACAGGATTGTACATAGGTCATATGTGGTGATACGTACACCTGCAGCTTGCGGTCTCCAGTACTTTGTCACATAAAAGCTTGAGGATTAAAAGCAGTCAGAGATGGAAAAGCCTTCTTAGCTGCTGAATCCCAGCCCCCTGCAGTATGGGATTATCCTCTTGGTAGATCCTGCTGTAGCTCAGTCAGTAAGGGAAAAAGAAAACCAAATGAAATGAGATATTTGGCTTCATGGAACTCAATTTGGAAGCTGTGCTTTTATGAACATCTGGTAATGCTGCCTCCCACTCATAAATGTCAAACACAGGACCCTCCATGTCCCTTTGGTCAGGATCTTCCTCTTCTGCTGCAACACGTTAACCAGGAAGAATTTAAAGCATTTCCTCCTTCCAAGCAGGTTAGAAACTGCAGGCTTTTAAGGAAAAAAAGGTTTGTTTCCCACTACTTTATTTTTACTTTTTGGTCAGAAGGGACCATTTTATATCTTCTCATTTATTAAAAGTCCTCAAGCATTTTCCTGGTCTTTGTGTCAGAAACAGATTTATCTTTCCTTATTATATTCCTAAATTTCAGCTGAGCCTGGAAGTTAATGTCTTTCTGTAAGTAACTGTAGGTCAGAGCTTTTACTTCATTATATAACAATTTTTTATTTAATTGGAGCACTCTGAAAGATCTAAATCAGGAAGGCCAGCTGGAGGTCTGTGGGTTGGCTGTGGCCTGAGGACCAAATCCCTGTGGAGAAGACAGGGACATCTGTTTTGGCAGTGAATATGTTGCCATAATTGCAGCTTGCTCCAATGCCAGCCCTTGGTGGACACATGAACCCAGCCACCATGACTGTTGTCTGGACACGGATGGAGAACAAAAGACGCCCTGCACACAACCTAAGCCTGGCAGTTACCTCTATACCAGGTCTCTAGTTTGGCCTCCAAAACAGAGTCACGAAACTAGGATTTGTGTCCTATGGGTGTCAAAATCATATGATCGAGGTTAAGTCATTTGCCATCGTAAACACAAAGAAAATTTAACAACTGCTGGCATGCGGATCATATTGGAAACTAAAGATGGACTCTAACACTTAGATTACAATTGATCAAACTCAAATGATGATAGCCAGTCCTAACGTCAGGACAGCCTTCCTCCTGCTGTGCTTTATCCTTCCCACGTGTGCAGAACATCTGCAAGATGGCCACCCCAGCACAGGAGCAGCAGAAGACAATGTGTTCCTTGTCTTCTGTTATTGGGTTACACAAACTTCCCCACTTCCAAACTCACTGAAGTCAATGTTAATTTTCTTCCACAGGTTTGGTTTAAAACTGCTGAAGGCGAATATAGCTCAAGAAAGAAAAAAATACAGCCATTGATTTCTTCTCAAAGGTAAAGGATGATAACACCCTATCAGTGAAAACAGCCGCAGGTACAAATGTTCCTTGCTTGATGCTAGTTTGCTGATCTCTGACTGTATAGGGCTGCAGTTCCTAAAGGTATTTTCCTTCCTTTCCCACCTCAAGCAGCCATCCTGTAAGACCATAATGAACTGTCTTATGTGGTCCCTAATGCAGTGGGTAGAAGAGAAACAAATCCATGTAACCAGACTATCCACAAGGGTTTAGCTTCACATTTAACATTTATCCTCCTGTTACACAGAACTACCTGTGCGGTGTCTCTGGTTGCTGCCTAGAGGCAGTTAAAATAATGGTGATATGGTCCTCCACTAGAAGCACATAACCTCCATTAATGAGCTCCTGTGTATGAAAAAGGGACCATATTCTAAAGGAAACATCTTTAACTTTTTTACTATCAAATTTATGCAGAGATAAGCCAGATGAAATGGCTGCAAATCAGTTTATCCAAGAAGCACCATATGCTTTTTTATTTTATCACTTGTCTTAAAATGCTGTTCAGTGATCCTAGCCCAGAAAGGGGAAAACTTAATTAGAGACTGCCCTTGGCTTAAGAAGCTTGTAGACTAAGCTCAGATGGTACACAATGTAAGAAAACCAAAAGAAAGGTCTAGTAAGATAACCTTGCTGTAACTCTATAACTTAAAAAATGACAAACTGTTTCTGTGTTCCTCATTTCTGCATTCATGAACAGGGCCCTTCAGAATCCCATTAGCCAGTGTTATTTTTCTTTCCCCCTTCCTTTTCCCCAGTATTGGCTGTAGCTGTCAAAAAGTTGGCTTAGGATAAAGATAATCTCCTCCTGTACCTTTCTCTCCAACAATACGCACACCAGGGTGAAACTCCTTCCCAAATGGGAGTATACTACATGTACTAACCAGAATAAAAACTCAATGCTTTTACTGTTCTCTGAAAGCTACCAAGGGGTTTCCTGGCTGATGCACCTTCATTTCCTTATGGGGAGTGTCTTTAATATACAATCCTGGCACACCGTTAAGAAACACTACTGGCTAATTGTTCTCCAACCAGAAGTCCTCCTATTTGGGTGAAATTTCTCATATCTCGTTGTCTAGTACTTGCAAGGATGTGGACCAGAGCACACAGCTGAGTGTTAATGAATTTTAATGCAAAAGATTATACTTTTAGACAAGCAATTCAGCAGAGTTTACTGACTAAATTCAAGGAGCTTTGATGAAATATTTTATTCAATATTTCAATATTCAATATTTCTTGACCCTTTTTAAGCCCATTTCAAGAAACTTCAGTGTTTCCCTGTCAAACAACCCACCCCAGATCTTCAGCAGAGGACACAGTTGAACCCTGTTCATCACATTCACCTTAACAATGCAGCTGTGTTTTGTTACAGAGCATTTCCAGAGCTGTTTCCATTTATCCTCCAACCACTCCATGACAACACTCAATGACAAAAAAGAACTGGACGTATTTTAATGGTGGCCCTTACAGCCAATGACATAAGTTAAAAAATTTCATGTCAGCAAAGCACATACTGATTTCTTCAAAGCATTTTGGCCTAATAGAATCGTAACTGTCTACTAGGAGAAGTAATTTTATTCTTCTGGATGTAGTCTGCATGTTTGGTTGCCTACATCTATCTGTCTTCAGTCTTCTGATTTAGACTGTTACCTCTTCGGGATCTGGACTATCCATTTATTCCCTACCACATCATAGGCATGACCAGGACAAGGACTTATGTTTATTTAACTAAAAACAGCTGAAAAATTCTCCCATGTTTCTGGCACATCCTAGAAGACAACTGGAGAATATTAAAGAATTTTTAATGGCTGCCAGTGAAAAAACAGTCCTTTAAGAAGTGCAACCTTTAAAACACTGTTAGAAGTTGCCCAACTGTCAACCATTCCCTCTAAATGTCTGTGGCAAAAGTACTAATAGTGACATATATAAAAAAGCTTATAAGCATATATTCATATAAGCTTTCATTAATAACTATTGCTCAACATCCACAAGGGACAGAATGACTTTGTACACAGGGCTGTGTGAAATAGCACTAAGATGTGATGACCTACACTTGATGTTTCTTCCTTGCCATCACATAAACAGGTCCTAAATGGCTTACTCTTATGCACAGCATGGTGCATACGTTACCCTTTAAGGTTTAAGTATATCTTCCTATTTAGTTAGTTAAAGCTGCAAAAGTTTAAGAACACAATCTGCTAATAGAAACACATTAGGTGTTATTAACCATAAACCAAGGAATTAATCAGAACTGTCTATATTTTTATGGAGCATCATTATGGTAAAATCATAAGCAATTTCCTGCTATTGTTTGGATAACATTTGCACTATCTATATAACTTCTTTCTAAACTATAAGTAACTAGGGAATTATTTGGCTGGGCTGATCGAGGATGTGGGGAAGTGACAGTGTAAATGCTAGACTCTCGTTGGGAGGGAAAGGACATGGTCACACTCACAGCAGTGGGTAAAGTTCCTGAACTACAGAAGTTCCGCTGAACACATAGAAACAATCCAGTGGTTATACACTTGTTACTGTTTTTTTTTAATTTTTGTTGGAGCTTACACTGGCCTCTTCAAGCTAAGAGCTGTGCATGTCCCAAACAGCTTGTGAATAAAGGATAAGGTAGAAAACAACGCATGAATACAGACAGAATGAAATCCTTGGGCAGTGCAATTTATAGAACTAGATAGAGTAGGTGATTGTGCCATTTCAGTGGTAAGTTCTTAAAAAACTAAATATTCCTATCATCATTTTGATGCCCAGTACGGTAGTAAGGTCCTGTCTCCTCATTCCTCTCCCAGTATTAGTTTGGAAGATCTGTGTATTTCTGGTTCTCATCCCAGCAGAAGACAAAGCATGAAGACTTGTAAAGAGGTGCTTATTTAGAATATCATCAGTTGTATAATTTCCACAAATGAATAAAAGTTGGCATCAGTTCTGTAGGAAGATTCTGTCTGAACTGCTGAAACTCTTTCTGGCAGAGCTGACCTGTCCACGCAGTTTAAATCTAATTTATTATATGAGATCACATTGTCAGCTGCACAAGAGCACCAGGTTGAAGAACAGATGATAAAATGTAAGAACAGCTCCTGTTGGGTAACTACGAAGTGATTATGACTCTTCAGCCCTGAGAATAGACAGTAATGATAAAAGTCTGTAAAAGCATAAGCAATACAGGGAAAGTGAAAAAATAGCAATTCTTCACTTCCTCTTGCAGAACAAGAGGACATCATGTGAAAGCATCAGGAAGCAAGCCCAGAGACAGCTCTTCACACAGCATGTTCTTAAGCTGCAGGACTGCTCCCCACAGGATGTGGGGGATCTGGGTTCAGGAAGGAACTGGACCAGTTCATGAAGGAAAAAATCCATTGAGGGCTATTAAGTATAAAAATTCAAAGTCTGGTTTAGAACATCACTGAATTACAAATTATTGGCAGCTGGTGTAGTATTCTGGGAAAGTATCCCTCAATGCTTTCCCTAGCTCTTCCATGGGGATCTAAAACAGGGCTAGACTGACCTATGGTGTGAGACGGTGTAGCTGCTCTTGTGTACTTACGTCACAGAATTAGTTTAGACTCAATGGAAAAAGTGCCCATATTGTATGATGGTTGTAAAACTATACATTTCAGGATGTCTCTCTTGCATTCTGCTTCAGAAAGCTAGTCAAGCCTGTAGGCAGCTTCTTGCATATATTCAGCTCCATTGAAACTAATGCCAATCTTGAAACTCATGTTTAAGCGAAACTGTAACCTAAACTCCTGTTTCAAAGACACACAAGTAGAAGGGTTTGGGATGAGAAGTATCATTCTCTATGTGGACACTTGTAGGACTGTATTGTATTCAGCTACATATAAAAACTGACAACTGTTCTTTCAAGGGCCTTGCTTCAGCCCCACATATTTGTTTTGAAACTTAGAAAGCTATTAAAAACAATGAACCTGGAAGACAATGTGGTTAATGATTGGGTTGTGTCAATGTCCCTGACAAAGCTTCTCAAGTGAAAAAGCACCAGTGGGTTCCTCTTCTTTAACTGAAAACTCAACCATGAGACCCAGTGCAATTCATCATCAAACAGATTTTTCACACCTGTTCGGAAAAGGTAAAAACCACCAAGGGAACATCTGGCTGTCAGAAGCAGCATCTGGAGTTGTGGGGACTGCTGATTCACCACCCAACAAGGAAGCAGAGGTGTTATTTTTTCCCTAACCTACTAACCTATGTTCCATTACTCCTTTCTTGCACAGTGGAGAGCCTGATCTGTCTTTGCCCTCTGCTATACCTACCAGGAAGAGGGCCGTGCAACGTGCAATGACCTGGGTGCGGTACTTCTAACTGAATATGCTGGTAAACGGGCAGGTTGTTATAGCTGTAATCTAAAGCAGAACATCTCCTTTCCATTGAAGCCAGAGCTACTTAGTTTTGGACAGGTATGAACAAGCAGGTTCACCTTAGGAAAAAAAAAAAAAAAAGAAAACGGTGGGTTTTATTATTTTATTTATTTATTTAACTTATGTATTGCAAACAATGGCAACCTGGCAACCTGTATTTGATATGCTTTTTATCTCTCTTCAGTTGAGAAGTTGACACTTCTGATTCAATCTTTGATTAACCCAAACCTGAACTCATTTTCTCAAGCACGGAACAAGGAAATTATTATTATTATTTTTTTTTTCCCATACCTTTTTGGACGATTGGTAATTTTCTATGTCATTACTGTAACACTTCTCAGCGTGTGCAGTCTTGCAATATCACCTCAAGCTTTTAATTCCACTCAGAAAAATAGATTCAACTCAGTGCAAATTATACCAGATAATGTTGTGTTTCACGCAGGATAAAAGAATAGCAAGTGCAAGCAACAAGAATTTAGATTGTTTATTTAACCCTACACGGTGTTTAAGGCCACATTTCTCATTATAATGGGATCTTGCAGACAAAAACATTTTGAAGAAATCAATAGAAGGCATCAGATTTGGGAAAAAGTTAAGAGCAGTCAGTGCTCTCAATGCAGAGTTCTTTGTAAAGTGTGACTATAGTTATCTAATAAACTAAATGCCACAAATTTAGATGCCTAACTTCAGTGAGGAGAGGTGGCAGTTAGGAATCTACCTCTCCTAGCTCTCTGCCTTGGGAATTCCAGATTTTAGGGGGCAATTAAACAAGCACTAGAGATTGCTCTTGAAACTTACAGAAACATGGACACTTACATTAAGATCTACAATGTAAGATATTCTGCTGAGAAATAATAACAAAAAACATACAATACTGGAGTGTTAATCCACTTCCTATTGTTATAAATCTACTACTCATCATCATCAATCCAATCTTTGATTAGTTATTAATCTGTCACTCTCCGAAATTGTGTAGTGATGGGCTGTCTGATGAAGTAATCAACTCAAAGTATGGTGGTTTCTGGAGCATCACTGTAAGTTATCACAGACAACAGGACTCCAGAGAAACTGAGTGTGATATGTATTGGATTGCTATGATAAAATATACTCATTTATATATTTTGTACTTGTTGGAGTAGATGAATTAATAACGATCCTGTCTGTCCTATTTGCAACAGAATCTCTGTGGAACAATCTTCAACTAATTTCAGTCATTCAACTCTAAATTTAATTTTAGGAAGTCAACATTATGCATTTTTCTCATTAGTATTTTATTTTTCTTATAGGTATTTATAGAGCAAATAGGGCCGCTTTTGTTGTTTTATTGTTTGTCCTTTTTTTCTTTTCTTTTCTTTTCTTTTCTTTTCTTTTCTTTTCTTTTCTTTTCTTTTCTTTTCTTTTCTTTTCTTTTCTTTTCTTTTCTTTTCTTTTCTTTTCTTTTCTTTTCTTTTCTTTTCTCTTCTCTTCTCTTCTCTTCTTTTCTTTTCTTTTCTTTTTTAAGTTCTTTGTTTGCATGCTGGAAAACAAAACAAAACCAAAACAAACCAAAACACTCTGTTTGCATCTTTTCCCTGCAGAACCAGTCATGCCGTGTTGTAATAATACCCAAATCCCTCCCCACATCAATGTCACAATGTTTGTTTTAGCAATCTTAAGTTCAGCTGCCAGCTGTTCTGTTCTTTGAATTTTATTGCAGGAAGTATAAATTCCCCTTGGTTTGGCTAGAGGTGCTTTTAGAAGCCTTCGAGCGAGGGGGGAAGGGTAATGGAGGAGAGACGGGAAAGGAGAGAACAGCAGGTCTATTTTTGTTGGGGCAGGGTGACAATCAGTTAAGGACTATTAAGCTTGATGGCCTTGATGTTATAGCATTGCATCTCTTTTTACCATTTCTTAATCACTACAGAGTAATAACATCTTTAAAATTTATTGGCACAATTAGAAGAAAGCACCGTTCCTTTGACCCCAGCTGTTTCGGAGACTCCTATAGCTTTCTTGTCTCTCTCCTCTTAAAAAAAATAATAAATAAAATTACTGGACTGAACCCTTTCTCAAGCAGTTTCTACCTTGAGATTTATGTCAAGTTCCAAGTTGCTGATAACATGATAATGAAACTCAAAAAGAAAAGAGGAAGACTGTATTAATGAACAATATAGCTACCCTCATGAATTCAAACTGCTACGAACAAGCACCTCACTGGGGTAGAGACTAAAATTTCCTCTAGCTCTTTGCCTGAAACTGGACCCAAATACTTTTTGAAGAAGTTGGAAGAGAGGGAGGGGAATTTAGTTAATACTTCCCTTTGTTTACATTCCTAGTGGCATTTGAAGTCAAGTGATACTGAAACACTGGAACAGAGGTTGCTTCTTGTCTTTTATCAGACTAAGTGTACTGTCACGTGTCCATTCTTCATCTCATTTCCTCCTCTAGTTCAGCTTTTCTCCTTTCCAGTGCACTCTCTTCTGTTCTGTTAGAAACCCGTGAATTTTGTGGCTCTGGATTCCCCTCTCAATTTTCTTTTATCCCTTGTGTACTATGTAAAAATAATTGTCAGTGTTGATTTTGGCTGTGTTTCCCACACTAAAAGTTACTTTGCTTCTCTGCTCTGGTACCAATATAGAACCAACTGCAACTATCATCTGGTTTGTGCATTTTGACATTGTTTATAGGTTCCACATTAGGGAGAGGGAGAATTACACATTAAAAGAGGAGAGGTGAAACTCATAGTTGACAACATTAAACACCTAAATGAGACAACTAAGTTATAAGTGTAGTCAGCACTGCTTCACCAAATAGTTATCAGAAGGAGATAATTATCTCCAGAGGACAGCTCAGCTCAGCTAAAACTTAATCTAAATTGTCAGCTACTATCTCTTTCCACCATATGTATAAAATATCTACAGAAAAAAAGAAGAGACTGTATTTGAATGCAGGTATCACAAAGACAAAGACCTGGCACAGGGAAAATTGTTGCAGTAAAAATTGTGCCAAGATGCAGTTATTGTTCAAAGAGAAACATAAGGCATCCTGGACAACGTCTATGGCTTTTTCAGAACAGACAAGTGAACCTTGAGATCCCACTTTCCACATGAACATCCAAACTGGTGGGCTAGGGCATAACCCTGGCTTTTAGGACCTGTTCCATTTTGAGCAATAAATTTCAATCAGGCCAGAGTGCGACTGACTGCACAGCCTCACTAATCACCCAGCACTTGGAGACCATGCAAATTATTTCATTCACAAGGAGATCCCTGTGAGTTCTTGCATCAGACCAGAAGTGGTGTCCTGATGAAAGCTGTCATTCCTTGAACCTAGTTAAGGTTGCAGTGATCTTGGTTCTCTCTACAGTATGTTATGAAAAGTATATCCTGATGCAGTATAGAAGCAAATGTTGAAATATTGACATTTTTTCAAATGCAACTTTTATTTTTTAGCCAGCTTTGTTCTTATGTTTCTGCCTTAATCACTAAACTAGCTTTCTTCCATTTCTGTCTCAGGAGTAGTATTATGTGGCTGTCATCCTTTTATGACCTTCATGACTGAAATCATATCATACCACATGTTTTGAGAAATACCATGTATTTTCAGAATATAATAGATATTGTGTAATCTTCTAGCTATGATCACATTGGGCCCCAAATTATTAATCACCTCCAACATAAATCTAAGCAGTAACATGAAGTGACACACCACATAACATTGAGGCCTAAGTAGTTTGCATTATGGAACATGAAGGTCTGGAGTTTATCTTGAGGTCCTGTTGAGAGATCTGGTTCAGTATTGTCAGATGTGGATTCACATATAAACATTTCAACATCTATATACTCCTCCAGAAGTCTATGCAGTATTGAGGTTGGGCAAGCACTGGTCTGTCTTAGCTTCCTCCATTTTTTTTTCTCCTTCATGTGCCCCTATATTGTACTATTTGATAATCCAGCCTCAATCTATGACTGCAGAAATTTTAGATTAGACAGCTAATGTCATAGTCTGGCAACAAAAAAACTGCAACAATATTTTATTTTTTTTTTTTTCTCTCATTTTAAAGACTATAAACTCAGCTTCCCCTACTGAAGTTAAAATGTAGACAGATTGTCACCAAAAATTGCTGAAATACTTCTCTTATAAAAAAGAAACACTTAAAAATTTTGAACTGCAACATTTGACAATTTTGAGTTGCTCTAATTTCAACTTCTTTTTTCTTCCACTCAGAATATTCATGCTTTTCTGGCATAAGTCAAGATCCTAATCAGTCAGTTAGATGTTATCGATTCAATAAGGCTGTATAAACAGACACTTTGGGATGGCATATAGAGAGATGAGAGATCAGTAGTATAAATAGGCATAGTTACAGTAATTATGTAGGAAGCACATACATGTGTCCCTGTGCATTTATTTATATATAATGTGAACAGTGCTTTATTATTGTTATGCTTTATTGAGCCCATTGATTACATTTACATAATGTCATCAAATATCTCCACAGAGGCTCATCTACATCAAAATTGTTATAGCTCTAAATCACCAATGGCTTAGGCTTTAGAGCCAGAGTAAATAGCTCCTTTAAAAATATGCTATAGAGAAACAAAACCAAACCATGAAAATAACCAAGACATTGCTGTCCTACAAATTTAGTGGTTCGGTTACTGCTGAGAGATGAACTCTGTCTAAGTTGTGCAGGAAAGAAAGTTAATGGGAAGGAGGGAAAAAAGTACCATTTATAAACAGTCATAAAGTCCTGGAAGACCGGTGGAGATCTCTGAATGTTCATTCAGCAATAAAATAAAGAGCAAGAAACTTGAAGCAAAGCCAAGGCTTCCATGAGCACAGAAAAAGAAAGGCCAGGATATCCATGGAGCAGAGTGTATAAATGGAGCTGGAAAAAATCATCAGTCTAAAGGCAGCAATGTAAAACTATTGAGTTTACTTAATTTACCAGAATACGGGCATGTGTTAAGTCTCAAGATTCTGAGCACATCCCCTTCCTTGAGTGAAGGAGCTCATTTGGCTGAATCTACCTTTGTTGGTAAGAGCCAACGTGAAGAAAGCTGGAAAAGAGAAGGTACAAGACCAGGCAGAGACAGAAGTGTGATGCACCTACAGTGTAGCACAGGAGAGGACCAGCAGTAAAACCCCAGCTTGAAAGCAAATCCCAATGGAAAGGAGGGGCAGACTTATTACTTCTAGCTCTGGAGAAACAGCATAAAGAATATAATACCCTATGTGTGCTGTCTGCCCTTGGTCCACACTCACAACTGTACTTGTTGGTGCTTGGTGAGATTTATATTAAAAGTGCTAGGGCCGTTCCCAGCTCTGAATCTCATAATTTTCAACATCTGAAGCTGGGAGGGGTGGTAAGCAGTACTTCATTTAGAGAAGTGGTCCAAAATGTTGAAAAGGTCATAATTTTCAGTTAAAATATAAATTTAAAGTATTGCAGCTGCTGTAAAAAACAGTTCGATAGTGTGTGCTTCTGCATTTGCAGAATCCAGGGCCATTTTTGTAGCCATTTGCTGAAATGACATTCATGGATCTGAGCTGTTCTTCCAGGCGAGTGATGGGTTTCAAGCAATGCTGCCAGCAAGTATTCCCCTCCTGCACCAAACTGCTGTAAAATGAGCGGCAGCCACATACACACTGACATGAGGCATCTGTCTGCAGCATTTTTTACAGTACTGAAAACTCTATTTTCTGCACCTTGAAAGTCAGAAAACATGGAAGAAAATGATCATTTTAAACCTAAACTCGTAAGTTAATGTATAAGTGTGTGTGTGTGTATGGGTTCAAGCATGTATGTTAAATGCATTTTATGGAGTGTAGAGGACTAGCTGTTTGAAAATATATAGTCAAGCTTGCCTGACATTTCATACTTAAGTATCTTATTTCAGTGCTTTATCTTCATCAAGGATAAGCAATTTTATTTAAGTTTCTAGACAATTTTCTGTTTCAAAAGATTCTTTTTGTGAATATGTCTGTGAGGGATTTCCTTATGAGTTCCAGCAAAAAAGTGGTTCAGTTATTTTCATGAAAAAGAAAATGGAGAAAAAATGCATTTTTGCCCCTATTGAACCATGTTTTATGGAAGCCATGTTTTGAAGTAAATGTTTCAAATTTGGCAGTTTGTGAGCTTCGCTAGTGATAGATCTCTTGCTGCTGTCATGTTGAAAATCCCAGCATAAGTAGCTAAGCTATAAATAAATGAAAAATCTTAGTTAACAGATGCTCTGAATTTTATTTTGGGCAGGTGACCTTCCAAAGCCTCTCTCCTCACTGAGCTCACGCTAAGCTGGTGCAGCAGGAGCTGAGTACACCTCTCCTCACAAATTCTGCTCCAGATTCCTTCGACGTGTATGAGCTGAGAGCAGCGATTCTCCTTCCTCTGGTCTGATACGCAAATCCTGCTGTGGTGATGGGAAGGCATCTTCCTTCAGCTTTGGGTGGGGTGAAAGCCAGATCGACAGAGAAAAGAAGGCAGTATACTGGTACAAGAAATGTCTCCAGATGTATCAGTGCAACCAGGCAATGACCGAACTCGGCTGATGGAGGATTTTTTGTTCTTTTTTTGGCCAGGATTTCAGCTATTCCTCTCTATGTCACTTACTGTTAATCTTATTGACTTATTGAAGTATTGCAATATATCACCACTGCTCCCAGTTGTGAAGAAACTTGTAGTACTGCTTTCTGTTAGGTAAATGACTCAGGGACCTTGGGATAAATGAACTGATTAGTCCTGAAATTCATTCTGAGCCAATAGAGCTCACTAAGAGGTTAAGTAATATGGCAGGAAAGAAGGCTGAAACGATGAAGAGACCAGTGTTGTGGTCCACCCTCCTTTACTGTCCAGGCAAGGAGTCTGCTTTGAGTGCCTCTCAGCTACCTTCTGACCTACAACTTCGGCTTTGCTTTTGTGGAAATGAGGTCAGAAGCTGAAGAAGAGGGTGTAGGAAACTGGTGTTCTCTGCTGTGTTATCTCATTTTGGGGTTGGAGCATGGACAGGACTCATGTCTGGACCACAGCTGTGCTCCTGGATTTGAATGAAACCAGCACTCCTTGGAGAGATTTGAAATTGAAACTGGTTTTCAGACATTGGGAGAGATGGTATATATAAAAAAATAGCTGAACACCAGGAGGCTAATAAACCATGACAACTATTGTCACTTTTTCTCTCTGTAGAAAGAGAATAACAGCTCTAAACAGCTGTTTAGTGAAACAAAGTTTTCAGCATTGTTTCATTTAGTCTACGTGTTCAAAGGTTCTCAATCCACAACTTGTTATTCTCCTTCTAAAAGGCATCACAAAAATATAGTGTTCCAGTTTCTGGGAAGAAATCAGATAAAAGCCAGAAAAACTGTATTTAGCAGAATGTTGGAAGATGGTGGGCTAAACAAACCATGATAGCAGATACTGATTGCTGAGGTTGAAGGGAGAAAATGCAAGATGTGAATTGAATGAATATAATTGCTTTTGCACAGCAAAGGTGTTACATGGAAAAAAAAATCTGTTGTTCTGTAATTAAAGGTTATTTGATAACGTGTGTACACAAGGTTTAACTGAAGTTGTATATTCATTCTTAATGATGGCATTTCCTAACTGATGATTACTTGATCTTACCACCTTACTGCTCTTTAAACAAAAGGATTAGATGTGTTTATACACTCCAAAATATGTACCTATGTCTAAACCAGTTAGCCATCTGCATACAAACACATAGGAAGTATTCATGACCTATAAATAAATAAAAATTGTGGATAATTAAATATATTCAAATACTTAAAAAGAGATTAAAATCGTCATTAAAACCCACAAAACATTGTGAACCATAAAGAAAGATGAGACCAACAGTGTGTACGATGAAATAGAATTATACCTATGAAAGTTCAAATAGCTGATGACTTTAGGTCAGGAAGGAAGGCAGAAGGATTTTGAATAAACAAGTTTAATTACTAACATGATAATGGTACATTAATAGCACAGAAAAACAAATGACATATTGGAAATTGTTTTCTAAATTAAATTTGTTATCCTATTGTTTACTTGTTTGCATGTAACACTGAAGGTGTCTGTTAATCAACAGGATATGAACACAGGCTTAAAATCTAGCATGTGTTTAAGTGTTTTTCTTCGTCCTTGAGGCAGAGCAAATGTGAACATGCAACTATTCATCTCGCCATGGAGAACAAGTAGGGAGCACCATACTGCTTACAAAGGCTGGGGTTCAAATGGGTCAAAGGAAAGACCAGAGACAAACACTTGGTGGGAATAATTGTTATTTAAAAGAAATAAAGTAACTGTAGTGCCTATTTATCTTCCCTAAAATTGATGAAAAACAAACATGCCAAGGAAAGACACATTTAGACATACTATGGAAGTATCAGAAGTAAAATTAAGTTTGAAATGTATTGAGACATGAAATGCAAACCCCCTATCTGTAGATTAAGCCCATAGTATATCGTATTAAGAAGATTATGTGGGGATTAGTTCCAGTGTAACTGCCATACGAAAATATATGATGACAGGTGTTTTTAAATTACTGTAACAAGGTGGAACCTTCTCTCACAGCCAAAAATTTTGGCAATAAAAGAAACTGGGTTTTAAGGATAAGAATCTGCAGACATCTGGAACAAAGAGAAATCTATTGACAACAAGTGGAAGTCTCTTGTGTATATTTATCATAGACCTCATTTTTTCCTTAAACTCAGCCATGTATTGTGTAAAAAAAAAAAAAAAAAGGTTTATTTCTCCTGAAAAATTGCCCCGTATTGTGTTGGAAGTTCTCCTACCAGCACATTTCCTACAAGCGTTCCTGATATTACTTAACATTTCCATGTGGTCTGGCTGTGAGTCATAAACAGAAAAGGAAAGGAAAAGCCTCAGATGTGAGTTCTGCATCAAGTTTAATAATTTTGGTCTGGATGCAACAGCTTAAATCCAAAGCTGCAGGTAAACAGCATCTAGTAAGCTGCAAAGATCTTACTTACGCGAGACTTACTGTCTCACTGGCCTACTGTCCTTAAGGCATTTTCTTAGTCATCAGCCCACAGGGGAGTGAGTTGACTCATGTGATGGAAGGACAGGGTCCAGCTCCAAGTGGTTCAGTCCAGAGTGAGTTCTGAAGCCCCCACTCTTAAACCTGGAATGACACACCATCTTTGAACCACTAATGTGCTTCTGGAAAAAAAACAGGAACCAACAAAACTGGTTAAAACTATTTTTGTCAACGCTTCCAACTAGTGATCATCAGTATTACAGCATGCGTTAGAACCAAGCACTGCAATGAATGAGGGAAAGGAATAGGCAGTTAAGGTGGTGTATACCCAAGGTTGCATGCTGGTATGTAAGTGGAATAATGAGAAATGAGAGCCAAAGATGGAGCGAAAATCACTCATACACTGTCTATTACTGCAGCAGTACGTTATAGAAACCTCACCTTGACTCCACACTTGCCTCAACTTTGAGACAGTAGGAGAAAAAGCTTTTTTCTCCCTCTAAGTTACATGGATTCAAAGTCTCCTTTAGTATATTTGAACTGGGATTCATCTTGGCTTACTTTACGTGTCTAAAGCATGTGCATTTGCGTCTGAGCAAGTCCTGAGCTACTTGCTTGGCGGCTCCTGTTAAAGTTTATTAAGGTGTAATCAATATGAGCAAATGGAGGCTGATTTGCATTTATTTGATCTCATAGCATTATCTATTTAAGCTGAAATACCTTCATACATGTCAGTGGCAGGCTCTCTAATGACTACAGAGGAAACCAAGATGATTTTCTCAGCTGTGAACACCTACATTGTATTAATCCCCACTTAGATGAATCCCAGAATTATGTAACTTTTTCTTCTTACTCTAAGGGCATGTAAACCTCTTGACTTACCATGTTGTGGTGCATCACATGCTACACGCCAGTTTACATGGTAAGGAATGAGGAACTGGTTGTTCCATGCATTATTGCTATCTGTGGGTATTCACAGGGCTGTATTCTGAATAATCCTCAAATGCTCCAAAGTTTAATGGATGAGAAGAACCTGTGATGCTGGGCTGGTCCCTGAGAATGTCTCTTCCAGCACATCGTCTCTGAATCCCCATTGGTGCTGGGAGACATAAACTGGCTGGAAGGCTTTTCTGTAACTGCTGCCTTCAGTATGCTGTGAATACAAAAGATGCCAGTACGGACAAAAGGTGGCCAAACAGATGAACCTCTCCTTCACAGCATGAGACTTAACATAGGTCATGTTGGATGATATAAGATTTCTATAAGAAAAGCTATACTCCAGCCTTCACTTATCCCTGCCTCTAAAAGAACAGTCAGTTTCTTTGGAAGAAAATAGAACTGAGTAAGGGTTGGTACAATTCACATAGTGAGCATTATGGAGCAAATGTCCATGATACACAGAAACATGCCCACTTCTATGAGAAAGATTGATCTGTCTTTTGAAGCACCAAGTTCTTTATCACCACTAAAGGATTAACCTTAAAGGGCATTCACAGAATCACAGAATCATAGAAGAGTTTGTGTTGGAAGAGGCTTTTAAAGGTCACTTGGTCCAACTCCCCTGCAATGAGCAGGGACATCTTCAACCAGATCAGGTTGCTCAAAGTCCCATCAAACTTGACCTTGAATGTTTCCAGGGATGGGGCATTCACCACTGCTCTGGGCAACCTGTTCCTCTTTTAGCTTAAAACCATTACCCCCTGTCCTATCACAACAGGCCCTGTTAAAAAGTTTGTCTCTGTCTTTGTTTTAAGTGCTGAAAGGCCACAATAAGGTCTCCTTGGAGCCTTCTCTTCTCCAGGCTGAACAACCCCAAATCTCTCAGCCTGTCCTCACAGCAAAGCTGTTCCATCCTTCTGATCATTTGGTGGCCTCCTCTGGCCCCTCTCCAACAGGTCCATATCTTTCCTGTACTGAAGACCCCAGAGCTGGACACAGGACTTCAGGTGGGGTCTCACCAGAGCAGAGGGGCAGAATTACCTCTCTCGACCTGCTGGCCACGCTCCTTTTGATGCAGCCCAGGATATGGCTGGCTTTCTGGGCTGTGAGTGCACATTGCTGGCTCATGTCCAGCTTTTCATCCACTAGTACCCCAAGTCCTTCTCCACAGGTCTGCTCTCACTCAATCCCTTCACCTCACAGCCTGCATTGGTAACAGTGGTTGCCTTGACCCAGGTGCAGGGCTTTGTACTTGGCCCCGTTGAATTGCAGTGTTTACTTTTCCAGTCTAAGAGTGGAGTACTCCACTTGTATGAAAGATTTCTTAAATATAGACTCCAAACATTGTTTCCAATGCAGAATATTTATGTCCATGTGGCTCTCAAGAAATATCCAGAAAATGGTAGTTCAGAATCTCTTAGTAGGAGCTGAATTTATGAATGTTCTGTAGCATCTTTTCAGCTGACCTGTATCCAATAGAGGTATCTCCTACCATATGCATAATATTATACAGTGACACAGGAGTAGAAGTCCTTTGTTATAGTATAAAACAGCAGGAAAACATCTCCCTTAGTTTCCATGCTGCTGCACCTTGCTGAAGTAGAACAACAATCACCCAGTGTAACACCCCACATTTAAGACAATAGCTTAGAGAAAATTGTTTCAGCAGAGCTTGAGAAGAGCACAGATACAGGTGTCTGTTTTGGAGGTTTTTACCAGAGCAGAAACCAACTTAGCCTGGGCTGACAGAACTTTGAAGCCAGCACAGCCATCTGATCCACACTGCTCGGGTGTCTGCCTCACTAGTTTTATTACACTTCCAACATTGGTGTTTATACATGTGGGTTCTTTTGATTTTTTAATGCTTTTTGGCATCGCTAACCTCCTGCAGTTGGAAGTCGAATACCTCCCCCCTATGCACTTAAGTGGCATTCACAGGGATTTTAAGAGCACGTGCCAAGCAAAAGCACTTTCAACACCACAAGAAAGTGAGTTCTTACGGTCTCTTGGATGGAAATGTGTGTGGGGGCCTTGCGTGGTGGCACTGCAGTCTGCAAGTCCTGGCACCAGTTGGTTTTGCATGTGCCTAGAAATGCCTGCCCTTCCTCTGCATTCAATTTTCCTGTCTCCAGCTTTATTTAGTCAGATGTTTCTCTTGTGCATCCAGTAAAACTCAACCACAAAAATGAGTAGTTGCTGTTTATAAAATCAGCACATTGTTATGTAATCCAGATGACAGGAGAAGTGTGAAATGCTGTTAAATACTTGACTACAACCACAGTTCAGTTAAATCTAGACAGTTAAAGTGTAGTGGCGTCTAGATTTCCTGAAGAGCTGACTCTAGAAGTGGGAGGCCCACTTTACTTTGAGGGTGCAGGAAACAGAACAGCTCTCACTGAAGTCTACACATGTATTTTGACTTTTCACTGGTCTTGAGGACGAATTAAGTCTACTGGTGTAATAAAAAATATTAGATACATCTATAACTACAGTCTCTTGAGATAGGTAGTTTGATCTTACAGAACAACACGAGTGAGAAATGCGTTGAGAAAACAGTAAAAAATACAGGTTTTGCAACACATTAATCTGTAAATTGAGAAAGTAACATGGCAACATAGAAGGGATATCAAATACGAGAAGAGGAATGATGACATTGTCCGTAGCAAGTTTTAAAAAACACTCTTGTAGAATTGTCTTTTAAAATATTAAACTTCTGGGAAATTCCAGACTATTTCCATTCACTGAGAGAAAGATCACACTGATAATACAGCAGTTTTGTTAACAGATATATGTCTGAATAAAAATCTTTCATCTCCTTACTCTAATGTGAACAAAATAACAACTTAGGAGTTCTGGGAACCAGGTTTCAGACCTGGCATTCTGTCCAGGAATAGCAGTTACTAAATATATATAAGTTTTCTTATTTGTAATTGATTTTTTCTTCAGTGCTATTAGGATGGATGGAAGGAAATTTTGTTCTTCCTTTACAAATGTGATTCCTTCAACATATGGTGCGTTATAAATTAGCCACTATACTTGATTCTGTAACCAAGTAAGACAGTGAAGTCTGAAAATTAATCAGAATTTGTGAAGTGAGACACCTCCCTGCTCCTACTCTGGGGTCTGTCCATAGATCCTACCAAAATGTATTGGGAGGAATAGGAAAAGAACTGAGTAACAACCTTCAAACCTTCTTGCATTGTTTCCTAAAACTGAACATCATACTACCTGGTGGAAGATGCAGCCTTCTATAACTGGCTATAACCTCATTAAACTTACACTTACCAACATTTACACTTATTGCAGTGTGTTCATACGAATAAGATGGGATATTTTCTATTAATAAACTCCACACCCAGACATATTTTCTTCTCTGGCCATGTATCATTCAAAGCAAGAAGAGCTGAATTTAGAACACCTACATTTCTTCATAAAACAAATACCAGTAGCTTGAGCCTCACGCCCAGAAACACAGGGAAAATAAATGCTTCCCCAGGTTCTTTTCAGAACTGGTGTTTCTTTAGCCATAAGCTCACGATTTCTATATAAAGCAAAGAAATACTTTATAAATAAGAAGGACCCTGGATTTGGGAAAAGCAGAGTGTGTTACTCAGACATTATTTCATTTCCCTGTCCAAGGGTGTTGATTTCCCAGAAGCGAAACCCACTTGCTTCTTTTTATCTCTGCTACATTTATCACACAGTTTTGGAGGTGGGTCCAAGTATTTAGGGTCTTTCTTCAGTCTCCCAAAGTGTTGCTTGGACCACCACCAGGCGCAGTTGCACTGACTTGAGTTTACTGACACAGTGAGTTCTTACCTGGATTTACTCAGTTTTGTTGCAGTCATCTGTAACGAGAACCAGAAACATCTTTGATGTTACCTCCTGCTGTCCAGCTGTCTTTGAAAATCCCATAACTAAAATCTCAGGGGTGATGTGTCAAACGCATAATTTGTCACAGAGTTGCTTTCTACAACAAGTTAGGAGTCCTTACTTCTCCTTTACCCTTCCCTGCTTAGTCCTGGTACCTCCCAGCTCTGAGTCTCTGTCAGTTCTGGGGGCTCTTCAGGTTATCAGTCAAAGTAAAAAAGGAGAAAACTTAATCTCTTTAGCTGCAATTTCTGTTGTCCCCATGCAGAGCTACAAACACATTCCAGTGTGCAGCTTGTGTCCATTGTTGCCCCCTCTCCCTCAGAGGCTAATAGAAAGCTCACTAATTCACGTATTGCAGGGACATAGAGCTTAGGTACAGAGAGATCCCATTTGAAAAATGCTGTTCCTGAAATCATAGAGAGGGATTACAATTTCTATCTGTCCACAGCAGCTATTTTCTTTGGAAGAGCTAAATGTTAAAACCCATACTGGACAAGTGCTGGGTTTTTTACTTAAAAAATGATCAAATGTTATCTGCTTAGATATAACAGTGAGGAAAGAGCAAGACACTGGTGCCCATGGACGGTTTGCCAGGAGTGCTGGCAGCTGCATGGGTATGAGCCACCCACTCTCTCTTGCTTTCTTCAACTCTCATCCAGGTAAAAAAGTTCTCTCTATATATGGCAGTGTCTTCTTTCCTTCTGACATCTGAACCCAGTCCATTTCAACCCAGTCTCTGATATACCAAAATGTTTATCAAAGTAAGGTGATTCATCTAACAGTCAGCAAGAACTGCATGCTTCCTAACCTGGTCAGGAGCTGTTTTAATAAGCCACCAGCAGCTGCTGCAGATTGTATTCAATGTGTTTGCTACCATTTCATGATTCTTCTTCCATTTGTACTCACAAGAAACTCATCTTCCTCTCCCTCTCCCCCATGCTGATGGTTTCATCAAGATGGAGCAGCAAGATGTGTCAGAGAGGTCTGGCCATAGAAGAATGCCACCTACCAGGCACCCTAAGCCCTGGCCTGGGCTGCGAGGTGAAGCTAATCTCCATGGGCCACCCACACATCTGTCTCCTTTGGGACACATACCCAGATATTCCTGCGGCTGTCTCCCACCCTCTGGCCCTGCAGCAGACCCTCTGCCACACTCTTTTTTCCAGGAAGTGCTTTTAGAGATAGATGGGATCAAATGTTACCTAAATCTAATTTTTGGATAAGTGCATTACCAGGCCACGCATTGTGAACAGGGGTTACCTTCACTTGAATGCTTAAAAAAAAAACCCCACACAAATATGTTATAGAAGAATGTTCTGGTGCACAATCCCCCCAGAAAATTATGACTTAATATTTTGAGTAAATGAGTAGATCATATTTATGAAACAGACCTTTTAAAAGCAGGAAATTAGGGACCTGCACGAATTTGTGTCAGAGGCTCCATTTTATGAGCTACATTTTATCATTCACAGTACAAAATGAAAATAGAGAGCTCTGTTTCATCAGTTACTCATATCCAGCTGCTATGAAAATAATATGTTTGATATAATTCATTTGACATTTGATGGGTTTAAGGTTCCTCTGACAAGATATAATCAACTCATTATGGAGAAACAGAAGCCTTCCTTGTTACAAATAAATTATTCCTAGTCATGATTGAATTACTCTGTATTCAATGAAACTGGGGTGGCAGGGCTTCCAGTAGAAGTGGATATTTTATCATCAGGCCTGTGTGATAAAAGCCAACTCAAGTCACTTTATGTTTTCTCTCTTCAGTGATCTGATTAATGAGTGGCATTACTTTTCTAAACCAACAAATTAGGTCTTTCCTCTCCATTTTTTCACATTAAAGCTGTTAGATCAAAGTATGAAAAACCTGTCTTTCCTTTTTATGCACAAAGGCGGGATCAACAGCTTGGACAGAACATTATTTTACTTTATTTTGTTAGTTTATTTCTAAAAATCTCACACAGTCTTTGTGAAGCAAGACTAGCTCAAAGGGTAGCATGTGAATTGTCTGTTTTAAATCAAGACCTGTGATTAATTTAATTTTGGTGTTAACATCAAATCTGTTGCACGCTCTGTTCTACAACGTTACTTTGGGGGAACAGGACAAGGTTGTATCATTTTGCTGGCATTGAAGAATTATAAAGGCATCTCCACAGGGAGCTGGGGCAATGCAGCCACCCGGGACCACAGAGCAATGCCCCCCATGCTCGGTGAGAGGCCACGGCACAGTGTGCACAGCCCTGCGAGCTCAGCTTCCACTATTTCAAAGGAATTTGCACATGCAAAACCTTTTTACCATTTTTTTACGGCCTGTAAAATAGATCAAAATAATGTTACGTGGTGGAGACATAAAAACAGCAATAAAAATAAGTCTGGGATGACAAGTTTGGGGAGCAGACTAGCACGTGAGGGGAACCCTGCAAACACCACCAAAAGACCAGGCTGCCTGCTCCAAAACCTTCTAATTATAACAGTGCTCGTTAGACGTTACAAGAAAACACACTTGGGCCATTTTGAAGCTTAGGCACATAAATTACCCAGCAGCTACTGACTGTTTCTCTAGATTCCCAGAAATATTCTCTCTCATCAGAGCCACTTGTCATTTCTGCATATCTAAAACATAAAAAATGTTTCACATATGGTCAAAAGGAAGAAGAGCAGACCTGAGGGCTATGTACCATCTCCTCTGTTCTTCCTTGTTCATCTTTAGAAGGAAAGCAACTATTTCTTTGTTCTTTGCCAGTATTATCGGATAAAATGTATTTTGTGTATGTGTCTTCCTAGCTCATAAGAAAATATTCTATGTTGTGCTCAGTTAATGTTACCACACAGGGTCACACTAACTCTAAACAGATCAAAGCAAACTAAAAATGAACTACTGACACCGCTAATACTGAAGAAAACTAGGATGATGCAATATACATAAAGTCACTTTAAGTCTCACTAATTTCACGTGTGCTAGTCCTGACTCTGCTCTGTATATTATCTTATTGCCAGTTACAAGCAGTGCAATTCACCACGACACAGAGGGATTTAAAAATTAGCCTCCAGCTATTCCACTAAGTACCGTTCACTAAAACGTGATGATCATTCACGGGAAAGTTCGCAAGTTCTTACAAACGGCCTGTTGAGACCAAATGGGAAAGTAATATACTCAGATAAGTCCCTGCTGCTTTCCAAAGTGCAGCTCTGTAACCCTTGGCAAGAGTCAGAATAATCTCATGTTGCCATATTTTTAACTCTCTTAGGTGGCTCTGAAAACCCCAGCATCCAATGTCTCCATCATGCTGACAGGGTTTAGTCTGCAGTGTCTTCTTGAGGGCTGGCATTTTTCAGCTCTAACACTCAAGATAAATTTGACATCTTTTATTTGGTCTTTGTTTCCTTCTGTATTTTTCCCTTATTTCCTGGAGCTGTGGGTCACGTTTCTCACCTATTTACAAATGACTTTAGGGTCTTTGGGTATTATTATTATTATTATTTTTCTTTTTTTCTTTTTTTTTTAATTTTTACTTTCTGTCAGTCAGCTGATGACACTTGCTTTTCATAGATGGATGTGAAATCAAATGATGAAAGAGACCTACATACGCCATGAATATACAGATTACTTATAGCATTTTGCCCTGTTTAGTCAAAAGCTAAATAAACTTCACTACGTGAAAATACATGACTGCAGTCTATGGAGAACACAGACTTTCGTATACATGTAGCTAACCAGGATTTCTTCAGTTCATGCTTTTGTTTCTGCTGCTGTTTGTAACTAGACATGATAATTGTGTCTCTTGCTGAGTTAATTAGCTCTGATAACCAGTTTCTGGAACCAAAGCTCCGCTGAAACACAAGATTTTCCAAAATCTACATTGTCTAGTTCAACACAGTTCATTCTTGGCTATTATCTAGCTGAACTGTTCACACACATACATATTTTTTATAACAACCATAATAAAGCTGATCAAATGTATTTAAGTAAGACTAAGAAGTGGGAATCTGCATTTTTTGAGTGCTAGTTTCTGGCTTTTACACTAATACCAACTAGCCATAATTTAGTTATGAAGTATAGCATTAGTCGGTGAAATTAAAGAAGCTCCTGCACAGCTGGGAGAGGATTTAAGAGCAAGACCTCTGTGGATACTCTTTTTCCTTTGGGTAGAAGAACAGCCAGGCCAGTGGGAGGGAGTCAGAGTTCATGGGGAAGGAAAAAGCCACAGCATGGGACAGGGCAGCAAAACCCATGAGAGGGGCAGAATTTATCTGCTGGTGATGGTAGAAAACTTTGCAGATAAAACTTGGAGTAGAACTAGAAGAGCTAAATACTCTCTTTGCACCAACTTCTCTCCACAGTGATCTACCATCACATGAAAGACAGTTGAATCTGCTAGAAAAGAAGATACAATCTTGGCAGTGAATGCTGGAAATACATAAAATTTAAAAGACAAGGAGTTTGAGCCTGCTACGTTGCACGAGCCTGTTTCCAGCTTATCTGCAGGGAGAAGTGCTGCCCAGGATAACTCCTGTTGTTACCATGGGAATAGAAACAACTGATTTAACAGCACAGTAAGCAGTCAGATTGGGTTAATCTGTGTGTTTTTCACAAAGAGATATTTTCTCAGCTTCATGATCTGAGTTGTCATAAACATTAATCTGCTTACTTGACAAACTTTAACAAAAAAAAAATTTAAAAATCACACACCTTAAAATTATTTGACTTCAGGATTTGAACAATAATTTTGCAGAGGCTGAAACTGAAAAGCCTTTTTTTTTCTAAAAAAATAATAATAAAAAAGAAACACAGCAAAACAATGCTGATAGATTTATACAGGTTTGTAACTGCTTCGTACTGAAATCTATTGCATAGACAAGCTGATGACAATAGCAAAGCTATTTCCTCTGATCAGCAATAAAAAAATGATTAGGGATTGGCAAATGGATCCAATAAGATAATTTGAACAATCATTACGTTATAAATGATGTTTTAACTGTTCTCAGTAATTGCAGAATGTGAATAGCTTCAATCAAGGTTTACTCTGCTCTCACTACTTGAGACCTGAGCAGATTTTTTCTCAAATCAGAAATTACTTAGAATTACAAAGATTCACGCTCCTTTTTACTGAATTAAGCTTCCACTGTAAAACTGAAATTGTAGCTTCCACTGTAATTGAAATGGTAGGTGTGTTTAAAAGTACTTTTAATTCCATTTTTTGGGAAGAAAAAAAAAAAAACCAGCTCAAATTCTTAGATTTGAATTGTATATAATGGAGTTGCTGTTAGCGTCAGGTTGTCTATTCAATAGTCTTTAACAAGGGCTGCTAAAAAGACTGGGGAGCTAAAAGATTAAATTTTGGAGTTGTCCATTTAAGAAAAAATCCTTTTTGTCATTTTATACAGAGAATGTAGGTGAATTGTTGAATGTCTTTGTAATGATATTCTGGATGAAAAATCTGGATAATAAAACTGAATGACAAACTGGATTCTGGATGGCGAACTTAAGACTTGGTTGAAAATTCAGCTAGAATTTCATAGAAGAAAAAAGTCACCCAAAAGCTATGAAATGCAGAGGTAAGGTCTCTGCTTTGGAGAATCTTTAAGCCACAGATTTCAGAAGATAAGTCCCTAGGAGAAATATCACACTGGTTATAATTGGATATATAATTTGCTATTGGCTTAGCAAAATGCTTAGCTAAGAAGTTAAGCGTGTGCTTCTGGATTCTCTCTTTGGTGTAAACAAAAACCATAGTTTTGATCTTCTGGCTGATGTTAATCAATGACAAAGGACTAATCAATCATCTTCTCCACTCTCCCACATAACACTTCAGCATTTCACTGACTTATCTTCAGACACATCTTTGTGTACAAGGCTTTAATCTTCCATGTCAGCCAGCCTGGTTGTGCAGACCACAGGGAGAAGAGCCCAAAACTTCTCTTAATAGTCTGTCCAAGTGGAGGATCTCACTGGCTGATAACCACCTGTTACCTGCGTTACATCTTGTCTGGCTTTAAGTCTCATGCCTTAGGTAAATCTGCTGATGTCATTTATAAAGAACAAAAAAGGTGTTTTACAGCTCACATTTACTTTTGAAGGAAGCAGGTTTTGCTACCCTGTTACTGTCAATTTTAAATGCTGATTTTTTTTTTCGTTTGGTGGTGTTAAAATAAGTTTCCAGGTAGGGGCTGTGAAACAGGTTATAACATAAACGAAATGTTAAGCTCAAATCTTCTGCTGGGTGATAGCAGCAAAGACTGCAGGACTTACGAAAATTGTGAAGGGGTTACTTTTGGAATTAAATATTCAACTGATTATCAGGAACAAATTTAGGAGTGAGATTCAGCATTTTATTATGTCGATCTCATAACTCTGCATGATTTCCCCAGTCTAAAGAATGGCAGAATGGCATTCAGATGTCTGAGCTATACTGTACGTCTAATGCCACAGGCATTGCCGTGATGTTTGTGTCTCCTACCAGCAGTGGGGCTGAAATCTTTTACACTGAAGAACAGTTTTTCTTTAAACAGACACTCTTTTCAAATAATTTCAATTTCATTGGAAAGTCCTCTGGGAAAAGCTGTAAATTAAACTCAAAACTAAAAACTTTCCGGGTTCATTTACATTTGGGAAAAGTCTTAAGGGTTTTTTTGACATTTTTAGTTTCAGCTTGGAACTTTTTTTCATTCTGTTTTATGTTACTTAATTACAGCCTCTTATTGTAATGACAGATTATATTATTTTAACTTTATTTCAGAATCACTAGGGAATTGCTACTTATGTTTTAATATTTGTCCTTCTAGATCAGACTACCTCCATTTTATTAAATTGTAGGAAACTCTACACACAGAACATAAACAAAAGGGACATGGGAACAAATTTTATTTCCACTTTGAACAATCATCATTAAATAGAAATTTCCTGTAGTGATGTTATAATAAGTGAATATTAATAACATTGAACTTGAATAAAACTGTAGATTTAAAATATTATGCAATTAAAACATTCTGATTGTCTTTCACTAAAACATTTTGAAAATGGATGAGAACACATCTCATTATGAAAGGATTTATTCAGAAAACTGAAAATTCACCTATTTCACAAGTAAGCTCTTGCCCAGCATCAGTTATACACCTAAATCTCCTAGTCGACATGAAACTTATTTAAAACATAACTCTGAGGCATAAGCCTAAGAGATACACATCTGATTTCTGAGATGGGCCCAGTGGGACTGCAATTAAACAATCATCTTCCAACCTAGTTCAATAATTGCAACTACAGGCTTGAAAATCAACCAAAACATTGCTTGGACATATTTTAGTGTTGCTTATAATTAAATAAAGTTGTCAATTATATTTTTCTTCTGCCTGTCAGGTGTTTCATGAAGCACTGACACAACATTTGGAGCACTGTTTTTTTTAACACCTTCCTCAGGATGAAGATACTAAATTTTTCTACATTATGGGAAATATATTGTGAGGAACTTCTGTGAAAAAAAAAAAACCCTTACTTGGATTTTTCAAGTCATGCCCTGTACTTATTTTGTTGGCTTTGTTTTGTGATTGAAATGGTGTCTTAGTCAGTCCTGTGAATACCCTTAAGTCCCATGAGTAATTTGCTAAGGGAATTCATGCTGTTTCCGTCAATAGCAATATCCCAAGACTAACCAGGAGTGCAGTTAAAGCAGCCTGGAGACTTTTTTAGCTGATTGATGTTGGATCATCTTGATCTGTAGGGACAGTTCCTGTGCTCCGATCATTTTGCTTTCCACCACATCCATTTTCTCCTTCTAATTCTGACTCCTTAGGCATTCACCTCCTCAGCAAGAACAGCCGGGGGAAATCCCAGGAGGGCGTATGTGGGCTTTACATCCCCTTTGTGTTGCTGCCAGGGTGTGATGTAGAGCTGGGCATAGCGTGTACACTGTGGTCTTCTGCTGTAGGAGAAGGCACAGCTGTGAAGTTGCTTTCCAACCAGTTGCTTTTGATATTTATTTGTTTCTTGTTTGGCTCCTGTAGAAGAAGAACATAGTTTTATGGACTGTCCAGAATTTGCCCACTAGAAGAAAAAAAAAGAAAAAAAAGAAGAAATATTACCACCAAAGGAAATAGGCAGACAAAAGATCGCACTATCTTTGTCCTTATGTTCCTTCCCAACAGCAGTGACAGTTGAGAAAGGCACAGAGAATTGCTTAGTTTACCTCACTTGATGTGTCTAAGAAATGCATATTTTTTTTTCATTTAGGTTTGCACAGGATTTTATTTTTTCTTTTATGGAAAGAAAATAGTAAAACACTGAAAAATATTTCACCATATGGGAAAGTTCCTATCAAGAAGATTTTAACAATAAAATTAATGAATTTTCCATCCTAGCTAAATGAATAGCATTTAACTCTTCGAAAGAATAATAACAATGCCAGTTCCACTCATAATTTTCAAGAAGTATGAGAAAACTGGAACCATTTAGCTCACTGAGATTTCTAATGTAGAATTATATCACTTTGTCTAATGAAACATATAAGACTGGTAAGCGCAACTACAGGAAAATCTGGACTTTTAAGGAGAAATATTCCAGCATCTTTGGAGTTAACCATCTGTATTTCCTAAAGGCTTTTTTCACAAATGTTATACCCTGTGTGCCTGATGTGACCAGCCAAAGAGCTGCTTATTGATCCAGAAGCCTCATTACAACTTGTACAATGTGAACTTAGCATCACCGGTCATGCTATTAGTGTAATTATCTTATTTCATTAGTGATAATGCCATTTTGGATTACAGTATATTGGCTCACTTAAAAAGTAATAAAGATTTGCAATCAGGGGATGTATTTGTTAACTTCAGAGCATGCCTCTGAACTTGTCCTTGGTCGTGCTAAGCACCAGGATCTACCCTGTGCAGCAATACCAAAGTCCATGTGGTTCTGGGGGTGGCAGCCCTACACACATGATGGTGGAATGCCATTTAAATAAGAGTAAGGCACTGATTGCCACACCTGGCTTCCTAGTAGTTAGCAGAGACAACTGTATACCTGCATTTTGAGCCCTAAAAGGCAGTTTATTTCCCATTAATATGCCACTAACTATAGGGCAGAATGCACTGAGGAAGTAGCTTTGCTCCCAGCATCATGGTTTTGTATCAGAATCTGACCTTTCACAGTGTGATGGCTCAATTTCAAAGCAAAGAAATGGCTATTGAGCAGGATTCAAACAGTGGTGGGTGGAACTCCAAAAAGGTAATGTATGTGAGTATCTTCCAGAGGGGTTTTCTCTTCTCCTTCCTTTTGCACACTGACTTTGAGTAGAGCAAAATGGATATTCCTGCAGAGACTAGCAGCGCTGGTCATCTGTTTGGGTGCAAAAACATTAACTTGAAGCTCTGTCTGAAGTGTTTCATTGCAGGGGAGTAGGACTGGTGGCTGGATGCTGAATATTTGTTAATTTTAGTGGGTAAACCCAAGTATCAGTCAAATGCAGGCTGGCAGGTGTTTTCTACTCCTCCTTGTTTGTCTTTCCATCAGTGAGTTGAGCAAGGAAGCGATCTCTGAGATGGCTCCATCTCTCATACCTTTGCTCTCCAACCTTTCAGTCAATGAGCAGAATATCCTCTTACAGGAGATGCTTTTGTAATGACAAATTATCCTTAGAGACCTGCAGCACTTGGGCTTCCAGTCACAGATAACAAAGTCCACTCAGGTTTGGCACCCGGGATTGTTTCATATGTGAATACATCAAATATACTTTCATACATTTGGTTCATCCTTATACGTTTTAACACTGGATAAGCTGATCAGTTCTTTTCAGCCAAGCATAAAGCTAAAGTATTTGAGGACTGAACTGGAAAACTGTTAGGAAGAAAAGCAGAAATCTAGGATGGAAACTGAAAATATACTATATCATTCTCTTATCCTTACTCTCACTTAATGAAAACACCTCATAGCCCTTCCCTGTAACAGATGACAATCAGCTTTTCTTTGTCTCACAGAATAAGTCTTTCAGAGTGGACAAAACCTGAGTCCTCTCTTGCGGTTACACACAAAAGTAACTGACATTTTAAGCAGTCGCTGTGGTCTCTATTTTTACTTCTTCTAACTAGTTAGCATTAATGGAATCTGCTGCCTTGGCTCTTTTGATTTGTTATTAATCTTTATGACAATATGAATAAAATAGCCTTTCAGATTTTGCTAACCAGCCCTTGGAAATACACTGACACCAGTGTGTTGTTTTCCTTCACTGGGCTTTTGTTCCTCCAGGATTGCCATTAAAACCACAGTTAGTAGACTGGGGTATCTCAGTTTGCTGGTTTGGTGAGTCTCAGGCATTTGGCAGGACATGTAAGGGATGCAAGAATTGCAATCTCCAGTGTCAGCACTGAATTCTGTCTTGTCCAGTGTCCAGGAGTGCTAAAACCAGGTCTTTTAGAACCAAATAAAAGTAGATTCATCAGATATAATTAGTAAATTATATAGAATTGTGAAAGCAGTCTGAGACTGGAACAGTACTTAATAGTCGAATAATATTTGAAATGTGCTTTTCATCCTGGTAGAACTATGAATCATTTCTGTAATCACAGAATTCTACTATTTGCCCTCAATACTCTTGCCCCTATGATAGACAGATATGAACCTTGTACTTTAAAAAGAAACTGAGAGGCTCAGAAGTGGAAAAAAGGTAATAAATGCTGTTAACACACTAATAACTTGAACAAGGATGACTTGGGACTTACTTCTTGTAATAGTGTTGAAAAAGAATCTTTAGCCATTTCATGGCAACTAAATTCTCAGAATCAATGGGCATCATTATCCTGCTGTAAGACCATAGATGCCAGTGATGAATCTCCCTTAGCAGTTGTTAAGCAAATGCTGTTCTTTCCTGGCAGACAGATGCAGTAAGCTCAGGTTCTAACTCCTTGACTACAGGATACAAGTTGAGAAGCATGCAAAATATTTGCAGTGAAACATAAAATAGGAAACTCGAACAGCCAAATCTTTTTCTTTATCCAAAATCATCACCTTATCATGTTCTTGTCATACGAAGAAATTGTTTTCTCTGTGAAAACATGTGGGATAAACACCAGAAATCATCATGCTTTTGACACATATAGACAAATAAACTCACAAAATGGTCTCAGTTCTGCACAGCCGGTCAATCATTTCATTCTGTAAGTCTAGACAGTATCAGAGCACTACCAAACACACTGTCAGAAACAATCTCACATAGTCAAAGTGATGGATTAGCAAATTTCATCACTCTTTTCTAACGCTGTGATTTTATGAATTGTGCTTGTGGTTTGTGATTTGATGTTATGAAAGATGGACTTGATAAATGCCTTGGCTTTGTCTATTTATTTTTTCACTATAGTTCCAGCTGGAATATGGATGATGAGCACATGTGAATGTAGCACTGTTGAGGGTAACAGTATGAGATATATGCAAAGCGTCTACTTTGGGGGAGGGAAACAGCTGCTCATTTCAAGATCAATCTCAGGTATCAGGAGTGTGAATTACTACTTTCTAATCTCCTCAGTCATGCCCCTAGACTGTAAAACCAAAGGCTTTATTGTAGAATTACTCCTAGAGAACCAACGAATAATTATCTGATCTTTGAAATGGATACAAACTCACCATATCCTTGGGAGCAGCAGGTAAATGTCACACACTGAAATTGGTTTCTAGTACACACAACCAGACATGATGGCTATTGATAGCTTAAATATGTTTATAATGACTACTCATATCTTATTGAACTATCAATACTGTGCAAAATACAGTGTGTTTCAAAAAGATGGACCCAATTTGAAATCATGCTGCTTTGAAATCGAGTCAATCTTTATGAAACACCCTGTATTGTGGTTAGAATCTGGTCACAAAATGATTACAAGTAAACCTGATGAAATTAATATAAGATATTACAAGAGGATGACATTCTGTAAGTAGTTTCCTAAAAAAAAAAAAAAAAAAATTACTAAGTGTTTGCCTCCAGGATTCCACTGTATTCAGAGGAAAGTGTCAGGCTCCCACAGAAAATGATTCAAAGCAAGAACCTTCCTTTGGTGCTTTGAATATCCCTCTGAGGAGCCCTTCTCTGTGGGGAAGAAGGCATATTGTGAATATTTCACTAAGTGTCTTGTGAAGGTGCTGTACCCTATGCTGGGAACACACACCAAAGGGCAGCCAGTGCTTTGTGAATCCACAAGCTGGATTTCTGTTGCTGAGTCCTCTCCAGAGCTGGCATAAAGCTCCACAGCGAAGGTAAAGCTGCATTTTGCTGTTGTAGGGTTCATGGTTCAGACCTGGACAGAAGCGCCAAGCTTGCTTTTCTCATTGCCCCGACAAGAACATGGCATGGCTGAGCGGGTTGAGAACGAGAGGAGCCATCCCAAATTTCACAGTTCATGTAGATACTACTGCTTCAGACACTCTCACGTATTCTCAGATGGGTTTCTCTGCCTCCTGACATGTGTGGTGGGGACAGGGGGATTGTGCTTTTCATCTTTGCCAGTCTTGTTTGCCAGAATGCTCTCCTTGAAACCCTGTGGAGCAGAGCTGTGCCCTTCTGCTTTATAAAAATCCATTCAAAGACAATGTAAGAAATATTCCAATGGATTACTACAGGTATGGTTCAAATTACCTCGCTAGTGATGAGTCCCCCTTCCTTTATTGAATTTCCATTGGTTGGGAAGAGGGTGTTACTGGGAGAAATGAATTCACCTGACTAAAGGCTCATTATGTCAATTTTTACTCACTAAGTCTTTCCTCTGAGATTTGTTTAATAGAAACTACAGACATCCAATAAGAGAGAGAGAAAAAAAACAGACTCTAAGAGATAAAACAATAACCCAAAGCACATGTAGGAAACTTATCAGAAGACTTTGATGTCCTGCTGCAGGGAAACAGGGTCTGTTTGGACAGACAGCGCACTAGGGAGAGTAGGAAGTTTGCTTCTGAATATCTCTGTCTTGTAGGAGAATTATCTAAAATCTGTGTAAATAACAAAAGGAGGGGGCATGGTGGAAAGGGGAAAGTGGGGCAAGACAAGTAAAACAAAGGGCCAGATGAGAAAGTCATCATTAGCTCACACTTGAAGGAGATCTGTGGGAGTGCTCTGCCTCTGAATAGACAGTGCATTGCAAGTCTCATTTTATTGTCCAAGGTTTCCAAAGGATTTCTGAGCAAAAAAAACATGGGTAGTTCGACATCCTAATTATAGCCTGCTCACCATCCATTTCTGAAGTGTTGCCGAGTTCCCTGGCACAACAGCTGTTTGAGTGCACTTCCCAGAAGTCTTGGGCTCCCTGCCACAGTAAAGCACTTGATTTATGTCAGACTTTTACCAGGGGATCTAGAGGAGACTTGATTGTGCAGCTGATGATGGGTTTTTTCCTTCAGACTCAGGAGCCATGAGCAGCCCTTGTCCTCTTTGTGGCCATAGGTGTCCAAGCAAAGGCCCTGGAGTCAGCTGCTCCCTGGAGTGCTCCATGGGGAATCCAAATCTGCGTCCATGTGGGATGAAGAGCTTTTTCTTCCTCTTGCTAGCTCACTTGACAAAGTGCTAGACTTGTTAAAAAGAACTTGGTTTTATTTAGGTTATTGGAGCGTTTAAAGCTGCTAAGCACAAACCACATTTTTTTTTTTAACAAATATTTTTTATTTTTTAAAGAAAGCAGTAGAAATATAGTGCCAAAACACCTCACAGTTCCCCGTGGTGCAAGCCCCTGGCCTCAGCCTGTGAAGTGAATGAGACCGAGTCCTCCACACTGGCAGCAGTAGGATTAAGAACAGTGAGTTTTGGCCCTATTTGCAGTGCAGCCCCTATGTTTTCTGCATGCCACTGAATCAACCTTTTTTGTATACGAGATAGCCCTTGTGTTTCCACTGCATCAATGTTATTTGTTTCTAGGAAGCACTGAAACACGTTCAACAAATAGAGCAGGCAAATCACATGGCTTGAAACTTTCTTGGCTGAAAGCTCCCGAGCAGGTTTGTAACTGATTATATTTTCTTTTATTTCTGAGAAGGCTTAACAATCCTTAATCCAGTTTCATAAATAAGAACTGATCGATATTGCCAGTAAATAAAATTGATTTTAAAGTTGTGACTATCAGGCTTCCAATGTCCATACCTTATTTATGAACAGAACATGGGCTAAATGCTTCCCTGCAGAGGATGTGCATAGAATAAATACCTAAAACATGAATGAACTGTGATTGCAAAGTGCCATCAAGCTCAAGGCTAAGTGCTCTTCTGAGTTAAGCACTGTTCAATTATTTGCTTCTGCACTCCACAAGTGGAGGTGGAAACTGCAGTTATGATGTAAGAATAGAAAACCAGATACAACCGCTTGGTAGGGGTTGTGTAGTTGAGCTCAAAAGTAAGAGCTGGTCATGATAGGCAGTCAAAAGCCAAGAGTCAAGCAGGTTCAAACAAGATTTTCTTTCTCGGAAATTTACACCAGTAATATCTGCAGCGGAAAGCACAGAATATGAGGGTTGGTGGCCAGATTTTAAAAAGTCACAAATAACCTTGGCTATCTGCTTTGGGATTATCTGACAACCTGATTTAGATAAAGGAAATATTAAATGTCAGCTGGAAAATCAAACCCAAGGTAAGCTATCCAAACCTGGACAAGAATCTGGTGAAATTGCAGTACAGCTGGCAACAATCTGTCATAACATTTGAAAGACTTCTGATATCTTTGTCTCCAAAACCACTCAAACACCTGCTCCAGGGTTTGGTATAAATCTGGACTTTTCCATAAAACTCACTATGAGAGATTCAGTCTGATCAGAGAAGGTGCTGCTACAGGGTAATTCATTTCAGCACACTAGATTCTTATCCTTGGATAAGATCAATAAAACTTTCCCCTTCTTTGCCTATACAAACAGAAAGGAAAAGTTTCAGTCAGAAGAAACCTCGATAATTAACTCAGAGTCTTTAATTAAATGCTGAATGTATGCATGTCTTAGAGACAAACATGGTTTGTACGTCTCTGAATGGTACTGAAAATCAGCCCTGGCACTTCCATCACCAGAAGAAGGTTATTCCCAACACTCTTCTGTAAAAATGTCTATTGAAAGACAGATGAGACCAGCTGATCTCAGTAACATGAACATGCTCCCTGTGAACAAATCTAAGAAGTGAACAAGAGTAATGTTAAAGGACTGTTTGAATGAAAATTAGAATGTACTTTTATTGACTTTCTATAACTGCACAGCTGCTGAATAACAGAATGAATATGAATCTTGTAGGGATTATGCTACATTGTTTTAAATGATGGTAAATTAAATTATTAACAAAGTATTACATTACCAGCATTGTGTTCAGTGATAGCTCTTCAAACGCCCTTGGAACATCATGTGTAAGCTATGGCTGGAGGGAGAGAGACCTACAATCATTGATCTGTTTCAGTATGACATGTTCTTTCTTGAGTGTGTAACTTGAAACATTAATTTAAGATCATATGGCTAAATATCCTTAAAATTTATCCTGAAATTTAACAAGGAAAAGTGCAGAGTCCTGCATCTGGGCAGGAACAACCCCAGGTTCCAGTATCGATTGGGAAATTACATATTAGAGAGCAGTGTAGGGGAAAGGGACCTGGGGATCCTGGTGGACAACAGGATGACCATGAGCCAGCACTGTGCCCTTGTGGCCAGGAAGGCCAATGGCATCCTGGGATGTATTAGAAGGGGGGTGGTCAGTAGATCAAGAGAGGTCCTCCTTCCCCTCTACTCTGCCCTGGTGAGACCCCATCTGGAATATTGTGTCCAGTTCTGGGCCCCTCAGTTCAAGAAGGACAGGGAACTGCTGGAGAGGGTCCAGCGTAGGGCAACCAAGATGATTAAGGGAGTGGAGCACCTCCCTTATGAGGAAAGGCTGAGGGAGCTGGGTCTCTTTAGTTTGGAGAAGAGGAGACTGAGGAGTGACCTTATTAATGTTTATAAATATATAAAGGGTGAGTGCCATAAGGATGGAGCCAGGCTCTTCTCGTTGGCAAACAATGATAGGACAAGGGGCAATGGGATCAAGCTGGAACACAAGAGGTTCCACTTAAATTTGAGAAAAAACTTCTTCTCAGTAAGGGTGACAGAGCACTGGAACAGGCTGCCCAGGGGGGTTGTGGAGTCTCCTTCTCTGGAGACATTCAAGACCCACCTGGACATGTTCCTGTGCAACCTCACCTAGGCGTTCCTGCCCCAGCAGGGGGATTGGACTAGATGAGCTTTTGAGGTCCCTTCCAATCCCAAACATACTGTGATACTGTGATACTGTAATCTGAAGGAGGGTGAATGGAAAAAAAAATCCGTTTGCTGTAGTAATTCCACCCAATTTTAACATAGGTCTTGGCTTATGTCTAAAAAATTGCCTTAGACATTAAATACTCCAAAATGTTAAGGGAATCTATTGTGAGACAAATTTTAAGAGTGTGTGTGGTTGACCCTTGACATTTACAGAGAATTAATATTTTTCCTCTGACAGATTAATCTTTCTTTAGTGAACTTTAGTTCCCAGGAAGATGTAAAAAACACCATTTTGGTGCCTTTCATTACCAGCTTGTCCATATGAAGGTTTACCTTCATGGGCACCTATCCCAGAAATAACCTAGGTATGAGGCAACTGATGGAAATGCTCTCCCAAGTCTGGCAACTGCATTATTCTGATCATACATCTTGTGTTTGTGGAATCACAGTAGCTACACCTCCGTGTTTTGTCAGTTTACCTAAGCCAAGCTTTCTGAATTGTTAGGTTACATCATATTATTTTGTGAGATCTTGCAGAATATATGATAATGTTTTCTCTGCTTGTGTCAAGGCTAGTAAAATTTTTCAAAGAACAATTGTTTTTTTCCCTTGCCGTATATTTTGGGACCATTTTTTTCTTGGTTAACAGAGGTTAGTGCAGGAGAATGATCCCACAGTTGGTGGAGAGAGCCAAAACATACTGTTAGGAGAGAGGTTTCCCAGTTATTCTGAAGACTATAACTATACAGTCGCCTTTAACCACAGCTAAATTTCAGTTAGGGTAGATTGGTTACACTTGCAAAATGGCCACTGAGGTAAGGACTGCATAAAAACTTTGGCAATAAAGGATTTCCTGTTAGGGTGGACCTGACGTCAGTGTGTTGGGTTTTGTATGTCATTCAATACATGGGATGGCTGGGGTCAAGTGAATGGAGTCAAAATGCCCTGCTCACTGATCCCAGTGAGCTACGTGACTTCTGCGAGATGCTAGTACTCCCTGAAGTAGGAGCAGCCTTAGAGCTGGAGCTGAAGTTAAGGCTAGGAATAGTGAAGGGCTTGAACAATTCTAAAATTGATTTCTTAGTCTTCAAAAAAGTTGAAAGATCCCCTTTTGCAGATTTATGCAATCTGATGTGCAAGAGAGAAAAATATTCATATCGAATCTTTAGTCATCCAAGTTCTGAGTCATGTGAGTAACAATTTATTCATGTTCATTTAGTGAATACATGAGCTTCAGAGAGATCACTCATGACTCTAGACTTGGACAATCAGGTCTTATTTATGTAATAGCTTGAAGAGTGAGAAAACAAAGCACTGTCTTTTCTAATATTTCCTTCCTGTATAATTTATTTACATTTTTTATAAACATTGATTAGCACAGATGTTCCTAATAAGATTTTCACATCTGATCTGAATACGTTTTTTTGTTACTTTGCCCTTGAGAAACTGGAAAAGACGAAAAAAGATTCCTTGGTCCCCAATTTCCTTTAAAGAAAAAGAGAGATTTTATTTATCGTGTGAACGAAAAGATATTTGTGGGTAGATCTTGTGCGTGTTCTTTGGCTGAACTACCTTTTAGTCAGAAACAAAGACGTAACTCCAGAAACCAAATCTTAATCACCATGTGGTATAGCATTACTTTACCAAGTTATTTTCATTATGTATGAGATGGAATAAATATTAATACTAACCTTGGGCAAGAGACTTTAAAATCATTTCAGAAATAATGGTGTAAGTAAGTACAGTGACAATGAGCTCATTGTCTAGCTTTAAGTATCTTATAAGAAGCAAACTTAATCAGGAAATGCTAGCAGGCTTTTCCATGAAGAAACAGTTCAAGGACTACTAGTGCAGTCCTGCAAACTTCTCGTCTACACAGACACTGGCTCACTGTGACAGAGTTCCCTTGATGATGGGGCTCTAGAGAACCCATGGCAAAATGACCAGTGGATCTAGCTTCATACTTACAGAGTTAAAAATTAATGAAAACATTTAAAAATAGCACATAAATAAATTACTTTTACTTCCTCAGCACTGCTAACTCATTAATTTGCAGGATTATTTTCCTGTGGACTGTGTTATTCAGGACCAAGGAAAAAGACTCCAGGGAAATTATAGCTCTTGCATTTCATTTCTAGAAGAGCAGAGAAGTACATTTTACATTGTGAAGTCCATCTTCCATGCTTGGAAACATCTGTAATCTGACCAGGCTCAGAACATTGAATTTCAAATTTGAGCATTTCTTTCTGAGGGGCAAACAGTAAAACATATAATAATGACCACTACTTAGATTATTAGCCTTTTATTGGAAACACCCACTTAATTACTAAATATATGATACACAAGAAAACAGCTTATTATTATTATAGAACAGTGGAAACCCTGTTTTCAGAACAAGCCATTATCCAGTTGTTCTGTTACTCATTTGGGAAGGCAAACATTCAAGATAAGATAAGGTCTGTCATTCCGTATAAAGATTTTAGGATATTTTGGGAAAGTCTCAATGCCTCTTACAGTTTGGGCTTGCTTAAGAGCTCTTCAGAGAGGAATGCTTTGCTTATTGGCTAACAAGGAAACACGGGGGCCTGTCTCAGGGTGAACAGATGAAGTTACTCAGGACAGGCAAACTAAATGTCCTTTGCACCTGAGGTTAAGCGATATGCACTGAAAGACAACCAGTAGCTGAGACTTGGTTTTCAAGATCTTCATCAGGGCAACAAAGCACTTAGGCTACATGTTCAGCCCTAATAAAGGATTAAATATTCACACAAAGTGGAAGGGATGCCATTAAAAATAGTGTGTATCAGTTCTGAGCCAGCATCCTCCTTCTACCCACTGATATTTGAAACAGGAAAATGGAAATTAAAGTCCGTATCCACCCTTCATCTATAACAAGTTGAAATCACTTCAGGGTGTAGAAGGAAACAAAGCAGGTCTCCTACATACAGGAAAAATGTTCTAATTGCTCAGTTAGTAGACAATAAAAGGACAGCATATTCATTTGTACATATTTTATTGATCTGATTGAAGAAGGATTCATTTAGATTAACGAGAACTGAGATGGAGTTTAAGGTTGCTAACTCTTTGGTCTGGCACTGTTTTTATGTACTGGTACGAGTCTTGCCATCTACTCTGAGTTTGCAGAGCAATGGCTCAATAGCAGGCTTAAATGAATAGTTGACTTTAGAAAAGAGAAAGATGACTTAAATTAAACTTGAAGAGGAGTTTCAATTCAATGTCTGTATTTTTTTTTTTTAATATGAAATATTATACTATTTCACCAGCTCAGCTCTGAATTACACACAGTTATGTGAAGCTGAAATTTGGCTTGTTTTGGTTTTACTGATACAAAACTTGCACAAAAAGAGTTTGAAGTTCTAACTCAAAAACTGATGTTTAGAAGAGTGCACTGAGGTATAACATTTTATAGTCATCATTGTACTTAAATCACTTCAGCAATACACCAGGCTTCCAGGATTGCTAAATGGAGTGGAAAAAATAACTTAATTATGCAACTGAGGGCAAAAGCAAATTTACTTCGCCTAATTTTAAACAAAGAGAGAAGTAATATTTAAAATTTGAAAAGGACTCAAGATATAAGCTTCAAACTTTAGTTAGGGTATTTTTAAAATGTCTCTCTGTTTCTTAAGAAAGCACATCATTAAGCTTTCCAGTTGTCTTAATGTTAGAAGATAAGATTCACCCTCTGTTCACATTTGAATGCAATATTTCTTGTTAATAGCCTATTTGGGAAATCTAATGTCCTGCTTCCCAAGAAGAATGTGCAACCAAGAACAAGAGTCTCTGTACAAATAAATACTGGAGAAAACCTGAAAGGCATAGAATTTCACAAGTATTTCTCCAACTTATGATCTTAAGAAGGTGAGGTCATGCCCAAAGAAACAACTGTTGTGTCTGTCTCTGCAACCCTGTGCTGTTGCTAGAGGCTCTGGCCTAAAGGATTCATGGAAAAAAAGATCTGTTAGGAAATAGAGATGGAGGAATTAACTCCTAACATCTAAGAAGTACAAAGATTATGCTGTTGAGTCAGAAGCTGAAGAACAAGATATGAGGATAGCATAGTACCAGCAGACATTTTATTGTGGTGCTCCAAAAGGTACAAGAGCTTTTGTTTCTCAAAAGGACCCACTACAGTCTAACAGAAAAACTGAGCAAGTGTGTCAGGCTGACTTCTGCCCCAGCTCCCTCTTTGAAAGCACCAGAACCTTCTAAATCAATGGACCATTATGTTTATGCACAAATCCCTTGGTCAACAGGCAGTGCCCTTGGCCAATGAAGCACCTTGGATGACAGAAGTTTCTAGACTGCTACCATAAATTATCACAAGCTCAGATTCAACCAAGGTATAAATGGAGCCCGCTGGAGACCTGCTTTGGGTTGGTCTTCCTTGGAGCTGCCAGTCTGCAGTTGAAGACTCACCTCCTTAGATTTGGGCTGCTGTCTAAGGAAACTTCCTTAAGGACTGAGAAACCTTGCCTTATTGGTGAGTGATTTTATCTTTGGGTTACCCTTGAGAGCCTTCATTTTTTTTTTTTTTTTTTTTTTTTTTTTGAGTGAGTAGATAGGCATTTTGAATCATCATTCTGAAGTTCTGGGATCCCCCAAGTCCCAATTGCCTGTGTAGCATTTGAACTCCCAGTCAGTATCTGAATCTGTGTTTTATGATGTTGTCGGAATGCTGTTCCTAGTTGATTCTCTGCTAAACAATTCTAGTTAGGGTAAAGTTTTTTTGGAGCTTATCACCTGCATAAATTGATTTTTGGGGTGCTTCCATGACAGTAAGATAAACGTGACAATTATTTAGAACTATGTAGTCAGATAAGGAATAACAAAACCTTTGCCCAGGCTCAAGATTTCTCCATTTTCCATGCATACAGTTTCATTTCATTTTAATTAAAGTTCTTACTGCAAGATATAAAGTCCAACTATAATAATGGAAACAAGATGTTTAGCAATTATTCTAAACTTCACTTACTAAATGTGGGGGTAGATCAGTTTATCTTTATGATTGAGGGATGAGCACAAAATTCACAAGTGGTGAAGCGCAGAGAAACCATCAGTGCCAATTACACAAGGCTATATCCCTTGAGTGAAAATAAATTGGTTATTCCAACCACCTCACATTGCATGTTTGATTTATATCATCTCATCCTCTCTCTTTATATTTATTATAATGTTTTCAATACTTTCAATTACCTGTGCTGGTTACTGTCCTTGGGTTTGCACCTAAAATAATTTTCTATCTAACTGATAAAGCATTGACAGGAGAGATTTACAACATTGATAATAATAAAAAATTGTGCATGGTGTTATAATAGTGTGTAGATGAAGTTCTTAGGGAGATGGTTTAGCGACAGTGTTAGGTTAACGATTAGACTCAGTGATCTTGAGGGTCTCTTCCACATAAAATGATCCTATGATTCTAGAACTGTTGCCCTCTGAAGATCTCAAAGCACTTATAAATGTTGATTAAGCAGGAGGAAGCAGATGGATCTAGAAACCTAGCTGCCGTAAAAAGAACTGGCATTAAATTTTTCCTTAAAATGTGATTAGACATGTCTAAGATCTTAGGCGATGACAAAATACAAGTTACTGTTGTAAAATGGCTGTGTGGCTATATCCACTGTGAAGAAGCTAAAAAGGAGAGAATACATAGTTCTATATAAAAACACAAAGGTATTGTTACACTATTCCTAGTAAAAGGCAGTCATAATCTGCCAGGTCTTTAGAGCACCATGCAATTAAAGAAGATGGTCATGAATCACAGGAGTCAAGCAAGACCTCCTTTAGCCTCTACATCAACTACCATGAAAGAAAGACACTTAGAAGTTGAAATACCATCAAGCTATTTTCCACCTTCTCAAAGACATTTAAGAGAGGCTGGGGCTGTTGCATTAAAATATTTCACAAGGCGTAGACCACAGTGGAGATTTTTTGAAGCATCAGTAAGTTTGGAGGTTTCAGTTTTGGGATATTTCAGTTTCCTTCTGATCTCTGCAAAGATCCTTGAAAATATCCCAAATGGAATTTAAGACTGTTCTATGCTACAGTGCATGTGCCTACATTTTTTTTCTGCCAATGGGAAGGCAATACCCAATTTCATACTGGGTCTGTTTCCTGACCAATGCTAACGCTCAGTTGTACCCAGAGCCACCTGGGGAAATACCTGCTGACTTAGGTCAAAATTGTCCAGCAGTTCAGGTGGTGGCTATTTAATGCTGGAGAACATTCACTGGCACTTATTAGTTTACCAGTACACATGGAACCCCTAGTACCGAGGAACCCTAAATTACAGCTCTTTTCTGAGTTACTTTGGTGAATACACTAGATTTTGTTGTGCATGGACTTGCTCTGATACACTGCCACATTCTCTCAAAGGACAAATTAAGGCACAGCTAGGCAGATTCAAAGTAAAAGTGGTTTTAGGAAAAAACTTGGTTAAAAATATATATATATATATATATATATTTGAGTTTAAAAAATATATAGTAATACAGATATTGGCCAAATTTGCCTTCAAAAAAGCAAGATGAAGTTTTCTCAATAGCACTGTGGTTTTTTGTTTGTTTGTTTTTGTCAGCATAAACATATTGTAAATTAGCATCAAGAGAAACAAGAAAAAATATTTTGAAAAACTGGAAAAACATTTCATTAAATGAGTTACTTTTACAATTTCAGTCTCCAGGACATAGTCAACAGAGAGACATCAGAGATGGAATGAAGCTGTTAAAGTGGCATTAAAGATTAAACAAACCCCATGACAAAACAGTGTTTGGGTACAGCCTGTTTTCCATGTGAGTTTGAATGTGATGTGTCCCACGGAGAAGCAGTGTGACCAGGACATTGTTTGAAGCATCTCTTGTCATCAGTGAGGTTGGACTGAGCCAGGAACACCCCTGAGCAGGACATGCTTGGCTAGCAATAACAGCTGTGAAAATTTGCAACAGGCCTTAAAACAGGATTGTGAGGAAGTTGGGAAAGTGGCTGAACTGAGCAATTGATGGACTGATCTATGTTCTTGTCTCCCTGATGTGAATGGGACTTTTGCCACTGGTCTCAGTGATGTCAGGACTTGTCTCATCTTATTTTGTTTTCTAAGTTTTATCTACAGTTTCCATTAGGCTGGCTACAGTTCAGGAAAAATTGCTGAACCAGTGGATGGCTTCTCAGTTTTGCCTTCATAATTCATCTCAGTAAGATCATTCTTCATGAAAAACTATTGCAATCACTTCAGCACAGAATAATACTCATTACTGAGGCACTATTTGTAAGAGACACAAATATTAAAACTAAGATTCAGTCCTCTCCTTCCAGAACAAATCTTTATACCTTATGTTTACCATTTCCTTTCAGGTTTATTCCTCTCCTATAGCAGCCCCCAGTCTCACACTTCTAACTGACTGAGAATGCTGTTTTTCTTTAGGAAAAAAAGCTGTCAAGTTCTCTTTGGAGCTGGGTCTCTTTATAAAGGGTTGGCTGAACTTTGCAAACTTTACCAAAGGGGGAACCCTTTCCCACAATCCATTTCAAGACCAACCCCTTTGATGTCACAGCTGGCTCAAGTAAACTCATTTCCTCCTTCCCTAATGTGTGTCTGATGCAAATTTGGCAAGCGTCTCTCCCTGCTGTTACTGCTGCCTGTTTTGAAACGAGGCCAAGTGCAATGTTTAATGTGAATGTTTGGTTTGGCCTAATCATCTGTGCTTTGTTTCACTGGTACTCCGCATTATATATTTATATATCCAGATCCATCTATAGAGATCTATAGGCAATTTTTCTCGTCTTTGCCTCCTCCTCTGCAAATAATTCACACCACATGTTTTCAGTTTATTCCTTTGTGGTCTACTCCACCCAGTTCCTAAATCAGTAAATCATCTTCATGCTTCTTCCCACACTGAATGAAAGCAAGTTCTCAATTACAGAGGCAGAATAGAGTTTTTAAGCCTTTGTGGTAGATGTTGATTAGTTTCTTGGTAGAGAAGGTTTTGGAATGGCAAGCTTTGCCCAATATTATACATATTGCTTTAATATCAATGACAGTTGGAAGATGTGAGGCACAAGACAGGAGCAGCTTCTGAAGGAAATGACATGGCACATCAAAATTGTGCAGACCACTTACTTTCCCTGACAGGAACATGCTGATTACAGGAGGACCTTACCAGTTGCAGGAAATGGAATGAGCAACCCCAGAAATGGAGATGTGAGGCTGCAGGGCAATGTGTCTTGTGGGTCACATGTGGGATTCACACCCTTGCGGTCTCCTTCAAAACCTCTGTGCAAATTTGATGCAAGGATTAAAATTTGATTCTAAAATTAAACCTGTATTAGTAAATTAAACAGTACCAGGGGTTGTTCCTGGGCCCTGGGGCTTGATTGTTTCTGTTGCTGTACTGTTGGAATGGGCCTTGGCATTGCTTTGGCCCAAGTCAAGCCAGATTCTTCCAAACAGTGCCGTGTATTGTTCAGGGAACAGTGGGGCTAGATGCCATTCACATTAAACAAACATACAGCCCTCACCGTTTTAAAAGATAAAACAGTTTAAGATTACAGCCCTATAATTTTTCATGTTGCTTGGCATCTGTGCCAGAGAAGGTACTGGAAATGATTAATTTACCAACACAGACATAACCTAAGAGACATTTTTACAGTATCTGGCATTAAACACCTTCTTTACTGCCTAAATGCAGGAACAAATGCTTCCCTCTGCATGTAGTTAAGAGAGACGTATCTTCTGACTCTTCCTTTTCTCTGAAAGGAAATTCAGAGCACCTGAGGTAGTCTGCACTGACTCACCAAATCCACTCTGGAGTACTCTACTCTTCTTCATTGACTATAGAAAAGGTGCAGGTTCCAGCTCTCAGCCAGTAACTTTGGGATCTGATACATATGCTACAATTGAAGTCTCTGGCAAATAAATAATGAGACAGAAAACAGGGATGCTCCTGAATATGGATAAATAATAGTATGATACACCAACGTGGTGGCTAGCTGCCAGCTGCTCTGTTATTCACCCTCCTTAACAGGACAGGGAGAAAATAGGATAGAAAACTCATGGGTTGAGATAAGGACAAGGAGATTCACTGGCTAATTACCATCACAGGCAAAACAGACTCGACTTGGGGAACATTAATTCATTGCCAATTAAAATAGGTTTGGATAGTGAGAAACAAACAAAAAATAAAGCCACGCCTTCTCCCCACACATTATTCCCAGTCCCCACATCACGGAATCATAGAATAGTTTGTGTTGGAAGGGACCTTCAAAGCTCATTCAGTTCAACCCCCTGCAATGGGCAGGGAAATCTTCACCCACATCAGGCTGCTCAGAGCCCTGTCCAGCCTGGTCTTGGATGTCTCCAGGGATGGGGCATCCACCACCTCTCTGGGCAACCTGGGCCAGTGTTTCATCACCCTCAGTGTAAAAAATTTCTTTCTCATGTCTAACCTGAACCTCCCCTCTTCTAGTTTAAAACCATCACCCCTTGTCCTGTCATAACATGCCCTTCTATATAGTCTGTGCCCATTCTTTTCAGAGGCTCCTTTTAAGTACTGAAAGCCCACAATAAATTCTCCCCGGAGCCTTCTCTTCTCCAGGGTGAACAACCCAAACTCTCTCATCCTGTCCTCACAGCAGAGCTGTTCCAGCCTTGGAGCATTTCTGTGGCCTCCTCTGGATCCTCTCCAACAGGTCCATGTCTGTCCTGTGCTGAGGGCTCCAGAGCTGGACACGGGACTCCACGTGGGGTCTCACCAGAGCAATTAATCTCCAACGTTTCTCCCCCGAGGGGTGCAGGGGTGTGATGGGGGTTGTGCTCAGTCCATCCCAGCCCCTCCCTGGGCTGCAGGGTGGGTCTGTGCTCCAGGGGGTCTCTCCAGGGCTGCAGAGGATCCCTGCTCCAGGCCTGCAGCACCTCCTGCCCTCCTCCTCTGGCCTCGGGCTCCATCCGCTGCTGCTCCCTCCTCAGCTTCCTCCTCCTCTGCCTGGGGTGCCTTGGGACCTTTTGGAAACCTGTTTTCCCCACAGTGTCCCCAGCTTGGCTGAACTGGCTGTGTCCATCACTGGGCAGCCCAAGCCTTTCCTCACAGAGGCCCCTGCAGCCCCTCGGCTACCAACACCTGAACACAAACTCAATGTAACCAACGTAACCAACCTCTCAACAAAAAGCCAATGTTATGCAGGAAGGTGAGGAGAGGATTTTACACTCCTATACTACAACTTTTTTTTTCTTTTTTTTCCTTTCTTTCTTTCTTTCTTTTTATTTATTTATTTATTTATTTATTTTTCTGGAAGCCAAATGGCCTTTGACCACTAATCCAAGCAAATCTCAATGGTACACTCAACTGAATAGAACTAAAAAGTGCTCACCATGACTTCACAGAAATGGGAAGGACTTACAAGGTTCAGGTCATGCACAAGAGTCGATCAATATTGCTGGTCTTTGATATTAAGATCGTGAGTTAGAGCCCTAATATTATTAGTTGGGCTTGAAACCTCCTAGATTTCCTAGATTTTTTTAATGGGCACATTTGAGGAAATAATGACCCTGCTAGTCCATTATAGGATGCATACAGACCCCAGTCCAAAGCTCTTCTGAATAACAGGAGAGAAAGTAGCAGGAAGGTGAGAAGCTGGAACGGTTGACAGAGACTTATTACAAAGTTAGAAGGTCATTGTGTTTACATGGTGCCAAGGGTTAGTTCTCAAACCAAAAAAACACAGACCGCTGAACACCAAAGAACTGTGACAGAGCAAGGCATTAGTGCTCTACTTCTGATCAGCTATCCAAATACATTTTCTGTTATCTTAAATTGAAGTTATTTACATTCGTATGCACTCACCGTCTTCAGTCGACATCAGGAAGGGATTAGTGTGGGAGGAAATGTGAACTCAAGGAGTGAGATCCTCAGCTATGAATGAAGAACATAGGCGCATGTGTGTCCACAGAGCAGGAGGAACAAAACGTCCCACAGGAGAAGTACAGTAATAGTCACTTTTAATTGGCTAATTGGATCCAATTGTTTATTTTTGATGAGTCAGTCCTGCCTATCTCATTTACTTTTCATCGGTTTTCATTGGTTGTATAAGAATGTAAAGAAGTACAGTGAACTGTTTGACTAACCTCTACAGGAAAAAGCACTTTAATAAAAATCGCAGCATTTAATTGGACAAGATCAGTTTTGATAATCTAAAGTCGAAAAACTATTAAAGAAAATTGATATTTTTCAGTTTAATAAGGTGACTGTGTTTCTTTCTGATTCATGCACAGAGTATACTTAATGTATTTCAATTTCATTCTGACATTAGAACACCAACGGCAAGAGAAAGATAGCTGTTTTATTATATTGAATATTTGAGTTTTACTAGATGAACAATATAAAAGAAAAGAGCTGTTCCTGAGTTAGATTCTTGGGAACTATTAGCAGCTGTATTTTTTTTTCAATTTCAGCTTCAGTTCAGGGAAAAAAAAAACATTTAATTTTGGAATTTCCTGCAGAATAGACATTTCTGCTTTTGACAAGGCATAATGGGAAATTCTTTGGGACAGGAGCTATTATTTATAGCAGGTTTGCTTAGGACACAGTGACTACAGTTATACTGATCAGTAGGAATGACTGGAATGGATATAGATCAAATAATAATTTATGAGTTGGGTAAATGATCAGCAGATCTCATACCTGACAATTTTAATTATCTGCTGTAGTTATTCTAATTCCTATAAGTCAGTAGCAGTGACTACATCATATTTATTGCCTGTTAAGCACGAGGCATTTTAAAGAGACTTGCAGAATGCAAAGCATATATGACTTTGTGATGACGTTACTTACATTTGTGAGATTGAAATCAGACTTGGGTTTGTGACACAGAAGTCAGTGCACAAATATGGTCTACTTATGGCATGAGGAAGAAAATTACAGTAATGTCATAGTTGTGCCGGAACCAGTCTTATTTGTTATTCATAGACACTAACTGATCACAGCTTGTGAAACAGAATTAAGGATGTGTTTGAAAGAATTTGCAGTTTTCTAATGAATAATATTAAAGGCAGAAGAGCAAGCTATGCAAATGTAAGAAAAAAAAATAAAAGGCAATATCTAGAGAGATTCAAACTTGGTTAAGCCACATGTTCTTCAAAGAACTTGAGCCCCAGAACCAGAGAAAAGTGGAAATGGCATCGAAATTCCTGAGGCCAAGTACAAATGTGATGAAACTAAAATCAGAAAAAAATCAGAAGAGCAAAGACAAAAATGAGATCCAACTGTAAATGAATGCAGGGCAAAATTCTATAATGCATTATTGTAAGAGAAGGGTATAATATTCATATGATACTCAATAGAGAGGAAAAATGATTCACAGATAAAGCTGAGAAGGCTTAAGCCCTTTTTTCCTAAATTCTGATTTTGATACTGGATGAACTGGTTGAACAGGCTTCCATGAGTTGAGTACCCCCTACCCAGGCTTTAGGAAATTCTTGCTGGGCTACTTAGGTGACTGGACAAAGAGATTTTTGAGGAAATCTCAAGGAAGTGGAAAACAATTTAATATTGTTTTGTGAAGAATTAATAATGTTTTAGACCCTACTTTCCTCTTACTTTAGGAGAGAAACAAATTTTTGTTGTTACCCAGTGGGGATGGTGCAAAAACTAACTGTCTTAAATCACAGCAAAGCTGATTTAGGTTTGGCAACAGGAAAAGGCTTTTTATAATAAGGAAAGTTAAGTTCTGGAATAGATTGCCAAGGCAAATGTTGACATCTCCATTACAAGGAAGTTTTAAAAAATATGGGAGAAAAATATCAGGATAAATTCAGACAGTTAATCTGGCATTTGGAATACACCTGAGTACATAATTTACAATCCTTTGTCACCTTTACACTTGGTCAAATCATATTACTTCGTGTACTGCTGGGGAGCTGATGGGATACAAATCTGCTCTACCTTTCCTAAAATGTATATTGCTGTGCACTTATATAGGGAGAGTATGAGGGGAAATTTGCCAGGATATTGCTATTTCCACATATACACACACACATATACGTATGTTTCTATATATATGGAAATAGCATTATCATGACAGAGTAATATTTTCACATGGAAATGGCAGCTGCTTTTACCTACAACAGGAATGTTTAGCAGGGCTTTCATGATATGCACATGTACACCAGGGACTTTTAGTAACTCAGTTATTGAATTTAAGCAGCCTGGTTTATTTCAGCAATCAGACACAGCTTTCCTAGTTTCATCAAATTTCTTTATTTTTTACCTAAAGAAAAGGAATTTTTTTTTTAAACAGTACACCATCAAAATTACTTTTAAATTTCACTGAGGCTTTAAAATTCCCAGCCTCAGGAATGGTTGTGTATAGAAGCTGAACACATGAAAATCTCCAGTAGCAGCAAGAAATTCACAGACATGTTGAACAGAAAATGTGAGAATTTTACGGCTTTGTCACTGGTAGATAAATTGATCTGGAAAAAATAGAAATAATCTGTTTTTCACCACTTTAAATGGAAATCAGACTGGATCTGTCAGTAACAAGTTCTAGAGAATTTCAGACTCTTCATTCACCAGATGCCTCAGATCACCTGGGCAGAACTGGCTTCACTTGATTAATGCCTGACCACCACCTGGTATTACTGCAATAAAATAAGTGAACTGTGAAATTCTGAGTGTCCTAACAGACAGTGGAGTCAAATTGTAAAGGGAAAAGCTGAAATGCCACCTAGGTAACAAAAGTACGATCTAGGCAGGTTGTAGCCACTAACTTTGGAAGATCCACCTCCAAATACGCCAGTCGACTACAGCCCCTCCAGCTGTGCTACAGCAGTATCCAGCTGTGAGCCAAGCTGAGCACTCTGACTTCAAAGTATGGTCCTTCCTGCGAACGCCCACATCAGCCTGGGAGAGCTGGGTCCTAGACCTGTCTTTGGAGCTGAGCACCAGGAGCTCAGCACAGAGTTTACAACCTGCCCATGCTCTTCCCTCCAGGAGAAATCCTGTAAATCCACCCACCGCTTAGCTTTCTGACCTCACTGCCATGTTGCAGTGCACTATATGGATGTTAACTGTGTTTTCCAAGCTGTAGCTCAGGCACTGCCAATATCTGGATGCATGTCTTGAGGGAACTGAACCTCTCTGTATCTATTCCTTTATCTTTTACAAATAATATAGAAAGAGTTTACCCACTTTACTGGATTGCTTTGAGACTGAAGTAATTGTTGATGTTATGTGACTTTGAAAAGGTAAATGGTAAGCATTATTATTTGAGCATCAGTCTTGAGCTACAAAAAAACCTCTTCTGCAGTTAGGGATCTCTAAAGAAGAGATAAATTCTGTGATGAAAGAGAGGCCTTGAGCACAGATGTGAAATCGCTTTTGAAACCTGTGTGATCTCCCCACCTGCACATCTGTCTCCACCTGCTCAGCAGCCCCTGCTGTCACAGAACAGAAAACATTTGGCTTTTCTGCCAGTGCAACAAAGTGAAATGGTGTGCACTAAAAATCCTCAACCCCTCTCTGCATCTGCCCTTGCCGTCTGTGATATACAGGCTGTGTGAACCCCTCTGAGAACATTTTTCTTACCTCCTGAACAGGTGTTGTAAGAAATGCAATGGAATACATCACCTCGTGGGAATCTGTGAGTGTTCTCAGTATGTGCAAAGGGGGCAGCAACATCAACATTTCGATTATCACCGTGAAAGCAGAATGAATCTCTTCATTTTCAACAGGATTCAGACACAGTAGAAAGAAGATCTCCATCAAGCACTCCATGTATTAAGTGATCACTCATACCACAGATGCTTTATTCAGGGTTATTGAGTTGTGAGTTCATTCTAATCCATCAGTAAGGACACATTGAGAAGGTGGTGACCAAAGAAACAGATGCATAGCCATAAACATGCATGGTTTCCCCATGGAGTATTCCTGCTTGGAGTGAGATTGTCAAGGACAACAAATACATGGATATTTTGGCAAACTGTGATGCACGGTGAGGGGGGCACCACCTCTCTTTGGCCTAGTACTTCAAAAAGGGGATTATTTCTGTCACAGATACAGGGCAGTGTTTTTACTAATAGTGCAGAAATATGTCACCAGAAACTGGGAAACAGATCCATGGAAAAGCATTGATGCTGCTTGAGCCCCTGTACCTTTAAACCACGACCTCAGCCCTCTGCCTCTTATGAGGTTATAACTTGATTAGTCCTCCATCACCACAGAGCTTTTTAATGTAGACAAGACTTTAATTGCTGATAGAAAACATTAGTGTTTTCTCATCTCGTATGAAAGAAAACTAGAACAAAACCATACAATTTTTTCTTCCTATGCAAGCCATCATTTATAAGGTTTTGGATGATTGCAATGAAATAAAGAAATGTATCTTCACCTATTATTTTAGTAAATAACAGATTAAGGTTCTTTCTAGTATTTATAACTGTAAACTTAACTCAGTAATCTGGTTTCTTATCTGACTCCTACCTCCTTCGCCTACCTGTTCTTGTACATGGGAGAAGTCAATAGCACTTAACTTCTCTAATTGAAATCAGCCTGCCCATGGATACAGGAGCTGGACTGTAATAATCTGTTCTGCAGAGAATTAATCTCCTGGGAGTGAGGCAGACCTAATTACCAACCTCAGTGGAAAGTCTGGATTTGCTATCGCTGCTTGTGGGCCCAGCTGGAGGAAAAGGCCCAGTATACCATTTAACTAATCTCTTCCTGAAATGTTTTAAACATGCCTAATATTGTATCTTGTGCAATTGGTTTTAGCAGCTCCGGTAACAGGGTAGAGACTCCCATTCAATCACACTTAACATTAAAAGAATCTGGGCCTCCCATCTGGCTCAGAGTGATGGTCTGAAAGTCTCTAGAACTTATGAGTCACCACAAGCTTACGAATGGCATTTAGACTTTAGAATTACAAGTCAGCATTTCTGTGGGCAACAGCTATTTTGCTAGAAAGAAGAGTATCTGCCAATAGCAAACTGGGAGCATAAACTATTTCCCTTGCATGAACAGTGTATCAGCATATCTTTTCAGATAGGGTCATGTCCCATAGGATAAAAGATGGGGAGACTGAAGCCAGCACATGGTTGGCTGGGTTATTTTCCATGAAGGACTCACTTCTTCCTGAATTTGCTTCCATATTTGTTCAGAGTAGGCTGTTTAGCACTGTGAAGATTAATTGCTAACATTAAAAAAGAGTACCAAATCTAGTTCCTAAGTGTAAAATGAGAAGCCAAATGCAAAAGCTGGTTTATGGCAGGCACTCCAGGAAATAAAACTAGCAGCTTTAATGTGAGCTATCCCATGTCTTTTACAAAGTATTGTCTTGATGTGAAAAGTTCAGATTTGAACTTTGAACAAAGCAGCATAAACTCAATGTCTTTTAAAGATGTAGTAATGGTAAATATGACAGCAAATGCCTCATAGATTATAATGTATAATTTTTCATACAAATATGAAATCCATGCAGGATTTATTTACCCTATGTGGACTGAGGGAAACATATTGAATGCTTCTACAGTTTCATTATTTTTGGCCTGATTGTACTTCAACAAATTGTAGAGACCTAATTTTGCAATGTAGTACAGTGGTTCAAATGCAGGAGATGCAGGGGGCAGTGGAGTAGCACGTGATATTTCTCTTATTCTTCACCTGCACTGATTTTAGCTAGAATCTGGGAAGTTTCTTGTTGGGTAAGAACATGTTTCATCCTGAGCCTCCAGAGTAAAGACACAATATAAAATCAGAGATTAGATGTTAATGAAAAGCTGGAGTCTGGTTGATGTCGGATGGTATGTGCAGTGACAGTCAGAAAAAATGACAGATGCCAGCTAAGTTGTATGCTTCACGGATGTGTTCATGTAAGTATATACAAACCTTTCTTTTTTTCACCACTAGGCACTGCTGTATTGATGAACTGACAGCAACCAAAGCCAGCATTTTGGAATGACATGATAATTCAGACCACATTTTCTGCTGCCCTTTCCCCAGTTGTGAAATTGCCCTCTTCCTTTTGAGGTCCAAGATCTCACAACCCCCGTTAGAAACAGGAACTCTGTGTGTGAATGGAAATCAGAGACTTGCATCCTGCTGTGTCCATGCCGAGGTTTCAGCTGAAAGCAGGCAGCAACAAAATGCTTAATAGGAGGCAGCTTGCAAAGCCATGAAAAAGGAAGTAGAAGGAAGAGAGTCTGAAGACCTCTTTAAATAACTGGCTTAACTAATTATGGCTCCATTAGCCAGAGGCACTCCTGACTCTAAAAGCCAGAAACTCCTTAAGACCTCTGTATACAGCTACTAATGCCACTGGAGTTCCTTCTCAATGTCTTGTAACAAAGACAAACTTGTGTAAGGGTGGTAATATCAGTTCCCTTAATGGGAATTTGCAAAACACCCATAGAACAGGGCACTGATGCACAAATCAGACATCGGGTTCGGAATCAGCAAGTTTCATAGTGATACAACAGGCTCAGTTGTTAGTAATAACTTTTTCCCCCCCTAACAGACAGTTCTGTGAAACCAGTCTTCTATTTTTCCCTTAGTGAGCAAATACTGCCTTTGCATCCATGTTTTATTTAGTTTGTTTTACTTGGCTGTATGCAAATCAGACCTCAGCTACCTCAAGAGCCAGCTCTCATTTTACAGTCTGCTCTCCCATGTGCATTTATATGACTGCAGGTATCAGACGAAAGTTGTTGGATTTAATATTTTACTTTATCAATAGAAAGATGACGTCTCTTGTCACACGATAAGGTCATAAATCATTCTGGATTGCTTTATTACTGTGTCAACACTCAGGCATCTGAAATAAGCTTCAAACTCCTTGTTTCTGAACTTGGAGAGACATGCTTCCAGTTTTAGGCTGAAGTGAGGAGCCTTGAGATTATAAGGTTTTGTTCAAGGTGAGCCAAGGCATGAATTCTTTGGTTGCCCTGGGGGTCCCAATCCCTAAGACAGGACCTGTAGGGCTGAGTGAAATGTATTGCCCATTCAGAGCATCCTTGAAAGTCATGACATGTCAGAAGAAGGTATCCCAGAGGGTACCTGTTGGTAGCTTACACACAGCTGACAGCTCACTCAAGAGAAATATGAGAACTACAAGACATGACGGGGTAAATTTTTAGATTCCAGGTATACTTTTGCAACAACAGTGATTCAGACTTTATTCTGACTTATGATGGTCAGATCTTTCTGAGTTTGCTGAAAGTGCTTAATTTCATTGAGGCCACAGTGATACCCCAGTTTTCTTTGCTTTATGCTAGTTCACAAATGTACTATGAATTTATGGAGATGTGGAAACATAGGCAGACAATCCTGTGCATGTCCCAAAATTATTGCAGTCTCTCCAGTCTCTTTCTCCTACACACAGAGATGCTTCTCTGGACACATCCCTAATCTTTCCATGAAGCAATTCAAATACCATTACCAAAATGATCCTTTGAAGTAAAAATGGATATTAATTTGGTTCGTGTAAGAATATATTGTCATAATAAACTGGTCTTAACCATGCTGTTATACACAGTCGCAACATAAGTAATAGAAATGAACCAGTAAAATAAATTATCATTAATTTTCTCTGGCTTCAGAGGAAATTGCTTGTATACTTTGGAAATAAAACCCTCAGTGTGGTGAAACATGAACGTTGCCCAGTCAGAGGAGATCATGGGAGAACACATTAAGATTTTATTGAGGCTTCCCTCTCTTGAAGGCCTTCTAGAATTTAACTAAAATAAAAGCATGTTGCAGTTTTCTGGCAAAAAAAAAATTGAAATGATAAAAGAGAAAATGACATGACTATGACTGAAACCAGGAGAGGGCTGACAGAGTTGCTCTTTGGAGGGTAAGCACATTTGTGATGAAAGAAAAACTATGGTCTATGATTTTCAGCTAAGAAGCACTAAAGTTGATTAAAAAATCTATTATTCAGTAACTGCTTGAAAAGACAATTAGAGCTCTTCCGGGAATGCAGAGAAACCTTTACATCCTTTTACAAACATATGCATTTTAAAGCCTGATTTCATCACAGTGAGGTAAATATTAGCTGAGATAGAACTGAAAGTCTCTATCAGTATCACTGCTGAAGTATTAAAGACTAGTGCTACAGAAATTCATAAAATAATTATGAATATGCAGAAGTATTATAAGATTGAGGAAGACGTGAATGTGGCATATTTCTGGCAGGGCCATTTCAATAATGGATTTTTAAGTAAAAAATCTCAAACCTAAAAAACATGCAGAGAAACCCAAGAAGATATAGATGTGGATTTTTATGAAGAAACAACAGTAATCACTTTATGTTGACTAGGAAAGGATTGTTTGATTCAAGCATTTTGGCCAAATAGTTTATCAAAATCTTCCCCTCTCAGAACAAAACAACAAAAAAGAAGGAATATTTAATTTGATGGGATCCTGGAGACCTGGTTTAAGGCTGCACAACTGGCATAAAGATCACCACACTCATTGCCCCGTGGGATTCCTCCCTGTGCCTTGAAACGGGCTCTGCTTGTGATTAAACCTTCTGACTATTTACCTCTTTCTGATGCCGGCAGGAGAAGAATTTGGATAAAAGATTCAAATTTACTGTCAGGCTTTTATAAGAACTTGCTGGTCTTTGCTGAGGTACCTTTGGTTTTCCTCACTAACTTTCTCTGTGATGTGTCTCTGCATCCACCTTTCACTCTAAAACAAACATCGCTTGTTGCTGCTTAAGCACCACTACATTGTGCTTAAGCACAACAGTAGAATATTTTTAGGTAGCTTTTAGAAGACAGGCTTAGTGGGAGCTGAGAAAGAAAGGAGGGAAAGTCCTCTCCTTCCCTGCTTCTTATCTCTGAGGGAGGGTGGGGCTGCGTTTTATGTATTTTAAACAATCCAGCTACAGCTGTGAAACTGGTGATAGAAATGCTTATCAAAGGGCCTTGGAAATGCTTGCAATTTGTGCAAGTCTCCCCAAGGAGAGGAGGGGGAGGAAGGAATTCCACGGTAATCCATGTTATAGAAAATGCTCAAATGTATGTAATGCTGATTATTACCACCTGCTCAGCCTCTTCTATGTTACAACCCTCTTGGGAGAGGCATACTTAAGGGTCTTGTCAAAAAATGTCAACTTTATTTTTTTCACCAGATGCAATAACTTTCCTTGAAGACCGCCTGCTCTGGATCCCACGTGAAAATACCATTAAGCCTTCAGAGAAGGGTTTTGGGGATGGCAATCGATTTGGGACTAGTTTACAGCTGTTGCAGAGCTTTGAAGCGCCCATTGCTCCCCCTGTGCCTTGCTGAAAGGCAAGGCTCCGGGAGATACTATTATCTGTCATTCCTTCTTTATTAAATAAAATACAAATAGGAAGCACTTGATTTGACTATGATTTCTTTTAATTAGAACCCTGAAGCCATCCTTTTCCCAGAGGCTAATGCTGTTAGATAATCTTGAACAATGTCTACATTACAAAATGGGCAATTCAGCCACTTTTTGACTACGGTTACGTGTGACAAATGAGTTGACAGGAGGCATTAGGAGGTGCCTCCCATGAGCCAGGAACAAGGATGTTATACGTTTGTACATAAAGAAGCCAGGGAAGGTGTTTCTGGCCTCAGTAGCCTGGAAACAAAGAGAGTGTGTTACCAGGATTTCTGACAGCTATAAAAAAGTCCTTTCACCTTTGTGCTTTGAAATGATGCTGTCAGTGATATTCACAGTTCTGCTGAATCCATTCCATTGTTTTCCTTTTTTTTTTTTTTTTCTTTTTTCTTGGTAATTCCTTTTGCCTTTTGTAGCAAAAAGCAAGTTGAAGTAGGTTATGCCTATTTAAAGGATTTCAAGTGGTAGCCAAATGCCAAAGAATAGATCAGACCTGTGCGTCTTTGGTGTTTGCATGTCTGTCCCCACCAGCACACTGCCTACTGTTGATCTGTTCTTCAGATTGGCCCCTTGCAAGGTTTTAGTTCTTTGTCTGGTTAATGTTTAATGCTACATGCATTTGAAATGAGGGTCAGGGTGCGGTCACTGCTCGTAACTAACTGAGTTTTCTTCAGACTTGTGGTGGTTTCACAGTGGCAAGCTTTGAAAAGCACTTTCCTTTGAGCCTGGAGCAGGCAACTGCGAGTGGAAGGCTTCCATCTATGTATCTGGAGGCCCCAGGCTCAGATTCTGATATTGATGCTGACTCCCCATATGGCCTGAGGCAAATATCCCACTGTCTCAGGGTCATGCACAAAAAATTCCACAATTTTTTCTTCTTTCCTTTTGTGTTTTGTGTTGTCAGTTATATCATGAGCTTTTCAGGTCTCAGATGGAGGACTTTTAGTTAATGTTAACATCTTAGACATCATTGTAGTCAAATAGCAAGTGGAAAGACAGAAAGATGTCCCTCAAGCTTTGAGGGAGTTAAACAAGTTATTCATTCTGCAAGCAGCCAGGGGATCTTTTGGCTTTCTCTTCAGTCTTGAGGGCCAATATGATTTCTGTAAACCATAAAAAAGACTTGTCAAGAAAGTTTTCACAGACAGAGAGGAAAAAAAGTAATTTCTGTATGAATGAGATGTGTGGAAGGTCTTGATTCATCCACAATGGTGAACTACCTGATACTGAGTCAGTATGTTAGTCTTTATGGTAGAAGATGGAAATAGAATCTGTGATGGGGTGGTAATCAATGATCCAGTGACAAAAAAAAGGACATTCTGTATTATTTTGTGCTAAGTACAGGGTTCCAGTTAAATCAGGTGAATTTGTGTGGATAACATTAAAAGATTCAAAGCTTTCGATCAACAGGGTTGTAGTCAGAGCTTCGCAAGAATTCCTCCACATATCTACGGGAGAACTTCATGTGAGAGAGCCTTCCAGAGCTACCCACAAATGCTTAAGAGGCACTTCAGTGCATAAACCCATTAGTTACTCTGTCATCATCCTGTACTATTAATTCAAGTGTGGTAATTTGAAAATAAGTATTTCCTTTTTTTTTCAGGCATCCTGTAACCCTAACTCTACTGCACACATTTTGTTAATTTATTTTTTTTTTCAATTTCAGCTATTGTCTGAAGTGTTGCCAGTTCTATTTGGAAAGGAAAGAAGGTCAGAAGGAAGACCACCCTTCCTTCATATAACCTATGACTTTTATGCCACTAGATAACTACCAGAAGGCTGATTTTCCTGGATACAAAATACAGAGTCTGCTGCAAGTGGACGCTGGGTTGACCATCAGGGGCCATGGCTGTGCCCTCTGAAAAAGGAGGATGCAGTGTCTTATTCACCTGTTTGGAAGAAGTGGGAGAAATTTAATTCAGTCCATCCCATAGGGTATTTCTGTGATCATCCCAAATGGCTTATGGCTAAATTGCTCTGGGAATTGCAGGAATTCTCTGTGAATTTGGTGCCAAACTGAATGTATTTGCTCCCCTTGACAACACAAGGAAAGAAGTTTTCAGCTGAGAATCCATCAGAAAAGGATTCTGTAGTTTTGAGACAAATAAGAGAAAAATAGACATCACTTGGAGGAAATCAGAGACACATATTCAGGCTATTGGTGCATAGTACAGCCCTGGATGATGAAGTCCAAGGCCATTTCACTCAGTGCTGGAACTGGAGACTATTACACACAGGAAAGTAACTTGGCAAAAAAATGGTCCCGTGGATATGGCATGACAGGAAATAAACGTTCGTAGTGTATGAAGTCTTTGTTGGTGATCCAGGATGCTTTCAGCGTTAGTCCATAGATACTGAAATGAAGACTTTCAATATCTATATAATTTCATTCTATTCACTGCAAAGGGATTGAGGAATGATCTTGTGGTTACAGCAGAGACCTGGGACAGAGGAAATCTGGGCTGAAGCCAGACCGCAATTGAAAACTTCAGAAAATAATTCCAAGTACTTACATCAGGCTCCCAGAAACAGAAGTATCCCAAATTAACTATCTCTTTTCTACCTGCTGACTTAACTGTAAGTAGGATATTTTTCTTCCATTATAAAAAAGTTGGTTATCAGTGGAAAAGAGATTATGATACTGTGAACATACTAACCCATAATAATACTAAATTATTTGCTACTTTCCTGTTATCCATTACATCTGTAAGGTATCCTGAGGTGAAGAAGGAACATCCTAATCAAATGCATATTTTCACAATACAGAATTTTACAAAAATATTTTGAAGTATTCGGAATAAATATTTTCTTCAAATTTCAGGTTTTTGAACATTTCTGCTGACACAAAAAACTTGTGTATTTTATGTTAGTTTTAACCTTATTAAGGTGACTTGGCCTTGCTGTTGTAGTGCCTTGGCTTCTGCCACTTTACCAATATTGAATGTTAAACAGAATTGATGGGGGGTATTCTTACTAATTGCCACTTGTGAAAAGATAATTATATTCTCTGTCTTGGATAATATGCTGTGGCATTTGGGACTAGCTAAGCTTGACCTACCTGACCTTTCCTGTTGTCAGTTTTGGAGTGACTGGTGTGGAAAAACAAAGGGTAGCCAAGACTAGAAAAAGTGATTGCAGGTCCTCAACCTACCATAATTCATTTGGAAAAAATATGTTTAAAGTTAATTGATAAAAAATGAGGGTATATGTTACTAGGAGTGACTAGGAAATCTTAGCACTGAAAGCAGTTTTATTTTACTTTGTGTACAATTCCAGTGTCTTTTTGAAGTCTAAATACACAAAATTTATATGTCAATATCACACAAAATTTTTGCCAGCAAAATACTACTAAGCGAAAAAATTTACTGCAGACCTGCACTGTGCCCTCGTAAACAAGGACTCTGAGCAGGTGAAAAACTTTATTTTCTACAGAACAGTTACTTGGTGAAAAATGATACTTCATTAAAGCTAAAATGGGCCATATATTCTGTGGAGTGTTTTCTACAGGTCTAGGATGACTCTGCAAACATAGGTGGACCGACTCAGAGTTTCAGGTCCTCATAGATAATGCTACTCACTCTAGATCAAGTCCCCACTTGTTTTCTGGAACATCTGTGAGGCTGGTCTCCCACATCACATGCAAGTACCTATTACAAAGTCTTCCTGTGGCTTCCCTTTCATTTTTTTTTCATTCAAGAAGTACTGAAAAGCTTTGCTTTCCTGCTTCATAGCAATGAAATCACATTTGAAGCTTTGATATGTAAATGCTGTATGAAACTGAAGTCCTATTTTCCGTTCCTCCATACTTTGAACATTCTTATTCTCCTTCCAAGGCACCCTGTCACTTCATCATCATCATCATCATCATCACAGCATGGTTTGGGTTGGGTTGGAAGGGACCTTTCAGATCATCCATTTCCAACTCCCCAGCCACGGACAGGGACACCTTCGACTAGACCAGGTTACTCAAAGCCCCATCCAAGCCCAGCTCTTGAACACTCCCAGGGTTGGAGCATCCACAGCTTCTCTGTGCAGCATGTTCCAGTGCCTCACCACCCTTATTGTGAAGAACTTCTTGCTTATATCTAATCTAAATCTACCCTCTTTCAATATAAAGCCATTACCCCTTGTCTTATCACTACATGCCCTTGTAAAAAATTCCCTCTCCTTCTTGTAGGTCTCCTTTAGGTACTGGAAGGCTGCTTTAAGGTCTCCCTGGAACCTTCTCTTCTCCAGGCAGGACAACTCAGATCTGGCTGTCTCAGTCTGTCCCCATAGGAGAGGTGCTCCAACCCTCTGATCATCTTCTATAAACTTGATTGTGACACTTGAAGTCTATGAGAGTAAAAGACCTTAGTGCTCCATCCATAAACTCTATTTGTAAACTGGAGACAGAGTCCCTTTCCCTCTTCACCCCGCCCCCCCTCCTTTTTTTTTTGTCCTCTTTTTTTCTTCATTTGTTTTTAAATTTTTGACACTTACTAGCATTAGGTAACACACTTAAGTAAGAATCTGATCTCCTTTAACACTCAGGATGCTACTATTATAATATAAATAATTAAGAAGATGCCAAAAACATTGTTGCAAAAGTGCAGGGGAGCACAAACAAGCAAAAATAAAATTTAAATTATTAGCTATTTATTTTCCTATCATCAGACCATTTTTTCATGTACTGTAGGAGGAAGGAAGATAAAGAGAATTTTTCATTCATCCACTGGAGTTTTGTTACAGACTTTGACACTTAGTGCCTTGCAAGTTTACGGTCCATTTACTTTTGATTAATTTCTGCTCTGTTCTACTTGTTGCTCTAATATTTCGTTATTAGACTTCAGGCAAAACTTCACATCATACTCTGAAGCATATTAGCCTTGTTTAATTCTGTCTCTCAAAGCTCTGCAGATCTACCAATGCTGCTTTTCTTTACCTCTCCGCAGTCCTCAATGAAAATGAGCATATGCTCATTCTATATTTTTCCTAAGTTACAGTAAAAATCCACATAGGTCTGCAATGAAAAGAACTTAAAATTGTTTGTGTTGTAAGCAGAAAGAGCAAGTGTTTTCTGACAGACAATTTTCTGACAGGATCCTGACATCTCCCCCTATATAATTAAGCAGTTCTAGATTTCATCCCTTCATAAACCATCAAATTTCTGAAAACCAAGCTAGCCAAAGACATGAGTCAGCAATTTCTTCATTCACTCTGCTCGTATTGCTCTTTCTAGAGCAATGACTATTTCCAGCTGTGCATTGCTTGCCTCTGAGTTAAATGTGGGTGGCAGCATGTACCATTGCTGACTGGTTTATGAGCCCAAGCCAATGCTGAAAGAAACCACTTCAAACAATGCTACCACAACAACTAAGTGATATCAGATGGACATTGACTCAAATTTGGTCTGTTTCGAAACACTTCCCAAAAATGCAATCCTTTTCCAGATTTAAGTGTGGTGTTCTTTTGCACAGCTAAATTGGGTAATTATGGGGGACATGTATCTTCATAGCTATATTCAACCAGAGGCTTTTCTTGCCTTTATTTTAACAGAACAAGAATATGTGAGGAGCACAAGGCCCTGATCCCCTGGGTGCTGAATACAGTCTGTTCACTCACAGGCCCACATGAAAGGAGGGAATCATGCCTGGCAGGATCCAGCTCTGAAGGCACGTGGACTATAGAGAAGAACGCTGTGTTGATCACCACAGACTGTCAGTAAATACAAAACTAATAGCGAGCCAGGTCCTGCCATAAAAGCCAGACAAAAAGTTCCCAGTAATGGTAAAGGCTGAGTAAAATCTTGAACTGTTACCCAATCAGTTTGCCTCCTCTTCATTTTGGCTTAAGAAAACTCATATCCTAGGATGCACATCTAAAGTGATGTACAACTTCAATAAGTGAAAATAGACACACTTTGAAGCCTCCTTAGCATCTTCCAAATCCTTAGGCTATTCCAAAGTGCATTCTGGGAAAGGATTAGGAGCAAGAGTTGCCTTGGCACTAGAAGAGCAGCTTACTTGCCCATGCCCAGATATATGAAGCGCGCAGGAAGCAGTTTGGCAGTCTGAATTCCAGTTGTATGAAGGCATCTCTCTGCCTGCCTGAGCTCATCGTTGTTGTTCAAAGGAGAGACCGTTTCTCCTACACAGCCCTTCGTCATATGTTTCCCATCAACTGACTGGTGCTAGACACTTACCTTGCTTCAGGTGGTGCAAACAGAACTTGGATGCCTCTTTCAGTCATTTTAATTCTACTTCCTCAGCCAGCACCTCCAGATATCATGAAACCTAAACCCTCATATCATGAAATCTAAACCCTACTTTCGTATCCCATCTCCCAACTTTGGACATCCTCCATATATCTCTGTGTTAGGAAAAGATGCAGGGATGTTTGGAGCAGAACAAAATGACACTGACTGGCCTTCACATACATTATTAATAGAAGCATGCATTGGAAATAAAATCACTAGTAACTGAGTCAATAGGAGTGAGATATAGAGGAAGAGAAAAAGTGGTAGGAGGAAGGGAGAAGAGGAGAGCATAGGAGGGAAAGACTTGGCAGAAACACCAAAGAAAAAAAAAGGACAAAGAAAGATGAATAAACAGAATGGGAAAAGGGCACGAAATGAGTTGAATCATAAAACAATATGCATAAAATAAGGCAAAGTCAGGCTAAGGAATAAATATCGCAACTGAGCCTGAGCTAAGCTCTTTTGAAAGTCTGGCCACTGCTCTAGATTCTTGTATATTTAGACCTGAGCTCTCTCAATAGTTTGACCCTATTTGTCTGAAGTGAAATGCTCTCCTAATACTGTAGATTGCTTCATATAGATGCAAAGCCATTTATCGGAATATTTGTGACCACTTTCTCCAGATTCACACCCCTCTCCTTATTTCCCCATGAACTTTAGAAAAATGGCACAATCACATTTTTAGCAACATCTGCACAAAATCCCAATGTTGTCTGAAGCAAACTGATCTGAAAATCTCATATGCCAATTTTAGTTCTTTCAGCAGGTATCTAATGCACTTCAAAACATGACTTTTAGCGTGCTTGAATCTTGCTCAGAACATGATAAGTGCTTTTATTTCTTTTTTTCAAAATACCGTGAGAATATAAGCACAGAGGCAGCTGACCTGCTGCTATTCTGTGATCCTCTGTGCCCACTAAATGTGCTGTTGTAATTTATAGCCCTTTTTGTTTGTATCTCCTCACAGTAATCTTAGCACTGCCATCTTGGAAAGTGATATATGTGAATCAATTACTAACTGAGGTTACTAGGACAGCGGCACCTGAGAAAATGCTTTGTCTGAAGCGGGGAGGTGAATGTCTTGAGACCTGACCAGAAAACAAATTAAAAAAAAATAAAAATGAAAGAGAGAGAGAGAGAGAGGAAACAATGAAAAAAATAAGTTGTAAATGGAAAGAAATAATATGGTTTAAGAGCCTGTATTAGGACAGGTCTTTAGCCTTTCCCTGTGAATTTACACAGTTAACCAATAATCATATAAATAAATTCCTCCCCTAAAACCTGTGCTGACAATTGTTCGGACCTGGGCAGCGACTGATTTTGTCGCATGCCACCTTGTTGGGCCTTAATTCAACTGTCCGTTCTCTTTCAGCAGCACACTTCAGCGATGGCCTAACCCCAGGTATTCTGAAGTCTAAGTGATTGGTCTCAAAGATTTCATGATTTTTACCCTTAGCAAAAAACAAAAGAGGGATTTCAGCCCAGCTTGCTCATCCTTTTGGTCCCCACTTTAAAATGAAGGAATAGAGAACATCTGGACAAACATCTTGCCCTCTTTTTGTTACGATGGCTCAGGCCAAATTTTGTGTTTCAACAATGCCTTGTAGCACCCACTCACAAGGCAGAGAGTGACTTTCGGCCCTTAGAACTGAAAGATTTTGGAAAATTCCAGACAAATGAAGCCCAGACATATAAGTCTTAGAAGCAATTATGGTGTTTCTTTCCACTTAGCTTTGAATTAAACATTTGTTTGAAATAAAAAGGAGCTTTATTTTTCCCGCAACCCTGTATTTTTTCTGAGTTTTGAAGACATTTTCTTTTTTTTTTTTTTGCATTTAGGAGATCATTTTGTGAGAGGATGCTGTTGTTTCTTTTGATTTTTTACCTTAACCCCATAGTAAACTTTTCCAAATTCAATCCAGATAAATATGTATAATCTGAAAAATAATGAATATTAACAGAAACAGACTCACTCCAAATCAATAACAGAAAGGTCTCCGCAACATCATAGGTGTAAGGTTTCATTATTATTATTCCGTGTATGTGAATTAATTGGTTTCTCTATTCATAAGTCAGTGAAATGGAATTTACCACGATTTTTGTTTGTGTTTCCTTTAAACAGCTAACTGGACTGACTACAAAACTCTCTTTAGAACTACTGCAGAATAGGTAGTAGCAAATAATGTCTTATTGAAAGCAAGTTTCTGTTCTCAGCTTGTAAGGGTGGAGATATTTTTGCTTAGTTCCCAGGCGTGAAATTCTGCCCCATTGAAGTTTTGCCATTAATTTCAGTTGGGCCAGAATTTCGCCCCAGGTCTGCAAAACCAGATTCCAGATGTACAGTAGAATACCTGAGTTTTGGCCAGCTTTCCTCCTCTCTTTGCCAGCAACATGCATAAAACAAATACATACAGAAAAGAAATCTTATAGAAAGTCTCACAGCCCTGAACACAATTTAAGCACAAAGGATTCAAAGAAATGTGAAGGGATTCTCTATACGCAAAAAAAGAAAGTTTTGTCAAGTTTCTTGTAAGATAGACGACCAAGCAGGTATTCAGGATATCTAAGTCTTCTCCCAGCTCTGCCACTAGTGTATTTGGTGACTTGGATCAAATTATTGCAGTTTACTGAGATGTTCTTGCATAAAAAAAGGAGTAATAGTTGATTTCCTCTAGAGAATACTTAGAGAACTACTGAGTAATACTACTATATAATTTGGCTTTTGTTTTTTCTTCCCCCTAGTGAAAACTAGACATTCATAGTTCATTTTTGGCATTTCGCAACATGCAATTTAAAGAGTTGTTTTCACCACGCATATAGTTAAAAAGTTATTTATTAGGTATCTTTGTGATGCGTAGCAGAGGTCCAGTTCTATACGGTGATCCATACAAAGTCTCCTTGAGAGATTCATCCTGCAAATGTTGGGTTCTCCCATCAGAAAACAAGGTTACTCTCTGTGGAAAGAAAGCTGTAGGGTACATGCTACATCCCAGTGTGCTATGAAGAATCCATAAAGTGAAGAGGGCTCATATCCCACAGCTTCTACCTGATTTTGTGTTCACTAGAATTTTTTCAACAGTTTTAAATGCAGACTACAGTAATACTTAAAAGCAATTAGTCTCCCCCCCCTTTTTTTTTAATCTGCAAGAGAAGTAACTATTTGCAGTATCTGAACATGTATGGAAGATTTCGTACGATTCTGCATTGTGTAATTACTTTCTTCGAGATTCGACTTTGTTCATTTGATGGAATTTTATTTTTTAAAATTGTATGTCTTAATTAACAGCAACCTATTTTATGTGAAGGAAATAAATACGTGAATTGCGTCAGTAAGAGGAATGAATTAGCAGAGTTTGAAGCCAAGGGGTACCATTAGACTGCTTACCTAGAACTGCAGCATATTACAGTCCTTTCAACATCACCTGCTTACTCTTGTATGAAAACTATAATTTCTGCTTCTGTTTTGTCTTAAGGTGTATTTCAGGAAGACACTCTGATGCTGCCAGTGGTTTGTTATACTATTAACAATCCTTTCTGTTAAATATTTGTCCATTATTTCTTGTATTATGTGATGTCTTTCTCTCCTAGATCAAAGAGACTTTTTAATACCTGGTATTTTCTTCCTGGGAAAAGGATTCTTACTTGTGCTTTCTCTCATTCTTCTTGAGATCAGATAAACAGATTGAAACCTTTTAAGTGTCGCCATGGACAAAATTTTCACCATCTTCAAAACGTTTTCAGCTTTCTTCTGAACACTCTCCAGCTTCTCTACCATAATTAAAAGATTTAGGGTGCCAGAAAAGTGTGTCTCATTCTTCTACGAAGGGTAGCAGAAGACTGTGCTGCACCCAGGGGATGGTCACCTCTCTCTGTTGGCTCAGCACTCCTCACTTGCACACTAAAGATGAAGTTAAGCTATTTATTTTGTCACAAAATATATGTCATGCTTGCACCCAGTATCCCCTAGATCCTCTGCAAAGTCCTTATGGGTAGGAGCTTAGCCAGAATGTTGAACAAGAGTAGCTCAAGTATCATATCAAAAGCTATGGTTTCATGGCTACATATTTGACATTATCCACCTCTAAGCAGAACAATGACGAAGGTTACATGGGGTAGGTAGAGTTTTTAATTTGTACTCCAGGAAATATTGGGGGAAAAAAAGGTATTTATTATCACAGCACCACGTGTCTACTAGATTTTCTACAGCTTACATTTTCCAGAGTACCTAGATCTCTCAAAAGTTGTTAGGGTATTCTGGGACTGTTTCAGAGGTTTAGAGGAATTATTTGTAGTATCTTCTTGGCCTAATTTCTGCCAGATTCTCCTGGAGTGTTATAATTTTCCTGGTAGTTATTTGTGCTGCTTTAATCAGAAATGTATGGGGCATTCTTAGAACGTGAGGGGCTGAGACACGAACTGGTGCTTGGGTCAACCCTCCAGTGGTCACTCACCTCCTTTGCCTTCCTGCAGTGTTTACCCAGAAAAGATCTCACCCAGGGGCCACCACCAGAGCTCTGCACCTGTACTCCACAAAAGGCATTTCCTTCAAAGAAAACATCAAAGCTCTGAGAAATTACCATGAGAAACATTTCTCTGAGCATCGTTCTATTATCTTGACACAACTGCTGTGTTCTGGGTACTTAACCCAGGAGATTAAATCTTTATGCGTCAGTGCAAAAAGATCATATCCCTGTAATTTTTCATATATATAATTTCTCAGCTGCCATAGTTTAAACCTGTCATATTTATGGCACAACTGTAATTTAGGCGAACACTTTAAAGTACCATTCTGAAAGGACAATTCTCTCCAGCTACTACAACAAATGTCTTTCCTTGCTAGTATATTGGGTGGTGGAACTGATCATTGCAGTCAGTTATATTTCTGAGGTAGTGACTTCTTAATATTCTGTAAGAGAAAAATCATTAGGGGTCCGCACTAATAAATTACTGTGCAGTGTAACTGAAGTAGGGACAAAAAGCAAGACTCTATACTTCAGTGCAGAAGTGAGTTAGACAGGAGTAATTCACCTTGGATTCCTCAAAAAAACTAGCTGAAGGAGGTATATATAAAACTTGATTTAGCAGCTACCTATCTGCTTTTGGTGATTCTGTACCTACTCTTCAAACTGCCTCTGCTTGTCCAGTGATAAGCTAATCATTTCCATATCTCCTATCAATCACTGCAGTATTTCCTGTATTGCCTGCTGTTAAGATCTTTTCTGCATTCTGAGGATCTTTAAAGAGGCCACATTTTTGGGGTCTTCAAATTGCAGTGAAGCCTGTATCATACTAGCTGAAAGTGGCTTAGATGACTAACGTGGCTAAAGGCAGCTGACAAGAAGCCTATGCTTAAATCTCACTAAATTCTGTGTGATTTAGGCATTTGAGCAGTGCCAAACTGGAGTGTTTGTGTCCCTGTCAGCACTGAATTCTGTATTAAGATGATTCTGCTCATCAGTCCCTAGGGACCATGGTGGTCAGGAAACCACATAACTGAGCACCTTTAGGCACGCTGAGAAACACAACCTCAAAAGTCAACTGCCGTTAGACACTGAAGCCATGCGGTAGCTACCAGGCAGCAAAATGCACTTCTAGAAGAATGCTGTTGGTTTGTAGAATATTTCTGGTTACCCTCTTGTAAGATCTTAAAAAAAAAAAACCCTTGGAATTTCCAAGAATACAAGAGAATAAGGAAAGCATGGACAGTTTTGGAGCAGCAGAGAGGGTACACCACATCACACAAACCTCGACCACCATTGGCATTCTTGCTGTTGGCCTTGGATGGCAGCCCAAAGACTGAACAGGCAAACGAATCTGAACTGCTCCCTTTGACTCCCTCACCAGGCATGGAGCCCATGTGGAGAGCAGAGTCATTGACACTGTTGCTCAGGCTGCTTTTGAATAGCTCAGTCTTCAGGGCTGTTAATCTGGTGTCTGGATCCTCAAACTTATCTAACTGGAAAAGGTCATCTTTCTGCACAGGCTTCTCTGTAGGGCAATTCCCTGAACCTCGGTGAGGTTCCTGTTCCTCTTCTGGTGGAGCTTTCCTTTCTATGCAGCCACCTCAACAGACCTAGGCTCTGCAGGCTTCAGCTTATGCCCACCAAAAGTGAAATCGTAAAACAGAAGTGGATCTTCAAGGATTTGGATGGAAAGACAACTTAATTCCCATTTAGGCCACTAAAAAACATTAAGCTCTTCCTTATTGGCAGCTGACAATTTTGTTTCAGGATGCAATGCCATATTTTCTGTTTAAAAGATCATGGAGTCTGTACTGAAACTGTATATAAGTACTTTAAAAGGCAAGATTCAGTTTAGTATTTTCTGAGAACAAAAATAAAGAGGAAACTAAACTCCAGCCAACAAAGAGAAAAGAAGTGAACTACTGTGTTAGCTGTGTGACATGAAGAGTGGGTTGGCAGCGAAGCTCCTGCCCGATACAATGCTAAGACTCACACCAAAAAATAAAGTGCCATTCACAGCAAAGGTTCTGAAGTTGCCACTCTCCATATGTTGTCCCCATATCTGCAATGAGAGCTGGTCAAAACAGCTGTATTGTGTTTGCTAATGGTCAAAATAACAGTCTTTGACACACGACAACCTCCAAGGAAAAGAGAAAGAGCTTCACCAGTTGAAAAGGGTAATAAGGGCTATCCTTCAAAATTTCTCTTTCAGTATTCTTGTTGTAGGAAAATAGGGAATTTGGATTTTTGGCCTGTATCAGTGTTATAAGCTGTGCTGCTAAGGCTGCAAGTCTCAGCTTGTCCCCTGTATAGCCTATGCCCAGAACCACAAGCGTGGTTACCTTATGCTTGCTTTGTACCCTTAGACATTGATAAATGCTATTCTTAGGTTTGCTGATTTCTGTACTAGACTGATGAACTATGGATAACAAATGAGACAAGTAGAACTTCCAAGCTAGCCATGCAACCGAAGGACTTTTCGTTCGGTACTTGCCAAGTGGAACATGAAGAAAGAAGTGAAACCTGCAGACCACTGGGACGGAAGGAACCTGAAGACATTGACAGTGATAGACAGTGATAAATTTTGCTTAGTTGCATAATACCTGTTAGAACCCTATATAATGACTAGCTGTATGGCTGTATGATTGTCACTCTCTGAGGAGGTGATCCAACCCTGCTGTTCCTGCGAATCTTCTACAATAAATACTGCTCAGAGTAACCCACGAGAGTTCGAGTCTCTCTCCAGCGCCTTCCTAATAACCTTTTTCAATTCTCCTCTATGAATTTCATGTATTTTTTCATTCCAATATGGTGTGCGTTGCACACAGATTGGGATGTTTTGCAGGTGTGGATCTGAAGCTGGATCTGAGTTGAAGTTGTACTAATGTAATGGATGCTGGACCTAAGTTTTCTTTGCTGAAGAAACAGATGAGACAGCATGGCCTACATCATCAGATCATGATGCAGTAGTTAAACCCATCAGAGCATCTGTCTTGAGGTGAAGCAAAGGCATCACATATTCAGCATATGAATCCCTATCAGTACTAATCGCTTTTCTAGGTGTGCATCATGTGCTTTCTTACCATGTGAAGTCTGCATTCACAACTTGCTAGGTCAGAAGGAATGCATTCCTTTGAAGTGGACAACTGGCTCACAGTTTCCTAGAAAGTGATATTTGGAATCCTTCTGGGATACTTTTGAAAGAGATACCTGTAGATGCAATTTGCCAGCATCATCTCTGAGAAAATTGTGGAGCTCAAAAGCAAATATTCATATACAAAAAAAAACAAACCTGAAAAAACACTGTTGAATGAGCAAAAAAATAATATCTTTGCAGTATGTAACTGACCCACATCACTGAGTTCTACTCTGATTTTTAGTGATAGTCTTAGAAGTATGCAGTCTGATTTGTCTGCCTTCTGATTATACTAAGTAGTAGCTTTCAAAACCTTTATTTATTCCCTGAAGGACTGTTCACAAAGATTCTCCTGAGATTCAGAAGACTGGGTTTTTGTATTACTCTTCCACAAAATCAATGAATGGTGATTGTAGCAAGTTAATTAGGATGAGAGTTTTTAAAGGTAGCTATCTAAGTTACACATTCATCCTAAGCTAATCACCCATGCTCTATCCAGACTCAGAGAGGTAAGAAATTTAACTTCACAGAGTGATTTGTTTCACCTATCTCAGATATTAAGGTGGGATGAATCACAGTTTTGGAGATGTCCATTGGTTTTCCTTGGAGTGTTCCTCAGTTTGATACTTGGACGTTGTACAGCCACTGGAGCATAGAGGTCTATGGGAGTTATTCCTAAATTTACTGGAGCTTTGTGCCTCTGTGACTGGATCATTTCCATTACCTCTTTAGTTTCTACAGGCTACCTCAAGTATAACAGATTTTCTCTTTTTTTCTTCTGTAAATACCCCCCAGAAGACCCTGAAAACATTAATATTGCAAAAGTTATGATGTGCTCAGACACCTAGCACCATAACATCAGCTGTGGTTATACAGCCATCACCATGTATCTACGGCAAAATAAAACAAACCAACACAACAACAACAACAACCAACCACAAAACAATAAAACAACAACAAACAGCAACAAACCAACCAAACAAAACATTTAAAAGACTGATTTAGACTGGCCAATCAAAATTAGTTCATTCAAGCTGAATTGCCATGGAAAGATGGAAGAAGTCTAAGGCAAAGGGTTGAATTTTCTGTCCACTGATGTTGAAAGATCAGTTGCTAATTTTAAATAAGTACCTAATTCTATCATTTTACAGATATTCCACTGACCTTTGTTTAGCCAGAGAGAATGTCTTACTTTATGCAATTTCATCAATACTTTAGGTGGAAAGCATGATAATTATACAAATTTTTCAGACAAAGAAAGATGCGAGTAGGGGTTTGTTTAAAAGAATAGATGAATGAGCAGCTACATATGGAAAAACGAAAGGAAGAAACCTGGTGTGTGTGGGCATGAGACCGTTGCAGAAGGAAGAATCTTGATCCTCTGAATCTGAGTCAACAGGCTCCAAATTGTGAGTTTTGTTCTGATTTTTGTCAACTTACTTTAACATTGATTATAGACTTGATTATAGGCATTCAGTTCTTAAAACAGTGAAAATTTTAACCCAAGGTTTGGATATTTTGGTTTTTTGTTGTGAATGAGTTACAAATTCTCTCTTCATAGCTGTAGGATGCTGTTGATTTTGCTTAGGCAGCACAGGTGTAGCTGGAAGATGAATTTGGCCCAGAGTGTTTTCCCACATTAACAATTCATTTGACATTTTAAATAAACCATACAAAGGCAACAGATTAATCAAGCTAGATATTGTAGATATGCCTGGAGCACAAAGGAAAACAACCCCACTGAGCTCAGAGCTGCATTGCCTGAACTATAAAGCAGGATTTCATTAAGTGTGTATGATTCAAACAAATTAGGAACTGAGTACAAGGGGAAAAAACCTAAAACTATAATCATTCCTGCACACTGAATTAAGATTAAAAACAACAGAGATATTTGACACATTGCTGACCATGTGAATTTCTATGTCTAGATGCTCAGACTATTTTGTGTCTACCAGAATCTGCCAATGGTTTTTGTTCTTGGTTTTTTTCCTCCCTTCTAACACATTGTCAAAGACTTTTCCTTAGCCCACAGACTCTAAGCACAAATTAGGATCCCTCACAAAGCAAGCATACTATGTCGTCACTAAATCACCAGGTTTTCCCACATGCCTGCATCTTAAAATGCACCCAGCTTTTTCAGATGTGGCCAAAAATGACATCCCTCAAAGATGTTGTTATTTTATATGACACTGAGAACAAAAAGAGTACTAATGTGTGTTTTCCATTCCTAATTTGGGAACTTTGTAGTAACATAACTATCCATTAATATTTCTATATTTATTTTTTAAAAATGTCATTAAATTTTACCACTATAGCAGTTAAGATGAAAGATGTTCTGCTGGGTATGGGACTAATTTAGTTCAGGTCCCTATTCTGTTACAAAAGCTTTTTGACCTTGTGTAAGACATTTAGAAACCAGTAGGCTACAGATGCATAAATTTCGTTGAAAATCTGGAACTTTTTATCCATCTGTGCTCTTGTTTCCTTTTTGTAAGATCAGGGTTAATAATCTATCTCTATTTCCCAGATATCTTGAAAAACTTAACAGTGAGCTATAAGAAGTAATTAGATTTTTTGTTTGTTTGTTTGCAATATAAACAAACAGAAAAGAATTTTGCCTTTTGATTTTTTTAAGTGCTTCTTTTTATCTGTGAAAAAAATTAAACCCAGTCACAAGTTATTTCAGTCAGAGATGTCACATACAAAGATACCATCTAGGGTCAGTAATGTGGGTCACTCCATTCTATTAGATGAGAGCTGTGCCAAGAAAAAGGTGACTAGGTAAGATTTTGTTCCTTGCATTCATCCTACATGGGTAACTAAGTCTTTGACTTCTTTTTATCTTTTTTTTTTTTAAAAAAAAAAAACCAAGATACTAATTATTTCATTTTTTAAGGAGATGTATTTCTGGATAGTTTACAAAAGTTTTTGGCCTCTCAAGCTGTTTGAGTCTAAAAAACTATTCCTGCCATGAGTGTCATCCTTCTTTGGAAGAGGTCACGCCTTTTTTCCTTCTTTGAGAATTTCAAGACTGCAATCACAAATCTGCAAGTTCAAGCAGAAGCCCTTGCTGCTTTTGAGACCTCTTAGCGCAGACAGGTTATCTAGATATGAACCGCAACACCATGGTGCTGCCATACACTTTACCCTTTCAGATTTCACAGTACCTAGTAGCTGCAGATCTTAGGGTGCAGATACTATGCGGACATTTTCCGCTTCATAAATGCATATGGAACCACAGTTGCTAGGTCCAAGAAGATTGCTGTTGTAAAATAATAGGGGTTGAAGCCTACCATGTTTTAATCCCAGCCATCAACTATGCATCACTCAGCCTCTTGCTGACTTTCCTGCAGTGGGATAGAGGGGAGAGAATCAGAAGAGTAAAAGTGAGAAGATTCATGAGTTGAGGAAAGACAGTTTAATATGCAAAGCAAAAGCTGTGCACACAAGCAAAGCAAAATAAGGGGTTCATTCACTACTTCCCATAGGCAGGCAGGTGCTCAGGCATCTCCAGGACAGCCGGGCTACATAACACATAGCAGTTACTTGGGAAGACAAATGCCATCACTCTGAACATCTCCCCCTTCCTTCTTCTTCCCCCAGCGTTCATTACTGAGCATGACGTGATATGGTACAGAATATCCCTTTGGTCAGGTGGGGTCAGCTGTCCCAGCTGTGTCGTTTCCCAAATTCTTGTGCACCTCCAGCCCACTCACTGGTAGGGTGCAGTGAGAAGCAGAAAAGGTCTTGACTCTGTGTAAGCACTGCTCAGAAGAAACTTAAACATCTCTGTGTTATCAACACTGTTCCCAGCACAAATCCAAAACCTGTCCCCATACAAACTATTATGATGAAAATTTACTCTATCCCATCCAAAATGGGCACAAAGCTCCATGCTGTATTCTCTTATTGGAGAATTTTAGCAAGATGAATTTAGCAAGAACAATAGTAAATTGCTCTTGCTAGAGTAATAAATTACGCTTTCAGCCAGAATTCAGGGTTCAAATCAGCTTTTGGAGTCTCTGAATCAGTGTCCAAGGCAACAAGCAGCAACAGGCAACAAGGCCAGCAAATTACTTAGAAGGATCTATAGAACATTGGGTCCATGAAATTCTTCCAAAAAAGTCACAAAACACTTCTGACACAAATATAAAAAGCTTCTCAGCTCTCTAAGGCAAATTAAATGCCACAGAAATACAATAACTCTGCCACTGTCTTGGCTCCTTGAAGTATAAACTATTTTAGGTCAGGGTAACCATGTTATTTGGGGGCTTCCTACCGATAGTCAGAGAAGATCCAGTGGCTTTTAACAGAGTGTGTAATGTTGCAGTGTGGATGAAACCAAAAATCACCACAATTATTTGGAAAAGGTGTGAATTATAGTGTAATATTTGTCTATTTAATCACTACAATAGGCAGTGACCAGCAGCAGATCTTGATGATACATCATAAAATTAAAGCCGTTTATTTTAACAAGGCAATTTTTGTGCGAATGCTAATAAACATCACTGAAACTTGTGCTTATTATTATTGTGGTTTTATTCAAGAGATAAGACATAATGACATAATGAAACTGAGTCATTCACTCTAAAACTTCTTCAGGCTCTAACAGGAAAGCATACAGCAGAATAACATGTTAGAAAAGACTCCCACTGCTTCTTCTTTTCATCATCTCACAGCCTTCTGGTGCAGTCTTGTTCTGAAGCAGTCGGCCACAGCAAGCAAAGGAGCCGCAGCCATCTGAGAAGAGGACATGCTGAGGGCAGACGGAGGTCAACTGTGATATTTTAGGAAGAGGTCTGAGCCACAATGTTCAGATATTGATTCAATCTTCCCCAAATTACAGAGGTTTCTGAAGTTTGGCTTCAGGTTCAACTCTTCTGATTTTGCATTTCCAAAAACACAGCGTTTGGTATTCACAAAGTGTGTTGGTATTGTGTGGATATTTGGAGGAGAGTGTACGCAGTGTGTTGGCAGCACAACTGGTTCATTTCTTCTTCTCCCACATCCACTTAGGAAGCGTCGCTTAATGTTAATAGAGTTAACATCCATTATTGAGTGTGATACTGGAGTAAGTCGAGAGGGCAAGGACAGGTAGTTATAAACATCTCTCCTTTTTCTTTCTCCTTCAAGAGAAAACAATAATTTTTTTATCTGCATTTCTGTATGGGACTGTACTTCAGAACCTCATTGTTTTTGGAAAGAATTGCTACTGCTCTATAAGCTCAGAAGATCTAGTCAAAGTCAGTAACCACTTATCACCCCAAATACTTCTCCAAATTGTGTGTGTTGAAAGCATCATGGATGCAAATACCTTTTTCCTTTAATGCGTTTGCAAAACACTCACAAGCCACTTTAAGAAAGGTGGTTGATGGTTGGAAAATGTGTCTTGCCTTTTACTTTTTTAGATGTGAAGATCTCTACACTACCCAGTTGATTCTCATTAGAAACTCTTCATTATCTTTGACTGCCCCTTTCACATTTCCATGTGACTTACCTCAGTCTGCTCTTTAATGAGTTTACCAAAATAAACTGTCTTGGCCAACCTTGATGAACACTGCATGGACTTGGAAAGGGGCAACTGAGATTAAAACATGGCTTTAAAAACGACAATTCAGTGATCTGACTATGGTACTTGTTGATCTGAAGTTCTCAAATCTGGCTACTGTTCTGAAAATCTGGAGTGTGTTGCTAGTGTTATTGCTTGGGGAGAGCCTTTACCACAAAGGGCTGTCTGGAAATGAACAACAGTTTATGAGATGTTCTCTGACTTCATTTTCACTCTCTTTGAACAGCATTTCCATTGTTTAACACTAATACTCTGCCTGGAGGGTTACCTGGTGCTCTTAACTAAATGCATTTAACGTTTCACCACCACTTGCTAACATTTGAGGAGCACAGGTTTCTCACGCTCCCTTGCTCTCAGCCTCTCAGGAGCCACCAGTGTGTCTACATCTGCTGTCAGCAGCAGAAGCAATATTTACCCTCTCTGCTTCACCACAGCACAACTTCTCCTCCACTCAAACCTCATCAACTCCATTTCAGCCTGAGGGAATCAAGTGCATTTTTTCTGTTTATGCCAAGCCTCTGAGGTCTGTAGTCTAGAACGGGGCACACCACAGTGTAATTAAAGTCCAGTCTTCATTGCTAAGGTCCTACTGTACAAAGACAGCGTGAAAGGCAAAGGTCAGGTTTATTGCCATATGTTAGGATAATGTCACCACCAACGACTGATGTCAAAGAGGCAATATAAAGATTCAAATAAATTTCTTTCACTACCTATAGATCTTATGTGCCATAGGTCCTGCAAGATGAAGCTCTCAGACTAAACAGAATGTTTTGCCTCCACAACTTCCCAGGGAAACTCCTGTTGTCCTCTAGAAACTGGGCTGAAACTCAGCACCAAACTACAGCCACAAAATATATTCTGGACTGGGAAAAATAACACAATGACCATTTATTCTTTTGGTTCCCTGGAAACTATTTGTTAGTTAGAGGACTTAATAATAATTTGATATTTTGGTTGTACTGTTACTAATAAGCTATATTTTTTCTGCCTGGTGATGGGGAAATTAGGGGAAGAGATAGCAGCAGGTTAATAGAGAGCAGGCCTAATTTATGGAACTGCTGGAAAAGACTTTCTCTTCTAACCAAGGGTCTGAGGGGTCAAATCCTTACCCAGAGTGTATACAGAAGGAGCCCAGGGTCTCTTTTCTCCTTCACCCAGAGGAAGTGAAGCTGGACCTCTATAGCAAAACACAGGTCATCAGCCCTATATTAAGCCTTGTTTGCAGTATTTCCTCCTGACACTGGCCTGACTTGGAAGAATATTTACAACTGACTACACTGTGACTTGAACTCAACATGCTACCCTAGGTGAGGAATCACCTCTGTCACTCCAACCGTCTTTGTGTTTTGTACCAGCTCAACACCCTCCAACAGGAGAGGAATTTCTCAGGAAAGATGAGAAAGCAAGGCTGGGCTTCTTGTGAAAGAACCATTTTCAGAGTAACTGTCTTTCAGATTCAGGGCAGGGATTTTAACTACAGGTTATGGTTACTTGCAATCTCATTAGTACATTTTAACAAGGTTCAATCCCTCTTTTGACATGTTGCAATTTATACAAGTCCTTGGAGTTTCCATTTGGAAGTAAAATCTATTTTCATCTTTCCTGTACCACAGAAAGAGCAAAACAGATGCTAATGTGACTCCACTTTTCTTCAGTTTCCCAGGTGAATTTTTTTTCCCCACTGACTATCATAAACTATAAAACAAAGACATTGTTTCCTTTTTTTAAGTAGTTATTTCATTACAGCCCTGAAACACTGAAACAGAGATGAAGAAAAAAGTGAAGCCCTTCTCATCTGTCAATTAGGATATATATGAGAAGTTGAATCCTTAAATTTCACACTTCTCCTCAGTGAATAATTAAAAATAAAAGGTACCTACAAAGCAGAGTGAGACAGTTTACATGTAAAATTTCATAGTCTTGACTTTTCATTCCACTGCACGACTGATATTTTTTCCTTCCCCAAAAAGGGTGTTTTTTGTTTTTTTTTTTTTAATTGTGAGTATTCTTGTTTTATTTGACCAGTTCTAATATAGGTATTACTCTACTTGAATCTTCATTCTGCCTCTTCACATCAGTTCCAGAGGACACAAACTGAGCTGAATAAACTCAGTTGATATTATTGCCAAAACACAGTCTGAAACAGTAGAAGCTAGAGATATTGGCAGGAAAATGTGAAGCATTACATTGTGGGGCTGTTAGGCACTTACTTGTCAGACAAGATATCCAATAAAATATTAAAAAATATCTCTAAACATTTTAAAGAGCACTCATACTCTGAAAAGTGACTGTAAAATGGCTTTATGGGCACTGTATTTATATTCTTTCATAAATTTGCTTATTCTGTCTCAAAGTGCAGCATATTATATGTAGACCCACTTCAGAAACTGCAAGCTGCGCCAACCTCTACAGAGCCCATTTGCACATCCGAAAAGAGAGCTATGAGACCAAATTTTTCTCCTTGGCTGAGAATTCTGCAGGAGAAGAAGGAGAAGTGATAAAACCTCCTGGGCCTCAGGTGTGGCAGCCTGATGACGTGAGGACAACACATACCCAAGTGCAGCAGTGAGAGACTCAAGGCAATCAGTATAACTAGAAGGGCACGGTGCCCAAGCTAATCAGCCTGAAGTTAGTCCTGCTTTTTGGGTTTGAAATCATATCCCAGAAGAGCACCGGACCAGGCCCTTGGAAGTACTAACCCATGAGGAGCTTGGGTGGAGATTTCTGTACCTCACACCTGGCGAATATGGACCCATTCCTGCATTAGCAAGGCACATTAATGGAGATGAACAGCACTGTTCTGGTGCACAGTCACTGTGCACATCCATGGATTGTATGCACACAAAGAAAGGCACATACATCATCTTTGCATCCAGTCAATTATTTTCCCTGTGTATGACCCGTTCAGTGTCCTTTTTATGTTGGAGCAGCTCTTGGACAAGAATGTTCTTAAATTAAGCATGCAAGCTCTGGGATCGCACTGCAGCAAGCAGGGAGCTGAATTTACCATTTAACATTTACATAATTAAGGGTCCGTTTTTTAAATGCATTTGTAGTTGCACCCACATATATACCTGCATATGTAGAAACGTGTGCACATGTACTTCTTCCTTTAATTAATCTTTGTCTTGCCAATTTATGTGCTAACATTTTCCAGCTGGGGCAACTATTTTTAGCCTCTCATAAAAAAATGAAGCACTAGGTGGAAAGGCAATGGGTTGGAGAACCTTCAGTCATCTATAACATGAGAACACATCTATTCCAAAGTGAGAGATCTTATTCTGCTTGAGCTTAGACCGTGCAGAAGTTGAGTATAAAGCATGAGTCTACACAAAGCTATGCACCCATTTATGCTTCAGAAGACCAGATCTGAAATAGATTTGAAATCCTATTTCTACATACCCATATTTGAAAGCTTTGTTTGTACTTCCTTCCATTTTTAAGCACAATTAAAAAGAAAAGCCACTTCTCAGAAAAAAATGCATACCAGTCTGCAAAATTCCACGTTTCCAAGGGCAGTAGCCTAGAAAGAGACAATGTTTCTTCTCCTCAAAATAGGTTCTGGTTGCACTAAACTGAATCCAGAAAGAGAATTAATTGTCCATGGTCACAGCTGAATCAGGGCTCTCTTTTGGTAGTTTAACTCAAGTTATAGGAAGACAAATTTACTAAATGTGATTTTAGTGCACACATTCCTAAAATAAAGGTTCTGCAAAATGCATAGCTGTAGGTGGCATTAATTGCGTAGGATGAAAGAGTCAAATAGCACACACATATGAAAAGTGTATGTGTGATCTATTTTGTGGGAGGTTACAACTTTGCACTCACACACAGATATTTTAAGTGTTGAATCAACAGCTATATGCCTAAGAGGAAACAAACACGTTTTAAAGTTGGAGTATGAAGCCATCAACAAAGAAAGATGGAAATAAGAAGCTGAGTTGTGGGAACAGAGCTCATGTTTTTGAACTGTTAAGCAGGATTCAGAGTTGGTTGCTGAAAGTAGAAGGAGAGTGTAAGTAAACTATTTTTGGAATTTTATGTTTAGCATGAAGACAAATATGGCTGTGGGCTTAACTTCATGTCTTGACAACCAAAGCAAAGCTATAATGTTGAACAAAGGGGTCCCTCTTCTATATGGGAGAAGAAAACCTGTTGACCAGCTGATAGTTGAAGTCATGCGTTACAAGGAACTAAACACTCATAGTTTGCAGATTCCTTCCCACAGGGAGCTCGGACATCCAGCTCTCTCTCCATCTGTGCACCATGGCAAGCATGAAAATAGTTCCCTGAAGCTCCTGCCACTATGCTGAGCCTTCTCAGACTTTTTGCATCACCACTTGAAATAAGAGTATGCTTTTCCCTTGTTAAAGAAGATTAATCTGCCATGATGTCAATGACTGAGTGGACTTCATGTATTTCGTCTCAGTCACGGTATTTTTAGTCTAATTGGAGACAATGTTGCTGATTTAGACCATCTGCTGAAAGATGACATCCTTCCGAGGCACTCACGGACCATAAACAATAACTGTTCAACATGCAAAGAAATGTTTTACACTTCTACCCACTATTTTCATTGGAGGATCTCAAAGGTCTCTACATACCAGTGAATTTAGCTTCCTAGAGCCTTCGATGAGTGGGCAATACTCCTGCTTTACAGATGGCAAGATGAAAGCCCAAAGAATCCAAGGCACCTGAATCCAAGATCACTCAGCACATCTTTGACAGGATGGGGAATAGAAACCAGGTCACCTTACATATGGTTCTGCACTTTATTCACTCTCCTGGTGCTCTGACCTCATTGTACTCCATGAACCTCATCATAACTATATGGGATATGCAGCTGTTAGTAATAATACACTACTTGTTTGAACTAAAAACACACCGGCAGATGGAAATACAGTAGGTTAATAGCTATTCCAAGAGGCAAACTTTTAAGGTACCAAGAAATTGCTTCTGTTAACCTTTTCCCATTGTGACATTTGACCAGTTTATATGCAGGTTACAAAGGTCACCCATTATCACCATTTTATGAGACTTGGGTTGCCTCTGATCTTTCTCTGCATTCTGCATTCAATAGCCTTTACCTGATCCAGGGAATGGTAATATTAACCAGCTACAATACATTTTTTCCTTTATGACCATGGGTCCATAGTCATAGAAGAAGTGTAATGTAGCTTTCTTTTCACTTAGCTTTTTGCTCTTCTTAGAGTTTTATACCATTTTAATGGCAAAATCTTTTTCCCTGGCATCTTTGACTCAGCCTCAATTTCATACGTATTTTAGAGTCGAATATTATTACTAAATATATTCCGGCTGTTCTCTGTTTTTCAGTTATGTCTGTTTTGTTGATATAGCCCACCACTGTCAAGGCTTTTGTACTCCTTGTGTCAGTGTACAGATATTTTCAGCTTTGCATAGGTCTATGCGCTATCTAACACAGTTGTGAAATATTAGGGTGTGTCTGGCTTATCAAGTCCTTTTGAGGTTCAGGCAATCAGCATTGCTAACTTCCATGCCTGATTTGTATGCCTTCAAGGACAAAAGTCGTTCATGAAATCATTTTCCAAAGCGATATAACAAAGAACCCTTAGGGGAGAAAGGGCATGTTTTGATCTAAATTCATATCATACAGGAAGTTATACAGAGAAAAAGGAATGTGGTGGTGATTTAATTATTCTCTTCAAAGCAAAAAGCTTGTTGTTAGCAAGAGGCTGTGACTCAGAGATTTATTCTTGGTTTAAGTTCTTATTAGCAGTTTTGAAACAAGGGAGAATGATTGATTCTTGTTCACTCATTAAACTCATTAATTTACAAAGATTAATTGCACCGGTGTTAATTTGAGAGTTGCAGGATGTTGCAGAAATAAATGGAATATAGTGCAGATAAAGTTATTTGTTAAAGGCTGATCATCGATTCCCTATAAAGCTTCCTTTGAACTGCATTTTTGAGACTTTTTTTCTGTTTTTCTGTTTTAACATGTCTAACTAACGAAGTGGGATGGGCACAGGCAGTCACCTCATGACCCAAAGCGTTTTGTAAGATTGTCTCCAGAAGCAATTACTTTAAGAAATAACATTTTGACATCTAGTAGCTTTATTGCTGTTGTTTCTACCTTCTTGAACTTTTCTACCATGAGAAAACAAACATGAAAGTTTGAATTGTCAACTGTTCCAGCATTAACAGTGCAACCTAAGGACGTTGTGGGATTATCTTTCTTTGAGTCGGGCCATACCAACACAATTTGTTCCTTAGATATCATATCAGCAATAAAAGATGTGAATGCAGGGTCTGTCATTCAGGAAGATATTGAGCTGCTTCACAAAGCTAAAGCAAACCAAGGTGTGTACTACAGGAGATGAAAATAAAAACATTATTGTAGCTTCTGCTCTAAATCAAAACCAAACAGAATCAGCACGTGTGTGTAGCAAAATCCATCAGGTTAAACCACCCTCTGTACTAAGAACTGCCTGTAATTTATTACAGTCTTGCTTTCTATGGTTTAATACAAACTATCAGGATTTAAGGAACAGTGATTCTGAATATCCCAGTTGGGATCTGTTTGCCAGAAAGCAAGTGCACAGTGCTTTTACTGAAAATGAAGCACCCTTTAAATATCTCAGTTTGGTTACAAAACAGCAAATAACCCCTATTCCCTACTAAATTCTGTTTCAGAAAATATTGGCTGTGGTGTGACAGTTAAGCTGCCTGTGATGAAAAGAATCTGTTCTCTGTTTCACTCTTAATGGATTAGCATCTTGTTGGTTGAGGCAACACTTCTCCTCTCCACTCCTTGATGCTGAAAGGTTAGGTAGGAGCGCAGGAGGTCAACTCTGTTACTTTTTATGGAGGCAGAAAATGGCATAAAATGAAAATAATTTCCTGTGAAAGCTGAGGACATTCCTTCATTAGATTTGTTTCCTGTGCTAGGTCATATGGCTTTTTTCTTTTTTTTTCTTTTTTTTTTTTTTTTTTTTAAACATGCATTTGCTGGTTTCCTGTGCCCCAAGGGCCTTAGTGATCTGCTTTTATGAGACCAGGCCCACCAATGCTGTTTTGTATGGTAAGAATGAATGGACTAAGTGAATCGAAAACATCAGAGGCGTGCTTGATAAGGGACAACAGGTGATATGCATTTGACAGAGGCTAAACTACTCAAGTTATAAAAAACTGACTTATTAGGAAGCCACCTTCTAAATCACAGCTTCACCTCAGTACCTCACAACTACAGGCACCACACCTCTTCCAAGCAGCACCAGCTAGACTTCAAACAGTCGTGGTTAATCACCTGCCTCTTTTTTTCACTATTGAACATAAAATGTTGAGCAATAATGAGATCCAGAGATCTTTTTTATATTTTTTTTCACCCTCCTAAAAGCTGTTGTTGCCTGGCGGGAAGGAACAGCTGGTCACCTCTTTTTCCAGATTTAGTGGAATGTAGAGTGAAATGGTGCTCTTCATTCCCACCACCAATGGACCTGGAACCCAGTCAGATTGTCAAGAGAGTCCCAGAGATACACTCTGGACACATGAACTAGACCAACACAAAGGAAAGAGATCATGCAGCATCTCAGATTGTGCTGATTGGCTGATTTCTCTGCAATATCACAGCTAAAGATTATTTTTTCATTTTTTTTTTTTGTGAATTTATGAAAAAATACATAAAAGGTGAGCAATAAATAAACATCTGTAAACAGGGTGATGGATTTGATCTGACAACTACCACTGGGAGATTTGCAGTCATAACAAATAACCTGGAAAAACTGTCAGTTCCTCATTTAGTAACCCTCAGAAAGGCAAACTGAGTATCAGGATGTATTAGGAAAGGAATAGGGAACAAACTTGAAGACATCTTACTGTGTAAAATCCATGTACACCTGCATTTTGGTTATGATGTTCAGCTTAGGATGTTTCCCTTCCCTCTCTCCCCTCCACACCTTCGGTAAGGATGTAGTAGAACTAGGAAATATCTTCCACATGAGGAACCAATAGACTGTGACTTTTCAGCCTGGAAAAAGAAGATAAGTGGAATGGGATCTGCAAAAGCATGAGTGACATGGAGATGGTAAATGGGAAATTATTGTTCAGTGTCTCTTCTGGTACAAGAACTAGTACATCAACCTACCAGGCAGTACATATATAGACCAAAAGTGATTTTTCTTCACCCAGACACAAAGTACTCCTTGTGCCCTGGACACTATGGATGCTGGAAGCTTCCATGGTTTCCAAAAGTTGTTGGAAAAAATCATGAAACAAAAACCAAACAGAGGAATTTTTATTAAACATGGAGACACCACTATCCATCTCAGTCACTCGGTTTGTCTAACCCAATTCAGCTGTTCTCAGAGCAGGGATTATGAGATTTCTTGTAGCTCACCTCTAGGTATGGACTGTTTTGATCCTGACTGGTTTCTAAGCTCAAAAACCTTTGCTCAGTTCAAGTAGGAGTTTTGTCTGAATACGGTTTTATTAAAGACAGGAAAAGAAAAGTCATCCCCAGGAATTTATGTGGAATGAAATGCCCTATCAAGTGGCTGTGGGTAATCTCAAAACCCTGAGTAATTACACCAAGAAGCATTGTATAAGACTTACTGATTTTAGTGCATGAATACATACAGGGATGTTTCCTAAGAATTTTCAATTCATTGTGTCAGGAAAATCATACAAAAACCAAGGACTTCAGGAAATGTTAACCTTATTATTTCTTTTCTTGCTCAGTAGGCTAAAAATACACTGTCTGAAGTAGTGCCTCTGAGGCATTTAATTCCTTTTAACTTCAGACACCTTACCCACCATCTGAACTCTTGAGCAAAAGCTACTGTAGAATTCAAATCATTATTTTGTGTCCTACTGTACATTAAGTAAATTCATTTCTTGCTTAAGGAAAACAAGACCTGAAATCTTATTATTTTTGTTTAGTGGCTCTTTTTCTTTGCTCTGAGCACTTTGATATTCTACAGAAAATATTTTATAGCAGCACTTAATGAACAATTTTCCTTCAACAATTAAGGTGGACAGGCTATAAGAATATAGACTGGTCAGAAACCGAAGAGTCTTTATGTTGTCTGTAGCTGGCAAATACTAAGTGCCCCCATAAGAAATTGTAATATGACAGATTAGTTTATTATCCAAGGAAGAGACCTCAAAAGACAATGAATTTTGTTGTTAACGCATGACCTGTTATTCCTACCAGTCCAATTCACAACCTTTCTTTTCAGTGGTCAGCTGTTTATGTCACTTTTAGCAGCAATTTGTCATACCTTAATGTTCTAGAACTGTTGTCCTAAAGGGAGGTGGTGCTGAAATACAAATTGTATTACAAGTTGAACAGGGGACCACAAAAGTAACAAGAGTTAAAGTAAAGATATATTAACTGGTATAATGGTGTTAACTGCAACCCCACAAAGAGTTTTAAGAGAGGGGCAAAATAAGTAAGTAAGCAAACTCATGGCTAAACAGAATACTTGATATTAGAATACACTTGATATTAGAATACACTCCAATGTATATCAAGAAAGGATTCAATTTGATGTTAAGCTGACATAAGGCCATAATCCAGAAGAGAAATTGTTTGAAAGGGTCTATTTATGTGTAAAAAGAATTCAATACCAGTGGAAAGAGCAGCCAGGGAGATGATGGAACTGGGCTAGGATCTGAAACCAAGTATATTGTGGCACATTGCTTTCAGGTCATGAAAGCAAGCATACAAAAGATACAGACACAGATCTCCATCTGGATAGTTAATCCCATGTAGGGAAGAGTTATCAGGATATATCAGAGGGCAAACACAATGGAGCAGTTATTACCCTTTCAAGTCCCAACAGCGGAACTCCAAGCACTTTGTTACCTGAAGTTTGCATCTTAACAATAAACAACTGTAAGGTGACCTATTTTCCAGGTTTTTGCTAGAAAACAAATTAGGTTTTTGGCTTCCAAAATATGGTGAATGAAATCTGTAGCTATACTACATAGCATTGGCACAAATAATCTACATCACAAACAATCTACACTTCTTTAAAGATAGAATTTCTTGAATGCAAGCACTCATATACATCTGTGGATAATTAACATCATCAGGTAGTTGTCCACAAAAATTTGTTACAGAACCAATGGTAGCATGAGACAATATTATCACATTTAAAATAAGTGCTTCATGAATAAATAGTGCTACAATTTAATATAATTTTAGAAAATGACAGAACAACCCACAATTTCAACCATACCTATCAAAATTGAGTCAATTTTTTGCATCAAAGCCTATGCTGGATTTTGTCATTGAGAAGAGCATTGCTTTTGGCAGTTGTTTCGTGTTCACAGTTAGCATTTGAACATAGAGCAAAATTTCATTAGCTTAATTTTCTGAAGTGTTGGCATGATCTTCACTTTTAAATTCAGCATGTAGGAACTTCCTTTTTTTTAACATAATGGACAGATTTTAAATTTCCGACAACTCGAGTTTTCTGCAGATTCTCCTAATTCTTTTTTCTGCAAACTTTTTCTTACTGATTATTCTATTTTTTTTCCACAAATTAAAAAGCTATTAAATTAATTAAAAGCTATAATTACCAGTTGTCACATGGCTGTGGTAATTTTATCAGACCTCTAGAAATGACCAGCCTAATTCTAACTAAGAGAAATATTCTGTCATCCTTTTCACAGGCCAAGTTGAGGCAATTTTGTGAATAAAAGCCCACACTATCAGTTCTCAATACAGTTTGTCACCATTTACTTTTGGCAAAGTTTCAAGAGGCATCACTGCATCCTTTTAAAGAGTGTTTTGGTTTTTTTTTTCTATTAGAAGAACAACTTAAAACAAGCATAAAGTTAGTTTTCTGATGTATGGTGCCAAAAATAATTGTGCCTCTTGCATCTGCTTCATCAGCTGGTTTTCTTACAGAGTTGTCAAGCACAAGGGAATTCATCAATGAGGTATGAACCTTTTTTCTGCAAGATTTGAGTTCATTGTTAGGTCAGTGATCTATGAAGACAAGCGCATCAATTTTTGTAAGGAGACATCAGGCATCTCCTTGTCTGAGGTTTTACAAGTATTCTTAGATTACTTCAGTTTCATCAGCATATGCGCTAATTTGGGCCATCTTTAAAATTGCTGATTTGCATATTTTTAGGCCTCCATCTGAACAGTTGCTATTACAAATCAACTGCTGTTCAGTGAATTGTAGCAACACACTTTTTCAAATGTATCTCTATGTTACTTCTCTGGCAAACCATTTTCCTGGGATGATATACGCAAGGCAACTTTTCTCCTCTGGTCTCTGACATGAGCACACACTTCGCCTGTGCTAGATCTATGTTTCCCCATTGCAAGACATAGGCTATAACTTTCAGCTTGAATTCAGCTGGAAAAGCTTAGCGTGGTGTTTCTGATGTCATTTAAACCACTGCATCCTGCTGTCAAGTAGCTGGATGTTATTAATGAACAACTTGTGTGTCTCTTTATAGATGACACCTTCCCTGGCTAAGGTAATGTTGTGTAGGTAGTAGAAAGCGGACAGAGAACTATTTTTCAGAAGTAAGAGGCAGGAATACAGTGCAAGGAAAGGCCCAGGCCAGAGAGAGGTGATCCTGACCCTAAATCTCTCCTTCCCTGAACAGCTGCTGAGTCAGAGACTCCTTCCTTTCATCTGCTACAGGGAAGGAGAACAAAGGTAATGGGGATGGTGGATCTCAGGGGTGGAGAAAAAAGTTACATGGAGTAAGAAGTGAGAGGCAACAAATTGCTGTACTTCCTTTTGTGCTATCCTCCTGTTCCAAGGAAACATCGTGATTGGCTTTTATTTCTGTATAGTTAGACGCGGTTTAATCTGGAAAGTACCATATGTATGAAAAAGGTTGTTCCTTTGTTTGTTTTAGCAGCAGTGCTGCTCTGTGAACCCTCAGTTTGTTTGACTAATAACTGTGTATTCACCTTGTCCACCAGTCAGTTCTTTATAGATCATCTTGTAGAAGGTTTCTGTGCTCTTATGATGACTAGAAAAGCTTTTTCTCTCTGGACTTGCAGTAGGTGAACTTTCCTTGATCAATGGGTTGATGCGGAGAAATTGCAACATGTTTTAGACATATCCAAGCAGAAGGAATAGATTAAGCATGTCAAATCAATTATTCCTTACCTAAGACTCCTATGGTACTCCTCAGAAGGTAGAGGGATTCTGGTAGCCATGGTGAGATTCAGATTTCTGCTCTTAAGCAATTTGCCCACTTCTCATGTGAGGCCCAGATGAAGGAGGAAACATTTTGTTGAAGGGTAAACAATAATTCCAGTGTCTACAATAAATTACTCTAGTCAGCAGTGCCAAGGTTCATTCCTGATCCTGTAATGAGAAGTGCTCAAAACTCTGGCAGTTTAAGTTCCAAAATGTTATTTTTACCTCAGGCTTGTAAGGAAATGAGGCTTGCTTGATCAAACTCTGTGTGTATGTGTGTGTCTATCTGTCTGACCTTTCCTAATAACGCTTGAGGTCTTTGTCTAATTTCAAGAAAATCTGATGAAGAAATCCCAGGCAATCTTATGTACCAAAGAGCTTCAGAAAAATAAGCAGTTGCATTAAAATGGTGCCTCCATCGAGGGAAAGGCAAAAGTACTTTACTGGCTATCAGAAAGGGCTGCTGAAAGCCACGCTATCTTAGCTCTTTTCCATCTGGAATGACATTTTTTAATTCAGTTTTCTTTCACCACTTGACTTTTGCCCATGAGCTGTTTTACAGCCACTACATGTAAGATTGGTAGTACACTACAGACACTTAGCCAGAGCACCCCATGGGAAAAGAGCTCAGTCTGAGTAGCTCAGTACTACAGATCTCCAGCTTGTGGCAAGTGGGAATGTACACCTACTGGCCTATGTGGCTGAAAATGTTCAAAGCTCTCTTCTGGTTCACCATCCTAATACCTTGTCCAGGAATTTAAGACTGGGAAATGTCAATGGAAAGCCATGGCAGGGCTGTCAAATTCAAATACTCAAACGTCAGAGGTCAGGCCACAGAAAAATATGAGGTATGTTTAAATATCTCAGGGCTTCACTGCATTTTGCCTTCTTCCACCTGCAATTTGGCATAACACTCTGAAAATGAAATATATGCTACACACCAACTGGATAACCAGGTAATGTGCATATACAGAAATACCAGCTGAATAATCAGGCATGTATGATTTATCCATTGCCATTTTTGTCAGTATGTCTGAATTTTTATCTAAAAACCTTGGAGGTTCCCATTGTAGTAGTTTTGCTGCAGCAGATGTGGAAGAATGCCACTCCACTGAGTAGTCTGCTCCATAGACCCTCCATTTAGCTTGCTCCTGATAACTTTTGAATCACTGCTGCACTGACATCTATAGCAAGGCCAAATAAAGCACATTAATGTACTTGTATCCACTTATAACTATTACTGTTAAACAGCAACTAAATTAGTAAAAAGTCCTGAAATACAAATATAAACAAAAGTATCTTATTAACTAGAACTAAGTAAATCATTACAATACATTGGTAAGAAAAGGTTAGGCTACTTATGATAAAAATACAGAAGAGATAGATATAATATAAGAATGTAAGATAATAACATAAGAACTGTTGTAAAAGGGTGGATCTGAAGTATTTAGAGTGGTTGAAAGCACATACTGCAGACTAAACCTCTGCACTTACAACAGTACTAGGTTTTCTCTGTACCTAAATTAATTGTCTGCTGCTTTTTGAAACAGAAGCAGTTGAAAATCTTTCATTACTCGATGTTTTAGTTAAATTTCCTTCCAGAACTATAGTGTTTTGCAGGATTTTCAGAAATATTAGAAAAGTGATATTTAAGTAAGCAGCCCAGCGTTTCTCACTGGAAGCCTATAGAGCTGTAAATCCACTTTGTTTCTGCTCAGGACTCTAAGAGCCGCTGGACGGGGATGTGTGTCTGCACTTGACATTTCAGATGCACAAAACTTGTGAAGGAATGATGTCTTGGGTCTTCTGCTTGGGAATGGAAACGGATGGACTACACTTCACAGCAAGCTTCTGCATGGTGTAAAACCAGGTCTGGAGCTCAACGAAGGGTCTACCTTCACACTTAACCATAAGATAGTTAATCTTGTTGGAGAATTAGATATTGACAGTTACACAGCAGCTGAATCAGATGGAATACCACCTTTTAAACAGTTTGATCTTTGTCGAGGAACCTCTGATAAATTTTATAAGCTATTAGATTACATTGAGACAAAAATTCCTGGTGTAAATGAGCAACATACATGAGATAATGCAGTCCTTGGACTGTTCTTGGCATTGACTTCTGTGGGAAGGATCAAGCTGAATGCGACCTCTTCAGACATCCTCCACATGAACTGCACTTCTCACACACTTTTTTTAGTTCTGTTTTGAAATTGATTCTTCTCCCTGTCCCCAGGTATTAGGACAAAGGATAAAACCTGCCAATCAACAATATGATTGCAGAATTGTGCGAAGGTCTCATTTGCAAGTGACCCAAGCAGCAGAAATACACAATGTTTATTTCATCTCCTTGGTGGGCAGCAAGAACCATCTGAAATGGGAAGAACTGAGAAGAAAAGATTTGAGAAACTCACTTTTGGACAATTTTTTCTCTATAATGAGTGATTAAGCTGGAAATTGTACTGATTTTTATTATATTTATTTAGAATCAGTAGAAAAGCATACTGAAAAAGTAGATTTTCTTATTTTAAAATGACATATTAAAGGTCTGCCTATGAGATAGTATTTTCAGTTTATCAGAATTAAAAGTTTTCATTGACCTGAAATTAGCAAATTTTTTTTTGCATATTATTCTGTAAAAGAATTCTGTGAGGTTCTGTTTTGTTTCCTTTTTCCCCTTGGTTGGAAAATCCAAAATACAAAATAGTCACAAAACACTGTTTTATCTTTCCTTTCAAGCAAATTCTTATTTGTATTTTGAACACTGATATTGTAATCTTTGGTGTTTTATGTAGACAATGCATAAAATATTTACAATGAAATTAGTGTACATTGTTTCTTTCAACTCAGTTTCAGAACCCCCTGTGGATAAGAGAGCTGTTTGCAAAGTGGGGGCTGGCAGGTATGGGAGTAAGCTGAGATGTAGGAGAAGGGTGTTCTGTTCCAACCTCACCTGCTGGGAAGGTTGGACAAATCATTTCGTTTCTCTCTGCATAGCCCCTACCCCAAATCTGGAAACTAAAAAAATAATTCCGCTTCCTTAGCAATGTAGTTTAAGATTGATGGATAAAAATGTTACCTAGGAGCTAGATAAAAATAACAGTTTATTACTGAATATCTTTAGGAAATGAAGGAAGTACATGAGATTGCCAGTGGCCATGAAAAAGAGTAGAGTTTGGGATTAGAGGTTTCTGAGATTTGTACTTCCTAAAACTCTGCTTCTCATTTTCTCTCATTTTTAAGGAATGCTTTCTCTAATTTTTAAATATACTAACATGTGTAAATACTTTTTCAGGTCATAAAAATAATTACTTTTTTTTTTTTTTTTTATGAGGTCTCACAACCTTCCTGTATGATCTTCAAAATAAAAGATTTTGACTTCTTTGTATCTTGATCTATACCATGAGATTCAACAAAGCAATGAAATCTAGAGCATCCATATTCTGCAATGGTCTAAAAGGTAAATCTGGTGAATGCATCCAAGTGCTCCAGCACGGTAATCATCAGGGACCTCATGGTCCAGCTGTAAGTGGAATCTGCGTGCATCAATGAGTGAAGCACAGGATGTACACGGAAGAACAGAAGGAGCTACGAGTAATGCTATCCTCTAGCCTTTTCATGGGACTTTACCTCAGGCGACACCACTAGTCAGGAGGTATTGACATCACCAGATGGAGCTGGCTTGTTTCCCTCTACAGTTCACGGATAAAAGCAGAGTTTCTTCTATAAGGTGATTTCTGAGCAGATGTCTGATTTAGGTGCCCTGTATTGGCTTCCAGGGATGCTGTTCTGTCTTTGTTGACCAGAGATACAGTCGGAGAAGGCTAGCTGGAGGAACTGCCCGTCTCTATTGGCAAAATTCAGCAGGCTTCCTTTCTTTTCCCACTTTTCTTGCCTCTGTAATGCAGTTAATCACAGTTCAAGCCTACCCTAAGAACAGACTAAGCAGTTCCTTCAGAATATAACACAGTAGAAATTGTAATTTTAGCATTCCTCGCATGGACACTTACTGGAGATGGCTATACCAATGAATGCCCAAAGCAGTGTGACCTCTTTGCAAGAAAGCAACAAGTTTCATTTTCATTCTTTCTGCAACCAGAATATTCTAAAACCTTTGTAATTTTTTTCCCCGTCATTATAAGCTGAACTAGTTGTTTCAGCTAGTTGGTTTCCCATCTAGAGGACACATTATTTTGTCAAAGTGAATTTGAAAGGACTTGCATTTGATTTCATTTCAGATTCAACCTCCTGGGAAGGGTCCAAGACAACCACATGATATAGCTGGCAGTCATCTTCATGCAGCACTCTTGAAGTGTTATCCTTCAAAGGCATGATCAAATCAGCCAGTAAAAGGAAACAGAAAAAGTTGAGTTTTCTTTCCCCTGAAACCAGGGACAATTCTAAATGCTGGGAACATTTAATCAATGATCCTTTCTTTGACCCTAGCCTGTAGCATTGATATGAATATCTCAGTTATTCCTTCCTGCAGAGTGGGAATAAGAGATAAAATTTGCAAGCTGGGAAGAAGATGGTGTGTGGTCTGACTTTGAAAAAATAACCGAAAAAAAACTTTTCCTTTTGTCACAATGAGGATACACTAAAAGACAGACTGCGGCTTAATGCTTTATGTGCATACCTTAAATTATTTCTCCCTCCTTTCGTTTTCCCAAACTGAGCATTGGCTCCATGACTTATCTTCTCAGCTTTCCAGAATTTGTGGTGTGTTTCATTTTGTTTAAAAAACTGGGGTAAACCCAGGGAAATGACTTCAGCTGTGTGGTAAGAATTGCTAGCTGCTAACTCTGAACCACAGCGTACTGCTGGGAAACTGCATACTTACATCTGATAACCATTTTATGGGAATGTGTGCTGACCCACAGCTGTGGTTCTCCGCAAAATGCTGGGAGCATGAGTCCTCTTCTACCAAACATACTTTATGGTCTATTCTTAGCCTCCTTTTTGTAGCAGACTTGTTCTTTCTTCAATGCTGAGATTAAGTGGAAGGAAAAAAAAAATATATCAGTGACAATATTTTTTGTGCTTAATTGTGTCTGTAAATGGTTTGTAAATGGAGGTAACTTCATTAACAGCAGGTCTGGTATATGTTGGTGTGAGTCAGATAAGGACTGAACTAATTGTATTTATTGGTTTCTTCTGCCACGTCTGTAACTTCTGAAGGATAGCTATTAATTCCAGCTATGGCATTTATAAACTCAGATTGTACAAAGATTCAGTGAAAGAAAAAGCTAACCTGTCCATACTAGAAATATCCCAGCAATGTTAGGACAGATCTTTTTCAGCCTTCTTTCTCCCCATGATGGTCTATTATGGATTAAAAGTACTATTATATATATATAATAAAGAATATTTATGGGTAGTTGATGAAGCAGTAGACAACTAAGGTGTGATAAAAGTTAGATCTTATATTTGACCTCTCGAGGGCAAAGATTGTATATTGAGTTTTCCTAGTGCCTTATCCTCCTGTGTGGTTATTGGAAAGATTTCAATGTTCACAGCTGAAGATGATCCGATTCTTCAGTATTTTGAAATGATTGAGTCACAAGTTTACTGAATCATGCCTAAATGCATAGATGTGTCAGATATAACCCCATAAAATCCATAAAGGTTATATTTCTGGGAGAAATCTTCAGCATGAACAGACCTTCCTATCACTTAGCAAGCGTGAAAGACCAAAGAAAAGTGTCACAATTTGAACTTTTCTGACAACTGTTTCAAAGAATGATGAAGGTCCCAAAAGTCCACTGAACACAGATAATCTACCTCAGGATAGAGGCTTCTTGTTTCCCAGCTCTGGAAACAGTTGTATCTCTTGTTTTCAGATCAGTTTAGATGAGAACAGTTGATTTAATAATGACATGTTCCTCTGAGCAAAGATAATCAGCATTAGAGAAGAGAGCAAACTGGGTGTGCAAGTACAATCTCACCACACATGCAGAGTCACACATGTGCACAAGCATAAACACACACACACACTCGCATTTATACAAGCGACTATATATTAATCTGGCAAAGTAAAACAATATGCAGGAGAAGGTCATTAAATTCCACTTAAAGGATCTTTTCTTTCTTCCCCTTTTTATTGCCTCTAGCAGTTACTTGGCTGCCTTTAGAAGCAATTAGTCTCTGATCTGATAACATTTTGCACAGCAAACTGGAGAGCTCTATTCAAACAGAGTGAAGACAGCTATAATTTTCCCCCCCCTGAGCCCCCCATCTGACCTAGGAAGGTTCCATCCTGTTCTTGGTTTCAGAATGCACTGGGATCTCATCAAACATTTTCACAGTCACCATATCTCATGGGATTGGAAACTGGCCTGCAAAGTGTCTCATTTTCTCTGTTGTCCTATTTGTCATCTTTTAAATACCTTCAGGCTATTCTCATGTATTCACCCCTCAAACAAAGTTAGCACTGTGGAAACACTGTGTTGATGATTCCTGTCAATGCATAATGGGTGCACGTGATGCTTCTCAGGGATGCTGATTTTGAAAGACAATGAAAGCCCCAATGTGTGTCATGAAGCAGCCTCCTGAGATATGGATGTTTCTTCCTTTGCTCTTTAAGAAACCTAAGTCCCACCAAACACCACACTTACTTAGGAAACTGAGGCACGGTGACTTTGTCAAAAACCAGAACTTCCATTCCTTCAGGAAACTTCTTTATACTGGAAAAATAGTTGCAGTGAAGACTAAATGTGCTCATGTACCATGGTGATGGGAACACTAAAGAGAAAAGAAACCAACAGGTAACCAGTGCAGCTTTCCTGCAAACACTTTGCAATTCTGCGCAGTCTCACTGGGAGCATGAACCTGTTCTGCCCTTCATGTGCAGTGCTGATGTCCAAGTTACTTGCATGCAAGCTGGAAAACTGAGGAACTATGTCGTCTGCACCATTTACTCCTTGTTAATGGAGTCATTGGAGAGAGCCTGAGCTGGTTTGTTACAGTGGATGGTGTAGATACAGCGGGGCTGAGCCTGGCTGCAACCTGCCTGAACATCAGCAGCCTCGAAGGAAGCTGCTTCCCGTGGTTTCTTCCCCTAAGTCCATCTCTCAGGGCACTTAAGGCAAGAAAAGTTTGCAGATTTGAAGTCATTCATGTAAACATTTCAAATCGCTTGTCTGCTTTGGAGTCAGCAATTTCACTTGCATGATAGTCTACTTCAGTGAACAAATGAAATGGTTTATTTATAAGCTTGCTTCTCACCAGGGAGCCAATTTATGTTTAAAATTAGCTAATTGTCCCTTTGATGGATTTCTACTTGAAGTAAATAGAGGTCATTAAGTTTCTCTGTTAGGCTTTATTCAGAAAATAGCTATCTGACAAGAGGTTGACCTTACTGAGAAATCCCAGGTAAAGTCAACTATTTGGAACAGCTATTTAGCTTTACACGTTAGTGAACTGCCTAGGGAGGAAAGGGATGCCATTATCCTGACAGCCTCCTCATATCTCATGCCTTTTATGACTGGAGGCACAAGTTAGAATAACTTGAGGTATACTTATAAACAAATTACTTTTTGGGGTGCAGAATGATTTTAACTCTCCTGCTTGGAAACACCAGCACCCTGTTGATGAAACATTTCTCATCAGACCTCCCAAATGACCACTGACTTCTCTTGAAAAGAAGCAGCAGTGCTAATAAAACATTAGGCATTCTCCCAAAGTCAAACATTTGGCTCAATTTGTACTTTCCAGGCTCTGCCAAACCCATTAATATGACTCCCTTGTCTACTAAGATATTGTACACCTGCATTTCAAGCTTCAAAGGTACAAGTAAACTTCTGAAACACAACATATCAAAGCCTAAGATACCAGAATATTCTAGTCTGCTCTCATGGATTATTTTACACTACAGCACATCCTTAGCACTGGAATGTATAATGCAAGGGAACCCTCACCATGGTATGATTTAAACAACAATGCATCACGTTGTGGGGAAGTGCTGTAGGGACGGGAATTTGGCCCGGCATTATTCAACATTTTTATTAATCATCTTGAAAAAGGAGCACACATCACATTTGTTAAATCTGAAGATACTAAATTAGGAGGTGCTGCAAGCACCAGAGAGGATGGGGAAGCAACAGAGAAGGATGTAGAGCTCTCAGATGTATGGGCTGGGAATACGTAGCTGAAATACCACCTGGACACGAGGCAAGTCAAAAAAGAAAAAATCCCCTCCAACCTCTGTTCTTAGCAGCAGGGAAATGCTAGAGAACTGAAGCATGAGCAGAGATGACAGCTGGTTATATAAAAACATGCAAATCTAATATAGATCAGTGAAATATGGAACCCCAGATATGACAGTGACTTTGACCACAGCTGTGACCATCATGTTTGTGTCAGACAATAAGAAATGCTTCCTGCATCTTGTACGTGACACTGATGAAACATTTATGAGAATGACCTTATGAAGCCAAACTGGTGGTCCACGTAGCCTAATATCCTGTCTTCAGAATGAACTAGTCAGAGATATATGGGGGTAAGATATAAGAAATTCTGGAGTGAACAGTCCTTGAAAGGATGATGATATCACATGCTCAGAAATGCCAGAGTCTTGAATAAACTCTTCCAGAGACTAGGAAGGCACAAATTAGTCCATTTGAGACTGTCAAGCACTATTGCAAGATGCTGTAATGATGCTAGGACAGGAATCAGTCACTCTGCGTGGCTCTGCACCGGGGCATGAAGCCTGGAATTCTACCTGCCTACCAGGAAAATTCCCTTTCCAACTCTATTAGGTCAGAGATACCTCAGTATCAAGAAGAGTGAAGGTTTACATCCATTCCAAAATTATTGGTAAACTCCCACCGAGTTCAGTGGGAGTGGGATTTCTTCCAATGGATTTATATAATGTGCCAAAGCCTGTAGAGGAATTGAAAACTCTGCATAGGCAGCCTACTTAGATTCTTCCTCTTATAAATCTGCTATCTCCCTTTTGCTACTCCAGTTAACGACTTACTCTCCCTAAAGGTAATCTCTGGAAGATATCAGCTATCCATGAAGAATTAAGCACTATTTAATCAGGAAACTAGCTGTGGTAATCTTTCATAGAACTCCCTGAATATTTTGAAAGCTCAGTGAAAAGCAGCTTTGTGGAGAATAAAATGAAGACACAGGAAATTAAGTTTTATTATTTGATCACCTCTGTTTTAAAATGCACAAACAGAATTGGCAAACTTAGCTTCTCTATTAAACAGAATAAAAATGCTGAGTAGCTATTTATGGCTTTTTTCTCCCATCCTTTGATGTAACTGCTGCTGGAAAATACAATAGCTAAATGTACTTTTTCCTGCACTGAGCATAAAGGTTCAGTGAGATGCATTAGAAAAGTGATTTCCTCCAAATTCTTGATTTTAGGATGCTGTGTTTTGCCTGAAAGCATCATTTTCAGCTAAAGACTCATAGGAACTGAAGGAGACCACGAAGCTGCGAAGTTGGTTCAGTTCCCCACAAAGCTTCCTTGCTGCAGCAGGTTGTCTTGCTAGAAGGACGGCAATCCTGGGACAGCCTTACAACACTGGCACTGACTGTAAAAATAAATTTCTATGCATTTTACAGCCAAATTGAACTAACATATCAAACAGCCTACCTTTCTTCTTCTTTTCTTTGTATTTTTTTTTAAAGCCATGACTATGCTAGGAATCTGTCAGAGTAATAAGGCTGTAAAACTGACCAGAGCCTTAAGTGATAATAATCTACTGCTACATAGTTTTCTTCACAGTCTTCTTATTTCTGCTTTTCTGGTGCTCATGCATCACATGTGTTGAGATTGTATGAAAACAATGCTGCTTATGAAGTGCATCCCCTATATAGACTTTATGTAGCACATTAAGCAATAACTATTATTTTATTTGCATCAGTCGATTACTTCCAAATTGGCCAACTATTATTTCTTCATTTACAGGAGGATGAACTGACTTCTAATCTAATTGTCTGGAGCTGAGATTGAACTATTCTGATAAGCTACTAGAACCAAGGCAAAGCAAAAGGCATAAACTTACTCTCATCTTATTTTAGTTTCACCCTGAATTTTATGATTGATTTTAAAAACTGATAAGAAACCTTCTATTTTTTAACTTCATTTTAATTGTAGACAATTTATCTTTACTACTTTTACATTGAAAATCAATAAATTTATAGAAAATGTTTCTTCAAACAAAATTATTAAAATTATTAACACAGAGCATTATTACAAAGCAGCATACTTCAAATTTAGGAAGTATTTCTTGGATTAGTTCTACTTATGATATTTATAGTCTTTGCTAAGTGAGACATATAAACTATGTCCTGGTTTCCTCACCCATAAAACTCAGTTATTATAGTTCCTTGCCTTAGAGATGTGGTAGGAATTTACTTTTCTGAATATTTTAATGTGCTACAGGTTATTAATTAGTTCTGCATAGAGACTGAAGTCTTAGACTCCTGCTTTCTGTCTGATTTTTTAAATGAAGACCTTTGCATTTTTCTCGAACAATAACGGGATTCCGCAGAGAATAAGACTGCACTCAAGTGTGTTCTGGTGAAGAATTAGACCTTGATTAAACTCAGTCTTCTGAATGAGGGAAGGTGGACTCACAGCTTGGAAGTTGTGGTGCTCTGTGGATGAAGTCCAAATTGATGTAGAGTCCTGTGGAAAAGGACACTCTCACTTATTGAAATTGCTGCTCGTTTACACTGAGCATTCAAAAACCCATTGGATGTTAGAAAAAAAAAAATCATTCAAGTGGGTCTTCTCTTGGCATCCTCGCTTTTCTGGCTTTTCTGAAACTTTTTGCTCATCACCAGCTTTCCTGGGTGTTGAATAGGTGAGCACCGGCACCTGGTGCAATTCTCTTTGGAACATCCAAATCTAGTCCTTGGTGGGTCTAGCCTTTTGGATACATCTCTTTTACAATAGGTAGATCAAATAACTACATTTAACTGTTATTACAGTATATAACGTGACACTGTGCTTGTTGAAACTGTTTTTCTACAAGGGGTCAGTTTACAATGTTTGTCCTTCAAGCTTCTTTATTTGTGTGTGTGTGTGTTAAAATTATGTTGTTCCATCATTGACTTTTATCATAGCATGTTAATTTCCAACTGCTCAGGTTAATTAGCAGATTGAGCAGTTCGTGTATGTTAACATCAAACACAGTGAACTGAAGAAGAAAGAATTTATTGTGAAAAATGTGCAGAATCTGGCTTTGTGGAAGCAGTGAGAGAAGCAGCAGACTAACTGCATTAGAGTGCTGGCAGGTAGCAAACAGAATAAATATCTATGAAGTGTAGGTCCACTTAGTAGCTAAGAATAATTTATTTTCCTAAATATTTTATTGCTATCATGTCTTTAATTCAATAAACAAAATAAATAAACAAAAAAATAACAAGCTGTTTTATTGAAGCAGCAACAACAACAAAACATCAAGAAGGAATTAGGTATTTTTAATTTTATCCTTATGGGAGTGTTAGAGTCCAGCAGCTGCTGCAACTGGCAGTAAAGTCACAATTTCAAAGAACTTATTGAGCAGTAACTGTTAAAAAATCCAGGTTGCCACTAAATCACAGTTCTTCACTTGGTTCCCACACTATTGCAGTGCCCTAAGCTATTCACAGCTGCCACACATCTCCCCAGAGGTGGCTGCATTTCAGCAATACGCCAAAGAACACGAAAATTACATCAACAGGCAGACTAATACACCCTCTAATTCTGCATGACAAGCAATAAACAAATGTAAGCCATCATTTTATTCAATAGGTGACACAATTCCTTCTTAGACAATAGAAGCTAGTGTCCTAGCATACTACTAGGAAATATTGAATGGCTACAAATATTTGGCTACCTCTCCTGCTTTACTGCACTGTGTGTGGTCACTTAGAACTATTTTGATGCAGCCTTGTAATGCTACAGAATCAATGTGGTAATATTATACAAACTTTATTTTGATTTCCACACAGGCAAATAGTTACATGATGTGCAATGCAAAGTTGAGTGAAGTTCAATCTAATTGAAAACCTCAGAATATCAAATGTGAATACAGGGCAGAATTAAAAGAGATTTATTTTTACTGAGAAGGATTATTCTATACAGTAGAAATATCTTGCATTAAAAGGCACATAAGCAATGAAGAAGTGACTTTCATGAACATAGCTTAGTGGAGGATACTTCTGACGTATACATACATTCTCAAGGCACAAAAAAGTTTGATATACAGAAATATAGACTAATAAATATGCAAAAAGGCCAATAGCACATGTTGCTATAATAAAATAATTCTGCCCTAATTATTTATCAAATTGCTTTTCTGTGCCTGAAAGAGAAAACAGTAACCAGCACTTGACTTTTCAGCAGATAATTCTTTACCCACAAGGCAATGAAACTCCAGTTTTTGTGATAAATCAGAGAATCAGTGACACAAAAGGCAAAGAGTTCCTAAAGAAACAGGTAAGATGCCAAGCGCAGCTGAAGAGAAAATGAAAACCAAGTTTTTGTACATCTCACCATAATTAAAAAAGTTCCCTTAAATATTTCCATAATTGCAAAGTGTCAATGAAGTTCTTAGCACATCCCATAACTGCTCTAAAAATGAGTTAAGAACTTATTTATGCAAAATACTTCACACAGCCTCACATAGCCTTTTAAAATGATGTAACAGTAACCCCTCTAGTTTTTCTACACAGGTTTTATTAACTCTAAATTAGATTATTAGAGCTCCAGTCTACTGGGAAATTTTCTTCAAAAAGATAGTGTTCATACTCACAACTTACTTCTTCCAGAAACTTAAAAAAACCCTACATTAACAACAAGTGCACAATTATTAGAAAAAAAAACCAACAACATGCTCAGTCTAGCTTCTCTTAAACTAGAGGAGACACTCAGGCTCCAAACTACAGCTCCAACATCCCTAAGAGTGATTTATTTGAGCTGCTGCCATCAAGAACATATTCTTCTAATAGTGTGCATGAGCTGAGTGTTGAAATTGTTTATATAATCTCAGTTTGTTATTTTTAGAGTCTATTTTTTGCATTTGTTTGAAGTGAATATCTATAAGGACCTACCTCCTCTTGAAATGCGCTTAGTAACCTGAACTGTAATGAAGCAACGTTTCTTGTTCTATTTTGTCATTTTTAGTAGCCAATGAACAATAGTAGTTTAATGTTGATCACACACAGCCAATGCCATGCATTCACAGAAACCCTCTTTTTTCCAGATTCTTTTCCTTCCTTTGCGACACGGGATGGAGAAAAGGTGTCTGCTCATTAATCTGAGTTGACAAGCTTCTTTCACATTTTGTATGTGCCTTAAATTCATACTGGCAGAAAGCAGACACCATGCTAATGCAAGAATGTCTTCCACTTGGCCACTGAGCAAGTGTAACATGACTGTCCACAGCAAACAGTGGAAGAGCAGCAAAAAAGCAGTTTGTACACAGGCTTTCAAAGAAGCCAGACGTGTAAGAAAAGGCACAATGGGTTTTGAAGTGCTGGCCAAGGAAGGCTCTGTGCAACCAAAATCCACCCTGCCTAGTCACACATTTAATGGTCATTTATACCATGGTCATTCTAGACCAGACTTCCAACCATGAAAAAGATGTGTTCAGTTTTTCTTAGATCACTGGAGTGGGTCCTGAATGTGCCTTTAGAGGCTGCAGCCACAAATGGCAAATCTCATGGATATAGTATAAATAATGATAAGATTGGAAGAATAATGAAGAGGAGATGTGAAGGATAGAGAGGGTAAGTAACTGGTGAATTTGAAATGGCAGAAATATTACTAGCCAAAAATGTTCAGTCATTTAAAACCATTGACTGGTCACTTGTGAGGTCCTGGTTAACTGTGGCTTTTAAGTTGAGTTTTATACTGCCTATATGGTCTGTAATTCAATGCCCACCAAACCATGATACTTTCATATTTTTTCTGTATGTGACTGTCCTGGTCTAACAACATACTGGAAAATATAAAAGAAAACATGGCATTGCACCATTATTTGTTATTCATATCACCAGACCACATTAAGACAGCTCAAATCAATTCACAACTCCAGATGTCGCAGTTATAAATAACTAGAAGGGAGAGCAGGTGGAAGGAATAAAAGCACGTGCAGGAATAATATGTGAGAATTCTGTTTGGAAAATCTTAAATAACAATTTCCTAGGAGAAAAAGTTTTCTCATTTGGAAGGTTTGTCAAGGTGTGGTTGTGAACAATTTCATTTCTTCTTATTCATTTTTCATAATCCCTGGTTTGTCCGGGCACAAGGCTTGTGTACATAGTCTTTCCATATGTGCACACTTCCACAAATATACATGCAAATTTAAGCCTTTTAGGAAATAAAATATTAGGAACTTCCAAATCATAACAGTCTTTGGGTCTTGAATGTATGCCCTTTTGTAATTGCACTTTGTCATGTGATGATTTTCAGCCCAGTACCCTTGATATTATTCACTGCCCTTTTGACAGCTCCAGCTTGCTGCTCGCAACAACTTTGCTTATTTAGATGGTCTGAATCAGAATGAACCAGGCCAGCAATATCTGTTTTAAACAGCTTCAGCTAGCTGAACTCATTTGCAACCGGTTAAGGTGCATTCAGAGGAATAAATTGGCTGGTGGGCCTGCAAGGGCCGTCATCTCTTGCAGACATGTCAAGGAGCAGCAGGGAGCGGATGTTGAGGTCTTCTGCTGTTCTGGAGTTTGGAGAGTGCACTGCTCTTCTCAGCCTAAGCCAAAACTTTCCTGTACTTAAGTCATCTTCTTTGCCACATTTTCTGTAGGCAGAGACCCTGAATCCGAACTGAACAAAGGTTGGATTAAAAAAATCTTTTCCTGTATCCAAACCCCTAACAGTTCTCTGCATAGTCTAATCTATGTTGTCTGTCCTCAAGTACTACTAAACACAGAAGTTTAATAGAAGATAGGTATTGTTCTTAATGTGAAGGTTTCCTAGTTCACCGAATCTCCCCAGAGCCTTCCTTAGATATACACATGTTGAGCCCTTCAGGTAGCTCTTGAAAGATGATAGCCATTGTCCTTGCATTCATCTCCAGCAAGGCACGATGTTCCTTCTCTTCAAAGGAGGCGATATTCATGTCTTGCTGTTCCCTGCTGCACAGGGAAGGGATTGACCTAAGACCAAGTCCATGGTCTGGCAAAGGCTGAACAGGGAGTCTGGTACAACCTCCGCAATGATGGCTGAAAGAAATTCTCATTCTCGGCTCAGGAGTAGAAAGTGAGGAACCTCATAATCTTAAACTTTTAGTTTATGCTGGCCTTCAAGAAACATCGCACTTACCATGACAGTTTCCAGGATTCACATAGAGATTCAGATTCAGAGTCTCTGCCTACTGCTAAGGAGATAGTGAAGATGTCTTAAGTATGGGCAAGTTTTGGGTTACACTGAGAAAATCTGCCCACTCACCAGACTCCAGGGCAGAAACAACCCTCAAGACCACTGCAAGAAAGCTATAGCCTGCTAGAAGTTTTGAGGTGGGCTGAGAGCAAAGAAATGGGACCGTCTGAATATCTCGCTGGCAGGAGGGAAATAATTTCTCCAACTTCAAAAGCATGAGCACAATGCAGTTGATCTAAAAAGGTCGCTGGTTGTTTAACTGCTGGGAAGATCTGATTTTGTGCAGCAGAGGGCAGGAGCTGACACACATTCACATGTACATGCACAACTCACATGCTCAAGACAAACACCTCCTTGCAATATTATAAGGATTACTCCCTTCTCCTCATCAAACATGGACTAACAAGTTCTGGATCTCTGCAGATAAGTTAATCACTTTAAATCCAAACGTGTGAGCTTATAAAAATAAGTTCCTCATACCGGACAGAGAATCAGGACCATTTGCTGTACTTTGCTTCCACTTAAGCTGCCTGCATCCACAATTACAAATCATGGATGTGCTCTATGAGTCATTGCTGGGTTTTTGGCAACAAGGATATACCTTTACAAAAGAAGCACTTGTATTTATTCTGGGTGTTCTCCATGCATGCCTTGATGGACTTTTAAATTACCAGTTTTAATGAGACCAGGAGGTCAGAAGGTGTCGTGTAGACCAGAAAACTGACCACTATTCTGATTTCACTAGTCAGTCCATTTGTCTTCACCTTCAGTGGCTTTTTCTTGGTCTGCCTTTTGCAGGCTATCCCAATAACCACAGCAACACACTACACTGAGGAGGGAGCCATTACTTTAGATATGAGTCAGGTTGTCTTTGTACAGAAAACTATAAATACAGTTTCTTTCTATGAAATGCATTTTACAACAGAGACAGAGGTGTATAAAAAAACCTGCATAAAGTGTGGGGCATTTCACCAGTTCTGAGGTTTTGGAAATATTTGTGGGTACTTGCCTCACTACTCTGTTACTGAAATATATTTTCCTGTAAGTCAATGAAGGGTGCATGTGTCTTTGATGAGAATGATTCAATTGTCTGAAATATGTCTAAGCAAAAGAGTCTTGAGCCTTAGAGTGAAAGTCAGGTTCAGATGCTGAGTTTCTTCAAGCTTGATGCTGGTGGCATTTGGTCTCTGTTCTACTTGATAACAGAGGTTGCAGCCAGCTGGAAGTAAGAAAATACGTATAACTTTTTCCTTAATCCACAAATGATTTGGACACAGTGTTTCAACCTGTATCTACCTGACATAAAATATTTTATTTGGTACATTTAGAATTGCTACGGTGGTTTCTGGCACCATTACAAGAATATTCACTATGTTACCCAAACTGATAAAAAAACCCCTAAAAAGTTAAAAAAACCCCTATCTGCTTGTAATGATTTTTAAACCTCTAGTGGTTAGTAACTGGCTATTCATATCGTTTGAGCAGCAACATTACTCTCCACCTCACTGTCTTTTCCTTTCTCAATTTATGGAACTGTTAGTCTCCCTGTTACTACTTACAAGTAAGATTTTTCAGGATACTTGCATTTAACAAAATAAATTAGTTTTTAAAATATGTAATTTTAAGAAGTGCTTCCAATATAATTACTTTCCAAAGATAGAGGAGCTGAAAAAACCCTTTAATTTCTATGGTATAAAAAACCCTCATGAAAAATTCATTTTTAAAAATTTCCTCTTTAAGTCCCAGATCCTGGCATTTAAATATAGAGTCTCAACATTCTAGTCTGCATGGTTCCAGGAAAAGCTTGAAAATGTCATTTGAGTATATTCTTCAGACTTATAGAAGACAAAATAGATAATTATTTAGAATTATAAGCCATCATTTAGTAATATAATCTCTGGATTTCGAGCCTGTCTCACAGTTTTAGGGTACTTGATTAAACACATCTGTGTGTTTAGAGTTAACAGTATTACTTCTGCAGTGAAGCCCTTCAGAGTTTAAGACTCTGGTAAGAAAAAGCTACATGGGAAAGAAGCAGTGGGTTACTCCTGGCCCTGGCTCAAATCATTTTCACGGACATCCAAGCAGAACAGCAATAAATGATGCTTTCAATGCAACCAGGAAGTGACAAGCAGCAACAAAAACTGAATCCAAGTTTTCTGTGGGAATTTCTCACTGCCTTCTCACAGGCAATTCCTTCAACTTCGCACTGAAATTGATAAATGGCTAAAAGTTTGTGTTTGCCATCAAAAGCATGGCCTAAACTGTGTATATCTGGAACTAAGGGCAGGGCTGCCCTGACCCAATCTGTGACCTCTCTTGGCCATGCCTTTGACGGGTTCATTTCCCTCTACCTTCATGTCCTGACAGTAACAAAGGAGGAGAGCTCATGTCATACTAGTCACTGTTGCAAAGAGAAGAAAGGACTTGATAGCTGGGTTAAGCAGACAAAACCCTATGACCTGCATGTTTCTGGCCATGTTCCTGGCTGTATTTCAGGGGCAGAGCATGTCCCTTGTGTTTGGGAAGAGCTCTGCTCCAGATACCCGCCCTGCACAAGCCCGACTCTATCAGATTGCACAAACAAGAACTTGCCTTTCCATGGCAGCATTGTGCAAGCCTGGACCCCTCCCCAGCCACCAAGACAGACCAAGAGCTTGTGCCAGGAGACCACTGAAGTCCATGGTCAGGTTTCCACCATGAATGGTGGAGGATGTGAGACCATGGGACAAGTCTGGTCTTACACTTCATTGATAGTGTCTTGAGACTCATTGCAGTTGGCTTGCCTCCTCCATCTCATTCCTTTATGTTAGGAGACTTTTTTAGAGATTTACAGCTCTTGAAGGCTGTCAGATCTGTGCAAACCTGGTGGAGTGAGAGGTCCAAAAAAGGATGAAGGATTTATCCACAGCCTTCTGCTCTTTCTGGCTGTATCAACCTTTATTTTTGAAATATTTTTCTACTGAAACATTGAAACAACTTAAAAAAAAAAAAATCCTGCTGTTCATATACCAGTACTTTCTGGGTTTTAACTATACATCAACACTTTGTGTTTTCTAACTATTAGAAATTCCAAGAATTCATTCAGATTCCAACTTGCACCTTTTATATATATATATATATATATTTTTTTTTTTTACATATTGATAATGCATCTATTGAGCAAGGTACATTGTGTTTACAAAACATGGAGAGATCTTGATTTAGTCTGGTATAACAGACATCAGAGTTTAGCTTGATACATAAGAGCAATATGTCAAGGCCATAAAGATTTCTTAGTTAAGAACAAAATTGCACTCTGTCCAATGAGTAAAATTTCCTTTATTTCTTGAGTTCTCTTATATGTGTTGTCAACAACTGATAAGATAAAACAGGGTTGTTATAGCAAGATATTGTTCATACTTTAATAGTTTGCCCTGTTTCCTATCAGAAGCTTGTGTACGATTTTAAATCCAAATGATTAACAATCTGGAGGTCAAACTTAGAATCCTCAGAACTGTGTGATTTGTAGATTGAGTGTCAGCCTTGTGGAAAGCAATGTCTGAAGGAGAACATCTAGAAATGGAGACCGGCAAAATGCTTAATCGCTTTCTACTCAGATCCTTCAATTTGATATTTAACATTCTTGCTTGTCACAAGATCAGCTGAATCCCCGGACTCCCTCTTGCAGAAATGAAAGTCCTAACTATTGTTTGAAAGGTGTATTTGTTTGACAAACACAGTTGCCACTCATGCCATAGATCCCTGATTATATATTAAGATTCTGTTCCTACTAGCTCACGTATCAATTCTGATCGCCACTCACTGTAGGAAAAACTTCAGAATTTATACTGGTGTTATGCCCGTTGTAGGGGATAGATGATGCCTGTTCCAGCAAGACATTAAATGTAGTGCAGAGAGAATGTTTTTACAGTATCTGAACCAGCAGAATGAGTTTATAGCACCTTTGAGCATTCTTATATAGCTACAGCATCTTTTACTTGGCAGTATTGGAACCTGGGTATATCACAGAAAGCCAAGAAAGAGCCTTCAAGGGGTAGCATCCCTTCACACTCTTTTGATCATGGTTTTGTCTCACACTCACCCTCTGAGATACTTGGTCCTTGAGAATTATTTTAAATAACAGGAATCTTTTCAAATCATGATTTCATGATTTTGCAATAGCTCAGGACAGTCACTGCTGTGGACTCCAATGCCTGAAACTGTGTTTGTACTTCAAAAGGACAATCTATCTGGAAGATGAAAAAGAATAGGAGAAAATGCTGTCACTGTATTTACTGACAAAAGAAACAAGTTGTCAGGGTCTTATTTTGGAATGGTAGCAGAAATACGATCTCCTGATAGCTCTTTCTAACCCCTAAACATAATTTCTAGACCCTGAAAACGTGAAGTGTATTTCAGGACAAGATCTCATGAAAAGATTAATAATTTTTTTCAGATTTTCCTCCTTCACTGAAGTTCATGAAAGTACGTTAGGGATTATTTCCCAGAGTGAATTTCATCTCTCTGTCCTAGACTGTGTCCTCCTGTTTTCCTTCTTTACTGTCAAAGCTTAGTCTTAATAGTAATTAACACAACAAAATATCCTGCACCTCTTCTCTGTCCCATGTGGCAGGCAGGAAGACTTTGATTTGTATAGCTCACTACTGTTCCTCTTCAGAGCCATCGAACAGTAGGGCTTGGTTCATCCTGTGAACAGACCATGTCCTGTCCCATGCTGCCCTGCCCTGTCCCACACACTGTGCTTAGGCACTGTCTGGTAGATATTTGGTTGGGCCAGGTCAAAACTAGCAGAAGTTGCCAGCTTCAATGACTACTTGTCAATGAGCATGCCAATGCCCTGAGCCTGTTCGGTGCAGAGAAAGAAGATTTCTGTCTCTTAGATTTCCCCAAAAATTTACACTTTCTATTTACTCAGATCTGATTCTCTTCAAACTATAGCCAGACACCTGATAAATGTTTGTAGTTCTCATAAAGATAATTAATAGCACACACCTGAATAAGAACAGACAAAGCATGGAATATAATACAAATGAATAAGAAATACCCCATATATCACACTAAAACAAAGAACAAAAAGGCCCCAAATCACATCCTGTGAAATACATCACATCAAGAGTAGAAGAAAAATATTGATGGCATCAAAATGAGAAAAGAAAGTAGTAAGTTAAGTCATAGCCCAAAGTTTTTAATTTCATGCTTTAAAAGTCTCTTGTCTCTCTATTTCACTTAGAATCATAGAATCATAAAATGTCCTGAGTTGGAAGGGACCCACAGGGATCATCGAGTCTAACTCCTGTCCCTGCATATGACAACCCCATAGTTCACACCATGTGTTCGAGGATGTTGTCCAGTCTCTTCTTGAACACTGTCAGGCTTGGGGCTGTGACACCTCCCTGGAGAGCCTGTTCCAGTGTTCCAGCACCCTCTGGGTGAAGAACCTTTTCTTCATGTCCAACCTAAACCTCCCCTGGCACATCTTCCTGCCATTCCCTTGGGTTCTGTCATTGCTCACTAAAGAGAAGAGTTCAGCACCTGTCCTTCCTCCTCCCCTTGTGAGGAAGCTATAGACTGCAATGGGGTCTCTTCCAGGCTGAACAAACCAAGTGACTTGTTATTTCAGGTTCCAATGTCCAATCATAAATTAACACTGTCCTCATATCTCAATAGTTACATAAGATGAATTAAAATTAGGAAGAAATGCACATCCTCTGCAAAAACTAAGATACCAGTTAGAGTTCACTAACAAAAAAGTTGTAAAATACCCTAATGAAGCAAATTCAGCTGAGAATGTTTTTGGATAGTCACATAAAACTTCAGAAAGAAAAACACAAATAAACAAACATTAAAAAGCCCATAACAAAACAAAACAACAGGAGATCACTCACTGGATGTGTGCAATCTCACTCACTACAAAAACACTGCTAGAACTGCCATTACAAAATCAGAGCTGTGATCTGTTTTATACACTCTCTTGTCCATAAGAGTATCCATCAACAGTCACTTCCAAATGAATTAAATAACATTGCAGTGAGCAAGCAGGGATCAGCGGCTTTGCGTCAGTGGCAAGGAATAAAACCAAGTCAGCCAACAGGCTATGTTTACCTCCACTTTTTCCCATCACTGTATCTGGCATCTGGTGTCCTCCAGACATCATCCAAGGTATCATCACTGGCACATGATCTGTGTGAATGTTTCTTCTTCACTTCTGTAAGTTATTTGAAACTTGGTGTTCATCTCACTTCCAAACCTGTCGTGAAAACAGTGAGTGAACAGAGAAGAACACAAATCTATGTGTTGGTTAGTTTGTAAACTGTACAGTGTTCATGTCTGTTCTTGTTGGATCATCTAATCTGAAGAAAAATGTCTGTAGAAATGCAATTTTTTTCTTACCTCCAAAATGCTGTTGCGATCAGGATATTAGTAGTGTAGGGGAGTTTTAGATGAGCTCCTCTCACCAGTGTGAAGTAATGACACCCACATACAGAAACCAGTCAGAGGAAAGATTTATTCAAGAAGATTATAAAACATTAAGCTGAGAATCCAAACATGTCAGTCTTCAAGCACTCTCTTTATAACCTGGGAGCATTCACTTTTTGCTACATGAAGGACCTAAAACAAACAAAAATTATATATTTTTTTGTAAAAGACAATGCCAGTAACAAGAGGATCTTTTCCCCTATATTTGCTGACTGAACCATCCAGTAACCAGCAGTGGAAAATAGTACTGAAATATAATGAAACCACCTTTCAATACTATACTTTACTCATTAGAGATAGAGAATAACAGCCTAATGACAAACCATGTGTGTTTTTACACGTCACCTTAAATAACAGATAGAGTGACAGTCATCAATAAAGTCGGTATTGGGAGAAATGGGTCATTCCCCGTCTGTATTGCTTTGCTTCAGTATTGTAGGAATACTTTATCTGCTCCTAGAATTATTTCAGGCAGTGAACTATGATTACACAAAAAATCTTTGACATGAAAGTAGAATACAAAGCATTTAATGAAGACTTCCTGTGTTTAACTGGCAAATCATCATGGGGCCAATTAAACTCTATGCATTTAAAAGGGAACATTAGGCAGAGATTGTTGGAGGTTTTTCAGTCAATGGTACAGAGTTAAAAATACACAGATAATTTCCCTAAAATATGTTATTTCCACTTAATATTTTTCTTCTACAACGATTTCACAGACCTTCAACCAGGTTTTTTTACATTTTACATCAAGCCTGTGAACAGCTGATTATAATATTGGTTTTACAGATCGGAAACCAATGCCCACAGTCCAAGAGATCTGCATAAAGTCACATACTGCTTGACCTTCATCCTCACAAACTTGGTAGTAGTCTTTGCATTCATGTTATAATACTTAAACCCAGAGGGAGCTGAGACGAGAGCTCAGTTAATTGCGGGGTCCTAGTATGAGCGTGTAACTCTTGCCATTACAGGAAACTCAGGTCATTTGTTATGCCACTGGAGCATCTGACTGATCCTGTCATTAATCACTACGGCATCACAAGACAGCTACCATATGGTGTAAAATAATCTCCTCCCTTGCTACAGAAATTAGATATCTTTAAAGACAAAATCATCTCTACACCACTTGCAAAGTACATTAAACTTTTGGTTCCCCTTAGAACTTTGGCTTAAAAGTGCTGGTTAAGATGATTTGTGAAGGAAGAGTGAGGCCCTGAAACACCTTCTGTAAGAGAAAAGGGGATGAGCCAATGCACCTCTTACTATGTGTGTGTCTCCATCCAAACCATCTCGACCTGATCATTAAAAATCCATCCCTTCTAATGCGCTGGGAAGACAACAGGCCAGAGACAATAATTATTATTCCCTCTCACATACACTTAGCTCCCTGTTAGCATCTTTCCATCAGATGGAAAGGCTTGTTAAAAGTCTTCTCCAATGGTGCTTCCAATGCTTCTTAAAGGATGGGGCTTTTACATGGAACAGGATGATATCCCACCATAGATTACTCAACTGAAGTTTTACTACCAGTGGAAGCATATTAGTTATGAAGGGGATTTTTATGTTATATTTCAGTCATCTCTGGCATGAACCATTGGTTTGGATGACGACATGCTTTGCTTTCATTGTTCTTCGATAAGTTTTCAGGCCTTGACAAGTCTTCAATGAAAAAAAAAAAATTTCCCTTTGCACAAGAAAGTTGTACAAGTCTACAAACTGCAATGCACAAGCTGGGTGCTAAATTTTTGGAGCAGAATCTGGGACACAAGTAGATCTGTACAACATATTAAAAATGCCTAGTATATTCAAGGAGGAGGTGCAGTTGTCAGGCAGAGTGAAACATTAAGCATGGCCTGGTCCTGTTTAGACTTAGATTATTAGAGAGGAGGTTAAATACCAGGGGCTTGTTTCCATCTCTCATTAGTTCCTATGTCCTTTTTCTTTAAAAGGCTGTTAATAACTCACCTCTTGTAGGCTTTTGGGAGCCCTTCAAGAAGCCCATGGAGAAGATTGTATTGTGTTGCAGTTTGGGATTTTGGGCACCGATGTTTTTCTGAGTTTAGTCTTTAGTCTCTATGTAAAAGAGTTTGCCTGTGAGATTAGAGAGAAGCACACCTCTTGCCAGCAGTCTCTGTGGTCATACAGGAATAATACCAATTTTCAGAAGCCAAGTAAGTGTTATGAGCTTCCTTTGTGTGCACATGTTCTGGATGGATTCCTGCTTGGAGAGAACTGTAGCTTTAAAAGAGAGTGGGGAAGGAATGGTTTAATCACTGCCTATTTTATTAACAGGAAACTGAGGCACAGAGAGACTATGTTCAGCTGAACCAAAAGATCATTCAAACCAAGGAAAAAATTGAGCCAAGACCTTAATCAAGTGTCTTAACCACAGGATCATTCTTCTTTTTTCCTCAATCTTTTTTGAAAGTCTTAATGACTATAGTGGGTTCATTTATTTCCCCTTCACCTTCCATGGGAGATTTGAAGAATACCTGGAATTCCTAAAGCTCTGTTCAATCAGTCTCAATCTGGCCTAATCATGAGCTCAAAAGTTTCAATATTTTATTCTTATTTCTCCACCACATTAAGCCATCACATAAAATCTTAGAGTACTTCATTTTGAAAGACAAAGCTGGTAGGAGAAATAATAATGCAAACCATGTGATAGTCATTCTTTGCTTACAAGCTTGCTGAAAACTCTGTTTCCCAAGAAAAAGAGGGTTCCTCATGAATAACCAAGTCCAGGTTCTTATTCCATTTCATTTATCTCTAACATATTGTTAACATTTTGCAGTATTTCGTATACATTTTGCATACATACATATGGCTCCAAGGAAAAAAAAATAATAAAAAAATATTCTCTGTATCTGTGGCTGTAATTGGATTTGACTTAAGGTAGACATTCAATAAGTGATAAGTCTTTTAAAGTTATTTCAGCAGGAATGAAATTCAGCTGAATAATGGTAACCTGTTAAGATGTTTAGATATTACTTACTGATGGGCATTAAATCAGTATTTTAAGATGACAGAAATGCAACCAACTGTAAGTCAGACTAATAACTTTCCATCAAAGTATCAGAATAGCCATGCTAAAGGACTGCCTGTTGAAGTAGATAAAATAAAATATCCTGGGATTTTTCTGCTCTTGTAGTTAGTTTAAGAAACAGACAGGAGCTCCTGTTTCAGGGATATGTTGCTCTCTTTTCTTCTAGTTGAGAATACCCAGGACCAGATCACTTCAGTTCTCTTTCCTCTCATCTACAAAATAGACTTTAAAATCACAGCTTACAGGAACAATTATGCTGCTGATTTAACAACTACAAAAATATGTAATATAGAGGTGAACCTATTGATTGGAGCAATGGGACTCATTTGTGACTACTTACCTACCCAGCACCTCTTCAGTGTGTCCAAGGGGTAACAGAGGGTATGCTCAAAGAAAACAAGAGAGTTATTATGACAAGCATCAGATGTGTCCCCACAGAGCAGTATTGTGACCTGGAAAACTTTCTGTCATGCACTAAGTCTGTAGGAAGCTGAGAGTTAGCAGGGCATTTGTCAAAAACAAGTTTTGTCTCAGCATTTGAGACAATTCATTTTGATCAGTCGTGTCCAGTGAATTTTCATCTTAACTTGGTAAGATAAAGATCACCCAGCTGTCAGAAAACTTTGTTCAGGGATAAGTGAATAAAATGCTTTGGGGGAAGTGCGATCTTGTTGTTATGTATTTCTAATAAGTTTAAATGGTTTATATTCCTGAGGTCAAAAGCACAAACAGTAAGATGGTTTCTCAAATTTAAAAACACTTCCTTTCACTTGCATAGATATGCAACTGTAGCATATGCAGCTATATATGTATGCAGTAGACATATAAATGTGCATAAATATAACAACCCTTAGATTGTTAAATCACATATTAACTTTGGATCAAAAATTTGATGTGATTCATTCTGTCACTTTCATGTCTGTGTTTTTCTAAAACTGACATGCTCACATCAGTCATTTAGGCTTAACTATATTATTAATCAACTGTTAATCAACTGTTTTTATTTTCCTGTTTTAAAAGTGTGGAACCCAGGTAACTAATTGCTTTTTAACCCATTATTGTAGGTTACAATACTCATAAGCTTAGGTTATTTCAGTAAGTAAAATTCTGTATTACCTCAGATGAGATAACATTCTTTGGGTTCAGTGTTGATGTATTATAACATCTGGAAAATGAATTCATTCTATGTTAGTAGTAACTTGTAGTCTAGCTCTTCAAGTCCTAAGCATGTTGCTTATGGAGAAGAAATTCTCACTACTTATGCTTTTTTCAGATATCTCCATCTTAAAATAATCAATGACATCATCTTCCTCTTTTTAGTGTAATTAAATTTCCATATCCTCTGTAACTGATTAATTGTGTAATTGAGAGACAGCATTAGTATTTAGTGCTAAGAATAGGAATGCACAAATGGCCAGGCTGAGTCAGGCCAGAAGTCTTCCTGTCCTGCTTCTAAAAGCTATCACTAGAAGACAAGTAGAAGCAGTATGAAAATAAATTTCTAGTGGAAAAGAAAGCAAGTCTACAGAGATTCATCAGCAGTAGTTCTCCAGACTGTTTGAACTTGCAGTTGTTTCCGGAAAGCATATCAGGTCTGAAACATACTTGCTATATGGAAGTTTGGGGGTTAATGATTAATAGATGTATTTGTGTTTGAAGGGGAATAAGGGGAATTTTAGAAGTACTAATGGCCGTCAATTGCCTTTGAGTAAATTATCTTTAACCTCTGTAAATCCTCCCCCAGCCCACATGCCACAATGTCAGTAAACAAGTCTTGATTTTCAGCAGTGATGAACTCTCATATGTGATAACCAGCACATATGGATACCAGGCCAGCTTTTTTCTGTCGAAGACAGCAGACATCTACCTCACGTAAAAATTTAATATAGATAAAGAATGCTTACCAGTATGTTTAAGGGTGCAAACTAAAAGGAGGATCTGCATGTTTTGTGTGGGACTTCAATGCAAGACAAGTCTAGGTCTAAAACTGAGACCTTGATGGATCTAATCTTTGAGAATGCCTTTTATTTTAGCTGTTCGTTTTTACAGATGGCTGAAGTCCTGCCACTGCATACACCCAGCAGGATGTTGTTATAGACAAAGATGGGCTTAACACAACTACATAGTGGGCAGTCAAATGCCTTGGTGGTATACTGCTTCCTATTTGGATTTCAGCTGCATTTAAGTAGCAGCTCAGTACCTGGGCTGCTTCTGTACATATGCTGAAGCCTAAATTAATGTGGCTTAGGAAGCAATGAGTTAGAGATGAAAGTGCCAAATTTCCTAAGTTACCAGTCATTGAAATTACACAAAAAGCACAAAGGAGTATGAATGTCAACACAGGATAAGGATACTATAAAGATTCCTTCCTGAGAACTTTTATTATGTCTAATTTCTTAAAGGAAAAATAGAACTAGTGAGTCATTTGCAGTATTTTTTCCAGATAAGCATGAAATGCATCCAACAAATAGTAGCGTAGCCAGGTGCTACAATCCTATATTACATCAGTCAAGTCCACAGCCAACTAGTTGTGGGTGGGAGAAGCGTGTCCAAAATCTCCCTGTGAGAGGTTGGAGGGATATAGAAAAGCTTGAGATGCACTACTTCTCTATATTAAAAATAAGCCTGTGATCCAACATGATTTGCTCCCTAGGTGTACGATGTGGACAGATCATTTCCCCTAGTTCAGCAGCATTGTCACAGCCAGCATCTGCCAAACTAATTTCCGAGTGATATGAACTTCAAATGTATAACTTAATGTAATTTCAGTTAAAAGAAAACTTCTCTTTTTTTATTGTTCTGCAAGATTCCAAGCTATAAATTTGCATTGGGCACCCAGAAACATCCTGCTTCCAAGAAAACTGGATAAAAATGTGAAATAGGCAATGTCTCCCCTCACAGCATTCCTGTTTATTTCTAATAACAGACAAAGGGATTCCTGACAAAGGATTTCAGATATGTCAGCAAAAGTAGGGCTGGAATAAGTCAGCTCTAGGCTGGAAAAAACCTTTCCTGGGCTTGTAGCTCTCCTATTCTGACCTCATGATCTCTAGATCCACCAAATGCCAAGTATAGCTGTCATTGTTCAGGTCTATTTCAAGAGGACATCACGCCAGGCACTGAAACACAGTATGTGTATTTATCGTGTTACACACTGCTGGATGAGAGCCCACATCTGTTCCTCAAGCTGACTAGACGAAAATGGGGCAGAGTGAAGGAAATAGAAATCACCAATATAGATCTCCCACACATAAAAAAAAAACCCAGAAAACTTCTAACCTTTAACTACAGCATTTATAGTTCCTCCTGCTTATGCCTCCATCAGAGCACAAGTTCACAAGCAGCCCCACTGAGCTCTGGCTGTTTCTAAGAACTGAGAAACAACTTCTCGGAAAGGAAGAAGGCGGATGTAATTTGGAGGCCGGAGATCAAAAGACATTTTCAAGGAAAGTGTTTTGTAATCACCGTAGCTTCCCATGCTCAGCTCAAGTTCTACCAAACACAGAGAAAACTGAGAGGATGAGCATTTCTCAGCCAGATCATGTGCCTAGGAGGACACCTTTGTCCGCTGATGACCACAGATGGGAGCTCTGGCAGGGATTCTCATCTCTTTTTCCTGACAATAGGAGGCTCTTAGGGCTTTCTCTACATCCACCTCCAAATACTTCATAAAGGGGAACACAGAGCATCATTTCCCACCTGCAGTGGGGCAAAACCGAAGCATGGGAAATTGTGTGCTTTTTTTTCATGATGACCTGAAATTCCAGCCTCAGATCTTCTCTTGGAACCCTGTTTACTTGTTCTAAGGAGATACAGCTGCTTTTTGTCAGAACAGAGCTTTGTGTTCCTTTGTTCTCATATTATAGATGGAAGTGGTTGTCCATGCAGACTTCATGATTTGTGATCCTTTTCACACATCTCCAATTCTGTTTTGCTTTGCATTGTAAGACCTCCAGCTGTGTGGGAAGGAGATCATGTATTCCTCCATACTGACTACTATACAAGTTATCATTTGAAATGTCATAGCTGAATACCTGGATATACTAGAGCTCAGGCTGTCGATAAGCTTCCTTGCATGTGTACTCAAGACCATTTGGGTTTGCATTTTATGAATGGTATTGAAGGCAGTAGCAGAAAAACAAACAAACAAACAAACAGAAAGCCTAGCTCAAGTAAATATTTTAATGCAACTTTTGTTCCCAAAATACTGCTGTTTTCCTGCAAACAGCATTTTCTCCACAAAAGTCCATAACTGAAAACTTGACTGAAAACATATTTTTAACAGCAATAGAGGTCCCCATGAGCTTATAACACTGTCTTTAAAAAAAATGTAGAAAAAATATACCACGATCCACATTTTTTACCAAGTAAGGTTCAGTAGAAAGAAAACAACTGCTTCTTAGCATAATATCTTCTTTTATTTTGAAACATACAAAGATTTAGAAGAAAGAATAAAAAAATACAATCTTTCTGCACCCTTCCGAAGATGACAAGGTAATCTTGTAATCAAAATTCATCTAAGAAACAACTGTGTGGAAAATGCCTTTGTGGTACTGTCACTTTATCCCACAAGTTTTCACTGCCTTGGTTTCCCCATGCAACACTCATTTTCCTCTACTCTGCCAGAGCCGCCATTCACCCACCTTCACCAAACACTGAAAAACTCCTCCCCATAAATGAAAGTTGGAGGTCTGGTTGCCCTGAGCACATGCAGTGAAAATGGGCCAGTACTTTTACTGATAGCCAGGCACATAATAACGGAATTTTTCTGACTGTTTAAAAAGATGATCATTAATATTCATATTTTTCTAAGAGCTAATGGTGAAAAAATTATACTAATTTTCTAAGCACGAAAAGCAAGGCAAAGGTGTTTAGTGCTCAGTTCCTGCTTCTTTCAACAGGAGAGAGATAGAAAATTAAATAGCACACAGCACTGGGCCTAAGCATCTTCTGCAAAGTCTCACAGGAAACCTGTGGTAAAGTCACCTCTAAATTCAGGTCTTTCAAGTCCCTATCTAGCAACCATCCCACCTGAAAAACTGAATACAAAGTCAATCCAGTTTTGGGATAGGCAGCCAAAAAGTGAAAAACTAAATTAAATGCTTCCAAAATACTTCAGGCATTGAGAATTACTGCTTTTTTTTTTGTTACATTTCTGAGGATTTCTTTATTTCTCAGCCAATGACTAATCTGAATCACAACCATAGTGGCCTCTCTCTTCCTCACTTTACATCTTCATACAGAAGAATAAAGTTTAGCTCAGGAGATTCAAAACTTCTGAGGTTTATTGTAACTCTGTTTTGTCACTGCAAGACTATTGGGATGCAGCCTTGCCAAGGCTTTCTGGAGGTGGATGACAAAATTGTGACCTATTTTTGTGGGTTCTAGATCAGTTACATTTCCCAGGCGCCTTTGGTTTAGATCCACAATAGGCACCATAGCCAGTTAGTCTGCACTTCACAGACCAACAAGAAAAAAGCGCAAATAATGCCAGGATTAAAAATAATAATTATACATGGGACATATTAAGACTTTTAAAAACCACAGTACTAAAATAATAATGTTGACGTGAAAAGCATTAAAAAAAAAAAAAAGACGAAACATGGTGAATTAATGATGTTTGTTTTCTAAACGTAACTGAGATCAGTGCATATTTCTGTGCTTGTTTCTATGCAAGGTTCTACTCTTGTGTTAGGACTGAGGATGGCCCATGACTAGAGCCAGAGATGTCAAAACAGAACCCTAAAAAAGAGCAAAGTCTCTGGGTGAGGAGAGGGAGTGCGTACAGGCAGAGACAGCAAGTTATGAGTTGTTTGCATTTACATTTTGATGTAACAAAAGGGGAATACCCAAGTGAGTGTAGTACTTTCTGATTTAGTAGAATGAGAAGGCACCTTTGCTCATGAGTTATTCTGCTCATTATAATGACTAGCTTTACAAAGGACTCCCCCAGACGCCTCTTGAATCCAACAGAGAGGATCCAGTTGATTTCCTTGATCATGGATTAGCAATAAAACTGAATTTGTATAAAACTCCGACCTTCCAGTGATATATGTAAGAGACCCTCAGGTGAAAGCAAAAGGGAAAATACCTGTCACAACCACAATACTGCTGACTAGAAGTGGTAAGAAAATGAATCATCAGTGTTGCCCCTGTGCTATTATTCTCTGGAAATTTTCAGTGAAAATTAAAAAAAAAATGAATCAGTGAGAGCATGCAGAAATCCAGAGAACAGTTGGACTCTCACCTGCAGAAGGGGGTGAGGTAGTAGAAGGAGTATGCAAGGCAGTTTCAAAGAAAATAAAACATACCAGTATTTTATCAGGACCGTTCACATTTTCAGCAAAGAAGCAAAAGCTGAAATATTCAGACTGAGAGTGTTATTGTTTCTTGTGGATCCTGAAATCCTTCCCCTAATAAGTTAACCCCCTTGGACAATGACCTGTGCGCTGAGGAACCATGATCTTCTTGTTAAAGAGTGGAAAGGATGCAATGGAGACAGTCTTTGTGACTAAGTATGCAAGAAGGTCCATCATGGGACACATAATGTGCCTGAGGAGCACATATAAAACAACATGGAGGTGAAGACATGTGAAGAACATTGGCCAGCTAACCCAATAGAATTGTTTTAATAATTTATCTGACTGAAACATTTTGGTGTTAGTGAACTGATTGTTTTTATAATTAAGGAAGTCCAACATTTCCAACAAAAATATACTGTAAGAGGAAAAAACATTTTTTGCCAAAAAAAGAAAAGTCTTAATTTAAAAACTGCTTCAGCATTTTTCCAGTGTGAGAATATCAATCTAATCTACTTATGATTTACTTTTCCTTTTAATTTGGCAGGATAAGATCAGAATCCTTCCTTCTTCCCCAATTAGGTGTTCCAGTTTTACTTCTGCATTTTAAGGTGTTATAAGCTGCCAGCTGGATTTTGAGGCTCTGTAATTGTGTCTCTAGGTATTATAAACATGCTGCAGCAAGTGCAGCTTAAGGAACATGAAACTTTCCTTGTCTCAGTCGAATATCAGACAGTGATGTTCCCACTCCATTTCTAAGAAAGGTTAAGAAACTTGAGAACAGGAGTAGAGAAGGAGGGACAACATCAGGGGCTTATATCTAGTGGTACATGACTATTTGTGAAGGAAGATTAAAATCAGTGGACGGATAATATCTCTTGTGTTTGCATCTTGCTGAAAAAACAGCCTTTTCCTCTCCCTTTACGTCACTTGCAGTGTCACAACTGCAAATGTAACCACATGAAGAGAATAAAAGCTTTCGGCTTTGATGGTCTACATTCCGCTTTCCCCAGCATCACATAGGAAAGTATGTGGGCCGTTTGGACGAGCAAAGCAGTTACATGAGCCACGTTCTGCCCTGACGTATGGCCTGCTGGAGTGGATAGTGGTGTTGAGCTGCTTGCACGTCACGGTAGAATCAGACCCACAGCCCTGCCAGAGGAGCTGCACACACATCTTCAGACAGTCTCTCAGGTGCATTCGTGACCTGGACTCTCAGAGTGGGAGGGCTGGTGTTAGTAACCTGTCGTCCCCACTACTCAATAGGTAGCAAAAATACAGTCTGGTTGTTTCCTTTAAGTGATGTAAGGTGGCCTTAAAGACCGTTTCATGTTATCAGTCAAAGGCTTTGTGTAGCCCAGCATGGATGGATATAGTTAACACACACTTTCATTTAGCTCTCAGAGTTGATGACCTAAAAGAAGAGTGGTGTGGAACAGCTATTGCTGTCTGGGGACAAACTTTTTAGAAGGGCATGTTACAATAGGACAAGGGGTAATGGTTTTAAACTAAAAGAGAGTAGATTCAGGCTAGACATGAGAAACAAATTTTTTACAATGAGAGTGGTGAAACCCTGGCCCAGGTTGCCCAGAGCTGTGGCAGATGCCCCATCCCTGGAGACATCCCAGACCAGGCTGGATGGGGCTCTGAGCAACCTGATCTGGTTGAAGATGTCCCTGCTCATTGCAGGAGGTTGGACTAGATGAGCTTTGAAGGTTCCTTCCAACCTGAACTGTTCCATGATTCTACGATTTTATGATTTTGTGATTCTGTGCTTCTGTTATTGGGAATAGCTCTTCCATAGTTTGTAGCCATGCAGATGCTGAAGCACTGACATACCAGTCACTTATTAAACACACCGATGTACATCGTCAAGTTTCATGTCAGACATGTGCAGAGAGAAGAGAGACCCGATACTTCATACAGGCTATGAGCTCCAATGAAAAGTGAAGGACTTCTTGATTAAAAAAAGATTAGTAGCCTAGGTCCCTTTAACTACATGTTTCATTGATCAGGTTAAAAAAAATAAAAAAAATCTTTGTGTATATCTAGACCCAAATTACCAAAACTTCCTGTTAATCTCACTGTCTTCCGCTAGTTACTTGTCACCTTCTTAGATCTCAGAATGAACCAGATTGTGAAGTTTCTAGGAGAGTGATTGCTTCATATGTGACAATACACCAGTAAGCATCATGAGGCCATAATTCTTAGCATAAGTCTAGATGTAATATAATTCTCAGGTTAGGAAGAATGTACACTTTACAGTTTATTTATCTGGGCTTAATAATGGTCAAATATTAAACATCTTTTCCCTTTGCATCAGACTTATTCTTCAAAATATCACACTGAAGCTTTTTTCTTTCCTAGTCCTCCTTTTAATTTTCACTTTCAGTCTGCAAGAAGTCATGGAAATATCATGAGGAAATTCAGATAGTTCAAGCACTGTCTCCAGATAGCTAAAGGTGTGCAGTAGCCCTGCAATGCCTGGTTCTGTTGGATTTTTACCAATGGCTTCCATGAATCTAAAATTCAAATGAACTTTCAAGACACATCTGAGTATCTAGATACTTGTCTGACCTGCATCTAACCTCCCAACCTTTTGTGGCTGACACCATCACTTAATATCATATGTGCACTGTAGATAGATGCACACAAACTGCTAGAACATCATTTGATTTTGGGTTTTTTTCCCCTTGAGCTCCTTTTACTCTTCATGGAGAAGTTTATTCCTCTGCATCACCAATTTCTGGGGCTGCTTGCCCCCCATGGATGACAGATTGAGGAGTATAATCCATCTGGTCATACGCCAGGAAGAAAAAACAATCTAATTTTAGTAAACAAGTGTTGATACAAAAGGTCACCAAAGTCTGTCAGCCCTTACGTGGGAATTGGGAACGAAGCATTGAAAAGTGGGATGTTGCCAAGAACATGACTCTAATGGCTTAAGATACTGTCAGTGACATGTGGGAGGGGCAAAGGCAAGAGGAAAGAATCCTTGAAGGACAGGATAGATTCTGCCCTTGCTGATCTGGAGTAAAAGATAACAAAAATATACAATATACCTGGGTGCTTTGCAGGAGAGGTAGTAAAAAGCAAAAGCAAAAGATCAGTTGTGGTGATCTGAATTAATAAATGGCACCAGCCAGGTTGTAGTTAAAAAGCGAGTGTTTTCTTTCAAAATTGTGGGTTTTTTTCCCTCTTTCAAAAGCAAAATTATAAATAAATAATCTTCTGAAACAGTTCTCTATCATAAAAGTTTTCTGCAGTTTTTTGTTTGTCCTTCTGCCCTAACATGTCTGGGCCAGGAAGGCAGGCAGTTGGAAAACTTTCATAGCCATGGTGAGAATTGCTTTGTTTGTTTAAGAGGTTGGCTAAGGGAATGAAAAATGGAACCATTTCAAATCCTGTAGCATGGAAACTACTCCAAACTTCTTTTTTTTTTTTTTTTTTTTTAAATGCTTCTTAAAAAAATACATTGAGTTTTATAGCATTTTCCTTCTCAAAGAGAGACTTCAACGAATCCGACCTCGTCCACCCTCAGTGGGAGGCAAGCAAGACCAATGTCAGTTAAGTACGATCTTTTCTTAAATGAGAGATCAACCTGCTCTTTAAGATCATGCATACAGAGCTCAGCTATTCTGGCTAAGTCTATACTAGTAAATTAATGTGCCCAGTACTAGTCTAACAATGTAAGTGTATAGACAGTCATATTCCTGTGCCTGGGAACATTTTCTGGCAGCGGTTCATTTACTGGTTCATTTATGAAGGCTCTGTGCCCCTCCTTGAATGAAAGCACTTGCCACTGCCCCCTGCATTCTCCAGGTGAGGTGCAAACCTCAATATTTCAGACATACATCTGCTTATAACAGGCTTGATGTTTATTTAGTTACTCTGGGAGACCCCTTAGAAATGATCCAGGAACCCAGGTACTGCTGTTTGAAAGGCACCCTGTCACCCACCCCAGCCTGGAACCTTGCACTCGGTGTGTCCGGATTATTTCTCTCTTGAATTCCTGCAGAGATTCAATTGATGTCATGCTCTGAGTTGCTGTGAAGGATGAGTTACAGTTTATATATAGCCTACCCTGATACTTTGACCATGGTAGATTTATATAGCTAAGCAAAACGGCTTAAATTTGTACAAAATAGAGGATGCGGAAGCTCAAAGTGAGTGAGGGTGAGGGAACAAGCAGGAAGAGTGGAAAATCCTAAAGATGTTTCTGATAAGAAATATCAGGGGAAATTTATTTTAAGTGTTAGACCTGACAGCAACCAGGATCTATTGCCCTATGTTCACTGGATTCACCACCTAAGATTTTAATGTTTGGCATAATTTGTTTCCTGATTTCTTCCCTTATAACAGCTATTAAATTACCATGTTCTAGAAGGGGCCAGCACAAGCATAGTTTTAATAGAAAGTTATTTGGTGGCTTCCCTCCTTCTTTTCTTTTTGCACACACACACTTTTGCTATATATAAAACCAGCTTGGTTAAACTGATAGAGACAAGGTCATAATTTCTCAGGGAAATGGCAGACTAATGGAAAAAAGCTTATAAATATAATAAAATATGAGTCCCGTGACACTTACCAAGGACAATAGTTTCATAATAAACTATCAAGTACTTTGAGGCCTTCAATTAGGTCCCCAAATACATCCTGCATCATCAGCAAGGAGGGGTGTGGGAAAAGGAGAAAGACGGGAAAGCAAGCAAACTTTGAAACAGCCAGGGAAAAATATCCCTGTGATTTCCAGTGTGGCCTGAGCTACTAATGCTTTCTGAGTTGAAGGATTAAAAGTTCAAAAGGGCAGGTCATGTGAGGGCACTGAGGTCTTGCAGTGCTGTGACCTAGGAAATACTGACTGGGCAGAGAGTGAACCCATCCACAGCATGTTACCAATTAGTGTTTAATGACCAAATGTGGAATGCATTAGCCCGCCTGAGAACTGAATATGTTTTCAAAGGGTCCAAGATGTTCTTTACAAACATTCCTGTGTGGTTTGATTCACACTGTGTTTTTGGGGAAATCTTCAAGCTTTGTCCAGACTACAAAGCAGATATGTTGCAAATTCCAGTGGATGTAAAAATGGAACAAACACAGTTTAAATTTCTAAAGAGACAAAAAGTTTGAGCTCAAGGACCCAGGTAGGGCCTCTAGGATTTAAAAAGGAGATTCTCCTGTCATTATTCAGTCACTAACATTGTTGGTACATAATTCAAGACTAAAGAGTCTGGGGATTCAATGGAGCTTGCTCAGTTTATACCAGCTGAGAATCTAGTTCATGCTCTGAAGATCTTGCTATTATAGAGGCCTAATCTTGAAGGCACTTCCTATCATACATATTGCTTTTACATCACATCACAGTTGCAAATTGCACACATTTTAGGGAGCATACAGGGGAAGAAAGGAAGGCAAATTCACTAGAGCCCAAAGCTCTGGTTGTGCCTTCCCAAAGGCCAAAGAAAAGGACAAAGAAATCGGGACAGACTCAGCCTGCCTCACTTAATCTTCCACTTCTTCCCCCACTCCGATCTGACCCTCAGTTGCTTTTCTCCTCTTCTTTGGTCCTTTTCAATTCCATAATTCTTTCTTCTCACAATGTTTTTTCTGGGCCTTTCTTTTTCAGCCTTCTGACTAATTTTCAAAATTTTATCTTACTTCCCTCTTTATCTCCTTCTATCTTCTGAGAAACCTGTGGTCCTACTTACCTCCCAGATTGCCATGTATAACACTGAGTAATCTCTAGATCATATATCAGGAGAAATTTTGTACCTACTGCATTTTAAACTATTCTTTCAACATGCAATAAGCTTGGATACATATTTCTAGTGAGCCATATTACAGATATAAATCAGAAGAGTAAAAAGCAAAGGATGAGGCCTCTTGCTGCTTGGTCCCTTCCGTTCCATCTTATTTATGTTATCTGAAAGTGGTATAAGGCATTTCCCAACATCTCTATCTGCTAGAGGGAAGATTATGTTAGTGTATATGCTACAGAAAATATAGAAGTGGCTGCTTTCATTAGGACATCTTTGAAAATCTTTGAGAGGGGCATGATGGGATAGTGATGGGCCCAATTTGGTAGTATATTGAAATGATGCCTGGCTTCACGGTTCTTGGAAAGGCCAGCTGATTTGTAACTGCCCCCAAGAGGTTCCAGGAAGAAGAAACACAACAATGGCTTAAAATCACAATGTCACCTCTCTGTCTTCTTGGTGGGTTTAGAAAAAAACACTCTGAAATGTCTCGCATATGTGGAAACAGACTAACAGTGATGGTGTGCTCACTCCTCCCCCATTTAAACACAAGGTACAATAGGTTACATTAAACCACAGATGACAACTTCCAATTGTCCAAAGAAGTAGAGGGAAAACAGTGGAAGGTGAAAACTTGAGTGAGAAAATAATGATATTCATGGAATCATAGCATTTAATGATGATATTACAGTAGAAGATGTGTAAACCACATATGACAACTTCCAGTTGTTCAAAGAAGTAAAAGCAAAACAGTGGAAGGTGAAAACTTGAGTAGGAAGATAATGATATTCATAGAATCATAGCATTTAATGATGATATTACAGTGGAAGATGTGGGGAAGTACTGCTCTGTGTTTATAAAGCAGAGCAAAATCCATCCATAGGCTAGGCTTTGCATTCCCAGTCTAAGCCTTTCTGTCACAGGGCTGTCACAGAATTCATACACTTAATGAGGTTTAAGTAGTTCTTGTGTCTTGTTGGATAAAACCTCTCCTTGCAGGGACTGTGAGATTTTGTACATTTCCATGGTAGGATACCTAAAAAAAACATTTCAAAAATAAAAATATCTCTTCATGGTTTGTCATTTAAAGAGCTTAAGAAATAGTACAGCCCATCCTTTAGACTTATTGGAGGTCTTAGTTGATAGAACATAGTCAGGCATATGGATTGGGATTTTTCTGGCTGTAGAGAACAAGAACGTTGAATTTTTAAGACATCGACTTTTCTAACTATTTAATAGGTGCTAGCAGTTGGACAGGCACTAGAATAATTTCAAAGTTAGCCAGCCTGAACAGAAGTCTCTTTTCTTCTGAACTGATTAGTCTCTTGGTAGCTGCAACATAAATCGTCTGTAGGTTCTCTACTCATATATAGATTCCTCCAACCATCATCCCTTTCCAACTAGGACATTCAGAACTACATAGACACATCTCAGAAACAGCTCTGAGGCACAGTGACAGAGTGCTACCATTTTGGATGTGCAGTTGAAAAATACACACTTAAATGTCTACCTCTACTCATTTTTTGAACCTTGTGTTCTGTTAAGACAACAGCTGTTTGTAAAGGAACAGAAAGCGACAGAGAGATGAAAAGCTTGACCTGTATGAATATTCCATATTAATAGGTCCAGCCTATCCTGCTAGCAGTGATACGAATTTTGCATTATATTATGCTTTCATGTATTAGGCGTAAATAGCTATGTGTATCTCGTAGTACATACAGCACCTCTTGACCCAGAAGGGAGGACCGGCTCACTTTCAGAGATACACATTATAGACACTTGGGGATATAAAGTAGAGTTTAGAGTAAAAGACTGCCTATGGGTGAGAGCATTGTCAGCACACTCTGTTCCTCCATTGCAGTCTCCAGCTTTTAGTTCCTGTTGCATTGGAAAGGATGAAATGCCAAGAATGACTATTGAACGCAGCCACCCAGAATATGTGTCAAAAAGTTACTTTTCCAGTTTTGTTTCTAATTGCATTTGACTGTTTCTAGTCTATAGAGCACTGACATCTGTTGCATACACACACACACACACAGAGTCTTGTGAAAACCTCTATTTGTTCTGACACGTTCTAAGCATCTGCATTCACAGGCACATCTCTGTGCCCGGTCCAAGAGGAGTTTATCTGGCTGAGCCGTCCAGCACCTGTTCAGGGTGGGCTCTCCGCTCAGTCGGAGGATGTGCATCAGAGCTACATTACAATGGGAGCGTAGATTAAGGATCACTGACTCAGCTGACGTGATCGTGCAGCTGACCCTTTCATTCAGGGGCTGTTCAAAGCAGCAGCTGGTGAGTGCCAGGGTGATGTTAATGACTGTGCACTCAGGCAGCAGCTCATTAGCAAACGCACGAAATGTCTGCTCAGACTTTACTGCACAGTTCCCTGAGCTGCTAGAGATCAGAACTTGTGAGACACTGCTGTTAATTTCCACTGGTTGGAGGACTCACAAATAGATTATCAGGCGTTTCAAACATCAGAAGCTGGTACTCAGTCGAAAAAAGTTAGGTTACTGATAGCTGTAACTCCAGAGACAGCATGTTGGAATAGGACTGACCAAAAGTTTAAGAATTACTGTGGCATTTAGGATGCAGGGATCTGATTCTTCGTTACACCATATTTTCTGTGAGACCCTGAGCAAGTCTCATAAAGTTGATTTAAGCTGATGATCAGGGCAGATCTCAAGAGATGTGGTTTCTCAGCTTGGCTCTGCTTGCTTCTGTAATGACTGCTGTGAACTGCAAGTTACCTTGATGCTGGCGTTCCTGTTTATTAACAGAAATAAAAATGTTAGGAATCCATCAGATCTTTCCCGAGGTTATCATCATCTAGGAGTAATGTGATAAGAACTGAGGGATCCAAAAGAGGGGCCAAGAAAAGTATGTTGGTTTTGAACAATTATGTATGTAGCACAAAAGCAAAACCTTCACAATTGTAGAAAGGGTAGACCAGGCAGTCCTGACCATGTACTCTTATTTTCACCGGTTTATGGTTACAGGCTGGGTCCTCTCCATTTCCCTGGGTAATGCTGAGAAGTTTTGTAGCGGATGGAACTGCTACACTATTATAGTACCTGATGATTTCAAGATAGTAAATGACAGCAGCTGTAAAGAGTGCCCCATCATTTATGTGAGACTGTATTTGGCAGGCCATCAGTTAATAAGAGAGGGCTGCAGTCTCCTTCAGTCTGTTTCTCTCCAGTATGTGGTAAATTTTCTCCTTTTGCAGGTATAAAATACTGGTTATAAAGGATTCTCTGATCTGCTAGAGAAAGCTGGAACTGGATTTTGTGGTTGAAATCAAAGACAGGATACTTCAGAAAAGAAACAAAATGATGGGAGGAATAACCATTGGGTAAATATCCCAAGGGAAAAACTCCTCATTTCTCCAAATCAAGACAAAGGTCAAAACTGACTTTGCCTTTCTGTAGTGATTATCTGAGATGGCTAAATTTGGAGCCTGTTGTGCTAGGTCTCTCCTGAGAGTAATTTACATTTTCCCTTTGGAGGGTCATCCTCTGGAGGAAGTTCATTTTTTTCCATTGAGTTTGGAGGAAACCTACAGGGACTGTGCTCCTAACTTAGGCACCAGTTAGAACTGGGTTTGACTACATTCCTGGGTGAATTTTGCCACTTACGAATTGCTGGGACCATTAAAAGAATAAACGGATGAAAAACAACATCCTGTAACAGAAAGGAGGGCAGTCTGGGTACTCCAATAATATTTTCCAACTTTACATAAATTAAGAATCTTTTGTAGTATTAGCACAGCACTGTGTAGTTCAGGTTTCTCAGTACAGGAGGAGGACAGCAGGCAGCTCTCTCATCACCCTTCCTCTCCATTTTGCTGGTGTGCCAGACACACTCCTTTATCACTAGCTAGTGTGACAGACGCATGGCTGCAAGTGTCTCTTCCTCATCTTCTTCCATTCAGACGATGGCTGCCTCCAACCCTGACACTGCAAGTGGTGATGGCAGGGGAAAGTTCATGTCAGCCCAGGCAGACAGCCAAAGACTGAGCTCATGTTAACACTCTTCCACCCAGGCGTAAGAAAAGCACACTACAAACACGCAGATTGATATCAGCATTTGGTGGGAACAGATCCAAGAGCTGGATGTCAGTGGGTTTTGTGATGCAAAAGAAAAAAAAAAAAGAGATTAAAAAAAAAGATCGTACAATCACACATAGTATTCTGGCTCCAGGTTGCTAAATAGGAGAGGGTTCAGAGAAAAGCCACCAAAGTGATGAAAGGATTAAAAACATACTTTACAGAAAACCTCAGGAACTCAATTTGTTTGGTTTAACCAAAGAAAATGTTGAGGAATGACCTGACCATCAGTACCTACTTGAGGAATGAAGCTTCAATAATTACACCTTTTGTCCACAACAAAAACATTTAACGAGATCTGATGGCCAAAAGCAAAGCCAAAAATAGACCAAATTTTAAAATGCTAAATATTGTAAACAGTTCTCTGAACAGGTAAATTGTAACAAGGGGTTAGGTTATTTTTTGCTCCGTAAAATATTATACTACCTGTGTTCGTATGGCCTATCTATTTTTCCACTCACCCCAAAGTGCCTTAGTTTGACTAAATATATTAGTTTCACCAAATACTTATATCAGTGTTGCAGACTTCTGTAGGTACAGTAACGATTCCAAGCTAATAAGCCATGCTGAATGGGAGGCTGTGTTTATTTTGACAGAGCATTCAGATAGCAGGATCACACATCTTTTTGGGCTAAGGCTAACTGATATCCTCCATTTTGGAAACAGCTCATACCTGTGCAGATGCACCTGTCCACCCTACCACTGAGCACAAGCCTCTCGTGTCACCCAGAGCTATCTGCCATAGCTGCAAACTGCAAACATGATTTTTCCTGAATAAGAATGTTCTATTTGTGCCATTTTCCCCTTTTATTTACTTGTTGGGTTAGAAATTGGAAAAGAAACAGCAAGTAAAATAAACCCAGTCTCCTATCACAGTTTCTACATCAAGCAATATTTAAGACACTGCACATGTAGAAGACATCAGACCATATGGATAAGGAAAAAGAGAGAGCTTTGCAGATTCAGAATGTCTGATTAAATATCCTGTCTTGGTTCCTCTATGGGAGCAAGGAAATACCAAGCATTCCAGTTAAGAATTGCTATCACATAGAGAGATGTGATAGTGTGCTTCTGAAATGTCAAAAAGAAACCCCACAGGACAGGAATTACTTGAAGACAAGATCCCTATTGTGGGAAAAAAAAAAAAAAATAGGGAAAGAAAAATTAACACATTCTATTTACACCTTTAAAGCTGTGTACTCCCATTTTTCAAATTAGTGTCTGTAAGAAATAAGTACCTTTGACTTAATTTTTTTCTGATGAAGAAGCCCAGAAGCTTTTGGAATTGGACAGAAAGTTTCCTACCTTTTCAAGATACTCAAAAGATATTAGTTGGTTGATATGGGTTATTTTAAACACACTATTCAACACTTGAAGGAAGAGTTTCTCTTTGGCTGACTCCCCCAAATGCAGAAGAAAATGTACATTATTTTATGTAAGAAAAGGAGACAAGGTATTCTAGAAGCTATCTGTACTTCCACTCTCCTTCTTCCACTCACATGAAAGAATGAGGAAACTGAGAATTAATTACCCAGTCACTTCTTGACCCTAAGAAGACTCAGCTGAGACTCTAAATGGACTACTTCCTTCAGACACAAATCAGCAATAATAATGTGACAAGACATCATTAAATGACTTCCAGAAAGTCCAACACTATCTCAAAAGTAATCTTGGAATCACTTAATAGCTTTGGCAATTCTATTTTTTCCCTATTCAGGTGAAGGTGCTAGTCCTCACAGAAAGTTACCTCTAGACCAAGCAACAAAACTGCTGCTTGCCTAGTGAAAAGTGTGATATGAGTTTGTTCCAAACACAAACATCACCTCCAGGCAGAAACCAAACATGGAGAATTGCCAGAAAAAACTAATGCATGAGGAAGTTATTAACATGTGAGAACAGGAAGTTATAAATGAAGGCTATATTGCAACCTTTATTTTAGAGGGTGTTACCCAGCTGAAGGAGCTATCTAGGAACCTGATCCTTCTTCCATAGGAATTAGAACAGTGCTTACTGTTGCCTCCACTGGTACAAGAGTCAGGCCAAGAAGTATTTTAAATAAGCATTGCAGTTTTTGCTTTCTCAAGGAAATGAATTTTGAAAAGCAGGTATAGTTGAGTTTACAGAGACTATCTTTCTGAAGTCTTTATGGCAAGAAATTCTATGGTTTTCTAAGGAAACAGAACTTGTTGTCATTTAGAAAAAAAGTTTTGAAAAGTACACATTAGAACCTGAAATGAACTGATGCTGAAATTTTCATTTTTCTGCTTTATATCCATCCAATTCTGTCCCCACAACAAGGCATGATGTGGGAGCATATGTTCAAGTCCTACCTATTAATAGACACACAAACCCTCAAGAAGCTGTGTCACATAGTTTGAAATGCAATTCTCCAGCCAATTCATTTTAAAATTAGAGGGAAAAAAAGACGGATAAATGTAGATAAAGATCATTTCCCACTTATGAAGACCTCATGTGGATCTGGCCAAGGGCATCCAGCCCAGACATTCCAAAAGACTGCTGCTGTAAAACAAAATTACTCTTTTTAAAGCGTTTGCTTGAAATACCAAATCTAAATGTTCTTAAGATGAAAGAACCTCTTCAGTTAATTTTAGACAAGGCTCTCCTAGTTTGGTTGTGGACTGGAAGCAGCGAAAAGTAAAATGTTTACTCTGAGAACAACAGTGCTGGGCACTGAGCCCAAACACAGCTATCTCCCATAATTCTCTTACCATATAAAATATGGTTCCTTCTAGAAATATTTCCATCAGTCTGAACTACTGCAAAATGTCCATGCAGCTTATTACCAAATGACAGATCAGCACAATCTGCTGCATTTCTGTAAACTGTGGTCTTGCCACTTTATTCAACCACTTTCTGGAAGAGTCAGTGGCAAGTTATACGAGTGTATAACGAAGAAAGCAAGGACCTGGACCTGAGATGTGGGTGAGGCCTTCAGCTTTCAAATTTCAGCAGGGACAAAAGCACTAAACTTCATAAACCTCATGATAAATCTTCATGGAGGATATGCAAAATGAATAGAGGAGTGTGAACACACATGCAAAAGGCCTGGTTCCAGCAGTTTCCCACAGATGATGATGGCAAAAGATCAATTTTGGAATGAATGAAAAAGGCAGAGGTTCATATTACAGAGCAGGTACAAGGGTCTCAGGCTGTCAGAGTGGGAGATGAATAAGAAATACTGAGAAGGAAATGATTCATTCTACAGATGACAAAACTCTGCCAATGACAGGTCTTGGTTGTGTCTTTTGGCCTGTTTTCTTTCTGTGAAACACATAAAACAATATATTCTCGAAAAAAGGCTTGTTGTAATGACTCAGATGCTGCTTGTAAAAGGCATTGATCATGAAGACTGCTGTAAAAATGTAAGTCATTCTGGAAAAATAAGTTACAGGCCTTCTATGATGGAGTAACTGCTTCAGTGGACAAGGGAAGAGCTACTGGTATCATCTACCTGGACTTCTGTTAGGTCTTTGATATGGTCCCCCACAACGACTTTGCCTCTAAATCGGAGAGATAAGGATTTAATGGATGGATTACTAGAAGGATAAGGAATTGGTTGTATGCCTGCATCCGAATAGTTACAGTCAATGACTCAATGTCTAAGTGGAAACCAATAATGAGTGGCATTGCTCAAGGGTCTGTACTTGGAAAAATACTATTTAATATCTTCATTAATTATGTAGATAGTGGGATCAAGTACACCCTCAACAAGTTTGCAGATAACATCTAGCCGAGTGGTGCAGCTGATTCGTTTGAGGGAAGCAATGCCTTCCAGGGGCACCTTGGTGGGATTGAGGAGTGGCCTCATGTGAACCTCATGAAGTTCAAGAAGGACAAGTTCTAGGTCCTTCACGTGGGTCAAGGCAATCTGGAGGATGAACTGACTGAGAGCAGTCCCACAGAGAAGGACTTGGGGATACTGATGGATGAAAAGTTGGATATGAGCCAGCAATGTGCACTTGCAGCCTAGAAAGCCAACTGTATCTTGGGCTGCATCAAAAGAAGCATTGCCAAGAGTGCCGGGGAAGTGGCTCTCTCCCCCTACTTCACTCTCATAAGACTTCATCTGGAGTACTGTATCCAGTGCTATGGTCCCTCGTACAAGAAAGTCATGGACATGTTAGAGCGAGTCCAGCAGAGGGGCATGAAAATGGTCAGAGGGCTTGAACACTTCTCCTGTAAGGAATGGCTGAGTTGGGTTTGTTAAGCCTGGAGAAGAGACGATGTTGAGGAGATGTTATAGCAGTCATTCAATACTCAAAGGAGGTTTACAAGAGAGCTGGAAAGGGACTTTTTACCAAGGTCTGTAGTGACAGGACAAGGGGAAATGGTTTTAAATCAAGAGAGTAGATTTAAATTAGATATAAGGCAGAATTTTTTTATTGTTAGGGTGATGAGGCACTGGAACAGGTTGTCCAGAGAAGTTATGGATGCCCCATTGTTTGCAGCATTCAAGGTCAGGTTGAACGGGGCTTTTAGAAATGGGTCTAGTGAAAGATGTCCCTGCCCATGGCAGAGGGGCTGGACTAGCTGATCTTTAAAGATCACTTCCAACCCAAACCATTCTATGATTCTATGATTCTACGAGATATGTATATTGGCTGTCTTATAATTTAAAAAAAAAAAAAAAAAAAAAAAAATCAAAGAAGGAAGGAACATCCAAAATGCTAATTGCTATATTGCAGTAACCAAACAACTCAGCTGAACAACATGTCGCAGCTGCAGGAGGAAAAATTGTTTGCTTCTCTTTTTGCTGTTTCTTTGCTCTGATTTCATCCAAATATTCTTTCTACTTTTCTACTTTTCAAAATGTTTTCCTTATTTAGGCTATTACAAAAACAAAAAAGAAAAGTCAAAGGGCAATAATAAAACATTTAACAAAACAAAGTATTATTGGAAAGGAGAAATAAAATCTTGTTTTATATGAAAAATTGTCTTTTCATTTCCAAATTGCCTGCAAAAAAAACTCAACCACAAATACAAATTTTCCATGTAAACCTATTTGCTGTTTTTAATACCTTTTTTGCTTGAAGGGGCACTTGAATGTTAGGATAGACCTGGGACTTGGTAATTTTAAATATACCAAATGTGTCCATTAAAAATGAAGCAAAAGTACTCAATTAAGGAAACAGCACCTGAGTCCAAAAGAGATCAATGTACTTTAATTGCCAATGCACTTTGTTGTCATTTTAAACTACGTCTGCATGAAGCCCATCATACAAATCTATGATCCCTTATCAAAGTCAGCAAAAGTTCCTAGCAGCTGGAGGATCAAAGAGTAATAGGCCTTTAGTCTGCAGACAGCATCGGTGCAGTTCTTCAAAGGCAAATAAGAGTTCTCTGACCATGACTGCAGAGCACTTTGAGACCCTTTGAGATCACACATACTGCATTTCAAAGCACACCAAGAAGTGTGAAAGTCAAAATTACTGAGCAGTGCCCTGTCTTGGAAGAGGATTTTTACAGTAACTAGGGACAGATTCTTCATCATCTGCAGGAACTCACAGGACAGTTTGCTTTGTTATTTTATTTCCAGTAAAGGCCACTTGTGAGTCCTGAAGAAAACAGCATCAGACCTTAGTAAGCATCTTAGTGCATCATACTAGAAGGACCGTATCTTCTCCTATTTTCCTGTTGCAGATCATAATATCAGGCAACCCACTCTACCCAACACAAAGAAGCTGTCTCTTTTTATTAGGGAATTAAATCTGGTATAATGGGAGATAGATGCTATTTTGAATACTGCAAAAATATTCTGTCACAAATTCTGAAGCAAAACATAAAGAGAGAGAATTCCTAAGGCAGTAAAAATGATTTCTTTTTCAGCAGTTTTGAAGTGGAGAAAATGCCACCAAGATACATCCTTGGCACAGCAACAGAATTCCTCTGAGAAGAAGTAAAATTTGGCTAGCAGAAATCTGGGTAGATGAGCAGGTAAAAGCTGAAGATAACTATTTTTCTGAAACTTCTCACTCCCAAAGGGCTCTACTCACTACAGGGGTGTGAAAGCATTCAGGATTGTGTCTTTTAACAAGTTCACACACTAAATAGCTTACAGTGCTTTCCACGATTTTTCCCCTAACAGTGTCCTCACTGAAAGATCTCAGAAGTAAATAAGTAAAAGCACATACACAAAAATTAGTAGATCTACCAATCCTTTGTTGTGTGGCGGTGTAGGTGTAATGTATTAGGTCATTTGAGAAAGAAGTAAAATGTCCTTATCTTGGTCTATAGGTGAGGTAAAAGAAGATGGGGTAGCTTGAAAAGCTTACAGTACATCTGTAGTACTGCTTGTGCTGACGGACAGGCTGACATTCCTCAGTTATCCTGACTCCCTTGGGCATCACGCTGTGCCAAGTGTGAAAGTCAGCAGTTATTTCTCCAATGGCAAGACCTGTTCCTCGAAGCTGCAGACCTGCACTCTACTCACTGAGCTACTGTTTCCCTTTTGCAAACTGTTCCCAATTCAATATGCAGTGGTGTTTTTAGATGAAAGTCTTGGCCATTTATTCATGAAGTGCTAAAGTGCATGAGGAGGTTGTGTACAAGAAAGAATTCGTGAGTACTAAAATCCAGTCTTTTTTCATACTTGGTTAGCTGTCATGAATTGATGATCCTTTTTAGACCCTTCCCTACACCCACTTGGATCCCTCCACTGTGTCAGTCCTTTTCATGGCCAGGTGTGATAAACCACACTTGCTTGCATATGCAACATGTTAATAAACTCTGTTCATGGAGGACAAAGAAGAAAATGGTGAGTGAATGGTTGGATGAGTCTGTGGAGTTGGGATAGAAACTGAAGACAGTGAAGAAAAAGTAGAACTTCTTCATTCTTTTAGATCTGAACACTTTTAGCCTGTGAACAGTTTAATCCCTTAAGCTATCGTGTCTCACATAGTGCATAGTTCCCTGTTTTCTTTGCTCTTGAAAACTTGTTTAGTATTTGAGACATGTAGTTCCAGTACGGCCTAAAGAGAAAGTTTGAAGCTTCCTCCAGGGTTACTGCTTCTTTAGAAATTGTTTCTCATCTAAGACCAATGCCAGGGCATTTGTGATAAAGTTTCACAAAAACTGTAAAACCAAGACTCCCTTGTATCATCTCAACTCTCCCCTCTCCCTTCATTTCCCCAAATGAAATTATGTATGAGATAATCTGAAAGATGTTCTTTCTCAGTGAGAATCTGGCTGTTCTCACCTCCAGCTGATCAGATTGTGGCTAAGACTATGTGGGCCCTCATCACTGAAATTTCTGCCTCTTCCTGGAGGAGACTTCCTGCGCTGTGAGGTGGAGCAAAATGAGTCAACACCAGGCACTTGCATGAAACAAGTTATTTCCTGCTACCGTGCTGGAACACAGATGTGCATATATCCAGCAAGGGCAAGAAAGTGTGGTAGAACTGCAGAAATTAGTCTGATATTTTATTCACTCCTTGAATCTTATTTGCCAGGAATACCTAGACAGCAAAATATTATTAAAAAAATAGCCACAGAAAATAATCTGTTGTATTTTAAACAACAATAGGGAAGCTAGAGTCTTCGTGTGCTTGAAGATTTCTCTGGAAGGCAAATTTAAAGTTCACCCAACTGAGATGATAATGAGGAAAAATACTTCTGAGAGCTTTTAAGCTGAGCATCTAGGTCACAGAATCACAGAATCACAGAATGTTAGGGATTGGAAGGGACCTCAAAAGATCATCTAGTCCAATCCCCTTGCCCTGTTCTTAGTGTTTGAGAATGTGAGCTGCTTTGCTATTTGAAATTTCTTCCTGTTTCCAGGTGAGACTTTCTGTGTCATGAATGAAATTCAGTAACCTTAAGACCACCTTCTGTGAAGTTAACCCTGGTGGTTTTGTTTTTGTTTTTATTTTTTTATTCAAGGACATTCAGAGAAGGGGATACAAGCAAGAACTCCACTGCAACCAGCGTGACTAAAGACAAGCTGCATCTGCCCCACTGGTATACTCCATCGAGAGAATTATATATAGCATGTTCATTCTATAATAATTGATGATATTACATAACCCATCGATCTAGTAAGAATTACCTGGAATGGGCTGACATCTCGCATGCAAGGGATAGGATTTTTGTATCTGTTTTCGTGTCAGATATGGTAACAATGTACGCACAATAACAACAGACATTTATCTTAACCAAAATACACTTATCTCAGTTGAAAATAAAAAAAGACAGAAGAAAAGTCTCAATACAATTCTGCTGGGGTCTACCTGAATGCTTGCAAACAAATAAACAAACACTCCAGAACATATTTGTTTAAGATACACCCCGTTGACAAGTGGCTTTCCACTTGTCACGCTGAATTACTTTGTAAAGAAAATTTGATTCTGCTCTTATACCTCTGGGAAATTCCAGGTGTCCATATAGAAGTGTACACATATATGTGCATACATGCAGAACCAAAACTAATATCCCCTATTGCATCCTTGTCCCTTTTTATGTGGAATTTGACTGTGCCCAAGGCTTCTCCAATACACAAGCAACAGTGCTTTTAATTCCACCTCAAAGAACTAACTATGGAAAGCAAGACGTAATAATGGGGGAAATAGAAAGGGAGTGGACAAATGATAGTTTCTCCTGGAAGAAAATGTTTGAATAGGGAAAGGTTTGAGAAAATGAATGCGAAAGATCCAAAAGCCAGAGAGCAAATACAATAAATTTCCACTTGTTAAAGCTCTCAGAAGATAGTGTATATTCAGGACTTTGGGGACTTGTCCTATGACTTCGAATTATTTGGAGGTGGTTGTACTAAATTGCTAAAGCTCTGAATGTACCAGTTACAGTGAGGAGGAGTAAAGGGGGTTATTTGTTCTATACAAAGTCCTAATGGCAAAGCTTTAATTTCAGGATGAGGACAGAGGCATATTTAAGAACAAACGAACAAATAACCACAACATTTGTGACATAAAATTGATTGTACATAAATCTGTTTCATGAAACAAGAGGCTGTAAGTCAGTAAATAAACACTACCCATCGCTCATTTCATGATGTATTTTTTACACAAACACTGTCAAAACAGGAGAGAAAACTAAACCACATTTGTATAACTACCATTCCTTGATTTGTCTATGTTATGTACCAGTTCTGAACATCCTGAAATAAAAAATATGGAGAAATATTTCTGAAAAAAAGAGTAGGTGCTTGAGCCCTGCTGGTTTTCTTTTCCCTTGGTAACTATGCCTTTCAGTTTTTCTCCTACTAACTGATAAAACCAAACAAACCTCAGTGTTGAAGGGTGTGAAACTGATACCAAAGAAAAAAAATCACCAGTTTTAAACAGTCATCACTTCTTTATAAATAAGAGGGGAACTATTCAATGGATAAAAAAAGTGCAGCAAGAGAAAAATACAGTGATACCTTAACATATGAGGACAATCATTGGAATGAAATGTAAAAAAAAAAAGGAATAAAAATAAAATATTGAGATAAATTAATTCTTCCATGAAGAGAATTGAATGTAAAGGTAACCACAACTCTCCCTGCTCCCACTTAGCATTTCAGAGGTGTAAGGAGTGTACAAATCCTACTTAGGAAGACCTTCCTTAGGAAGACTCAGCATGTTACACATCTGAATGTTGGGTGTCTTACTGCATAAGAAGAGCTTTTTGTTGCACTTACGGACTCAAATGAAGTTGGATTCTTACACTGTTCTGCATTTCAGATAATGCAGTTCACCCTAACTTAGATGCAATAAAACAGATTAAAACTTTCTGCCTAATTTTAGCATCACAATTCTCTAAAAGGTCTTCAATTAAATTATGTTCTGTTTTCCTCATGTGTAACAAGTCAATTTATATCTGAATCAACTTTGTATATTACTAAGGGTCAAATTAAAACCACATTTTTAATTCTGGAATTAACAATTGCTTGCTGCATCAAGAAAGTATTTCTATAAACCTTATTTTGATAGAATATTTTAATAGTTTACTATGCAAGTCACCAAGAAGGCTATTGGATTAGATATAACTATTTCTGTGATACCCTTCAACGTCAGCCACCTAGTAACTTTGCACCTGTGAAACCTGATAGCAAACCATTTACTGTTTCACCATGAATTGGGTTTCATATCCAGATTTATTCCATTGTATGGTCCTTCTTTCTGTAACAAAATGTGTTCTAGCACTTTTTGTAATCCTGTGACTCCCAGTTCACCCTTCCTATACATTGCATACCCAGTACAATAGTTATCATTCAACCATATTTCAATGCCACTCATTGTCAATGTCTCTATTGCACAAATCCTAGTTGAGTGGATATTCTTATATGAACTTCTACTTTTGTATATGGAGTTTTATAGAGCAAAAACATTATTTCCATTGAAGTTAATTTCTAGTATTTTACTTAGTAATATTGTTTGGCTTTAAATACATTTTATTAAATGGGTTTTTTTGTAACATCTTCTTGCATTTCAGGGTATTTCCCCTAAGTTATGATTTTCCTCCATCTTTTACTTTATTTGAAGCCCACCATTCTTCACAGCAAGTAAACTGGAAGTTTCTAAGCCAAAAATATAAGATTTGGTCCAATGCTTTGGTAAATCATAGAATCATTTTGGCTGGAAGAGATTCTTAAGACCATTGATTCCAGCCATAACCTAACCTTCACAGTAAGCCATGTCCCTAAGAACCTCATCTATGTGTCTTTTAAACACCTCCAGGGATGGCCACTCAACCACTTCCCTGGGCAGCCTGTTCCAATGCTTCACAACCCTTTCCCTGATGAAACTTTTCCTAATATTCAATTTGAACCTTCCCTCTTGTCCTATCACTTGCTACTTAGAAGAGACCAACCCCCTCCATGCTACAACCTCCTTTCAGGTAGTTGTAGACAGCGATAAGGTCTCCCCTCAGCCTCCTTTTCTCCAGGCTGAACAGCCCCAGTTCCCTCAGCCGCTCCTCATCACTCTTGTGCTCCAGGCCCCTCACCAGCTTTAAGCTGGTGAGCAATGAAGAATAACATCTTTAATTTTAGGGAAGGTAAATAATGAATACTAATTGCTCTGAAGAAAGTGAGTAATCCAGCTCTTGACATTTGTCATTAAGGAAGAGACAGAAATACTCTTGCCACCCACATTGGTACCTTAGAAAAATTAAATAAAAAGATTCAAAAATGACTACAGATATCCATATATATACATATTAAATAAATAGCAAATCTTATGACTTGTCTATTTTTAAGCAGATACTAGAATGCTTTGCTTAAATGAGTTGGTAGTCTTCTTTATGACATGATAAAACTTCAAGGATTCAATTAACTAGAAACTAAAAATGTTCTTCAGGTCATCTGTTACATTAATTGATAGAAAATGCAAAAAAAAAAATTCAAAATCTATGAAATACACCATATGATTTTTAGATACTAATATCTCTGCAGCCCACTGAGAGTCAAGACGTGTAAGATAATCATCAATTAAAAACTTTATCTATTCCACACACTGAGAAAGGAACATTTTGCATGTTTTGAAGTGCAGTGTCTGAAGCCCGGTTCGAATGAAAGAAGTGAATCATTGTAGCACAAAAGCTTGAGGCTAAGAATTTATTGCACCACTTGCCTGCTATAACCCTATGATCCTCCACTTGACTTGTGTGAAGTGGTGGAATGAGATCTCACACGCAATGCTCTCTATAACGTACCTATACAGCTGTCCCATAACTCCAGCCACATGTCCCTGGATCACACTTCCTTTTCTCCCTTGTTCACTGTGCTGTCACACACAAGTTTGATAGAACACATTCCCAGGCCAAATCATATATTATTAATTCATCTTTTATTCTTTCTAATTCTACTTGTATATAAATCCTTTTGGTGTGCTTCCAATGCACTCCCTATTTTGTGGGACATTTTGTAGTGTTCTGGGACAATATTACATTTTCAGTGTTTCATCATAAGCATTCTGACTAATCATACCTGTCGCTACCTCTTAGCACATGTCTGTTCAGATTGTCTATCACATGGTTACCAGGTTACTGCACACATTTAGGAAGATGACCAACATGAATAGTTCTTTGGAGACCTAAGTTAGAAAAGCATCTTTTTTCTAACCATTTCCAAATGGCAAGTTTCTTCAGAAAGCTAAAAATACTGCACAAAACTTCATCTTTCTGCTCTATGCAACCAGTTGTCACAGCTTTTATTCAGACATTGCACACAGTCATTTTATACCCCCTCCCTGATTGTATCTCTTGTACACAAAATGTTACAGCACACCAACTAGTGAAAATGGTTTTTACCATGGTTTTTATTAGCTATACATGCTAGTATTGAAATAGTGTGTGGAGGACCAGACTGGTGCTATGTTGTTGATTAGCTAGAGTTGTCAGTGCTGGGCTGTTTTTAAGACAACCTGCTCCTAGGAAGACCTGATATTTCATGCTTAGACCGTGGCTGAAGCCCGATCTCAAAGGCTGTTTTGTCAGAAGGAATCACTTGTGTTGATGTTTTCTTGGTTTTGACATGCTGCTTAATTAGGTCTTTAATTCCTAAACCACAAACTCTTCTTAAAGTAGAGAGAAAAAAAATAAAAGAGGTTTTATGCCACCTGGAAGAAATTAAAATAAATGTCCTGCCCCACTAATCTTATTTCAAGTCACAATAATAAATATGCTCAGTATTCAACAGCTTTGTTAGCCTGCAGTTAAGTGGAGTCTTCAGTGAAAATGAACATATTCCAGCACTGATACTTGACAGTAACAAATTAGCAGGCAGTAGAAAAAATCACCAATGCCTGTGATGTATCCCAACAGGTACTATCAAAATGTAGGCGTTTCTGCATCTGCTTAGTGGGAGATAATACACATCCTGGGGATTTTTCTGCTAGTTATAAAGGTATCAAGGGAGTTTAAAAATTACTGTAGGTAGGTCATGAGTTTGGAGATCAGATTTAAAATGGTGGACAGAAAAAAAAGGAAGGAGATACTGAGTTCGGCCAGTACATGCCCAGTACCTGAGGTGCACTGCTCCAGTGCTTTCCCTAGAAGCGAGGAAAACATAAAAGCCCTACTAGTTTGGACTTCTCCCTTCTGCTGCCCCCAAAAAATCTATCCAGGATAGGCTCCTGTCTCTCTGTAAAATACTAGAATAGGTTGCACAGAGAGGTGGTAGATGCCCCATCTCTGGAGACATCCCAGGCCAGGCTGGATGGGGCTCTGAGCAACCTGATCTGGTTGAAGATGTCGCTGCTCATTGCAGGGGATTGGACTGGATGAGCTTTGAAGGTCCTTTCCAACCTAAACTATTCTATGATTCCGTGATTCCTACACTGACCAGTACTTGCCTTTCAAAATAACACATTTCAGGAGATTTCCACTAGTTTTGAGCTGTATCATCAGGACAAGGAGTTGCAGCAGGACAGGGGTTCCCAGAGGCTGTGGAGCCAGCTTGTTGCCTGTGTCTTCCTCCCGCCATGATGATAACCTACAATTTTCTTGGGTGACCTAGGCTGTGGTGGGTGTTATCGATACACATTTTTCTCCAGTTTTGCATTCTGAGTCTATAGTATCACCCCTATTTACTTGTGCTCCCTGTCTTCCCTCACTAGCTGTCTCACCGGACTCACTGAAGTTTCTGCATTGTGCCCCTAATCCCAGTACAAGGCCCTTTCTGGTTCATGGTGCTCCTATGACCTTTCTTTTCCTGAGGAAATCAATAGGAACAGATATTCACAGACAAATACATGAATACTGCATAAAGTGATTATTTCGGTTTATGTTTTCACAGGCTTAACAGGTACTAGCAATTGCTACTGTATGGGTGGTTAAGACTAATATGAAATACTTGAAAACACCAAAATGTATCTCATCATCAAAATATAAATATGCTACGAAAATGCAGACAGTCTTTGCCAGTTCAGGAGCTTGATTGCTTTATAACTTAGGTGTCAGCAGCCCATTAATACTTTTACCTCCCACCTCATGCTCATTAATTCCTTTTGTGTAACAATTCATGACCCTCACCATTTCCTCACAGTTTAATGACTTCAGAGAAAACCTTTCATCCCATTGTTAACCCCCTTCTTTAGCTGTTGCCTTTTACAGAGAAAACACGGTCTGCTAGAGCCACAGTGCTCATGTCCCCCACATGCTCTGAGGGAGGATTCCCTCAGACATAATTGTGGCTGTCTACTTTCCCCCTGTGGACAAATCAGTCTCAAACCAGCCAAAGTATAAAGATGCACAGTTGGGCATCCAATTGTGCTCTGAAGTCATTAGCAAGACAAAACACTCTGTGGAATTTGGGCTTTCAGAATCTCCTCTGCAAGGAGGATTCCTAAGAAAACCCTGGCAGTTCCAACTGGGAGAGGAATTCCTTCTGTTAAATAAAAGATAAGGAAAGATTAGTTTAGTGACAACAAACTTGGAGTTAATGCTCTTCAAGTGGGAATGTGCTCCTTCAGTGACTTCTCCTTCAGAGGACTGAATCGAATTATATGGAAAACAAATTCCCTTTTCAAATATTGGCAGTTCATATTAATTAAAGTCCTCTTTAACTGGGAACATCTTTTTAACAGGACATACCTGTTGCCCACAATATTTTGAATTAGCAGTACTATTATCAGCACTACTAGTATTTTTATGCCAGTGCTGCAAACACAGGGCAGAGTAATTAAGTCCTTTCAAACAGAGGAAAACGGGATGCTCTGTGTGACTTGGTGTAAATTTGATCTTTTCCCTTGGTTTCAAATTTGCAGGGAAATCTAGGCTTTTAAGGCTGAAAAGTCAAAGTATCTGTCACATGGCTGGAAGCAACATCCACTGATCAAACAAATCCTTCTGGAGAAAGACACCAATCGTATTTGTACACAAAACAAATAGCCAGTTAAAATAAAACCTTGTCATCTGTTTTTAAATAAGTCAGCTTATTCAAAATTGAATTTTTCCCTTGTATCTCATTTGCCTTCACTGCATAATTTCATCACTAAATGACTGCTATCAATGGGAAACAATATTTATACATATGAATCTGTTTAGTTATCAGCACTCATGAATCATTTCATCACTGAGTTATACTGATGAAAATAACTCCAGAAACAGCATGTGTTTTCAAAGTTGTTAAAGGAAAATGTTGACATAAAGAAGAGGAAAAACATATGCAAATATGTTTTTCCTTTGAGTTGTGCAGGAGGAGGAAGGGGGTTGAATCACAAAGAAAAACAAAAAAATAAATCCATGTCTAGCACTTTAAACAAGAAAAAGAGATACCCAAATGCTTAATGAAATAATGTTGTGAAAAGGGTGAAAGTGTAAATATTCTTAAGGCTACATTTGCAACACGAATTGCACTGCAGTTGCTGTGGAAGTCATTATTTTGCCCACTTTGAATTTTTTTCTTACTAAGAGTCACAGTGGGAGTAGTGAGCATGTATTAAAATGTGAGCCTTACATAAGTTCTTAATGGAGAGGCACACATTTTGTAGGGAAAACAAACAAACAAAAACGAAGAAAAAACCCTACTTCCCTCTTACTCCAGATTAAAACAATTTTAATAAAGAAGAAATGGAACCTGGGGTAATTTGAAGTCTGGCTCAGCCCGATGTGTCAGAGATCTCTCACAAAAGCAGTTTATAATCTCTGTTTTCTGGGGACAATGTTGTCATCACAACTACATTATTTTCTTTACAATATGAAATCCTGAAATATGCCTGGATTGAGGGGATACCTAATGTAACATTTTTAGCACTGGTTTAAATTAGCAGTTCATATTCTGTCAATTAGGCTTTCTCTTTTAAGTAATTTATTCAGGATTTATTGGAATAAAGAGGTCATAGCTTTACCTACATTGGGTGAATTATATTGACTCACATTTAAAAATTGGAAGCATACTACTGTTATGTCATTCAATGTCAAAAATGGGTAAAGATTATGAATATTACCATTAATAATAGTAATAATATCTTGAGATATCATTTAACTGAGAAAAGAAATGGTAGAAAAAAACCTATGTCCTTTTCTAAATTAAAAATGTGTATTAGTTTAGGAAGACTCTAAATTAGTTTCATCCTCTCAGTTCATTTGAGATCATTGATTTTAACTTCTGTATGAAAACAACATTGCTTCTATTTCCTATAAAAATGGTGTTTATTTCGGCATGGTTCAGACACAGAGGTACCCAATGGGGATCCTACTCCAGGTAGGAGACACACTCCTATGCAGCTCCATCGTCATTGTAGCATGTTTCAGCTTTCCTTGACGCAAATGAACCATCACAGTTTTATTGCACCATTTTTTGCAGCTTAATTTATTACCAGTTTATGTTTTCTGGTCACTTTCCAACATCAGACTGTTAACCACAGTGGATATAGAACTGCTTCATGAGCAAAAAAAACATCCTTGCACTAGGATGCAAGGCTCCAGAAAGCCCTTGAAGATAATCATGGGTCCCTGCGTTGGTCCAAGTAAGACAGTGCTGCTTATGATTCAGAGCTCTTAGAGCTCTTGGGTCCTTGAACTGCAAATATATTCATACAATCTTAGGTGAATGTGAATAAGATGAACTTAATTTAGATTCTGCCTACCAGGGTAGCTTAGGTAGCTTCACCTGGTTTATTGTTGGGCAGTTAAACTGTTTTTGATTATGTATTGGTGCATTTTTCTTAATATGAAGAAGGTCTGGCACACTGTTAAGTTCCTGAGATGGAACCTCTGCCTGATTTACTTAATGTTAATCCTTCATTATGTTAATACCAATGCAATTCTAGAACAGTGTAACCAAAAAAAAAGACAAAACAAACAAGCAAACAAAACCAGAACCAACCAACCAACCAAAAAAAACCCCACAAGCCTCAAAGGACAATTTAAAAAAGGGGGATGCATCTGAACTCTCTTCAGTATGAGGCTGATATCTGCAGTTAGTTATCTCACATGGCAGCCCTGTGTTTTAAGAAGCAGAAAAGTTTTCAGTTTGTGATTACATACATATGGTGGCAGAAGAGGCCCTTGGGGTTGTTGCAGAGACCTCACAGGAAGCTCAGAGCTTCAATCCAGGGCATGGGGGAGGAGGAGGGATGCATGCAACTCAAGGCTCAAAGAGATAGGAAACAATTATCATTCAGCTGGCAGAAGGCTAAAGATGTCCCGCAGCAACATTCCCGGGATACCCCAGAGCAAGATTACCAGCGGAAAGAGACAAGGAAAAAGGAAACGCATTGTTTCAGCCAGCCTGAATTTCACATCCTATTACATTAGAGTAACAGGCTACGCAGTGCATTTTTTCACTCAATCATCTAGTTGCTGAAAAACTCATTTTGAAAGCAAGTAAAACAAGTAGAAAACTCAGCTTAAATTTGGAGTTTAATTTTGGGGGACATAACATCCTCATTATATGGTTGCCTTCTGCAGTTTGGTTAAAGAAATAAGCACCATACAGGCTAAAAATGTGATTTGTAACCTTTCATTCCTAAATAGGTTTTGGAGCTGAGCTGCTGTTTTGCAAAGAAGGTGAAGAGTTAACAATTAGCCTCAATAATTTAGACCAAAATATAGGAAGTATCAAAATACTATTTGAACATTAAACTAAGTCTCTTGTAACTAATATCTTAACCCCAAATGACCAAAATTTGGTGTAAAAAAAAATGAACAAAGTTTTGCGAAATTAATATTTTTTTTTCCACAAAGAAAAATATTTTCCAGGTATAAAATAATTGTAGTGTAACAGGAGAATTGAAGAATCTATTATTCCCACAGTTCATCTGTATATATACCAGCATGTAAACAGAAAAAAATATATATTTTTTCAATAAGATGTTATCTATAAATAATGCACAAGTGAAGACAAGCCTTGTAGTGGTGTATATTTCTTATGGTAGAGACTAAAATTTCTCAGACATATATGCTTCATGTGGAATATGAAGAGAGCCAAACCACCACTTGGATTTCCTGGGATGGCCAACATTTTTTTCAATAGTCTGCAGTTTTTTAAGTATCATTCAAATTTTTTAAACAGATATTTGCATCTCTCAGTGTTCCTAGAGGCTGCTTAAACAAAGATTGCATATAACATTATTATTCAATGTTCAACTATAACAATCTTGAGGCTTGAGGGGTAAAATAATTAATCTCCATCCGAGAAAACCTAATGACAGGAACTCTGCAACAGTTACTGTTAGAACTAGATTATTTCCCACTTACAGATCCTTTATTTCGTCCTACCTCAACTGGTGCAAAGATGAGGACTTCTAGTATTCTCCATTTAATTGTCAGTGGCAGACACTATAACCAGGAGAAGACTATATCAGAAATTTAGGTTGACCAATAAACTGCCAAGACCGTTATTTCATTTCTAACAAAAATTTGTACCAGGTAGTTTAGCAACATAAGAAATGGAATAAGTTTAATAAACTCTAACTTCCCAGGGGTGTTGTTTAAAAAGCATTCATTGGACTAGAGAGCTTTGACTTCTTAATGTCCCGCCTTATACTTAACTTCCCTTAGCAATGAAGATACCCAATACTATTCAAAGCTTTTGAAAATGTGGCCTCCAGTAAGCAGCTGAGTCTTCTACAGTGAGCTAAGGTTTATCGTACAAAGCTAAAAGGTTTAATTTACTACACTGTACAATTAATCAACTTTAAAAATTATAAAGTGGTGTTCCAAGAGGGTAATACTTGTTAGGTTACATGTATCTGCATGTATTTACAATTCTGTAGAAAAAGCCTGGAAAATAATTATCACAAAACTATGTTAGATTCTTTGTTATGGAAAAATATGTGGTGAATATATTTGTCTTTCACTCCAGTGATGTCAGCCCTATACTACCAGGATGTGAACTCAGTCCCATGAGCACAATTCCGTCCACGCAGTCACCAGCATGGTTCTTCAGACAATCTTCAGGACATTCTGATGCAACAGGCTACTTTATTCCAAAGCTGGATTAACTCATAGCGAAGATGCACACTGTTGTTTCTGTAGTGGATACTAAAACTTCTTACTTTTTGTCATCCATCCACCGTGTAATGCCACCACCCCATTTCTATCCTGTATTTCATCCTACTGCCGAATTAACCCAGAGACATTTCTTCCACTGCAATTAACTTTAACATTGGGAACTACTACAGTCTTGCTCTCTTGTTTTCATTGTAAGGGAAACAGGTCTCCAGCTTTGATTTAGAACAGTCAATGCTATTTTTCTGAAGTATAAAGTATATTTATTGCCTTCCTGAGGATGTAAATGCTTATATGATACGAGGGGGAAAAAGTTCTTTATGAGTCATAGAAGTCTGTGAACTTTGTTAAAGGCATTTACTTCTCTGGAAAATGAAATGCTGCTGCAGAATAACTGTGACTATTTAAACTTCAAAATTCCAGCATTCCCCATCACCCGAGCTCAAGAGTCATGCTCTCTGAAGTTTGTCAGTCCTCTCAGAAATTCCCACTCTTCAGTGGAATTCATTCAGAGTGCCAGTTAACGGTTAATGAGGTAAATATCTCAGAAAATGCAATTGAGGACACACAGCAAATATAGATATCATAAGACTGCTGTTAAGCAGCCCTTCCACCTACTTCATCTTTCACTTAAAGAAGAGAAATTTGTAAATGACAAACTGAATGAGAAATTTGCCGTTGAGGATGCCTGTTCCAGATCCCTATGTGCATTATGACAGGCTTAACTAAGCAGCATTGTTCTTTCAAGCCCTAGTGCATGAACAAATGTTCAACTTTGGGGAAATACCCTAAATTCTTAAGTTTCATTAAATATGCTGAAACTGTGTGATTAAGTGGAAAAGTGTATTTTCTGCCTTGAGTTCCAATTTGAATAATCTCCACAGCTAGAGTTACTTCCCCAGAATTTGACAGAAATATCAATCCAAGATATATTTCTCTGCTTTCTCCATCTGATGGCCTCTGTCTTGGAGTACCCATACATAAGTTGAGTGATAGGAAAAGGAGTGATTAGTTTAAACTGAAAGAGAGTAGGTTTAGATTAGATATAAGGAAGAAATTTTTCACCATGAGGGTGGTGAGGCCCTGGAACAGGCTGTCCAGAGAAGCTGTGGATGCCCCATCCCTGGAAGTGTTCAAGGCCAGGCTGGATGGGGCTCTGAACAACCTGATCTAGTGGAAGGTGTTCCTGCCCGTGGCATGGTGGTTGAACTAGATGATTTTTAAGGTCCCTTCTAACCCAAACCATTCTACTATTCTATGATATTAAAAGGTCAAAAAATACTTTTGAGGTACAACCAGTAGAAAGTGAAATTAAGACTTTTCATCTCCAACCCTGGTACGTGGCTTAATAACTGCAGAAAAAGCTAATTCCAGAAGATAAAATGCAGGTATAGCATTCAGGATATCTGCTTTTGCCCAAGCTTTTGTGTGCAACGTTAGGAAAGGCGCATGACCTGACCTTCAGAGATACTCATAAACATTTTTACTTCTTTTGAAATTCTGGGTACTCACAACACCTGGAAAGTTAGCTTTGCGCATGCTTTATCTCAGTGTTTTTCCACTAGCTAACAATATTTCCTGCCTTTTAAGGATATTAATCAAATTTAGTGTGGTTTGATTTTAGCTATCTTACCTTGCCACTGAAAGAGCTAGAAGCTGGTATGTAACAAACTTCCATTTCCCCCTTTATATCTCACCTCAAAAAAAGGTCCTTGCTTTACAGGGGATGGAAAATATCTTTCAAATGCATAGTTTAGGTGTCCAGCTCGACATTGATTGTTTGGGTTTTTTTAAGTGTGGTTTGTGAAGGAAAGAGAGTAACAACAGGCAAGAGAAAAAGCCTGGAAAAGATAATCTCTGTACCAAGAATTTCTGCATTGTTAGTGACATTCAGAAAAAGACACATCTAGAAGTGAGGGAAAGATTTCAGGTAGAAACAACAAATAATATTCCCCTTTAATGTTTTAGAAATCCGTTGACATTTCTCTGTTCATTATGCAGCTACACTGGATTGCTGAGTTACTTTACCACTCCAATATAAATGACAGCAAGATGTCTGCTTTTTACATGAATAGACCTGTTTTCAAACTAGTCCATGCTATGGTAGAACACAAAACAATATACAAGTTAATTATGTTCACAAAGTTCTGGCTATTTTACAGTCTATTGAGATAGTTTGATCTAAAGTTAATTACTCTTGAATTTAACTTCCCTGCTGTGATTCATGTATTGATTTTTAAATAAATCTACAGAAGATGGAGCGATTTAAAGCTTTGCTATGTTTGGCCTTCAAAGTTGGTCATTTTTGCCAGTGATTTATGTGACATTTTCCTTATCAGTCATGTCCTTCCAACTATTCAGTTATTAAAATTGCAGTTATTTATCATGGACTATCTTATATGCATTACATGTTGAAAATTTGTAGCAAAGGAAAATTTAACCAATGGGGTAATCAAAACGCCAACATGCTGAAAACAGGAGCTTGAAAACTGGATTCTGGAATGCACAATGGAGTCTTAAACCTGATAATAAAACCATAAATCTTTGCAGGATTATGGTTTTAGGAACCTGAATACATGATTATTCTACATGCTAAGCACCTATCAGCTCCCAATGACATGAAGGAAATTTGTTGGAGGCTAAACATTATTTTTAAATCAAGAATCTTATTCATGTGCCTAAAATAAGAGTTAGGAAGTTAGTTGAAAGGATCTATTATTTCTTCCAGGAGTAACATGTACTATAGAAATAATTATTTAACTTAAAGCTTTGTATATCTCATTTAACAGCAGAATCCTTAAGGCTTGGTTGATCTATTAGCTTCTACTTAGTTCAAATTAAGCAAGAATAAAAGCTTTTGTTATAAAAAAAAGGTCAGTTAAAAATTCTATTCTCTCTCAGCACCCATACTTCACAGTTTTTCACACAAATACAAACTAAGTGATGAAGATATGGAAACGGAGTACTCAATTTTCCTTACTCAAGCTGCAGGACACGGTGAATGTTGTATTATGAAAAAAAAAAATATTAAAAAATAAATCTAACCCAAGAATATTGACCTTTGTGGAGAGAAAGTAGGAAGCAAAGCCACAGATTAACCACCACAGTTGCAGCAATCTGTCTTTCCTAAACTTAAAAGACCAACTACCTAAAAAGCACCCTGGTAATTTCAGCTTTGCAGTGGAAGGCTGAAATAGGAACTGAAGCAGTGAGGGAATATCTATAGGACTTTTAGTCCAAAAGCTTACTGGCTTGACAATGTTATTAAAAAATGGGAGTGAAATGTGTTGTTGCATTTCCCATTTTCCTCCTCCTCTCCTTTTTCTTTTATTCTTTTTCTTCTCCCCTCACCAGATTTCACAAAGTGCCTGGGACACAGCACACACTTTTTACAAACCTGATATTGCAAATTGGTTATCTAACAGAAAATGGAAGTAAACGCGAGCTAACCCTGCTTGAGCAGAGGATTTGTAGCAGAGGATCTCAAGAGATCCATTCCCACCTCAGCAACTCCATGATTCTGTAAATACAGTCATCCTCCTGCCGTCTGGTAATGGGAACCACTTACATGCCATGCACACCACATGGGTCAGGACATTCCTCCCTGATAAGTCTGAGTAGGCAAGTACAGTCTTATTCCATATCAGACAGTTGAGCTTGTTCCTGTCCACCTTTGACAAGATCTACAGGGACTTCACAAAACTTTATAAAATCTGTAAGGCATGGGGAGAAAGGTTCCCCTCTGCTAAGCTATAGTGCTTAGAATTGCCCTCCAGAAGACTCTCCCTCTTTTCATTTGGTTATATGAGGAAAAAGCTTTGACTTTAGGTACTCTGAGACACAATCAAGTTAATGACCTGATTCAGAGCCTGAAATAGCCTGTTAAATAAGCCCCAAATGAGCAGTGGCCAGCCTTTCCTCACCCAGCTGCACAGGCAATTTTGTTTGTACATGTTCATTAGCTCCTAATAAAGAACCTCACATACCACTGTAGAGCATCTCTTCTTCTATGGCCCAGCCTACCTAAAGCAAAACTTGTGTCTCTCTAGTGAGAAAGAAACTTTCTCCCAGAGCACCCTGCAGATCAAGAGCTCTGAAGGGATAGAGTGAATATGACAAAATTACAGATCAGCTGATTAATTAGGGAGGATACTGGTAATTGTCCTGACCTGGAAACTGTTATCCTCCACATCTCTTTAACAATTCAATCCTGTAGTCTTGGGCTTTTAACAAGGTACTGTCATAGGAATAGTACAGCTAAAAGGCAGCAAGGATTATCTAGTTACCGGCAGACTAGGGCAAGCCTCAGGAAAGAGTGTTGTCTTGGGAACACGTTTTCTTGGCTCGTGGCGGTGAGACATATACAAATTTTACCTTGTTGTCCACCTTTGAAGTAGAGAAGACAATGCCATCTAAATGTTACTGGGAGAGGGAGAAAGCTCTGACTGCAAAGGTCACATAATGTAACAAAGCTAGATACCTCAGAAATTAAGAAGAGAGACAAACAGAACACAGATCGCTGTCAAATTCAAATATTGGATTTTCTAAAGCCAGTGAGTTCCATTGGTTCTGGTTGTGATCTCTAGTGTCAGCAGCAATGTGATACAGTGAAGCTTCAGCCACTATTAGAAGCTATGGAAATGTCAAATAATGATTTGTAAAAGCTACTTGTGCGTGAATGCACTGGAGCCATGCACATCTTGGTGTCAGTGAAGAGAGGGAAGAGCAAAAGACAAGCGGAGTCTGGGGAAGGGAGAAAGAGGAGAGATATGGAAGATGCACATTTAGAAGGCTCCTTTCTCAGGAAGATTTCTGAAACCTCTCACATTATGGATAAACTTATACCTGTCTCCTATTAATTCAGTTGTCTACTGAAGAACAGAAAGGGAAGAGGCAGTGTCAGTAGGATGTCTCAAGTGAAAAGGTGAGTTAAGAATGGGAGGACGCTTTAGGGTGGAGTGAGAAAGGGAAGAGTGGAAGGAGCAAAAGATCATCTGTAGGTCTAGTTGATAAGATAGAAAAGATGTATGGGAGAAGAAAGGATGAGTAAAATGGCAGAAGTTTGTTCCCAGAGGCTGTCTGGAAGGTGAAGGAATATCTTGGATAGAAATGAAAGAGGTCTGGGAAATTTTGACAGGTACCAAAAGACAGGAAAGAAAAGTTGATAATTACTGTGATAAGGATTTTCACACTTCTAAGTCATGTCATGAGTAAGCATGAAGTTTGGGACAAGGCATAAGAGAAAATACAGATAGGAAAATAGCTCACATTTTGAAACCCAAAACACCATATCAGCTCGTTGCAGTGACACCCTGATTTCCAATTATGAGAATCACTTTGAGAACATCTCTCAGAGTCCTCAGAACCATTAAGAATTAGCAGATTACTTCATTGCTGTAATTACTTTTAATCATATTTGCTCTGTGGTTATCTGTTGTTAATAGAGCTCTTTGATCTGCTTAACTGACTCCCATGCAATTAAACAGTGGTGGAAAACACATGGATAATACTTTGCTAACTATGCACTATTTGCATAAAGGAAGATGTAAGAGCAAATGGTAATGCTCTATGAGGCTTTGACTCAAAATATTGTGGTCATATTTTATCATGTTTATTTTGTTGTTAACTGAACATCAGGCATAACTGCTTGTTACACTGTTAATCGCTTTGCTTTAAGCCAAAAGGTTCTATGATACTGTGCTGAGCATTATGGAGTGTTTTTTTATTCCAAACTGTGTCAGCTTGCAGGGCATTTATGTGTGGACCTCTAGTGCCTTGCTTAAAAGTTAGGGTTTTGCAGAAATGAGACATCCAAAAACTGTACCCCTTGCCACAAAAAAATAGACCCCAGGAATCTCTGTCCTATTGGTCTTTAATGTTCTCTTGTGGGTCATATAGTCCGATTCTATCCCCTGTGCCTGGTAGAGTTGAGTGGTCATCTTCCCAGGATTTTTGGAGGTAGCAAGTAACTAATTCCCTATTTCCTTTTCGGAAGCTGCCATCTTGATGCTCTGATCTGGAATTAAACTACTAAAGTATGGTACAATTTCATATATAAACCCCCTTGTCAACACATGTTCACTTTCTAACCGAAATCTGTAAATGAACTTTAGACAAGTTGCAGGTGGATGAAAGAAGCTGAATGTCACAAGAACTTAAAAATATGTCCTTGGGTCAGAGCACATGCTAAGGATTCAGACCAACGATCCATCCAGACCAGTATTCTGCCTCCAGGTTCTGCAGAAATGGAGATGGCTGTGCACACTTGCAAGAATGGCATGAAAAACCTGGTTACTGGTGTCATGAAAAATGGTGAGAAGCCAAAGGAGAATAGGAAGGAGTCCTACACATTTCATGTGTACCTGGCTTATATAGGTCCATCTGAGTATGAAAATTTATTCAGAGGCTCTGAGCATTATGAAGTGATTTGTGAGTGACACTGCAGGATCTTGGTACTGAGGTGCAAAACTTGGCACAAAACAACCAATGCTTGAATATCATCTCCCAGACAAACCAGACCATTGTTCACTTGCTGTTATCTGCTGAACTAACAAAGCACATGACACAAAACCAGTTACTAAATACATCAGCTCAAAGTGAAGGTTCCTATAAAACTGTGTGAAAAGTTATTTAGAGTGAGTACATAGGCTCAGCCACTACTTGCTGCCCTGACCCCAGCGTCCACAGTCAAGAGCTCAAGGATTAGAAAGTACGGCCCTGTTTATTCCTTTTAGTACCTGTTTTGGATGTTGTTCATGAATTTGTTAATGCTCTTTTAGAATGTTCTGCCTCCAAAACCTCACATAGCAAACAATTCCAGAAGTTTGGTGTCCTTTATATCTATTTTAGGAAGCATTTCTTTATGCTTCCTAAAGAGAAGACTATCCTCAGAGAGGATAGTCAAACTGCAACGAGCTTCCTAGGCTCTCATGGGTTTGTTGTGTAGCCTAGGCTGGATTCTGTCAGTGTTACTTACATCAATGTTTAATTTCAAAAGGGAGATTTAATCCAATAACACTGTTCTAAATTACAAGATATGACATCGTGTGGACCTAGGAGAACTTAATGGGTGTTACTCATTGTCTCTGTGCCACCATGGTGGCTTCTACTGTATCAGCCATCTGACAATCTGTTTCTTCAATAGTAGAGATTTTCAGGGCTTCCATATGGTATGATGCTGTTTTTCAGCAGCTGTTTTTCAACGCAAAGCTGAACTGAATTATTGAAACCGATAGGTTAGCTGAACAGGACCTCTTTGGTTTGCAAAACAATCAAGTCACTGAATTTTCTATTAACATATTTCTTCCAAATGACATACCATGAAATATGGTAATTGGGATTCCAACTGAGCGAGTATTTTTGCTAAAATACGATGATTCTCCTATTATTTAAAATCCTTCTCAAATCACCATACAGGTGCTGTTCTGATTGACCTGAATCGCTGAAGCCAGCTTGTATGACAAGGTCTATGAGATCAAACTCTGAAGACAACTGGAAGCAGGCAGTGCAAAGAGCTTACATTTATGCTCATGAGTCTAGTAAGCACGATGAGTTCTGTGTTCTATAAATTCCAGTATTTATTTTGTCTCCAGGCTGTGGTAAACATTAAGGTGGGTATTTTCTTCACCTTGGCCTGTTCTTCAGTGGATAACATAGCATAATTAATTTTACTATAATTAATTTTGGCAATAAGAGGGTTCAAAATGAATTTAAGCCTCCAGTTAATCCTAATAGGTGCTGCTGAATCCATTTATCACCATCCTTTGTGACTGGCAGCCAGCACAAAATCCAGTAGTAAATGCAAAACTGGCAGCATGCCCACAGGGTTGGCAGGCTCTGAGACACTGAATGAATGAATGAGGATGTGAAGTAAGCAAGAGAACTTTGATTTTATACACAGGATCCCACTGCAGCTCCAAGAAAACTCTGTTCTGTTCAAATGTCCCTGCTAACACAACACAATAAGCTGACAAGAGACAGCAAATCCACTCGACTAAAAATAAAACTGAAATCCACCACAATATGCTTGGAACTGCAAGATGAGCGTTTTTCCAGCCTAAGCAGAACTCTGCAATTATCACAGGGACTGGATGGAGGCAGAGGGGCAGGAAACCTGGGATGATTAGATTATTCACTGCAGTCTGGTCTCCCTTTTGCATTGTATTTGGTTTATGTTGGCTTCCATTGCACTTTTTATTTGTTAACTGCCAGAAGAATTAATTTGAATAGAGGTTGCCATTTACATGGAAAAAAATGGCTGTACCTTGCCTGGATTCACACGTAGCATGCTGAGAATAGGGCAAGGAATCCTTTTTTTTTCTTTTCAGATAAGAAGTAGTTTTATTTTTTTAATTGCAGTGAAGAGTTTCAAACAGGAATAAAATCTTATATCCAGACACTGCACACAAAACCATTAAAACAGAGGTGTAAGGTATTCCTTTTCTTGTGCCATACATGGTGGAGAATGCAGATGATTTGCTCAAGATCACACAGAAGGAATATGTGACAGAGCCTTGAACTAGACCCATATGCATCACATAAATAGGAACCACATTTAGCAGTCACAGCTGATAAACAGTAAATCTAGGTCTATAGCTTCAGACTTTCAAAAACATCTACATGTTGTATTAGATATCTCAGAATCAACCACAAAATAATTGCTGCCTAATCTCAGCCTCCAGATGATCCTGTTTAGACCTTGCAATACACAAGAAAAGCCTGAGGTAGGGATAGAAGGAACTGATCCTCATTTAAATCACTTTACCTATTAACAGGAATGAGTGACTACCCTGGAAAATTCAAGTTGTTCTACTCAATCACAAAGAAAACATTCCTGAGGACTCTCTGAAGGTCAAAAGAGTTAGTATTTTCAGTGTCCTACTAATGGTAGGAAGTAGGACATAGAACCAATAGCACTAAAGGACGGACTGAAAACTTCTCTTACTTGACAATTACATTGGGATTCAGTAAACATGACATAAGTAAACAAGAAGTAGTGTTTTTGAGGTAGATTCTCTGTGTGTACACTCGGTCTTTAAACCTAGAAATTATATGATTTGGTTGTGTTTCATAGTGTAAATGATGCACAACCTGTCTCCCTGTCTCAAGAAGAGTGAAGCATCTCACTCGGATTTTACTTTCTGCTCCACTCCACTTTCTGCTCCACTTCACTTTCTGGCACTGTAACATGCTGAAACTTCTAAAAAGAGCCTGATATTTAAAACATCATCAGGATTCAAACTACTTTTGAATTAAAACTTCGATGGCAGTGGGGATGGTGTCCAGGACATGCTTTTGGCAGCAGAACATAATCTGCCTTATAGAGGAGGACTGCTAATCTGAGATCCTAACATTTGACAACTCATTGGGTTACTGAGTCAGTTCTCAGCATTTGGAAATGATAGAATCATCAAAATTGCCTCAAACTGAGTACCACATAAGAGAAAATATTATCATTTGAAGTAAATTCTCAGACTATGTAGAAGATTTAATCCTGTATAAAAAAACATTCCCCATACTACTGGGTAATTTCCCCTGTGATTTCCTACTGACTCTAGTGTGGTGACTCTCCAACCCTCTAAATAATAAAACAATTTCTACATCCCAGTAAAGCCTTTCTTGTAAAGTATACACAAGAAAACCTCTAATAAAAATGCTTCAATAATAATGAATTCTTGGTTTCAGCTTCTTTGACTTCCTGACACCCTAAAAGCCATTGAGTCTGCTGCTTTTGTCCATCTCTCCATGCTCTGGAGAGCTTAGCAATTAAGCCAGAAGGATTTATTAGGATTTCCTAGGATGGCCTACCAGTATATTTGAGGTGACAGAGTTTCAGATCAATTCCACTCCTGTAAAACACATATGCAATGCACAAACTTCTGATCACAGAGAGGTGACTAAACCAGAAGTCTGTGTGCTGCTTTCTCTCATTTTTTCACAAAACTGCTTTGGGCAGAGGTGAATCACAGAAAGAGTCAAATAAAATATAGTGATGCAGATTCTGGTTGTCATTTCTTTTATTCCATCATAGACCTGAGCTGTTAATTTAGGACTAAATTGAGCAACTCTCTGTCATACAGGAAAATAACATATTTATCTGGAAGATACAAAGAGTTATCTGCTATTTTTTATACCTTGACATGGGTCTAAGAGTTCAAATGATAACCTATTGATTAGTATTTCACAGATCACGTACAACATATGAAACTTGGCTACCAGGACACCAGGCAAGGGCTACAGAAATCAACAGGACACACTTTTTATTGAGCACAACAGGTTTTGGACAAGACACTGAAGGTAAGTGATCCAAAATGAACCGATTTCTTCTTTGGGCACTAACATTAACATCTTCTTTCCAAAATAAGGACCAACATGTTGTGTCTGGGTGTTGGCGCTTCCCACCTTGCTTCTCAGGCATCACACCCTGCATGGGACACTCACAGCTCCTGGGATCAAACTCTCTTTGAGCAAGGTTTGAGAACTCAGTGGGACTGCTCTAGTACCCTCAAGGTGTTTTGTTAACTTTCTGACTACCAGTTTGTAATGTAACACTCATTAGCTAAAAGACAAGGGGGAAACCATGGCAATTTTTGCTTTTTTTTGACCACTACAGAAAACAATAACAAAACCCCAGATATGCTCAACCCGCCTCAGATGCCTTTTACATGCAGAAATTCTGACATTGTAGAAGTCTGGGATCTGGAAAAGAACCATGAACATACCAAAGACTGGAGTCAAAATGTTTTTCGTCAGTGTGGTAGATCCCTGACATTTGACCACAAACGATATAAAATGTCAGGAGCCTTTCTCTGGCAGGACTCTGTTCTTTCCTCATCCTGACATGGCAAGCAAATCTCAAGACGTCGGGCCAAGGGATACATCTGTGTGGTGAGTGTCACAGCAAATAAGGGACGAAGCCACTGTAAAGGTCGTTACTTCATGGAGCAGCTACTAATATACATGCCACAGCCAATTTACTTCTCACAGGGAGTAGCTGAACAAATTAAAGAGGAGAAATGTGCAGGATTGAGGGGAAAACACTTTATCAGAGATGCATTCACTGTGCCAGGTGCTTGGCTGGCCATGCCATGGGCTCCTTGGGGAGTCAGGGTTCTCGAGGAAACCACAACCCACAGCAGGTCCTCAGGGTCTGCAGTGAGACAGACCCCGCAGCAGCCCCAGATCTTCGTCCCTTCACAGCATCTGGACCACCAAACCAGTTCTTTCTGGAAGCTTCCAGGCACTAGGCTGGTTCTTCTGGGAGCTTCCCAGCTGTCAGGCCAAGTTGTCCTTGAGGGCAGCTATATTTTCCTACCCTCACTGGGCACAGTTGATCCCTTGGGTTTTGAGGCAGATGATCCCTCACAGGAACATTCAAGCCCATCTTCTTTTCTTTGCTGCTCAGGCCAGCCTCGTACATCTGCCTCAATGTTTATGTCAGCCAGTATGGCAGCAAGTCAGGCTCCCCAGGGAGATGTCACAGCTCCAAGCCTGGCAGTATTAAGTAAGAAACCGGGCAACACGCTCATACACATGGTGTGAACTGTGGGGTTGTCCTGCAGGGACAGGAGTTGGACTCCATGATCCTTGTTGGTTCCTTTCAACTCAGGACATTCTGTGATAAGTCAATATTGAGTCTCTGTGTCAGCTACAGAGGGGCTGCAGGGCTTGGCCTTCAGGTCTCTGGTCTCTACTGCAATAGTACGTGTGCATCCTGAGCAGAAGAAACAGAAAGTATGAAAGAGGGTACAATTAATAGTTAGAATGTAGAGCTGAAAGAGAACATGGCCCTGTACTCACTCTGGCAAAACTTCTGGGAATATGGGGAGGTCACTTGATTCTTTGTGCCTTCATCTACCCTATGAACAAGGATGACCCCCTTTCTGGGTGTTGTTGCCCATTACCTTCAGGCAAAGCTGCTCAATGATCTGAGGAGATATTCAATAACAACCCTGTGAGTGCTGGAGATGGATGCAGTGCACCAAACTACAACACCGACCTACATGGGCATGAACATTTTGTTACCAAAGTGATGTGGTGAAGAAATATAGGTCCCTTGTGCAACAGCCTTCTACATACTGATTTTTGAAAGGCTTAACAACCAAAGATTTTTTTTTTGTTTGTTTTGTTTATTCTTTTTTACTTTGTTTGCTTGCTGTATTCTTTTGTTTGGCTAATTGGTTGGTTGGGATTTTTTGCTACAGTCATTGTTGATGTAGATGCAAGAGAAGAAGTCATTGTTGATGTAGATGCAAGAGAAGAACTCTCAAGTTATTTATGTTCTGATCTGTAAGGCCATCCTTCTGGCAAAAGTTTTTAAAATATGTGCTAGCTGCTCAATTTATTTTGTCCAGATTTAACTATTGATTTTATCCTCTCAGCACAATGTAGCTCTTCATGACATGGAGAGGCACATGCATGCACAGTCTTTCAAATGTATCCCTTATGCCTTGGAAATCTAAACTTAAGGGAAGAATCTATACTACTGACTACCCAAAGAATTATATGGTACTTCTAGCTGAGTGTGTAAAGCATTGGTGACCAGCCTTGGTTTCCAACATGAAGTAAACATTCCCACTGCTGCAGCAACTTCACTCTCTGCTTGCTCCATTTGTAGCTACCACCACTCATTACACTACCTCCTTCAGTGTGTAAAGGCCACAGAGACTGAAACTGGGGTAGGGACATCCTGGAGTGAGAAATTAAAGTTTATGAGATGATGTTTGGTTTGTAAGAAGAGCTGAAATGAGATGATTATTTGCCTTGCTTGCTTTGTTGCTTCAGAGAAATTTCATGTTTTAGAGGTGTACTAACCACCCACGAGGGACTGGAAAGGAACCTTGTTCTTTCACTCCTTGCTGCACAGTGGTAATCACTGCATTTGTGTTCTAATACTTCTTGAGAGTCTGATTAGTTTGTCTTTGACACAGCAGTTCAGTGTTAATGGATTGACTGGGTTAGAGTCAGAAAGCAATTGCCTTCCAAAACAGTGGAACCACTGTTGGCTACTGGTTTTATGTCCTTTCTCTACAACAGGGTTTGCTTTCAAGGGTCCTTTGGTAGAGATGGAGTCAGTCTTCCATTGCCTATAGTCTATTTCTCTGCTCTCTATGAATCCAGAAGCTTCAGTCTCTACTGAGAACAGACAGCCCATTGGAAAAATCTCACCGTGCTCACAAATCTGCTATTGCCTGTCCATGAGTTGTATAGGCTATTGGAACTAGATGTGATGCTGACAATCAGATCTGATTTTCACTGCAGCTTATGAGTAGTTGGATCCATGATTTTTGGATCACACATATCTCCAGTGTCAACACAACAAAACGGATGTGATAAAATGATATGAAAAAACAGCAGTGCTCTGTCAAGACCAGCCTGGTTACTGCATAATAGAAATTAGTTCTCAACAAAGACTTTTGCTTCTGTAATGCCCAGAGGACCTTGTGGTTAAGATAAAGACTAATTTGTTTAATGGTTTTCATGCCCAGAAACAACAAAGACATGCTCTATCCACACATCAGCAGCTGGACCTCTGGAAACCTTTGCTTAGAAAGAAAAATTAAAGTGGATAACTGTCTTTATGTTGCAAGATTTTCCCCTTTCCTCTCTTTTCTCAGGGCAGTTGGCAGCACTTTGCAGCTAGTAAATCTGTTTGGCAGGTAATCTGCCACCCATAGACCAGATGCTACTTTGGCAAGGTTGGCTTTCCTGTTGCCATGGCAAAGCTCGGGCAGGCAAATGACAGGGATGCCATGGCTTGTTGCCAAGGTAATCTGATGGCACAGGCCTTTGTTAATTGAAAGAGGGAAGCGGGCTGGTGCAGCCTGCTTTTTGCTGCCAATAAAGGCTGAACTTTGAGCAGAGTGCAGGACTAATTAACTGCCTCCACCAGCTGTTGGCTGTAGCACGCCAAATCTGAGAAATGGCCAGGGCCATGCATCCTTAACCCTTCTTGCTGTCATTTGCAGGGGAGGCAGCAGTTAGTGAAACCACTGGAACACTTGCAAAATTTTATTTGAAATGTCTCTAGTGAAAAGAAAAGAAAAGAAAAGAAGAACAAAAACCAAACCCATGAAGGAAAGTGGTTGTGTTTGTCCTGAAGGGCTGTGAAGTTTTTTTTTGGTTGGCTAATGACTGCTCCTGTGAACCATCACAGCTGTCCGGACACAGCAGCAGTCAGGTCACATATATGGTCTCCAGTTGCCTTGCAGAATAAAAAGGTGATATATGTGCACTAAAGGTTTCAAGACTGACTAGTGACATATTAAAGGGATCTGACTTTGGGGAGAGGAAGTAACATCTCTAATTCTGGACATGTTTACATATAGACATCCAACTGTGCTAGGAAAATCAGAGCAGTTTGAGTTGTAGTGACTATGAAAGGAAGTTTTTTCTCAAAGTGATTGCGAATAAATCAGAGTTCCTGGGGTTTCATCAGAAGTTGTATTTTACGTCTTCATCTCCTGCTCTATGGCATGGCCAGGGTTTAGAATAAGCAAAGACATATAGTGTAGGCATGATCAGTAAAACACAGGAACCCCACAGACTTCAGCTGCATCCTCCTCAACCAGTTTTGAATTTATATATCTTGACCACCCAACCACCTGCTAACAAAAGGGAGCCCAATCCAACCCACCTGCTAACAAAAGGGAGCAAGTGAGAGGAGAAAAAGGATTTTACAGTAGCTTTTCACATCTGCAAATTACCTAATTCTGGTGTATAGTCTACAGAGTCACTGCCAGCACCAGAGAAAAGTCAATATATCAGCAATGCCCTCACTAGTTCTGCCATGTCCAGGAGTGTAGGTATTCATTCCAAATATACAACAGTGGCAGCAAAGAAACATGAGAAATATTTTTTTTGCTCCCAGGAGCCGTTACACTCCTTGTCAATCCTAAGAGTACTTCTTGTATAAGTATTTAATCTTATTTTAAACTCTTAATTGCACACGTACACAGTGAGTTGTTTACCGGGTCTTAAGTGGTTTAAAGGCAAAACCCAAAAGTATTCATGCAGTCACTGTCTATTTCTCAGGACACTTAAAACATAGCTGCTTGGGTGCAGCAAAGCTGGATACTCATAAACACTCTCAGGGCACTTATACACAAACATGTATGAACTGAACTCAAAAGGTTAAATTAAACTCTTTGTAATGCAGCTGGAAACTCACAGCTCTGGCCTATGCAATGAAGATAAGACCAAAACTCATTGCCATGATGCTGACCATAAAAAAGTTTCTATGATGTCTCTCGTGGCACCTGCTGTTTGTGGTTGCTGTGTTGTCATTTCACTGGCTACTGCCAGACATCACTACTGTTGCTTGCCACCCTGTTTGTTTTGCCATCATTCATCCCAATGGGTCCTGCAACAACCCAGTCCTTTCACAAACAGTCAGTGGCACGCAGGATCCTACACCCTCCTCACAGAAGGGCCCTCCCCTTGGCCAAACCCATCCAGCATCCTTTGTCTTTTGCTGTCTGTAGTCTTTACCTAATACAGGTTGCAATATCTCTCAGTTTCCAGCACCCTGGATATAACTCTTTTCGTTATTCATTTTCAGGTGAACTTATTTCATTTATCCCACTGATGGAAGTAAAGTCACCCAAACTGTTCCTTAAGTAACAGGAAAATGATGCCTGGCTCATCCAGTTCATTCCTTTTGGTAAGTGAAAGGAAGGGGTCTTTGTCTCTGGAAATCTGATTTGCCTTTCCTACTGGTCAGTGACAACTACTAAGGAGTTCTCCTCCGATTGAAGGTTTCAGCCATAGATCTTAGAGCTGTAATGGATAAAATCTTTAAACTAACAGCATCTTTAGTCAGGAGTTAGGTTTGCCAATATGTTTCTACATGGGGAGAGATGGAGAGAGAGAAAAAGAGTAACAGCCATAGTATTCTGTTGTTTGAAATAAGTCTGTTGCTTAAAAGGCTCTGGGCAGTGTAATTTTTACTTTTATAGGCATGGCTTGGATGTGTTTGACTTTTCAAATCCCCTATTCAGAGACCCAAAGGGGTCTGTTTATAAAATCTGCATCTCAGGCTCCTTCCTATGTGAAGTTCAGAGAGTAGTTTCTACTGTTATGTATAAATCTGTCCCTGATGCTTTATCCTTGGAAGAATCTCCTTCTAATTCAAACACTTCCTTTCACAGACAAAAAGGGTGTCTTAGGCAGACTGTTTCCTATACACACACCCACACACACATACTTACAGATATATATATGTGTGTATATACATAGAGAGAGCGAGACATGCTCTGGCTGCTGTGGGAGCCTTTGTACAAAGTCTGAAACATTAACTGCACAAGCAGCAGAGGAAAATCAGTGCTTCTTTTGATCAGTTCATTTCTCCTGCCAAGTTACTGCCTCTGTCCTTTCATATCTCGGGCTGCCTGCAACAGTTGTCGGGTCTCACAGGCAGAGACTGAGATGAGTCCTACCTCCTGTTTCCACCAGATGCAGGACTGTAATTCATGCATTTGCACTGCAGCACCACAACCTCTGTTCTGTTTGTTTGCTAATTAAACTGTTGGAGGTAAAACAGGGAAATAAATAGGTCAAGGACTGAACTGAGGTTGGGAAGTATGTCATATAATGGTACTTTGTTTTCAAAAACCTCCTAGTCAGTGGTGGAACCTCGTGTATGGCATCTCCCCTGGCTGATCTGAAATGTGCCAAACACATGCCTCCCACACCCATTCTGTACCCATGCCTACTGGTTTTGGACAATGACAAGAGCCCACTGACAATAACTACCTGCAAAGAATGCATTTAAGTTTATTGCACCTATTTAAGCTTTTGATATGTTATAACAAGGCTCAGAAATACACATTTTTATCAGCTTTGTTTGTGAGTGAAACTTTTTTTCCAGTTTTATACCATAGCAACAAAAATATCAGAGCTCAGAGAGTTTCCACTAGCATTGTGATATTGGAATAAATACCTTGTTCTAGTGCAGGAATTAAGTCCCCATTGCCCATTTCTTCTCTTTGCTAAAACAGGTTGAGGTCTTTAGACCTCCTGACTACCGTGTTATCAATCACTGGAAGAAAAAAGTGAAAAAAATCTCAGTTCTCCAAAACTTATAAGTACTTGAAAGAATATGAAGAACACATGAAAAATTACAGCATGGGGCAGAATCATGACATGTTATGACTATAAACCACAGGGTAGATGGGGCTGCACTATCAAGTGTAATTACCTTTTATCAGGAGTAAATATAAGAGCCAGGGTTCTTGTGCTAGAAAATTATTAATTTACCAGAGAGCTATGGGGTATACAGAAGTCAACCTGCAATGTCATGCTGAAGTAACTCATGGCCTGTGTTGTTGTTGTTGCTCACATTGATGATAAATACATGATTAGACCATTTCCATTTGTACACTAGATACAGCACTTAAGGGCATGGACTTAATATGGAAGTATGAGCAACAAAAATCAAGGAGAAGATTAGGGCTTTCACTGTCTCTGTCTCTTGCATGTGTGCCCTAAAATAGGACAGTTTGTCTGCAGCTGCTTAGTTATTGGATCAGTGCTCTTGGTGACATAACGGTTAGAAACCAAATTCAAGGCTTCATCAATGTGTTGCACATTCCTACTTGTAGCATAGGCAAGGATTTCCCTTCCCACCACCATATTTACATGTGGAAAGCACCCTTGCAACGGTTATAAGGCACATATAACCTATGCTGACCAGAATTTGGCCCCCAGATGCAAGCAATGTTGCTAAGAAGGTCATGCATGCACTGCAGACATTAAGAGCCCATCAGAGGCCTGTGCAATATTTGTGGGCAGTTAGTTAGAATTGTGTATTTAGTCACATTAGCACTTCCCTCTGTGTGTAAGTGCGATATCTGCAGGAGGGGAAGTGTGAGTCTGTTAGCAGCAATTGCACATGTATATAGATCTTATCAAGTGTCTTCACTTTTCCTTTCGATCTTCTGCTGAAAGCTTTCAAACCTTTTATCCCTCCAAGCCTGAACCACAGCATATATTTCATTCACACAAAACAAGGTCTTTTTAAGCAAGTCTCCTGTCTCTGATCCATAAAACACTTTGTTTATGTGCAAAAATAAAAGCAATTAAACCACATTACCAGAAATGCAAAAATCTTGTCATAGTCATAATACTGCAACTTTTCTTTATTTTCCTGGAAATTGATATTAATTCAAACAAATCAAAGAAAATAAAAAGTCCTTTTTTATTTTTTTCTCTTTTTTTAATTAAAACCTTTCTGCTTTCAGTGTTGGATATCACTGATGAGATTACTCAATATTTCAAAAGCTCTGTTCTGTATTTGGCTCTTGATACATATCAGTAGAAGAACTGGAGTGGGTGAAAAACTGTTGCTGATGACACATAAGAATCAGAAATTAATGGCAGAGGAATTTTATAAAGAGCAACTGTCTGTGATAACATTTTCGTGGATTTCAAATCTGACCATGAGCCCTTTGAAATGTAATTGAACACAGGAGATTCCATTGAAAGTTGTTGTGATGACAAATCATTAATCCGTTTTGCTCTGAATCAGATATATTGGTCATAATACAGAAACGAGAGGAGCATTTCCTGGTTTTGACCTCCAGTATCGGTATTTTGCACAGCTCTGGGCTTTAGAGTTGTGTTAAAACTCATTATTACAGGAAGGGATCCTTTACAGAAGTTTCCTTAAAATGGACATTTTTGTAAACATTTTTAAACAAGCAGAGTAAGTAAAATATAAAACACTGACCAAAAAAAAGGATTCTTGATAGTCACTACATTTTATCAATGAATACTTAGATACTGTTTGACATCTTGTGTTTCAAAAGGTAATATCTTTTTTTTTTTTCTTTTTTTTTTCTTTTTTTTTTTAATTTAATATTGGTTATAGATGAAAGCAATAAACTGTTATTCTCTGGAAACCTGAGTATAACTGACCTGATGTTGTACAAAAAGTCAGGTAACACAAAGTGAAAACATTCTTGGAACTGATCCATAAGAAGTAGTGCTTGTTCCCCTATTGAACATGTTTTTGGTTTTTACTATTGTGGTTTCACTGCTTTACAAACTAATCGTTTTCAGACCTGCTTAGAACAGGAAAACCTAACACACTCAGGTTAGCTGTTTCCTCCACTCAGTGTGGTTAAAATACAAATGTTCAGAAGCTGCACGACTGAAAATAAGTGAGCTGATTAACATAAAAAGCCATTTAATGTTTACCGGTGCTTAACATTTTTTGCTAGCTGCAATACAGGGAATTAGGAAAAAAAATCATAGTATGGTGTAAATAATAAATAGTTTGGTGTAAATAATAAATAGTATGGTGTAAATAATAACTCAGTAGAAAGAAAACATTCTCAGGCTTACCTAATTCATCTGCATATTTTGACTGAATGATACAGTTCATTGAAAATCAAACCAAAATATCCCGCTAGAGGCTGCTATAGGTGGCTAGAAATTTAGAGGAAAGAATTGGCTGAAATTTTGTTAATGGAGTAGGTTGAAAATGTGTCAGAAATTCCATTCCCTTATATGATCATGCTGACAATGGAACTGGTGCTGGTCAGAAATGTCTCCTTAATTCCTACCTCAAACCTCAACAATTCACTGTCATTCACGGAAGAAAACTCAAACAAATTATTTCTTACAAATCAAAATTCTCTTCCCCGCCCCCACAAGCCTTACTATTTTTAGACTGAAGAAAATGTCTTTTGTGAGAAACAGTTGTTTGGATTATAAAAGAAGAAGCTTCTAGGACTCACTGTGGGAAATTAATATCTTTTAAGGAAAAATATTACATTTGAAAAAGGGTGAGGGGAGGGAAATAATTGATACAAATTATCTGATAATTTACTTTAAGTTTTCAACAGGAAAGTACACATGAAATTTTACCATCATCAAACAGCATAATATTGTTCTACTTCAGTACATAACTCACCAAAGCATAACCAAATACACTACTGCACAGCATGTCATGAAGATAAGCTGGTTTTGGTATGGTTATAAATAAGTCTAGGCTGAGAAGAGCTTACAAGAATCTGGTTTTATTTAAAGTAACTATTTACATGATCTGGAAGAACACTTTTTACCACAGCCACTGACATCCATGTACTGGGGATTATGAGCACCCAGCAAGGACTAAATATGTGTCTATTTTTGTAAGACATTATATTATTGATAAAAAGACTTTAGAATGTTTTTACAATGGCCTCCTTATTTGGACTTTAGGGTGGAGGTTTGGTTGGCTGAGTAATTCTAATACTTCATCTGCTCGAGTCATTTATAGTACTTATATTTCACTTTCACTCTTCAGTCACTAGCAAAGAATATGTACTGCTTAAAGCAGGATGATCTTCTGGGGACAAGCAGCATTAGCACAGACCTACCATTCCACCAGGGTGTGATCTTTGCTTATTTTAACTCTGTGAGATAAAATTCAGCTTTTTGTGAGACTGAGTTAGTCGGTAATCCCTGTCCACAAAAATTAGCTGGAATAAAGGAAAGCATTAAAAAGAAACAATGGTGTTGAGATGGGTAATGCTTTACCTTCTCCTGAGATGAGGGCTTCAGTTTACCTTTCTGACCATCAGCACTTAGATAAACAAAACATCATACTGCTTTTGAAAGCATAAAAGGACAAAACATAAATCCCTTTCAATTTCCTTTCTGCTCCCTCCCACAAAAATTATTACCAAAAAAAAAAAATAAATCCTTGTTTCAAAGGGTTCTCATAAGGAAAATTCTACTTGTTTTTTCAGGCTTTGTTTCAGAGAGGATGGCTATTTTTTTATATGACCTCTTTCATTATCTTTTTCACAGAACAGAATCATAGAATCATTTAAGTTGGACCTTTAATATCATCAAGTCCAACTGTTAACCGAACACTTTCCTCCTCTCTTCACTCCCAGTGCTCTTACTCCAATTGTAGGACTTACAATCACCCTTAGAGTGGATACAGTGTACCTGGTACTTCATGTTCTCTGCTGAGCATCACAATATTCCACACTCCTTTTATACCTCCTTCCACACAAGAAGGACCTATCACTAAATAGCTTTTCTGTTTTCATTCCTTATCACACTGGAAACAATTCCAGAAGGTTTTAATTGCAGCATAGGCAGTGTTCAACTCAATAAATATGGGTGTGTAGCACAAAGGTGTCCTGACATAATCTATTTCTGCCCTCAGTTCCCAGCAATTAAGTGCGATTTAGTTGATTCCTACAACTTTGTTTCGATATCTTAAAATCACTTGGTCTTCTTGCTATGGTACACACGTACTACCGGGGATCATGTCAGTACTGCATGTGGCAATAATTTCACTCTTTGGTCAGTCAAATTGATTAGATAAATGGCACAGAAGTTGCGTAAAAGCATAAATATGCACAAGATCAGGAGGAGGTTGTCTCCGTGTAGCATACACCCTATACCTACGCAGATCTTTCTGTCTCAGGCTTTTATCATATTATAAGAAATCATGTAGGACATTTATTTTTTTCAATAAATGCCTGCTGTCTTTAGAATTTCCCTACAGACATGAATCTCTGGGCATTTTTACCCTTGTTGTTCTAAGGGGATTTTCCAGAGTTTGTGGCTGAGCATGTTGTGGTCTGTAAGGGTGCACTGTGGAGAGCCACATTGCAAATGTGGCATCGTAGGAACAGTGTCTGCTGATCCTGGTGTGGGCAAGTTGTGTGTAACAAATGAGGGAGGCAGGACAAGGCTGTTGCAGCAACAAAAATTTTTTCAGACTCCCTAAAATCAGTTTAGATCTTAGGAGGTCTGGATGGCCATGTGATTGAAAGCTAACTGGGACCCAGTTGAGGGTTGTGTATGTACCAGAAACAAAGTAGATTCTTGCTCTGGCAGGTCCAGAACCATGTAAACCTCAGGCTGACACACTCAGGGACTTCAACCACTCATGTAATAGACAGATATATCAAAAACTCACCAGACTGCAAAACTTGTAGAGATGGAAAAACTTAAACAATGTCCCTGACAGGCTTACGGTGACTACATGAGAGTTTGGGTATGTGTCTTTCGTTAGAAGTATTGATCATTTTGATATTTTTAATTAATTTTAATTAATTAACAAGTGAATTCAGAACAGTACATCCCCTACATCTCAGAATAATCTGGGTAATAATGTACAAATTTCATGCAGTGTAGATTAATTCATTGGTTTGCAAAGTCACATGTCACAAGCAGAAAACAAGTTTCCACTTCTTTCAGGTCACATTTTACAGAAAGGAAACCGAATCTCTGACTCAATGAGAAAAGAAAGGAAAACCAGTATCAATTCAGACAAATTTGAATTTCTTAGCTCCTGAAAATGTATTTAATCTTGTACTAGTATTCTTACATGGCAGTGCAACCAACAGCTACCTTTCAAAATGTCAATTATCAATCTTCCTGGTTACCATATTCAAAAAACAGTGACTTAAATCAGGTTTTGAGATCTATACACATAAGAATGAAAATAGATGGTGATATTTTGAAAATACCCTTAGAGCCCTCTTGTTAGGACTTTTCTCCAGTCTTTGGAAATACCTGAAACATTTCTGTATTATTTTATCACCTTAGAACAGGTGACTTTAATCCCAGAAAATCTTCAGCCTGGAAAGGAAACAACTCTTCCTTCCTCACTTCTGGCTACAAAGTCCCCTGGTTTACCAGACTGTGACTTGTCTAAAACAGAGGTGTCCTCACCACCCTATTTTCCCATGACAGAACAGAGAAGTTACTCATCTGCTCTTCGGGTGGGAGAAAAGGTTAGAAAAACACAGAGAGGTATTGACTCACCCACAAAAAGGCACGTGCAGTGAAAAACCATTGCACACTTCTACTTGGGTGCGGAAAGAAAAGGTTTGCTTGTGGTGACTAAATGATGCTTCAGGCTGCCTTATTTGTGTGACTACTGTTCATACTCAGAAAACAGGAAAATTCCTTTAATCTTCTCACACACGTGCATCATCTAAGAAAGGAAAGGCTCTTTTACCTCTACCATAATTCAGACTGTACATCATTCTTTCCACTCTTCTTCCAACAAATTCAAAAGCCTAGAAGGTGACAAGTGTATTTAGAAATGAAAGGCTTGATATCATTGGAAATTCCTGAACTCACCATTGTGGTAGTAAATAATTTGACAAAGCAAAATGTTTAATGTAGTGGAAATACCATTAATGGAGGACAGGCTTTTAAACAAAATGTGAAGTTATCACTGGAAATATTTATTTCGTCTCAAACTTCACATTGAAAATGCTCTAAATTAATGTCAGTTCACACATAGACTTTGGGTCTGGTCAGTCATTCTCAAATTGCAGCCTCAGAGGTCTCCTGAACTGTTTGTCAACTAGACTGTGGTGAACATCTTCTCAGGAGGCTTACATTTATTACATAGACATTTGCACCTCCCCTTGAAAATATTCAGGGAGTTACAAAATGAAGACAGTTTGAAAAGCACTGATTTAGACAGTTATAAAAAAGTCCAGCAGAGGCTTGGACTCCATGGTTATGTTCTATTATCCTCAAGAAAACCCTTCCTGTCAGGAGGACTGAACTGGAGCCAATAAATGACTGTTCACAGCCAATGGGAGGAAAAAAAAAAAAGAAAAAGAAGTGCTGTTGGTTAGTTGGCAGGCTCAAAACAGCTTTACTGGGGCTGAGTATCTTTGCATGGGTGTTGCTTTAGCCAAGGAGCAGCTCCCAGTCCTTGTTATACAATTCAATGAGGCATAATTCCCTTAATACAAAGCCAGGAAAAACAAAACACATCAATGAATCAGAAAAGTATCTGACTGAGAACAGTGATCTCTGCAATCTGGAATTTATACTAAAAGTCCAGTTGTAACTAATGTTTACAAATGCAGGTTGGTAAAACAGCACACACAAACCCTCCACTTTCATTTTGCATCCCTTGCAGTCCTAAATTCCTAGATGAGAGAGGAAATGTTTGCATTAATGAGCACATAAACTTGAGAGCCCGTAGTCCTGGATTATTTTCCAAGCTCTGGCACTGATTTGCTCTTGTCCAATCCTCACTTATATTAAAACCACGTTTACTGAACTGGTTCAAGAGTGCTTAAGGCTACAGCGATTTGAGCACAACTTAACTGGATGGAGTGAGACATTACTAAAGCAGTGCTCTCTGCCTACTACCAATAATGCTCTTTTACAGTAAATCACAGTAGCAATAACCTTTAAAACCAAAACTTTTGTAGTTGACTCACCAAAAGATATGCACATTTCAACAAAGGCTTATAGGTGTGAGTCTTAGCCTGCGTGACCCAACTCTCTACCCTGTTTTCTCATGTACTGACTCTCAAATTTAACACTTGAAAAGTGTGTTTTTCTCACTTCAATTAGTTTTTCGTATTTCTCGAGGAAGATAAGTTGATCAGTGCAGAGGGCTTTTAAAAGTCAAAGTAGTCACTGTGCCTGTAAGGAAAAAAGTCTCCTTTAATTTGATCTGAAGAGCTTTACTTCCATAAAAACATCCAACCAACAAACACAGGGATGTTATGAACAAGATTTTTAAAAAACTATTGTTGCTTAATTCATCTTCATCTGTATCATGAAAAATACAGGCCATATTCTTTATTAATGTATCATAATGTTCGAGTATCCAGCTTCTGATAATTTTGCCCCATTGGAACAAAGTGTCAATTTAAAAAAAAAAAATCAAAGTAGTCTAGGTAGCATATTCTTCTATTCTGACAAGACTAAATGATATCAGACACCCAGGTGGCTTAAAATGAGGGGGTTTAGAAATTATTTTGCTGTAAGAATGAATTAGATGCCTCTGAGTGAAATTCTTAGTTAGCTAAATCAAAGCTATAAGGGACTAGCTTTAAGCTATAAGGGACGAACTAATAGTTTATTTAAAAATATTTAGCTAGTAACCTTGTTGCAAAACATTTGGACTGCATTAATGAAATTTGCTAGTGGCACAAATCCGGAATTGTATCAACCACGTAGTGAAAGATGAGAATGTAAGTTCATTTGAACACCAAATATTAGTAAAAATATTTTTTGCTATGAACTGTCTGCCCTTCGGTTGAATATGGTGCAGAAAGAGAGATCTGAATGCATCAATCAGTTTCAGGGGCTCTCAGACAACACTACGATTTGGTCAAGTAAAAGGGAATTTAAAAATATATTAGGTGAGATACTGCAAGTACAGTGCCTGTAGTTAATGTGTTCAGTCACCATCACCTCTGCTCATTTAAGTTGGAAACAGGTAAAGGATGCTACTGAGACAGGGAGAACTGCCCTATTCCTACCCAAATTTCCTAGATAGACCTATATACAGTGAAAAGATATGTATGCACTGAATATAATGTTTTGTAGCTCTTCAGACTTGCTGCACATGTGCACGGCACATGTTTAATACCCAAGTAGTAAGTCTGACACCTCCAGAGATACAATGTCCAGAGATAACATTTCTGGGAAGTGTTAGACCAAGTAGATACACTATTGAGCTCAGTGCGTCCTGTAGAAAGACTTAAGATTTTTAGATCCAGCCTGATTAATGTTGATACACAGCAGGTTTAAGTGAGACAGAAATCCTGGACTCATATAAATCCACAGATTTCTTACAGAAATATAGGGCATGCTCATGGAAACCAACAGTGAGGGGAAGAGAGAGTTTTGCTTGTAAAAGGAGCCTGAAAGTGTTGGCTTGCTTAGTATGTTAAAATTAATACTGAGAAGGGATGCATTTGCTGATTCTTAATGCATCAGTGTGTATTTCATGGAGAGAATCGATTATTAAAGTTATAGAAACATGTCAGCGCAAGGCTGAATGAGTGAAAAGTGACCATGCACAACTCAAGGTTGGAAACTGGTTGCAAATTTCTAATTGCTAGAGGATGAAGTTTTCTGGAATGATGGGAACAGAAGGACTGAGAAAAAGACTTATTGTTTTGATAGTGGCGCTTGATGTATTTGAAAGCAAGACTACATGCCCAAGGATGTCTGTGACAGCCAGATCAATACAATCAAGATCCTGAAGACACATAGAGTGAAAGGTAAGGAGGAATTTGGGTGCGGTGGAGTTCATATTCAGACCATGAAGAAACACTATCACATGCATCAGTTCAGACACAGCTTCAAGGGTTTCAGCCACTTCCACAGTGGAATTCTTTTCTTCTTCTACTCAGAACCACAACATCTTTTCTATACAGCTTTTCAATCTTGTGAAGTCAATCAGTCAAAGGGATATGTCAACTCAAATCAGCAACAGGCTGAGTGTCTTATAGCTGAGCTCAAGCAGTCAGTCCGCAGAGATCTGACTGATTTGTAGTATGAATCTGAGTTTACTTTTGGGTTTGGATTTGTGTTGTTTTGTTTTTAAATCCTTTCCAACCAGACTTGCAGGCAAAGACATTTAAAACCAGGATTGTATGATTTCCACCTTTTCATCTAGCAGTCTGGTAGATACATCAGTTTAGCAAAAACCTGAAGGCAGAGCTAACACAGAGATTGAATGCTAAGAAACATTCATGATGCCTTGCCTGCTGTAAAGAAACACAAGATGTGATTTTTGATGTGATCTATCCATTAAACTGTTCCTAAACTTCCTCGTGTACACAATATTTCTTTTTATCTCACTGAGAGTTGTATTTCTCTAACTAATCTCAGGGGCTGTGCAGTTTAGAAATACTTCATCTCCAAGTACAAAGGTAAAAACTGTCCTACATCACTCTTCCACTGTTTTTGTTTCCAGAGGATTTTTTCCCGTATTTTATAAAAATTGCTGTGACCTAGCAATGTATACATCGGTATGGGAGCATGCTGTTACACAGAAAATGGATTTTAGAGCGTGTTGACAAATCAACAGAAAAATATATTATTTTCTTCAATGTTGTTGAGTCCAAACTAAAATATTTCCCTTGGCTTAAACCTGACAACACCGTCTCCCGTTACTTTAGATTTAATCCTGTCCCTAGTTTTACAAGACAGTGCAATTCTCTATTGACAAATGATTACCAAAATGCCCATCAGTAAGGTTACAACCCATTGTTATGTAATCCTCTGATCAAGGACTCTGCTCTTTAGCCATTGTTTGGACCCTTTCCCCACCTACTAAAAATAGAAGAATGGGGTCAGTATCATGGAAAATGTCAAGCTAGCTCTTCACCTGTTGCTTCATAGCCAGATCTGAAAATAGGACTGCAGAACTATTCTCTGCATTTTCTTTGCCACTTCTTTCCACAGATGTCCTTCTTGTTCTCTTTGGCACTTCTTAAAAGTGGTCACTGAAATACTCAAACTTCAAAAAAGAAATAGATTGTGTACAGCCTGAAGGTAAATTTTATCCCAGGTGAACTTACAAACTGAGGTCTTGGCAGGCTATGGAAAAGGAGTATCTGAATGATCCCATCATTGAAGTCTAGGAGCTATGAGATGGATCAGCAGCAAGCCTGCTGGAAGACATGCCAAAGTTAAAGTGGCACCTCCCACTTGCCAATTTATAGTGCAGAGGGATTATACTCTCTTCTCATCTTTTGTTGCTCTCTCACCTATTTTTCTAATGCCAGGGTACTTCTCCAAGCATGGGGGCTCTCTGGTAGCCGGCAAAGAGACACAGATTTGGTGTTTTACAAATTAAAGGAGTTGGAATAACAAAAGTTTGGTCCTTAATGAAATGAACACAAAGGTAATGAACACACAATGAAGTGGGAACTTTTGTTTTCTCTGAAGAACTGACACCTGATTTCCATTCACCTTCTCTCAGCATGGAAGACTAAGATTTATATTATAATTTGGCTCTATAACTAGAATGATGTGGTGAACTTGATATAATTTCAAGCATACACTCTTTCACCAGTGCTGAGGATTCAAGGCACTCTTGACTATGTACTATTTTAATGTCATGGGCTGACCACTTAATAGAGCCATACAAAATTCCAAACTTCAGCCTTGCCTGTTCTAAACACTACTTATGCACATACTTAAATTCCATAAATATGAGTGTATGACAGTGTTTTTATTAATCAAAGCCAAAATTCACTTAATTTCTGAGCCTAGAAATTTTGTGTATTTACATTAGCTACTGAATGTTTCCATAATGAGCTATAACTATCTTTTGTTAACAAGTGTTGATATTGCTATGACTGCTCCATAATGACTTGACTATATTTCCATATTACCTGTTTTGTTCTTGATTTATACATAAGGGCCAGGAACAACATTTTCTGATCTCACACTCTCTGAAAGTTTGAGATGGAAAGTTTTTCAGACTGGATAGTTCATTAACATACAACTGTAATATATTCTTTCTTAATATTGAAAATTTTAGCTAGAAGTAATGATGGGTGAAATGCTAAATAACCAGTGAAATAAAAACTGTTCAGTCTTAGAAGGCCATATGGATTCTTTGTCTGTCTCAGTGGCTGTGACACAAAAGTTTCTGCTGAAAATAAAACTTGAAAAGAAGCTGTGATTTTCTAGACTACTGTAAAGTTGATGTGCAGATCACTAAGTCAGTGGAAAGATTCCAGCTGATTGATACATACTGTGGATCAGTCCTTCTGTCCTGTCTGTTACTGGATATAAACATTACTGACAAATATCACCATTCTTCTTTAAAGCTCTCCTTCTGAGAGCAATTTTGTGAGAAAACATCAAATGTGTGAGAGAGTAATTTTAAAGTTAGTTTGATCTTAACTATGTGTAATGCTATAGAATACGTAAAGACATTCAAGAGATGTCACATGAAGTTAGCCAAGACAGATTGAGCCATATCTTCTAATGAGAAATGAATTTTAGATCAAGAAACTGTGGTAGATTAAATCGATTTGGCTTTCAACATTATGTATTGTCACATGGGAATCCATAGACTAGATTGAAAAAGAGGTAAATTAACGAATGAATCACAAATCCAGTAAGGAGCTGGTCAAAGAGGACAAACCCCTGGATTGCACTAAATGGGAAGGCAGTTCCTCTAAAAATAGTTTTAAAATGCATCTTACTCATTATTTTTCTTAGAAACTATGGCCAAAATGTAATAATAAGAGACTAATAAAATTTGTTGATAACACAGAATCAGGAAACAGCATCAACACACAGGAGAATGGGAACATTTCAGAGGTGGAAGAAAAAAAAACAGACTATAAGAAATACAATGAACTGTTTTAGTACAACATGGAAAATCAGTTGGAAATAGCAGAGACAAAACTAATCTGGCCTTAGACAGTTGCAGGTTAGTCACAATAAGGTTTCCAGTATTCACAGCAGTGAGGTTCTTAAACAGCTTTCCAAAATAAGTACAAAGTAATTGAAACAGATTGAGGATGGAGTTTATTCAATTTATGAAGGGGATTATACGAGTTCTTATTGCCTGCAGTAACAGAAAACTGGAAGTGTGTTGTAGAACCTCATAAAGTTCTAACTTTTTTCTTCTTTTATTTTGCAAAATTTTATGTGCATTTTTTCCTTGTCCTCTCCAACAACTCAGTATTTTTTAAAAACATGAGGAACACTTGCAAGACATTGAAATGTATAGGAAAGGACTGCAGGAAATTGCTATTAAAGCACACAGAGTAATTTTGCTCATTTTCGAGGCTTGCCTGATTTCAAACACTGAAGTGGTACTCTGGGGTTGTTTCCATTGCAACAAGTGAGGTGATCACATTTGAATTTGTCTCTTGGAAGAGACCCAGCAAAGGCACTTTAATGGAAAGTCCTGTAATCATGATACCACTGAGACTTTATTAATAAGCAGCATTACATCACTGCTCACTTAGAGAGGGACAGTTCATCCTTTTTCTTGCAGACAGCTGTGGGGGTGAGGAGACTGAGGACATATGAACAAACCTGTCTTGTTGAGTGACTGGTTTCCAGAACCCATAGACATGTGGGTGGAGAGAGTGGGCAATCTCACTCTATCTCAAAGCACCAGATATTTTTACACCTGTAGATAAGTAGTTCAAACTGTGGGAGCCACTTGGGGGAATCGTTTGCATTGCAAAAATAAGAAACAAGAAGAAAAGAAGCAAAGTGAGTGTGTAAGTGGTTCTGTTTGTTACCTTCTAGCGGAAAAGTAACTCAAACCACATATTTTGGATGTATAATTAGAAAAAAGATCAAAACCAACCTCAAAACTTCCTGGTCTAATTTTAGGATTCCTTCCCTCCCTCCTATTTGAATATTTTGGTGCATTTAAAAGGTGTGTGTGTGGTTGTTTATCTGTTTGTTTGTTTTTGTATTTTTGTTTTTGTTTGTTTTATGTTGTTTGTTTGTTCATTTTTGTTTTTTAATAGTATCATAGCTTTCTTGCCTATGCCTAGACCTATTCTTATTATTTAGGTTTGCCAGGACAGTAGGACTGTGCTCTCACAGGGTCTTTGAGAGTAAACCTGTATCTGAAGAGATTATAACTGGCACATGAGTGTCTGCCTGAGAATTCAGAGAATGATATAAGTGGGAACCATCTCCCTGGTTTTCAGTGAGCATTAACAGTGAAGCGTAGTGATCCCAGTACAAATAAAAACACAGTTAGTTATTTCACTCATGACCAGAGAGAGTAAAGAAAAAGTACAAACACCTACAACAATTAATACTTTTTACTGTGACTGGAAACTGTGCTTTGCCAAGGAAGAAGCAAGATGGGTTGGGTATCTGAGATCCAGTGAAACGATGGGGCTTTCCTGTGTTGACACAGCAGGACCACCCTGGAAGGATCCAGAAGAAATTATTTCATGGGACATCAAGCATCTGCCCAAACTGTGGTGTATGACATCTTGTTTCACTTGCTCCAGGTGAGGCAGGCTGGCTTGCTGGAGGTTTGCCTACAAAACACAGGTATTATGCCTGAAAAAGTACCATGCTAGTTTTAACTCTCTGAGAGCTGATGAGAAACAAGAGAAAGCAACAGCCTGCAGTTTGAACCCAGCTGAAGAAAACAAGTATAACGCCATGTTTGAATTGCCTGATTTCTTGGAGATATTTTGGTGGATCCAAATTTTCAAGAGCAGATATATAAAGTTCTGACATCTAAGTGTTATGAGTAGAACAGATCATTTCTGATTATACAGGTGATTGTTTGACAGTCACAAGGATGAATAGGGTATTAGGATTCAGGACATCATCTCTGCTGAAGGAAGACAAAGATTCAAGCAGACCATAAATAGGGCCCAAGATGTGGGAAAATATTAAAAATATGTACCATAAAAGGGAAAATCATCCCTTCTGTATGTTTACATCCAACCTCCTGCAGATGAATGAGGCCTTTTTTGAGGACTCTCAACATTAAATAATAAAAAATATCATCATCAATAAATTATTTCAAAGGCAGAAAAGATTCCAAAAACTGTGACAAAGTGTTTGGACTTTTGGAAAAAAGAATAATTACAACAGACATTTTTTAGGCCTGGATGGAGACTTTTAAACATTGAGATGTTATGTTGTATTTAAATAGTCTCGGGATGTCTTTCTTTAAGACTTCATGTCTGAATTAGGTTCTTTATTAATCCATATTTCTAAATGCAACATGAGGACAAAATTTCTAAGAATCATTATTTATTTCATATTAAGAAATAAAGTGGAATCAAAGTGTTTTCTAGTTTTAGAGCACAGACTCCACTCACAGCTGATTTCAGCTTTGTCTGGACTTTTGCCTTAACAATGAATAACAAAGTCGATTCTGCTTGGAAGTCCAGTATTTCCAGGTGTTGTATGTCTGGAAATATTACAAGAAAAACATCTGGAATTTCATTTCAAGAGAAACAAAGCACTGGAAGCTGGACTGAGTTGATCACACAGGCTCTCGAAGTAAAACCAGGAAGAGAACCCAGCCCTCCTCGGCATATTGGGCTTACTGAAATTTCCCTGCCATTACATGCATTTTGCATTCATTCTTACCAACTCAGTCATCCAGTCAGCCAAACGTCTTCCTGGAAAAAATCCTTGACAGAAGCCAGAAGAAATGCTGAGATTGGCTAAAAAACATTCCAGCCAATACACAAATATAAGGAACTTTTTGTTTAAAATGTGTCAGTAGCTAAATATCTGATTTATTGCTTAAAGATCAAGATATTGCTGTGTTTCTAAGCATAAACACTAGTCATTTTTCCCCAATTACTTTTATTTGTCCTCTTATTTAGGCTGCTGCGCCTGTAAGGTATCATGCATAGTAAATCCCTTTTGCTGTTGCCCTTCTCTGATCTCCATGTGCTGCGAGAGAGTTCTGTGGGCAGGGACCAATCTGATACTGTAGGTGCTCTTGCAAGAAATAAATAGAGCAGAATTGAAGAGTAATCTTTAGAGTTTCTTGTATACATATAGGCTGCATTTTTAAAGCTGTCTGAAGAGATTGTATACTCAGCTCAGATTGCAATTACTTAAATTTCTGCCTTTAAAATTTGATGCTTTTGAACATTTCAGGTGAATTATTCCATCTTCCACTATAAATTACCTTCCAGTGTGACAACGCCTTAAGTTATCGCACTTCTGTTATGTTGTGAACAGGTTTTCTAATTCTCATTATGATGTTTGTAGCTTTGCAAGCAATTTCCATGAGACATCTCTGTACTGTTTTTTAATATCGTAGATTAAAAAGGCCATGGAAGATGCTATATGGTCGGTGATACAAATGTAAGGGTTGTTGTTCCGCTCATCACTTTTTTAATGGAATATGAGTTTCAAACCCACTTGGCAGGACTGGGATGGGATGCACATCAGAGACTCAAGAGTTTTACTCACTTGAGTTTTTATGCCAGATCCCAGAGTTTTATATTTGCAGAAATTTGGTGAAAGAGGGCTTTTTATTTCTAATCAATAAATAACAAATCACAAGGTATTTTATTATATTTGCAGTGAAATAGCTAGGCCCATTGCATCCTGCAAGAACACTCAGACCATTAAATTTACTGCACTTTTTTTAAAAACTTTTGTCCTTGACAGCAATTTCTCCAGTTCCATTTGAGGAAATTTGACCTACAAAAGTAGTCTTAGAATTTAAATATTTACTGGGGAATTTAGAGTTACTGGAAGGGTGAAGAAAAGAAATCCTGAGGTGTTTTCTACAGAAATATATCTACATTAAATTACAATGGAAATTTAGAAAAACATATTTTTATTCATATCTTCCAGTTTCTAAAAAGCTAGAAATACTACATAGCCCCAAAACACCAGTGATTTTGGTTTTGGTTTTCGTTTAATTGAAATTAGTTCCACTGAACAATTTACCTAAAACTATAACATCCTTGAAAGTCAAGAAACTCTGACTTTATGAGCTTAAGTACCTTTGGAAATCTCACCTTTAACCCTGCCTTAGCAGATGGTGAGGGAATAAAAGCCCACTATGTATATGCATTTTCTTTTAGTAATGCTTAAAAGAAAGGGACAAGTGGATTATTGTAATGTGATCATATTTAGTATAGATGGGACCTAAATTTTAGGTTTGCTTCAGGAAATGGCTACCATAAGTTTTGGAAAGAAAATGTTTTGTTTCAAAGTGTTTAGCACTTCAGATTTGTAACAACTACTCTCTGTGCCACTGTGTTTTAATGTCGGGTGCCACAGAGAGAGAAATTTCAGGTCCAAAACAGGCTTTCAAAACGAAGTAAAATATTACATCTGGTGAAGAACACAACCCTGCTCAGATTCCACAGCTGAACAGATCACTTGTGTGCTGCCTATTGCATTTTGGTTAAAGACCAATGTATTAGCTGGTCTACTTCAAATGAATGACTTAGGGCTGCACCCTTGAGTGGCTGCTCAGCAACAAGCAGAGGGGACAGGAGCCTCTGGTTGGAGACAGAGACAAGCAACTGAGGCAGAGGAGGAGATCAACCTCTGCAGTCAGTGCTGGACACTCACTAACAGGTTAAACTCTTGGTAATGTACTAGGAAGTTGTCTGGGGAGAGCAGCAAGATATATTCTGCTTGTGCTAGAAAACAGGTGACTGTCAGTTGTGAATTCAATGTGAAATACAGAGTGTATTCCCAAACAAGGAATCCTTGCTCCAAGCGAGGCCTTTAAAAAATGGTTTCTTTATTCATTTTATTTTCTTCCCCAAATCATATAAACACATGTGTTTGGAAATCAGAGCCCTTCTTTTTCCTTGCACTCACTCCTTCCAGCATCACATCAGTGACCTGATTTTCAGATTAACAGCTCTCAAAGTCCACAGGAGGTACTCAGCATGTCTGAAAATCAAGCCATAAATAGATGCGAATCTCTCTTTCTTTTTTCCTCAAGGAACTGAACTGCCAAGTCTCAGCAAACAGCCAACGAAACCCAGCTTGTTCACAAATGCTAATTTAAAGCTGAGTGTGTGTTTGCATAGGCTGGATTGGACTGAATAAGTCTGAGTAACAATTAAAGGGAAATTTATTATTCTAAAAGGAATCTTTAAGTTCTTGGGTGTTTAGGAGGGAAAAAAAGCTGCAGTTTGAGAGATCTGCATCTGTGGGATCTGTGAGTAAGCCTGGAGCGGAAGCAAAGAGGAAATCCCCCACATCACTTAATGAAATGCTGTTGTGGGATAATCACTGCCAAAGAAAGTCATCAGTTCAGACTTTGAGCATCTTTGTCTGTTCAAGAGTCTGAATTGAGCAAGAGAAACATGCATTTCCTGTGGTGGGGGTCTCTGTTCCCATATTAAGACCAGGGTTGTTATTCCCCTGTAGGAAATCGTATCATTTAGATGTGGGAGAGCAGTGGGGAAATCTGGGTTTTATTATGTCTCATTTCTCATTTAGGAACTAGATTGACTTTCTGTTTGTTTTGAAGATCTTGACAACAAGGAACCATTTCCTAGCACAAAATAAATTAATAGTCACACTGACCTGTTCTTCTCATGTCTCAAGTCTTTGTTTTCTCATATAAAAACACGGTTACATGCGAAGAAGCTATGGAGAAACTGTAATGGATGGGAGAAAAATTCTGTCTTAAATCCCTACCACATGCATAGGAAGAAGAAAGTGAAGTCATTTGTACAGAGGGTAAAGGAACTTTAGGATTCTTCCAAAAAAAAAAGCTCTGCTAAGCTGAAAGCAAGATGCTGGTGTTCCTCCAAGATGTCCCAGCTCCAGCAAACTAAATCCCAAAACTTATTTACCTGAAGTTGCAGTATTCAGCTATGTTCCAGACCAAGTTAGCTGTATGCTACTTTCATTTAGTAAATAAATTGTAAATTATCCCTGATATTACAAGAATCATTATATGGTTAATTTTAACAATTCCTTTCCTGGACAAAAATCAGTATAACTCCGCTGACCACAACAGACTAAGGTAAAATAAAGCAATTAATTCCCCAATGCAAGAAGAGGGAATAGAAAACCCAAGGGTATTAATGGGACCAAGTGTCCCCTAAGGAGGAAGTTTCTGGGCTGACAGTGAAAGTATGTCCAGGTATTACAGACAGCTGAACCACTAAATGCCTTTGCTTGCCTCTGCTTCAGAGATACCGGCAACAAAGTTGGCTTATTTTTCAGGGAAGGTAGATTCAACTTTTGTTCTTGCACCCTGTATTTCAGCTTAGCTATGGAGAAGATAAGGGAGGGCTAACTTGGGGAAATTTCAGTTTGTTAACCAAGATGTAAGATCTGGTCAGGTAAAAGTGATTTTACGTGATGATTCATCCTAGTGAACTTTTTAAAGGACACCAGTTTCACCTTATTTGAAAAACAATGGGGAAATTATGGGCTCTTGCATAGAATGGGGAAATGAAGATTCTGAAGCCACAGACCACGTGTAGATGTTACTGCTCTTATGAAGTCAAATAAAACAGAACAACAGATCTTATTTAATTGCCTGTTTAGCTGCTTCTTGTAGCCAAGGGCACTCTGAGTGACAGTGACAAAGGAATCCTGGTTACAAGTGATAAAAACGTTATATTTCAAGTCTAAGTCATTTCTGCCTAAGAACAAGTCACAGACTTATCTGACAATGTCTGCATTTCTGTAAAGAGCAAAGAAGATACATGCTACTTAGTTATTTGGATTCTTCACATGACTAAAAAAATCAGTATTATTGTTGTATTTTTATTGCCATGGCACTTGGGCAAGCTGTGAACCAAGATGTTAGCGCACTGTATGCTGTGGAAACAGGACAAAAGTCTCTGTCATTGTTGAATGAAGATTGTCATTGAAATTATATTCACAGAGATGTTTCAACTGTTTTAATTACTAAAGAGAAGAGATTTCCTACTGATTCCCTTAGAAAACTTTCACAGTCTAAGAAAGCATACCAGTGAGTGCCTACTTATCAATTTTCTTTTTAAAAGACTTTTTAAAGGATGTCAATAGCAAGGGGAGGTGCAAGGAACACATTGGACCAATATTTGGTGAAGATGAAAAGATGATCAGAGGGCTGGAGCACCTCTGCTATGAGGACAGGCTGAGAGAGTTGAAGTTGCTCAGTATGGAGAAGAGAAGGCTTCAGGGAGACCTTACAGTAGCCTTCCAGTACCTAAATGGGACCTACAAGAAAGCTGGAGAGGGACTTTTTACAAGGACATGTAGTGAAAGGACAAGCGGTAATAGCTTTAAACTTGAAGAGAGTACGTTTATATTAGATATAAGAAAGAAATTCTTCATGATGAGGGTGGTGAGGTGCTGGGACAGGTTGCCCAAAGAAGCTGCGGATGCCCCATCCCTGGAAGTGTTGGTGGAACAGGTGTCACGACCCCAAGCCTGACAGTGTTCAAGAAGAGACTGGACAATGCCCTCAGACACATGGTGTGAATTTTGTGATTGTCCTATGCAGGGACTCATAGATCCTTGTGGGTCCCTTCCAACTTAGGACATTCTATGATTCTTTGTTCAAGACCAAGTTGGATGGTGTTTTGAGCCACCTGGTCTAGTGGAATGTGTCCCTTCCTAAGGCAGGGTGGCTGGAACTAGATGTTCTTTAAGGTCCCTTCGAACCCAAACCAGTCTATAATTCTGTGATTCTGTGAAATTCTCCTTTGCTTCCATTCTCGTTCTTCCATATCTGAGTAATCATTCTCAACAAGAGATGTGGAAAGTATTTCTGTTTCTTCTAATACTCCCAAATATATGACAATTTGGTGGTGAAGGCCAGCTGATAGCACTGAAGTTATACATTCAAATGCCCACATACAAAAAGGACCTAGAACTAAGTGAGGTCTCCTGTTTCTAGCTACCATGAAGAAGCTGGCACTGGTGTCACATCCCCTTTTACATAGTGAGGATGTGAAGGGTACTTAAACTTAGAAGAGGGCTGCAGTGACTGTGTCTCATGTGGCTGCAGGTCCTGAGCAGTGAGTTCTGTGTCACAGCCATGTGGTCCTGAGAGCGACAACACTGGGGACATGCTCCTCACACTTTGCTGTTGGCAACTCTGAGCAGCTCTCCGTCCACAATACTGGGTGTTCAGCCCTGTCTTCCAGAGGCACTTATCTCTCTCCATTGACTGTCTAAAGAACATAAGCATCTGTTTGAGGTGCTCTGGATGATCGCGCTGGGATTAGACATCTATGTTTTAGGTGCTGTGGTTCTTGACTTCAGAACGAGAAGTGGAGGTGTTGTTCTAAGTCCTTTTGAGAAATGTTTCAGCACAGAATGTGCTTCATACAGTACAAGGGTCCATTTATATACCACCCTACATAGTTGTCCTGTCTCACATGGAATAACATCTGGTCAGGATCAGAATTCAATATAAAATCCCTCTTTTAGTTAGATAGTTATAAAAGAATTTAGTGAAACTTTTTTTTTTTTTTTTTTTTAATGTTTGCCCGTATTCTGTCAGGAAAGGAAAGGAATGATTACATTAAAAACATCTCCAGTGTGTTTCACAGGCAATAATCCTGATAACAGAAGAAAATCCTGTATACATAGGGCATGTGCAATCAATGTGAAGGCACATATTCTCTATTAAAATGCTCCATATTAGTTTGTTTTATAGATCTAATCTCTTCCTCTTGGAATCTGTAGTAGAAGGAATGCTATTATTCTTGATAACTAAATATATACCATTGAATAACTTTTAACACACTTAGAAAGATTATTAAACAATCTGTAAACAAAACCAATTCGTATGATAAATGTTACGACAATGTGCTTTTTAGAAAACCTCATTAAGCAGTTATTGCACTTGGTGACTTAATCGTTTCCTTGCTCACAAATACCCACACAGTACTGTGCATTGTACATGAAATATATTTCTCTTCCAGTAAGCCGATATAAACTTCTGTACCATTTGGTTCATGATAAATTTTCTCTTTTACCACTGGGTGCATATTTTGGATTTTGTTTCAGTTCTGTTTTGAAAATTTCTGACAATTTTATTTTGAATCACCATGAAAAAAAAATTTCATAATGAATAACATTGTAACGCAAATTCTTTCATTTCATGCTAAATTAATTTCATGCAGAACATCTTGTTTCACCTCAGTTTGAAACTGCTTGCTCTTACTAAATTTATTATTATAAAACCTTGATTTGAATCAAGTAAGCAAACCAGTGTAATTCTGAAAATCAAATGGTTTATTTTCAGTTTGCAGATTTTATTTTGGAGTTTCGAGCCAAAGCACTTCACTAATAGCTATGCACATTTCTCCAGTGTTACAACAATCCAGTCCTCCATTTTTAATGACAAAATTTTACACACTTTATTTTAACCAAGCTTTATTTAAACTGCAGTGAAGTACACCCTCAATATGACTTGACACAGAAGGAAGATAATGTTAAAGAGAAAAATACAGACAGATCTATGTATTTGATTGACTGTTTCAGACTGCCAATTATGTTATTTCTCAGCATCATGTCATTATTCCACATCATTTGTCAGAGATGTTAAAGATCACACTGACTCTGTTCTGGCATTCATAGAGCTGATATGTTGTGAAGAGCCAGTATGGTATACAGTTATACATCAATATCTTTCAGGTACTACTGCTACCAAAAATCCTTAATATTTGTCAAAACTGAGAAATATTTACCTGGAGTTCATTGAAGGTTAAACACAAAAACTTGACTTATTTTCTCTAAATAAGCGTAACTGTTCAAGCTGTACTGAAATTATAGCCAGTTCAGCATTTTACAGAAAAACTGTTTTTAAAAAAATCAGACAACTTCTCTGTTCTTAGTTCTTGAAATTCTAATCTTCCAATTACTAATCTCCTTGTATCCACCAAACATCCCGCAAAGGAGGGGCCCTGAACCCCTGTGAATTCCATTCTTCCCTCTAATCCAATCAATCATTTCCATGTCCAGCTTTGACATGGTAGGAGCTGAAAATACATTTTTATATTGCTCAAAACTACCACTAATCCTTTCTTTATAACCTTCCTTTACCACAGCTATCATTCTGGGTCCTGTGCAGCTCACATCAGAAAATTGCATAATTATTAACTTGACCTAGAAGCTGGAAGATTGCGGAGACAAAGTGTATTTCTTCAAAAGTTATCCTTGCATGGACATTGGTAGCAGGAGGCCACTGGGCTAGATGGACTCTTGATATGACCTCAGGCAAACATCTTTCTGTTTCTTAGTAAACCCAAGAGCTGAACTACATGCAATCCTGCAAAGAGCTGTGAACCAAATAATTTCACATTTATAGGGAGAGACGTGTGAATTGCAAGGTTTTGAGTATGCCGGGGTCATTCTTTGCAAAGGTTTGTGACCAGAATAAGTCACACAGATGGAGCAAATGCAAAACACAGTGATTTAGAAACTCTTGTGGTCATGAAAGACCACCATTGTATTTGTGCATGACCTACAAGCTCCAGAGGCCATGTGTGAAACAGAACATGAAAGATGTTACTATAAAGAGAAGCACATATAGGTTTGGCAGCGCCCGCTGAATGCTAGAGTATGTGACCTCTTGTTGATAATTCATAGTACAATTTTTCAAAGAAAGCAGGAAATAGAGGTATACTGCACAAAAAGGAAAAAAAAAAAAACTAAAAAGAAAGAAAAAGTTGACTTACTTGAAAGCACTCTATATATAGCATTCCATAGAACCTTAACTGAACTGCTTACTTTAATCATATTTGTTGTTAATTTAATTATTATGTCGAGTATCTTGAAAGAAACAGAAGCATGGAAATAAACACAGGGCTGGAAGACAAAGTATTCGTGCTTTCATTCTAACTTTTAATGTAATACTAGTTGTATGATGATGCTGAGGAAGTAATTTAAGAATCTCTATTTGCCTACCTTTAAACTGAGGATAAAACTATCTTCCTCTTCTACTCACAGTGGTGCTTTGAGGGTTCAGGACATCCTTAGAAACTGTACTTGTACTAGTGGGATTCCATGGAAATAAATTGTTCAAGGGTGGAGCAGAAACATTAGGAAAATTAAATGTGTGGTTGGTCACATCTGTGGTGGAAGCCAGGAACCATGGAAAACAGGTCCTGCACTTCTTTGCTGGTGAGATAAAGAACAAGTTGCTAAATAGTAATAAGAAAATATGTGGAAACTGCAATGGTCCCTCCCCCACAATGAACTGGTCTTGCACTGTCCAACCTGGGAACATAAGGAACTAAAGACAGTTGTGGTGTCATCACATTCAAACTCCAGTCAGCTGTGACAGGACATCATATTGTTGTTTCTTCAAAGAGATGTGTTATAGGCATGGAGAGAGCTAATTTACATCTCTATAGACATTTACCTCAGAATTAAACCAATTTCACTCTGTCAACTTGGATAGAATTATACTTATTTATACCAGAATATTTGGCTCTCATTATAGCTTTCTTTTTTTTTTTCTTTTTCTTTTTCTTTTTTTTTTTTTAATTTTTATTTTTCACTGTAGTGCTGCCAGTAAAAATTAAAAACACACAGAATTCTGCTAAAATGGATCGCAAGTCTTTGTGCAAAGCCATGAAGTTGGCCTTTGGCAGTATGTTTCCATTGTGTCCAATTCCACCACAGCATTCTGCTCCCTGCTGCACCCAGTCCACAGCCTTCACTGACACTGGGATGTCTTTCCTGCAGGACACAACAATTAACTGTTTTAAGGAGTCCTCATCCCACCATTTACTATGCTACCGAGGCTCACTGATGAGTATTTGAAGATGAGAGATACGTCAGACCATACGTTGAAGTTAATAACTTCTGTTAATTTTGGCTTAGCAACTAAAAGAACGAACTAATCTGCAAAGCTGGAGCTGGGAGGCAGCTTTTTTTCCCCATCTATTCTTGGGAGCTGTGGGAATGGAACATTCCTGCAGGCACACTCATGCAGGTTGCTGGCACAGTGGCCCTACGGCTACTTGCAGAGATTTTTGGGACACCTCACTGAGGTTTCTGCAAACATCTTGCTCAGCCTTTACTAGCTGTACTATTGCTGGACATCAGGAGCTGTTGCAGGTGTTTAAAGAGTTATTCTAAGAAGAAAAGTCTGTGGTGTACAAGAACAGCACAAAGGGTGGAGCCCTAGTTTCACCTGTGGATAGTAATAAATCATAGCATAGGTTACGGCTGCCTTTTTGCACTGTTTTCCACTGCACCGTACTGACCACTAGAGTTTGCTGTATTAACGTTCGAGTGAACAAATCCAAAAGCTCTGAACCAGCCCTACAAAAGAATTTCCAAAGAACGCATGAGTTCCCTCACCACAAACTGTAGAAACAACAATGCCCTTCTCCAGCTGTTAAAATGAACTCAACGTGAAATGTAGAAGAAGCTGCAGGAAGTGTAAGATTAAGTAATCGGCACTATCTTCTCTCCATTGGCACAATGCCAATATTCCAGCAACATGCTAAGGGGCACTGTGCTATTTTCAGATTAAGTGAAAAATCAAGGTCCTGACTGCTGATCATTTTAGCTAATTAGAGATCCCTTGGTATTTATTTGAAGAAGAAGGGATACTAGCTTTGATAAGCTGGCAAATTGCCAGCTAAGAGAAGCAAATGCTCCAGACCAGTTTCTCCCTGAAGTTCTGAAAGGTGAATATCCCTTTTCTTCTTTCATTCTCAACAGAGTAAATTGAAGTGTGTTGTAAAAAGGAGTCAGTTTTCACCTGGAAAGCAGTAACAAATGCATCCACACCTCCATCTGTGTAGTTTGTAAAGCACTATGGCATTCAATAGGACAGAAAATTAAATAAGATGGCAAAAATTCATTCAGGTTTTTGGATGCAAAGTGGGCACTGATTTTGGCAACTAGACTGATTTCTGGATGAATCTCCAATGTTGTTTGAATGTTCTCACATTTAAGACCCCTAAATGAGTTTCATCCCTTCCTTCTGACAGAGGCACTGGACAATTTGTTCTCATCTCCACTCATACCCTCAGTTCAGCTGGACCCATTCCCAGTGATGGCATCAGCAGAGAGAACATTGACAGAAGAGACAATCTTCTAATTTTCCATGACTATTGCCACCACAGTCCCAGGGAGCAAGACACAAGGAAGACCAATTCTAAAGAAGTCTTGCTCCAGCTTGCAGCTCTGGTAATGCGTGTCCTCATTTACTGTTGGGATGGGACATGTTCTGTCAAGACAGGGAACTGATCCCCCTGATCTTTAACAATGCCTCAGCTTGTGCAAAGTGATTCTTTTCAGACACACATGATTTGGCCACATTTTTACAAAGACAGAAAAAGACTCTATATACCAAGCCCATCTGTTGCCAGATTTTGATTCCCTGCTTCAAAGCCTTTAAGGGCCAAAGCCTCTCATCAAAATGGCTTCCCAGCAAAACACTTCTGCGGTAAAGAAAAAAGTATACTCTCATTCTCCTACCTACAGAACTTCTTCTGTGTCATGGTTTCAAAGAATCCAACAGGAAAGGAAAACTAATTAACAAACAAAGAAACAAACAAAACATAAAAAAAAAAACAACCCTGGAACAGACTAAACTATTTCTGACCAAGTAACTACACATTAGAAAAGTGATGAGCAAGTGAAAACTGGGTCATATAAGCACATCAAGCCAACTTAGCTTCTATTAGTTACTTGAAATAGTAATAATATTTACCAGGATGATGATAGAGAAGAAAAAATGGACTCTGAGATAGCAGTCACATACAGTCATAATGTTCTCTCATTAAACTTCCCTTCCATCTGTTTCTATTACTCACTACTTGTGTCCCTACTCAGGTCATAACCCAGTTCACTCATGGTGAGATAAACACAGCTTAATAGGACTACTCGCAATGAGTAGGTTACAAGATGGCATTTACTGGATCACAGCCAGGACTAAAATTTCGAATACTCGTATGTCGAGTTTCCAAGCCTGAGGTCTCAAGTCAAAGGTCTTCTGCATATACTTGATTTTCATAGAAAATCAGCTTTGTAAGTGCCTAATTACTTTTGGAAAAGAGCCTAAGTCATCTAGCAATAGCATTTTGAAATTGTGACTTTCCGTCTGGTTATCTGTGCAGAGCATTCATAAACAATAAAATCACAGTCATTGTTTTTCCTGAACTGAGCTCCAACCCAACAGATACAGTTATAAAGGAATTAGTAGAACTAGAAACAAACACTTTGGGAATTGCCAAATAAGCTAAAAATAAGAGCACATGACATGTTGGAGAAAGAAAATATTCTGCCTCAAAACTTGAACAATAGCGATCAGAGGCAGTCTGAGAATTTGAGGGCAAGCCAGAAAAACATCAGTTTTCAGTGCTCACAGTTCAACATACCCAACTGCTCTCTACTATGGTCCTTTTGAAACACACAGGGAAGGCTAAAGAGCCACAGGCAGGATTAACTTGGTGGAATATTGGGAAAAGTGAGGAAATGAGCAGATGCGTTCATGAAAGCAGTTTGGGTGACTGGGAGAATGAAGGGGGATGCTCTGTTATTCCTCCTTGTGTTCCTGAGGCAGCAGAGGAACCCAGTTTTTCAGTTCCTTTCATCAGCTGTGATGACTCCATAACTTTGCTTGTGCTTTGTCCAGACACTTGGAATTGTTCTGAGTTTATAGCATCTTGCCTTCCCATCCTCACATGCAAATATATATTCTATAACACTAGATATCCTGTCCCTTCTGAATTATAAAGATGCAAAGTAAAGTCAATTAACGTTTAATACTAGCCTTTTCTTTGCCCAGTAAGAAAACATGAGGTGTGCCCTTTAAAGTCAAGAAAGCAAAAAGGATGTCTTTCTGTCCAAATTTTTGACAAACATCCCTGAACTAAGCTCTAAAGCACTTGACATTGTATTCACAGCTTTAAGTAAGAGACTAAATCAGACAATGCTCTGCTTTAAAGCTGAGGCCACGGCTTCCTCCAGCTGACAACTGCTGCTGTTCCTAATAACGAAACACTCAGTGCGTTTGCAGCTGGTTTTCTTTGGTCTAACCATTCTGCAGAAGTGATATACTCTTTTGGGGCCAGCGATCTTTCTGTTCTCCAGCTATCAACTTTCGAACCAGGAACAGCACTTTAGTAATTTCCTCATAGAAGTTCTTGGACCAATGAGCAATTTGTGTCTATAGGTGTCTAAATGTGACCCTTTAAAGGAGAGTTTCGTTCCACTTCAAGACAACATGTACCTCTTCTTTTTAATAAGTCTGCCTAAGCAGCACTGTGATGCTTCTGAAATTACTTCTTCTAGACATCTTTTAGTGTCGTCGCAGGTTTCACCCAACATGAAACCCTTCAAGAGAAGCGACTTTTCAGACTACTTATCCAGTTGCCATGACATTATTGTAACCATAGGCACAAACAGGAAGATATCTTGCAGAGGTACCTCATCGTGGCCAGAGGTATGCACAGGTGCCATCAATCATAGTACCAAATTATTTAGCCAGGCAGATCTGAAAGTCTCAATGTACAAGTTTACAGTGAAAAGCCTAAATAAGAAATACTTTGCAGCTGTTTTCGTATGTTGATTTGAAATAAATGACATATAGACTTGAAACACTTCAGATAAAGAAGGTTTACTTTCCAGTCACAACACACAGATCTTAGATAAATGACCACAAAGATGGTAATATATTTCTAAGAAGAAAAACAGGCTATTTATGGACAAAATTTCTTGTGTGATCCCCTGAAAGTGTGGCAGCCTCTCTTCTCAGGTCTGCAACACACTGCATGAACAGACCTTAATGACTAAGGCAGAGACTAGTGAATAGACTGGGCTAGACTGCAACTTTTTAGGGGTTTTAGAGTAAGCATCAGTAACAGTACAAAAGGATTTCCAAATGGTATTGCCTAACCCAAAGCCTAAGACAGATGGAGGTAAAGACTGGGGCTTAGATAGCCAGTAGTCTATATCACATTTACAAAGAGCTGTTTTACACAGATCCATAGAGCCGTCCTACTGCGTAATCTGAGCACAGAACTTGGGCAGCTGGTATAAGCCTCATGTCACTTGGCTTTGAGCTAAAACCTCTGCATTTGCTGCACGGAGTCACAGTGCATCTCTTGGGACTTTTCTGGGCTGGAGGAGGACCAGGGTGCTGCATTGGAGCTCTCATGGCTTCACATTCACCTGTAGGTAGGAGGCAGTGCTATCCCAACTGAAGCAATGTGACTCCTTTGCGGAACCATGACCTAAAGCACAAGGTGTTTTCCCTGACATGCGATAGATTATGATGCTTTATCATTGGCAAGTGATAAAGAAAATTGAGGGGTGTGGATCTCACAGCCTTAAATGCACCATAAATTGACCTAAGTATAAAGGGCAATGGGAGGATCACACCAACCTACAAAGATGAGCATTATCTTTTCCTGTCTATCATCATACAGGGAATCTTCCACTGTTTTGCCTCTCATATAAGTTGCAGTTATCTGCCTACAGACTGTACAACTTATCTATGACTATATTATACTCACCTACACTTGAAACACCTCCTACAGGAGTACCAAATATTACAGTGGGAGAATAAGATCGGAAAGTATCTGTGGATGTTTTCACCAGTCTTTGTTAATATCCTGGCTTTTATAAAAAAAAAAATCCCTTCAGTATTTTTAAAATATTTATTTGCAAATGCTGGTGATTGCTTCCATTCTGGAACATTAGAAGACAGGCATCAGACCAAACTCAGAAAGTGTTCCTAGTTCTGTCCTGCTAGGTTAAGAACATGTATGTGTACTATCCTGTATGCAAATGTGCATGCATGTGTGCATAGGTATGTACAAGAGAGTGCTTAAAAATCCTATTTTGGCAGATGACAGAGAGACATGTAAAAAAAATTTCCACTTCTTCATGAGAGTCTTGACAAATGCTCTTCACTGACTAGCCTCAAGCTTGAGGAGATAAAATTCTCAATTTGTTCTGGAAAATACCGTTTTCCTTTTTACAAGCTTCTTGGTGGTTGTGGACCAGCAGATATATTGTCTAGACCGGTAAATTCCATGGCCGGATACAGTTGGTATAGAGCTGCTTTCATTCTTAAGGTCCCCAAGCACATCGTAAACTGTTCACAGGGCTCACACCCAGCCCATCACTGAAATATAGTCACTGCTGCAGCGGAATTCAGCAGCTGCTTAATGGTTCATAGCTTGTCCTTGTTCCCAATTAGGCCAGTAGCAATCTTTCTGCTGCTTTCAATGAGAAGGTTCTTGTGCGCTAAGCCAGGCATGTGCTTAAGTACCTTGTTAAATCACAGTCTAAAGGCTTGAACTTTCTCATATAACATTCATACTGACTTCACTGGATGCAGATTTCAGCCTTCAGGGAGGAAATAAGTAGGAAGATCAATTGAAAACACAGGGTAAATTTTAGGTGGATGGAATAAGAGGGTGAAAGTGGAGTACAGAGAGCTAGTAAAGCAGATGATCCAGATGTTCACTGTCGGCTCCAGCTGCGCATGTCAGACACCAGAAAGGGGCCAGTTTTATCCTTCGAGTAGTCACTAGTCCCACAGAGGTGAATGCTTAGAGTAGAAAAGTAAGTAAAATACAACTGTTAAACCTGAGCTAGTGAGAGTACCTTGAAAACTCTAAACTAACGTGAATTGAATAGTACATATTTCAAACTAAATTAGTTCCTTCAGGCAGGCTTAAAAATTTTTATCTCTTTAGTGAAACAGTCAAGAAATTGCAGAAAGTAACAGTTTATCTAGTACATAAACTTTATTCCTAATGTTCACTTCCATGACGGTAAGCAACATTTACTAATAGCGTACTTCTGAAAGTCCAGTGTAACAGTAATTCCCAGTGGCTTCAGTACCAGGCATGAGCACACAGGGAATAAGTCTTAATTACCTTTCTGATCAGGTCTTAGCTATGTTTTCACCTATACAATCTTTCCCTGTTTCTTCAGCTGCACACTGCATTCCTTTCTTGCTTGCTGACAAAGAGGAGGTATAATTGCAAAGTAGCCATTTATTTTAGTGTAATGGAGGCTTTTGATAACTAACTGAAGAAATTTGCCACAGGAAAACCCAAACTATTTCTTATTTCCTGCGTTGTCTTCCCCCATACCTTTTTCAATTTTTTTATTTTTAATGAATGAACTGAGAAGACAGACTGCAGAAGCTGCACCAGTATAGTACTCAGCTCAATGGACATGAGATGAGTTCGAAAATACATATTTTATTTTCTTCCTTTATGAAGGTAGAAATTTCTATGATCCTTTCACACATAGAGTAACAGTACAAGTTCCTGTCAAGAGTGCATGAACAGTTGCTTTTCAAAACAGTTTGATTATTCATCTTTCTCAAAACCTTTTTCCACTGTGAATATCTTAAACCAATAATCACATGATTAACTGATGTGAAATTAAGATGTTACAGCATAAACCAGTGATTCACACAAACTAATGGGAAATTTACTTATGCTCCTAACCACCAGAATATGCCTCAAATTATAAACTACCTACTTAGAGATTGGCATTCATTATAGCATGTACAGAATCCAGAAAAAGGCAGAAACTGGTTGCAACTCTTTATATGTAGCTAAAAATATCAAAGTTTAATCAGAATAGATTGCAAACACTTGTAGACGTTTAATTTATGACCTCACCACTGTGAAGTTATAAATGTGAAAGTGCAATACAAAGAAATTACCTTTGTTAGGAAGTTCATGGTCCTTTAAATTAGAGAAACCACTTGCGAAATATGTTGAAGGTTTTAAGACACAATTTCTTTTAGCCTGGCAAATTTCTGAAGGACGATTTAAGAAATTATCACCTCTTGATGCTAGAGAAGCTGGTAACTTTTGCTGCAATGACATCATTTTAATGAACTTGCCCTTCAGAGAAGGACTCAGTTGAAGATGAATATACCTAGTATGAGATATCTGCATGCCAGCTAGGTATCAAATGTATTACAGCTACCATAGATTCAATTCAATTACTTCATATTGTTTCCTAGTATTATTCTGGACTGTAAAGTATCAAGTGCAAGCTCCAGTTACGACTTCAGAAGATCTCAGTGTCCTGTGTCATCTCAAGAAAAGCATAGACCTGTTTGCATGGGTCCAGAAGAGGGCCACAAAGATGACCAGGAGATCTGAACACTTCCCCATGAAGACAGGCTGAGATAGTTGGGATTGTTCAGCCTGGAGAAGGCTCCAGAGAGACCTTACAGTGGCCTTCCAGTACTGAAAGCAGATGGGCCTACAGGAAAGATGGAGAGGGATTCTTTATCTGGGAAGGTAGTGACAGGATGAGGAGTAACAGTTTTAAATTGAAGGAATGTAGAGAGTAGATTTAGATTGGATATTAGGAGGAAATTCTTTACTTTGAGGGTGGTGAGGTAGTGGAACAGGCTGCCCAGAGAAGCTGTGGAAGACCCATCCCTGGAAGGGTTCAAGGCCAGGTTGGATGGGTCTTTGCACAACCTGATCTAGTGGAAGGTGCCCCTGCTCAAATCAGGGGGGTTGAAGCTAGAAGATCTTTAAGGTCCCTTCCAACCCAAGCTATTCTATGATTCCAACCCCTTGAGTTGTCTGGAATTCTGTATAACACCTCAAAGGACATGAGATGCATACATGTGAGCAACTAGGCTGAGCTTCTAGTCAACACAACAAAACTGAATTTGGGTCCTGTGACTGTAATGACACCATTAACTATAATGAGATCTCAGACATCCAGCACATGGATATACCTACATATAAACATTTGCATTTATGAACATTTATCTGGAACTGAATCTCAACCCTAGTTTCTGTGGTTAACAAAGTTCTGGAATAGTCTGTCTTCTTGTTCCTAGTATCTGTCCTCCTTTCAGTGCATCTGTGTCAGTTCAACATGTTAATGACTGCCATGGCCTTTGTTTCATGCCAATTTTATTGCAATATTGGCATCAAGGGAGTCTGTATTTTCAGCAACATTGCACTGTACTTAACCTCATTGCAAAGTCTTCCTACATAATGTTTCCAAAGTGCTGCTTTTATGCTTTTCCATGTGAAAGGGGGTATCTCTGGGGAATGGCAAAGATTGCACTTATGAGGACATGGTGAGTCAGATCAGATCAGTCATGAAAGAGCTTCCAACTGTTAGGTACAAACTCCCTGAACGTCACTTATACTTGTGAATATTTTAGAGTAGCATGCAAATAATAAGTTAAGCAAGTGTTTTTAAAATATAAAGAAGGTCAACAGGAAACTCTAGGATTTATTGTCTTTTTCTTGTATTTATCAGTTCCTTCCAGGCACCAATTACTTGGAAACATCATTATCCATCACAAGTCAGATGTCAGATTTCCAGCAGTACTCCATTGTTGTGGGTAACTTCATTTTTTCTCACTTGCTCTTTCCCTACCCAGCTACATTGCATGGTCAAGTGCAACGGGAACAAAAATATTAAGAAATGTGTTAACAAACTTGAGAGGAAATTTTCTCTCTGCATTGCCAGTACAATTTTTGAAATCATCTGTAGCTTGAGGGAGAAGGAATAAACATCACACCTAAAGAACAAACCTCTCCCACAATTTCATGAAAACACTTTTTTGATTTTTGTTTTCTAGAAACACCTGAATCCTAAATTTTCATATTTATCTTAAAACTGAGAAAAGTAATCTAATAAGACAGGATGGTATGTACAGATATTTTAATGTGACTCAAGAAGTATGGATGTGCTATTCTTTCCTGAAATAAATATCTTACCCACACTAAATCATTCACCATGAGATTTTTGAGGCACCTGAAAAAAGTGGGAGACTAAAGGTCTCCCTAGACCATAGGTCACTGATTTTGTAGATCCTTCTCATGCTATTTATCCTAAGGTAAAGACAGGCATTACATTTGGTGTTAATACTAGTTTCCCTTTTATTGACACCCTCTTATATTTTCTGGTTTTCAGATATTTCAACATTTCAGTTCTTTGCCTGTGAAGGTGTGGAAAGACCAGAGGAGGGCAGGCAGAGTCTGGAATGGGAAAATAACAGCAGCTAGAAAGAGGTGCTTAAAATACATCAGAGAAATCAATAATCCAAACAAACAAACAAACAATAAATAAAAAAATAAAAATAAAAAAAAAAAAGAAGAAGAGGGAAGGATTTTGTAGTGAATCAGGGAATTCACCTTTTCACACAGAAAGAACCCTGAGGCTGTGTGACCTCTTCTTACAGTTACATCCAATTAACAAGCATGAGGCAAGGTGACAGGCAAGTTCTTCACTTCTCCATTTCACTTAATCTTCCTTCTCCTTGGATTCTTCTTCTAGATTAAATATCTAAAAGTTGCCTCCATGGATTGATTTCTCATCTCAGGGATACAAAGATTATGGTTATTTATTACACTCCTGTGGCTGACACTTCAAAGAACAAATCAGGCACAGACAACACTTCTTTCTCATTCTTTTATATGACTAGACCAGTGGTAGAAAAAGAGATTTCTGGGTGGAAGAGAGATGGGAAGTATCTTAAAAAAACAGTGCCCATAAGTGTTTCTGGTCTTTGCATAACTCTTCAGAAGAATGTTAGAAGAAATCCTTCCCTCTTTGCTGGCACATTTTGAGCGAAAGACAAGCAGGGAGATTGCCTTTATCTTGAGGAGCAAAGACACATTTCTCAAGGTGTGTTTCAGAGGCCAAATGGTGGGACAATGTCAGTTCATCAGTCTACGGACTTAGAGCTTGCTTAATTGAGACTTGATGAAAGCAGTCACAGTTCTTATGTACTCTGGAGAATGAAAGATGGGACATTGACTACAGGGAGCTTGAGAGCTGAACCACCAAGAATCTCTCAAAAGGCAGCATCACACTCTGCTTTCTGTCTAAGGGTGCCATAAACCTTCAAACCATGACTAACCACAGAGATCTCAGCTAAGGATCACAACTTTCTAGTGGTAGAAGCTCCCCTACTGTTCAATATTGGGAGAAAATCTGAAAGTGATGATGAAAAAAAAGTGTGATTCCAGGTATATCAAGGCTGGTCTCAACAAGGGAGTGAATATCTAGTCTTTTGATATGTGGTATCCAAAAGAAGGGTAAGCTACAGAGGGAGCTTGAAAAGAAAACAAGCAGTACCATTTCTTGTTTAGTGAAAGAAAAAAAAAAAAACAAAAGAAGCTTACTGTTGACACAAATCAATGTGAAGATCTAGTTTCCAGAGTCCGGAAACAAGTAAAAAGAAAGGTCATAGACTAGAATGAATAACACCGCTCATACATTTACCATGTTTTTGTTAGTCCACATGAATGTTAAGTCAATGAAAGAGCAAACTCATCCTTGTAAGATCAGTCCACCTTCAAAAAAAGCATTTTACTCACAAAGGCACAGTTTTTACTGAAAAAGGCACAAGTCGTCTTTACATGTCTTCTTTTTCTGAAGCCTCAAAGTCCAGAAGCAAGTTTACACAATTTTGTAGAGCTATGCTACTTCTAATAGGTGAGTCACGAACACTTTGTGATAAAAAGCACAATATGTTGAAGAAAGGACTCAGAATGAGCATTTGGCTAGGATCATGGATAGCCAAAGACCAAAATTACTGCCATCGTATCTGCTCAGTATTTGGTCTTAAACAAGGATGAAATGCACCTGAGCTGCTAAAAGTTGATAGGAGCACTGAGAAGACAACAAAACATTCATGTCTATATAAGCTTCATCCTTGCAGGAAGAAGGAAAATAATTACAGCCACTGGCTAAATCTCATCTGCATGAGGTGTAGCCATCTGAAACTTGAATGCATACATGTATCATCTAGACCATCTTCTGTAATTAACAGAGAAAAATAGGCAGCTCCACACGGAGACTAACCATTCTGAGATACAAACCCATCCTCTGCGGGGCTGAGTCACCCTCTCTATAGAAAAGGGAAGGACTCAGCCCACATGCATTACTTTTAACCCAGCTAATGCAGGTGAAGGAAATTCCACCAATTGTGTTTCTTAATTAACAGGAGTTACCACACTTGAATGTTATTTGTCATCTTCTTCCAGATAGATCTGGAAAATACTGCCCATATACTTCCCAGTTTATAGACCACCTGGCACATACAAAACATCAAACATAATCTTTATATTTTAGTGCCCCACTTTCCCATTACATCCTATTAAAAGAAACTATAAGCACTCTGATAAAAGTTGAGGTTTTTTTTCTGCAGAAATGAGAGATTAGCAGCATCAGACTAATAACTATGCACATAACCAATCGTCTGAAAGATGCCATGGCAGAAAACTGTGACGGGAGTTGGATTATGCAGTCATAAAAACTTGAGAGATTTGTCAAGGGAATGTATAAAGCCAGAGTTGTTCATATTTCTGTTCAATTTAATTTCTTAAGTATGCCTGTTTTTCTTGCTAACATATGATTCTCTCTCATTAAAAAAATATGGAAAGAAGAATTTTATTCTCTCTCTCTCTCTTTCTCCATAAGCATATTAAATATCAACATTCTAATACATGTGAATCTCACTTTCTGTTGCCAGCTATTGAATTTCCACACATATTGTTAATAGAGGTGGTAACAAAGCACCTACATTTGAAATTTTCCAACATTCCTAATAAATTTTGATTTTCAGTGCCTTAAAGTTCTGTCAAACTGTAACCACTTGGGCTAAAATTTTCCAGACTTAGTATCTCCCTTGGGCTGAATTTTTAAAGAGATCATAATTCAAAATACCTCATCTGTTTCTCAAGAAGACATTCAGGTAGAACTCATTGATTGCCCATCCCAGACAAATAAAAATAAAGACACTGAGTATATTAGATTTTGTGACAGAGATTCAAAATTTAACAGGTGTAAAGTGAAATCTGGACTAAGGATGTGTCACATGCCATTTCTGTCTCTTAGTTCTAAGCTTTCAAAAAGCCCCTGAGTTTGTCCATGCTCAGACAAGAGCCGAGGCTGTTGGCAGCTACATGCTTAAGAATTCCTTCTGCATGGGTTGTGTTTTCCTGCCTGCTGCCAGCTCTCGAGGCCAGGAAGTCTCTCTTTCTCTCTTTTTTTTTTGTGTGAACTCAGTGTTTTCCCTGCTGATTGCTAAGCCTGGGCTCTGTCAAAGAGGATACAGTCCAATTTGAACTGGGCAAAAATCAGCCCAGCAATGGCTTAGAAGTTAGATATGGTATCATTTCCAGGAAAGGTACCACTTAGAGAAAAAAAGGGACAGATGCATCTGAAGTTCCACAGCTCCTAAGCCTCACATTTAGAAGCAAACATCTCCACTGGGAGATTGTGCATTTCAGTGCCTGTTAATGCTGCTCAGCAGAAAGGATAAGAACCTCATCCAGCAGTTACAAAACATTCTCAGAAGGCAAGCCATCTGTGTAGCGAGTCTGAATGTTGTCATGCCTGTAAGGGTGCATATGCATGTCACTCAGTTGCTGCCTGATGGAATTTGTTGTTTTGGTTTTGTTTGTTTGTTTGTTTCCCTCTTTTTCCTTTATTAAAAACCTAGGAAATTACTCTATTTCTCCATAGTGCACAGAGACTCTTTTGAAAAACTCTGACATTGCAAAGAGAAGAACTCAAAATTTAGAAAATACCAAGTGAGAAATGCAATGCAGTCAAGTGTGGATTATAAAACAGGGCTTTTAATGTCAACTTTTAACTACCTTGCTTTAAAATAAATATGTAATCCCCCATGCTGCAAGTCATGCGCACATATGCAATGGACAAGATTATACTCTCTAAGTTAGTCTCTCTAAGTTCATTTTGAACGGTTTCAGGCTCTTCTCTTTCATGTCCTACTTAATACAAAATTTTGGCAAAATGTTTTTCTTCAAACCATTATTTTTCTTGCAGAGGTTCTTACAGTGAAAATCCTACCTTCTTGCTAAGTGAGTCCAAATTTTGGACAGATTTACAATGGAGAATAAGCATATTTTACCATTGTTTGGCCAGAAGAACCTGATAAGATGTCATATACTGCCTGATAGGGGAGAATTTTTGTTGCTGTGGGGTACCCATTTCCCCTAACATCAACACTGGTGATCTTTATCTATCTTGACGATCCTTTACCCCATAACTCACCCAAGAAGTTCCATACCAGTTAATGTGGAAAGTATTTTAGTCATTATCATGGTCTTAATGAAGTTTCCGCTAGCTATTATATCATACTTTACTGGAGCCCCTGCTTAAAGCATTAAAATAGTTATTATAGCAACAAGGACAGAGCAATTTCCCTTCTTCAGAGCCTCAGAATGGACCATCATGTCTGTGATTCTGACAAATAAATGCCATTTAGACTATAACACAAATCACTGAAATGAAGCTGTTCAAAGTAGTAGATGCGGGGTTTGGATCATCTCCTGTCTTACAAATGAATCCTTGGGAGTTAGCTCTGTGCAGGGAAAATTGTCCCAGGGCAGGAGAGGGGCCCATGCAAGAGGCAGCCTTTCTAAAGGAGAGGAAGCGAATGTTGGTTAAATGGAATCAGGGTTGGTCAATGAAGACTTGAAGTCTTGGAAATATTTTCACTAAAACAATGTTTAAGCTAAGAACATTATATACTATAGCCCAATAAAAGGCATCACATCCTTTACCTAAGTTATTTATTTCTTAGTATTTGGAGAGCAGACACAGTAATAAAAAAATGTGTTATTTACACATATGAAAAACCAGCATAATCCTTTCAACATCTGTCTCCATCCAAGAGAATACACTAAGACTTTGGGGTACTTCAAGCTGAACAATGTTGAGATATTAAATATAAACACACAGGTTATCTCTTGGATATTTTTTTTCATTTGATGTCTAATGGGAGCACTCTGGCATGCATTCACAAATAAAGGAATGCAAGGACTGTTTCTTCCGTATGAAATCTCCTCATATAATTTTCCAAATTAACTGTGACAGTTCTGTAGGCAAGAGACTACTGTAACTTGTTTGCATATGTTCCCCTGGAGAATGATACCACAGTTAGTAGCTCAAGCTTTCTGGAGGAAACATGAGGTCTATCTCTTATAAGCAAAAACACAATTCCCAAAGAGCACAACAAAATGACCAAAGCAAAGCACAGTTCCAAAGCAAAGAAGGACTTATATGAGCATTTCTCCTTCTGGTTAAAAACTCTAATTAGCTCCTCTGAATCTAGCAGTTTTCTATCACAATACTACCTTCCCTTGACAGCTCTTTCAAATAAAGTTATCGCTCTGTTGTTGAATCAGCACCTCTTCCACTGATGCCTGTACACACCGCTATTTAATAAAGCTTTTGAAAAAATACTGCAATATTTCTATCATCTTCTGCATATTTTTCTCCTCACTGTTAATTCTTCGTTTACTGCATCTAACAGAGCTGTAGAGATCAATCCTAGGTAGGGTCAGAAATACTTTTAATGCGCTTCTACCAAATAAAACAATGCAGTACTACCTCATAACAGTGTGATTTTAACCACAGCCTGAAGCTTTACTAGAACCAACATGACTTCAGTTCATGTGCTAGAATTTTCCTTATGCTACATGCAGAGTGAATGCCTCAGCATTTCAACAGCAGATATACTTTCTCGTCCTAATGGCTGCTAACTGTGTTTAATCTCATTTGCATTTTTTCTGTTGACAACTGATCCTGAGACTGTTAATCATCAATTGATGGGAAAATTGTTCTTGAAAAATAATGAAATAGACCCATTTGTCATCTGAGGCTGATCAGAAGAGAGAAACTGTGTATTCAGGTCACCCAAAACTTTACAGTCACAACTAGTCTGCAGACACCAGCTACCTGGAACCTAGATCCATCTTCTCCAAGTACAAATCTTGCCCCTTAGTGATGACAGTTTAATGACTGGGACACACAATAAGGGAACCGTGAGTTTATGCAGCAATGACACACAAATAAATTATTAGATAAGTTCTTGACCATTTTTTTCTTTACTTTGATGTTTCTTTTAAATACTTTTCCTCTAACCCATTTCACAGGGGCAAAATAAAAAGAGAGGAAAAAAAAGCCATTTTCATTGGCTAAGCATAGCTGCTTAGCACATCATTTGTCACCATGTTATCCACACATCCCAGCAGCAGTGGGAACACAACTCACTTCTTGAAACTGGGCTGTGGGATGTTCCGCGCCACCTTTTTTAACTATGAGGATAAAATCTTTCTGTGTCTCACCCAATTATCTCATGCTCAGCCTTTTTCCGCTCAAGAGAACTGAAGGCACAACCAAATGACATTAAAAGGAAGAAAAGCATTAACTACTGATAAAATAGAGGAATTGCCTTGGCTCCAGTTCTTATACAGGTAAAGATTCTGAACCTTCAGTCTCTTCAATGGCTTCCTGACACTAGCTGTTGTGAAAGCCTGGAGAGATGTACCATTTGGGATGCATGCAGAAAAACTAGATATTTTTAAAGGCTTTTATGAAATGAGTGGCAATAAAAATTGTGAACAGCTCACTGACATAGAGAAAATTTATTTAGCCTTTCATAATAAGCTGTGGCACTAAACACCCTAACAAAACATTTCCAACATGATCTATTTTTTATCTTTAATTATCTGCTTTGCAGCCTGTGTACAGGGTTAAATAATTTTTTTTTCTGCCATGTGGACTTCATCCTGCACCACCATCCTGTTGTCAATGTCATTTTGCTACCACCACCACCACCATTATTAGCAATCATGACTTTTGTTGTTGTTGTTGTTGTTGTCATTGTGTGTGATCCTAACCATGGAAAAGAAATCCAGGAGAGCTTCATCTGCTTAAACATGGGTATCTGGAATTTAGGTATTTACATCAAGCCAAACATGCTTTGGTCTGTGTCCTTGTTTTGTTTGGTTTCCTAGTAGAGATGTATCCATTGTGAATCTTGCAAAATCTTTCTCTTGTGATAAAGGTATAAATTCCATTATTGCTTTCAATAAAGTTGCTAAAATTCATATTAAAATGCTATGTTACAGTAGCAAACAGCATACAAAGAAGGAAAAATGGGACAAGTAGGAAAAAGACATGCTCCAGGATACTGCCTGGAGTATATTCTGCCCTCAAAACACCCACATTATTTCCCATTAACAGTAATGGAAATTTTGCATGCACATCAAGGTGGAATATATAGCCCAGTTTTTGACTACTTTGATATATATATATATATATTAATGTAGCCATACATTTATTCCTTCAGCCAATTTAAAAACCTGTGATTCAGAGTTTAAATTTATTCATTAATACCTGTGAATAGAGAAAAACAGATTGGAACCGACATTAATTTAAAGAAAAAAAATCTTATGATATGGTGAAATATATCAGACATAAGGAAGAAAATTAAGGTTAATTTTTTTTCTTTCTTGAGTTGAGATTAGAGACACTGTCAGAATGGTTGTCCCATTGAGATCAATTGTTTGGAAAAAAAATCTAGAAATTAAAAATTTATGGTACAATTATAGACCAGATCATTAGTGTCAGAAAGGGTATATATTATTTTGTATAGGCAATAATAGAAATAAATGTCTTAGAATATGGGATTGTAGAACAATATATATGCAACAGTGAAGAGTTTTGATTGAGACAAATTGTATAAACAAAATATAAAAAATACAAGAGAAAGTACAGAGATACCTTTTTATTTATGTGATTTGCTTCATTTGGATTAGGTTTCCTAACTGATTCAATATCCCATTGCTAATTACTGTGAAATTAGGAAGTCTGAGAATTAGAATACTTTAGACTCATAAGCCCATTGAAGACTAATGGCAGGCTGTAGATCATGCACCCACCTACCTTTTCTTAAAATTGCAAGATAAAAAATTATGTATTTCAATTTATTTTGTAGTAAGTATTATTTTACTTTATTCTGAGTAATAAAATACTTGTACATAAATGCCCCCAAAATTCGATCGGTATATTTTATCTAGTTACCACTAAAACTATGAGTAGTCTGTTTTGTGGAAGACAGGCATCATTGCATAATCCCATCTAACTTGTCCCACACAAGAAAGTAGTAAGTCCTAGATTTCTTCATATTAAACTTTTATATAGGAGGAAACACCTCTCCTAGCTAAACAGATGAAAATTAAAGGCTACCAAAATTCAAGGTCATCTCCAAAGGCACCAATTTAAAAATAAATAACAATGAAACAAAAATTGCAAACACATATCCACAAATCAGAAAGATTCAATATTCTAATATTATGGGCTGGTTTCAATTCTTACTTCTGTAACTCCACATTTGGAATTTCTTTGGATTCAAGGAAATACAATCTGCTGTTACTACTTTAAAATAGAAATGTTAAGCCTTCACTTACAAAAACTTGATTTTTTAAAGTGAAAAAGGAGGAATCTTTTGCTGGCACTAATGACTAATCCAACCTCTAAAATACCTTGCTAGATAAAAAGGTAAGTAGTAAGAAGTGAATTCTTTGCTTTTCCATCAGAGTTTCTAGAGGGTTAAATTTCATCAAGCCTCATTCTTTTATTACAGTGTTAATGACTTATCCTCATGTTATGAGCATGCCATAATGCTGAAACACTCTGAAATGGATCAACTCCGCTATCATCAAAGAACTTAAATGTTTCTTTTTATGTCAGGAAATGATATAATCTCTCTTGGAGTTCTCTCATGGCAAACTGACCCAATTTGAATGTAATAATAATGTTCTTGAACTTTGGATTGTCTCTGTTGATGATAGCAAGTTTCCATATTTGATAGCTCTGGTGCTATTTATGCTATGTTCACCAGCCCTGCCTAGTTCACAGTCCTCTGAATTGCCAACAAATCAAAAATTGCCCAAGCATGACATTTGAACCTGTTGCAAAATATCAGTCCCATCTTCTGTAAACATGTATGGATGAGGTCATGATCAGATCACAGGGCCAAGTATGTTTATTATAAAGATCAACTTCATTTGACAAGATTTGGCTTAAAGCTTCCGTCAGGTCCTGGTTTCTTTGAATTCAGTGTAAGGTTTATGCATATACCCCTGTGACTTTTCTTTGTGTTCAGTTCACATCTGTTTTTTCCCTTTTCATTCTAGTTCGAGTGTGAACAAAGAACTTGGGGTTTATCACTTTGTTTCCTTTGGTTTCATAATGAAAGAAAAAATTTCACAGAATTTAATGGAATCCTCCAATCAGACTGATTCATCTAGAAGTAAAACCCAAGTTCATGCAAAAGGCAACGTGGAACAGAAGGCTGAACCTGCAAAGACAATTCACTTTTTCATAGGAAGGCGAAGAAACTTAGAAAAAAAAAAATGGCTAATACAATATCCCTTTGTGGGGTTTTTTGGTTGGTTTGCTGGTTGATTTGGTTTTTTGTTTTGTTTGTGGTAGGTTTTTTTGTTTGTTTTTTTGCTTTTTTTTTTGTCATGATAGAACATACCCATCCCCAAAAAATTTTAGGTTAAGAGAAACATATTTTTAAACCTGAAATATGTAGTCCATGAGGGCTTTAGTAGTAAAATTAGGTCAATTTTGTAATGAAATGTTCCAAAATATATATCAATTTTGTCTTAAAAGGGAGAAACATTTAAATTTATTTAGTAATATTTTTCAGCTGGAACTGATGAATTCAGAAACAATTTGTAAATTTTGTAGTTGATTGGTGTCCCTCTGTGAAGAAGTAAATGACTGAAAAACTTCACTCTGGGATATAAATGACTTTGAAACATGAACGAGAGTAAATTAACTAGCTTGAAAAACAAACTTAAAAAGTGCTATGCAATTATCACTATAATCATATATCTCACTTTCATTTCATGATGCAGAAGAGAGTCAGATGTAGTGTTCACACACAGGATAACTAAAATCCAGTCATCCAATCCATTTTTTTCGACTGGAGAAAGGAGCTTCTCATCAGCACAGTGTTGAAACATCGATTTTTGGTTTCAGTGACCTATACCAAAGATGACAGTTTTCCTGTTACTTTACTTCTGTGAAGTGTAGTTGACTATAGAAATCTCAGCATTAAAACACATTTAACAGCAGTGCACTATTACCGTGAACACCATATATAACGATAAATGCAGGATAACCCACTGCCAAAACTGATTAAATACACTCTGCATACTTAACTCTGCTTAGGGCAAAATCAACAAGAAACATATGGGTCTTTTCCTCCACTCCTGAGGTGATCAGAATCAGCTAAGAAAGCTCAGTCTACCTTTAGGTCTCACTGTATAAAATACAATAGTATGGACTGTAAGTATAAACATCCAGGCTACCTACCAGCAGAAAGTGGTTATCACTGGGAAAGCTGATTTAGGGCTCTTTCCAGACCTGCTTTGATAGCTAATATCTATAAGATTAATTGCGTTATCTTCTAAATACCAAATTATATGTTGACTGTCGCTACCCAAAGTAAACCCAGTTCAGAAGACGTGGAAAGATGTCAGTCAAAATCGCACTAAAATAAAACACTATCTTTTGTGCACAGACCTCTCCTCCTTTTGTGCTTCTAAGGAAGAGCATGCAACTACAAACACCAGAAGAAAAGGGTACTAGGCTAGGTACATATGAAAGAATCAATATGTGCAAGCTTTGTCCACTTCTGAGACGATTTCTACCATTAAAGACCTGTAGCATGAAGTATAGGACATAGGGTCTTTACTCAAAACACAAAGATAGTGTAGATACTTTAAATTGAAAAGGCAACTGTGATTCATCATAAATTTCTCAATATATTTGCCCTGAAGGAAGAGATATAATGCAATGCAAATGGAAAATTAATTGAAAGCCACTATGTTTTCTTCAGCAGGGCCCTGACAACTGTTCATTTCATACAAGCAGTACACTTTTTCCTTTCTGGGATCTCCTAAGCAATCTTAAATAAGGTAAGATGATAACTTCAGCAGCCAAGACTGAAGATTTCTTCTTATTCAGACATATAGATGCCTCCCTATAGGTAACTAATTTGATAAAAACCTTATGGATTTCATCTGAACATTAATAATAAAGAATGAAAAGTGAAGAATACTGGTGGTTTTGACCTAAATTTAAGCCAGGTCCCCACACTCTCTAACACCCAAAACGATATTGTCTGAGTGGACTTAGTACCCTTAGTGACAGTAAGAATAATTTTCTTTTTCTCTTAAAGCTTTAAATAATTTGTATTTTCTCCTTTTCTCAAGGTTTTTTGATGTTCACTCTATCTAATGTAATTACTTCAACAGTTGACATGCTCATGTAGCAAAGATTTGAGTAGGTGCCATGTATAATCAGAAGAGGAATGAGTCTGACCTTGCTGACATAAAGAAAAAGCCAGGGGAGCTATAGGTGGATACATAAGAAACTAGATATTCAGGTTGAATATAATTTATTAGTATCATAGTACAAAAGTAATTAGAAATGGAGGTATGTGTCTTTGAAAGACATGGCGTAGGTCAAGATCAGCCAAACAGTATGGAACTCTGAAAAAAACAGACATCAAAATGCCAAGTCAAATTGTTCAGTGGAATCATTTCTGCATGGTGCCTGTCTGTGGCAACTGGTCAATTAAAAATGTAAATAAAAAGAGAACTTGCTCCCCAGCAGGTCTTTAGGGTTAAAAACTCCTGTTCAACAGGCTTATGAGAAATAAATTACCGCTAATAGGCAAGTTTAAAAAATAATGTATAAGGAATTAATCAGTGAAGCAAGTTGCTTTTGTCCCAGAAATCAACACTTCTACTGAATCAAAGTATTTGCATGCAAAACCAGTCTTCTCAATGACTCGCTACCATGCTTCATTTGTTCCATTGGAAACCATGAGATACTGGTTTGTATTCCCCAAAGTACACACGCAGAAGTGCAAACATGGTATTACATACACCAAATGGGCAGTTACAAGTGAAATCACTTGTTGGCACAAAAGTGGTCACATTGAGCACAAAACAAATCACAGTTCCTGTGTAATTACTTTCGAGCACTCATAAATGCACATTTGGCATGCAGAAATTATTTTTTTTAAGCTGCTTTTAATATCTTTGCCTCATAGATGCATAAGATCAATTGTTAAGGTACAGGATACCTGTTCCTCATCAGTTGCCTGAATGGTTGCATAGATAAGTGTTGGCTGTATTAAGAAATTCATACAGTTCCTTGACAAATGTCTTCTGCTAGTCCAGAAGCAATATATCAAAAAAGTGTGGAAGAGTAAAGATACTGATGATTATGAGATAGATAAAAATAATTTAGTAAATAACCTGCAGTAAATAAGCAGATGTATTGAAATCTTGTTCTCCAACATAGAGGCTAGACTATAATATACAATGCAATATCAAACTGTTTGGTTTCCAATAAATTAATATTAACATTTTCTTGATTCTGAGGTGCAGCAGTTCTACTTGAAGAGCTTTGATTTAACAAAAGTTTCCAACTGAAACTTTGTTAAAACTGCCAAAGTTCGTCTGTGCTCTCTCTTCAGGCTACTGTTACGGAATGACCAACTGCACTCAAAAAAGTAAGTAAAACTGAATAAGTATTTCCTGGAACAATATATAAGTGCCTCAATTCTCTGTTACTCAATATCTATTGCAAATTATTATTAGTTACAATGACAATTGCTTTTAAACCTGAAAAGAAAAATGAAAGTAAATACACATAAAATAGGAAACTATTTATAAAGGTGGGAAGGAAGCAGACAATTTTAGAGATTCAATCAACATTCTAGACAAAATGGGTTTTTTATAGGAAAAGAGAAGGAAAAAGGCAGAGCTATTTATCAGGGCTTCCTTACATTACAATTTTTACTCAGACAGGATGATGAGGTGCATGTTTAGGATTGCATATGCAACAAGCTACATTCAGAGCTGTTCCCCTGATTACCCCAGAAAGATGTTGAAACACATATTGTCATCCATGGCCTAGGAGAGTGGTGGTCTGAAAAACAGAGCAATAAATCAGACATGAGAAAGCAAATAATCTCATCCAGACTTTTCTGTGTGACACTACAAACCTCATAGTAATTCTGAAGGTTGTGGGGCCTCATAGAAAATCTTACAAGGAAAATCTTTGTCCTCAGGCAAGCTTATTCGCAGACCTTACAATAATATGGTCCCCACAGAGAGGCAAATAATGTCATGAGAGCCCATATCCTTCCATTTCTGGTGCCAAAGATCACACAAAAAGTTGTCTCTATGAAGGGCAAGAGTCTATGGAAAAACAAGCGTGTTGGTAACGTTGGTAAATCTCTCTATGCAATTAAATTACACCAGCCACTCAAACACCATTTTTACCATAGGCGCAGGAACATGTGGATTTGAGAAGAACCAGGAGCAGGACACCATGTGCCCCCATATAGGGATCCTTTCTTGCTCTCTTGCTGCTGGCTTCAGCAATTAGAAACAGTCTGACCCCGTTACACTTGTGCTGAGGGAGCTGAAGCTTTCACCTGAATTTGCTCTGATTCTTCTGCCTCGTACATGGAGAAAGCTCAGAATTAAAGCTCAACATCTTCTGTCCATCAGTCTTTTAAACTGCCACAGTTTTCAGTACAGGCTTTTTGTATGAGGCTTCTTTTTTTTTTTTTTTTTCCCCCTAATAATCCCCTTAAGCCGCAACCCCAGGAGACTATTCATTTCCATCACCATGCAGGACAATGGAAGAAAGAGATCTCAGTTTTAACAGATTGTTGGCCCGTGTAACCAAACGGAGAGGGGAGTCAGCTCTGTGACCCCATGCAGGCTAGTATTATTGGCTCTAACCCTTGGAAAGTTGTCCAGATACTTTTCTGGTAGAGAAGGCTGGTTAATAGTACGGGTGAAAACTAATCTAGTTACATTCATGGTCCCAAATAATTTGAGTCCCAGTCCTCTGACTATCCCTGACAGTTTCATAGATGTCCTAGACATTACTTACTCTCAGATTTTTTTGCAGTGAAGCAATGACTTCCCTCCAGAACAAAGCCTGGATGTGCCTGTGGGTCTCGGCAGTTCACAGGAGAGGCTCAGTCTGGATGGCATTGAACAAGTTTGGCTCCTTCTTCCCTGTGCTGTCCTCCAGATTGTCCCAGAAAGCTTTGCACGTTCATTCCTGCTCTTATGCAGCAGCCAGGGCATATAATGCATACCCTCAGTAACATGCCATAAAAGCAAGTGGACTCCAGAAGGCAGTTAAAATGTTCCTCACAATTTGAATGGGAAAGCATCACAAAAATTAGTGAGAATATAACAACAAAATAAATGCCCTACTGGCTATTACAATCTAGTTCAACATCTTGTTTCTTGCAGGGGCACGAAGAGATGCTATACAAGAAGCACAACTGGACCCTGTGGCCCATTTACTTCATGCTTCATCAGCTTCTACAGCCACTCAATTAGGGATATCAGAGGGTTCATTCTTACTGGTTTGTGTCTGTTAATTGACCTGCTGTCCATGAATTTGTCTTACCTCTTTATAAAATTGCCAGTGTTGTCTTTCTCCATAACTCTCTGTCCAGAAGGTCATCACACTCTATATAAAATAGTACTTTATCTTTTTTTTTTTTTTTTTTAAAATCAATCGTATACTTATTTTAATGAATGACTCTGTAGTTCTAATATTGTGGAGAGTAGTGAAAAAAGATTCTGCATTTTCCTTATCCACCCAGTTGTGATTCCATAAAACTCCATTGTATCCCTTTCTGCAACCTTGTCCCTCCAAACTGAAGTACCTCAGCCCTTCCAGTCTCACTTTGTAAGGCAGCTGCTCCATCCTTTGGTTATTTCAGTTGCCAGAAAAACCTCTCTGTAACACTTATCCTGCTGAGCGGGACTCATTGCTGGAGCAGATGCACTTAGCAGTGTTACATTTAACTACGAATTCTACAGCTTTCCATTATCTCATGAAAAGCTCATGTTTTGGCACTAATGCAATCTTTACGATGAAGCATGGCACCCAAGCAGGGGGAGGTCAGCATTAGAGAACACGATGAGAAAAATCTGTGTTATTAGCATCAATATGCAGAACTATTAAGCTAGCGCATAGACTGAAATGTATTTCTATACCTCCAATTTCCTTAAGAGACAATCAAATGCAGCTCTTCAAACTCTGATGTCAAATTACTTTCACTGTTGTGAAACTGTATTTGTTTTGCTGGCTTTACCTTCAAATGTATGCCAGTGTAAATGAGAAAGACTTCTGGCTCAGGGCACTTTTTTCCCTGTGGCTTGGTAAAATTACTAGAGAGTTGCTGGAAACAGAGGCCTGAGGAATGCTGTGCAGTTTGTATCTTTCTCATTCTCAGGTTCTGCAAGGGAAATAAAAACTCTGAGATTTACAGGAGATATTACAATAGCAGTAGACCTCAAGAAAACATCTATTTTCTCTCTGTAAATTTCTCCTGCATCACCTATCACCTGAAAGGATCAGTAGAAAAACTACTGCGGTGGAGATTTGCAAGACAGCTTCTTGGAAAACCCCAATTAAACTACTAAGATATAAGTGAGAGGAACATGTCACCACTGTATATAAGTAAAATCAGCTGGTCTTAGGGATTGAGACCTCATTGAAACCCTAGAATTTTCCAGGGTGACAGAGACATACCCAAGAAGTGTGATGAGCTGTGATGGGCCTAAGAAGAGGAGAAAGATTTAACAAGGAGTCAGGCATGGCTTTGAAAGAAAAAGGAAGCTTTGAGTTTTAGTCTGCTGGAAGCCTTTGGATGGGATTGGAAATAATCACCCTCTGATTTCACCACTTCTTCCTAATAAAGTTTTGTTCTTTATTCTGGAGTAATAATTAGAAAAACACATATACACATAGCTATGTCTTAAAATGTAGTAACATACATGAATGATGCACATATGTATGTTTCAGACTTTATCAAAAAAGGAAAAAAAGAAAGCCTTACTCTTCCTTCAAAGCCTAGAAAAAAGGATCCAGGATTTTTGTTTCAAGTGCTACTCAATTACAACAGAGATTGGCCTTTAGAGGAGTCTTTCTGACTTTGTAACTTTTTGTCTTGACCCATCATAACAACCTTTCTCATGATCACCACCAGAAAAAAGAAGTTATATCATTATCTGTAACCATAGCAGCAGCAGCAGGAGTAAGCAATTGAATTTTCTGGATGAAATGTATCCATCATCAGTTAGTGTTAAGTGCTAAAATGCTGCCATAAAGAAAACCTTGGGAAAGAAGAACAGATTTAGATTTTTTTATAGCTGCCATGGCTTAGTGAGAGGTGTCTCTCTGCCTTCCAAAAACACAACAGTGCAGATAGAAACAACGTATAAATCTGGTTAACTTCTTACTACCTCAGACACCGGAGCAGTAGGTAAAAATAAGGTTGCTATCTATTCCCAGAAAAAAAAAAAAAAAAGGATCAGGAGTGCTGAGTTTTTAAAGCATTTGTGGTTTCATTTCAGAACAAGATTTTACATGATTTTTCCATCTTTCTACTATTTCACAGTCTCTAAAACATAGTTCTGCAGAAGATTAAAAAAATACTTTTGTTATCACAGTGAAATTCTCTTAGTGACTCGTTGGAAGAACAGATAAATTCAACTGAAACACTTCTAAAAACCAGAAATAAAGTAATAGTGATCAGCTGGTCCCTAGCTCAATTATTTAATTTGACAAGCAATGTTTTAAATAGCCACAGTAACACAAACTAAAATGCATGTACACTCAACAGCTTCTCAGAGAAGTTCTAAAATACTCACTAATATTTAAAACTCAGTTGTCCACCATTCCTACCAGCAGTTTATCATCTTCCCCCAGGAATGATTTATAGAATGCTTCTCTAATTAGGCAAGGAATATTATCAAATCACTTCAGAAAAATGTTGTAGATAAAGGAGTTAAAAGAAGATTGACCATTTCAATTAACCATTAACCTAGTTCATAATTTATTAGTCACGTATGGTTCTTGTATAACAGGGAGGGACACATAGAAGTTATTCCTTCTTAGTCACTCTATACACGCATCAGCAGGTCTACCTGAGTAGTCTTTTAATCTCATACCTTTAAATATATTAATTTCTTCCCACAGATACAGAAATGTAGCACTTGTTGAATGAGGTTCTTGTATTTTACCATTATGATTTCTCAGAGCCTTTTAGAGTGTCTACACAATACCTGCTGTAAGAGCCACTGCACTGGCATAGTCCATCAGTTCATCCAGACATTGTGTTCCTGACAGAGAAGGGGACTGAGGAAAAATGGCTCAACTGGGAAAATATACAGCAAGTATGCTTCCACAGTGGGTGCTAAATAATAATTATATGCATGTTCTCATTTGGTCTCATGATCTTTTCTCCAGATCTGGCCTGATGTACATGATAAACTCAAGACAGAGGCGTATTTTTTTTCCCTGATTTGTGTATTATTAAATGTATATGTAATTAGTACCGTTAAGAACTTTCACAGTATAAAGCATATAACTCATTCATTTTGGAAATTTTTCTGACATTGTTATAACGTATGTCCACCACCCACTTTACAGTGGAACAGAACCATCTCTTCCCGAAATGTCATTTTGTGGTTCTTGAAAGGAGGGGTTTTTGGCTTTCATCAGCCTGGGTTGCATTTATATCCTGCATAGCTGTATTTCAAATTGAAAACATGTGACACAGATATTCCATGGCTGAGAATATTTCATCCTCTATCTACATTATGTCTTATTCCTCAAAGTTCAAATATAAACTCACAGCTAATCTGCCAGCCTTTCTAGTATAACAGAGGCAGTGTTTTACCTACACAGTCCTTCCTGTTCCAACTCATATTGTTACTTATTTACATTAAGACAAATGTCAGTGCTGAGGTTAAAGTTATCACATAGGTATTCATAAATGAGTAAGACTTCATGTAACTAAAATCTGAAGTCATTCTCAAGAAACAGATATCCATTTGAGTCCGGATAAAGTGCTGACAATCCCCCAAAGTAATTTAGTAAAACCCATGAAGGTGAAAGAACACAGAAAGTGGAGGGACAAGGTAGCATAGTACATGACACTAACTAGCATATGGTTGACATAGTGTATTCATTCCTCTGTTTCTCTTCAAACAGTGGTAAACTACACTAAAAATAATATCTACCCTTTTAACATAAGTCTCATCTGACTGAGGAGGATGTTCTTTGGTTTCCTGTTGCCTCTGCTACTGCTGTACTTTGAAAAAGGAGCTGTCCAGCAAGAACATGAAATGGCACAAAAATAATCATATACACATCAAATTGAACCAGGGAAAGCTTTAAGCTACCCACATACACTATCAAGAGAAGACAAGTGAACATAAGATTATTGCTTTCACAGGAGAGGTATCTGTATCATGAACCTACCTGGTAAAGATGAACTGAAGTTATCCTCCATCTCCCACTCAGAAAACTTGTAAGAGTAATTTTTCTTCAAGTTGAAAACAGATACACTGGAGAATTTTAAGTCATGTCCAATGTTGTTTGTTACCTGAGCAATGAGGAAAGGAGATACAAGATTAGTGACTCACTATGGTACATCTGTGGGCACAGAATAAAAAAATATGTTACTCATAGGGTTCTAATTCTTTGTTCTTTTGCTCAAATAAATAAATAAATAAATAAAGGTGATCAAGAGCCTCAGTATATGTGTATATTAAGGTATTGATCAACATTGCATTAAAGTCAAGAGGGAGGGGATACAACTCACTACAGTGTGGACACTTATATCTAAACTTCTGGCCTTGAGCTCTCTTCATAGTCAATAGAGAGAAGATCAATAAACTCAAAAGACTTTAAAGTGTAATTCCTCTCATCCTCCTAAAGCAGACAGTATCTTTTGGTTAGATCAATCACACTATATACTCTATTGAGTGTATTGGAGTTGAATATAATAGAATAACTAGCACAGACACAAACTTATACTGTGGGTATCAAAAGTTTGATATAATGTGCACTGCCAGAAGCTTTGTTTTGGGAAAAAGACAGCCAAAAATATGAAGGAATGAGTCAAAACAAAACAAAAAAAAAATTGAGATAAGCATATATCTTGCTGTCTGCTGTTGAATATATTCTTTTGATTGTCTTCTATTTCATCAGCCCTTCTTTGACAGGACTTTATAGCTAAGGACTATATTCTAAGAGGTATATCTGATGTCACGGGAATATTTCTAACATATGGGATGAAAGGCACAGTGATCAAAGTCAGAGGTAGAGACCAGTCTGCAAGACCCTAAAGGCTTCCAGAGAATGTTAAGCCAACTAAAACAGCATGGGTAGTACTGAAAATGAACATTAGTATAACCTCCTGTTGCTGGATATTTTTTTTCAGCATTGACACTGCAGTCATTCCTTTCTCTTCATTTGATTAATCACAAAGGACAATATTTTCATGCCTGGAACCAGGCTGTATTTTACTGTATGTTTTTATGATATTTACACTGCAGTTGGAATTAGAGAAGATTGTCATTAGAGTTCCATTCCAGCATTCCATCAGATAAACAACAAATTATCTGGGTTGATTAAGTTCACCTTGACAAAAGGGTCAATGTCTGAGGCATCATCTGCTGATAAATTCATATCCACAGACTTCAAGGGGAATATTTGTTAGTAATTAACTTCAAGTTGCTTCTATGATAGGAATTTAAGGGCTTTACTTTGGCTTTGTTTTTCAGATCAGACATCTAATTTTACTGTCTTCTGAAAGAGGTAAGCATAGAGAAGCCACAATGTTACTGCAGTGCTTTCCTTGGAATCCGAACTGTGGTTTTATGACTGTTACACAATCAGCTGTATGGATTCATTGAACCACTCACAGTCAGTACAAAATTATACTTACTCTTACGGGAAAATAAATAAATAAATAATAATGGAACTCAAAACATAAATCCATCATGTACCTGAAAAAGGTTGAATAATTCCCCTGAACTTTGTTACATTCATTTAACCAAGCAGCTGCAAAATTTATTCATAGTTTACCAGATCTTTATATGACAAAAAAAAAAAGAGTTCTCTGTTCCATTTTCAGTGGAGAGGCAAAAAAATTCACATGCATATGCATACATACATATATACACTCACTCTTATATACTTTTTTTTTTTCCTCCGGAAAATACTTAGTTTAGACTGAGACTGAGCACCTGAGCCATAATATAAGCACAGTTAGAGATTTCCAGTTTACTCTGAAGTGTCAGAATATTTTCTGATTGTCTGTACTAGTGGGAAGATTCATCCTTGAGAATGAGAGGAAACCAGGAAAGAGTTTTGGGAACAGATTAGTCTTATATTCCATGCTGCTAAAAAATACATTGGTTATATAACTACATAAACCCATACACATTCTGAGAACAAGAATCCTGACTTCCTTTCCATGCTTATTTCTCAGCCTATAAGCAGTTTCCTTAACAAAACCGGTATATCACAGAACTCTCTTGTGTCTATTAAGGCAGATCATGGGATGACTTTCCAGTTGGAACCATCATGGTGCTGTACACTGGAAGCTAATGGCTCTTGCCATCTGATAGGATGCATTCAGCACCTTCCCAGACTGGATTGTTAACAGTTTAGTTTCTATGTGGGAATCTACCAATCATTTGCAACTAACAGAAGAAGTGAATATATTCATGTTTAGTTTATGTAAGCTAGCATCTGGACCCTAGCTAGCTCTGAAGTTATTCTTATACCTGCTCTCTTTGCTAGTCTGAAAGACATTCAAGAAGCTCAAGTGAAATGACAAAAATTAGAGTGGGAGTCGTTGGATCAGACAGGATTTAAAAGGCCTAGGACTCATTTGACTTCCATTATTGCCTAGTACCTTGACCCACATATTGTGCCTAGAGGATGGCTTCAAAGCTTTGTAAAAATCTGGCTTCTTTATCATTCCTGGATTGTTTCCAGCAAGAAATATTAGCTGCTCACCATGATCTTTCCTCTTGGCAATATTCAGCTAAATGACTGTCTGCTCTCAGCTCTACTGACGTAAATCCAAGGCGTCACTGAACTCAGAGGAGGAAATTCAGCTCTGTTTCTTCAACTTCAGAGGACTTGTATCTGTAACTCAGGGCATTGACCAAGACTCTTCACTCTTTTCACATTTACAGTAGGATCACAGAATTGAAAATTGGCCCATAGTCAAGACATTGAAAATCATCCTAGTTAGGGAAATTAGATCAGGTTGTTGGTATCACTTCAGATAATTGTCCTTTCATGATAAATCTTTTTTTATACCAGTGACATGTGTTTCCTTCTAAGGTGTGGACCGGTGAAGGTATTAAATCAGATGTCAATATAATGAACAATTTGGCGTAAAATATAGAAGACTGAAAAGTATAAAATTCTCAGAACAAAAACTAAAAGAAGAAGGTTTAACATAGTTGTCATTCAAGCAAGTACATAACCAAGTACCTTGCACAGTCATGGACCCTGTATGGAAAACAGTGCCCATAATGATTCTAATACATATAAAAAACACAAAGCAGTGTCAGGCAAAGGAACTTGCACATAGAATATCTGAACAGAAAAGCAGTGTAGAAACAACAGTGTTTCTAAATTCAGTGCCAAATTTCCTACAGATTTCAGGGCAAGTAAGTCTGCTGTCCCATCTTTGATGATTGCGGATTGTCCAGAACTTTATTTTTCGTGTTGTCCTCTGACATGGTAATGATGACATCTAAGGGCTTTTAATGTTCCTCTTTAAGGTTGCATAAGCAAAAAATAACTTGTTGGAATTTGGAGAACTAGCAGTTAGTTTAACCACTTTCCAGTAGACTTTTTCTGTCATACTGAGAAAGTGTCACAAATCACTTTGTGTTTTAAATGTGGGTGAACATGTACGCCAAGCAAGGAAATCCAAAGTAGTGTTCCCCTTGCTTTGCTCTGAGTGAGCCTCAGGAAGTCACCCACTCTGCTGAAGAGGTTTTTGTGAGAACAATACAGATCATCACATCAGAGGGAAAACCCATCTTTGTGTGATGGGTTTTGCTACTGCAGTTCATTTGCCTGCATCTTTGATCTGTCACTCTGTTTAATTTTCCTGACATGTACTCACACTGTTCAGAAATTGGTCTCTCCTGGCCTTTTAGAAAGATGTGACTCATTTCCTTTTCATGGTGACATCTCTTATCAAAAGTGTAAGCAAAAATAAAGCAGTTATCTCAGATCTTCAGTGATTTGCATATCTCTGTTAATCATTTAACCCTGAAAATCTATGCCAAAATATTCAAAATATCCATCAGCTTCAGTGGGGTTTCTTGCCCTTTCAAAATCTTTGAAAATCAGACCAATTTGGCGAACTGGACTACTGATAAAAGAGCCCAAGTTTGCGTTCCAGTTCTTAAAGCTCTGGTCTTCATTAATTTTACCAGGAAAAAAAAAAAAATCAATAAAAAACAATAACGGTGCATTTTGCTCAAGAACTATCTCTAGCCATATCGGTTAGGTAGTGAGAGACATTGTCAACAGACCACTAAGCTGACCTAGTATAATTTCAGCTTAGCTGATTGGCATTTAATAGCTTTGATGATCTCTTGCTGAAAGCTTGCCATGTTGTCTGTGTGCCATGTTGTCCTGCACACAAGGTGCAGGTTCACCTTCAAAGAGGAAAAAAAAAGCCTATGAATTCCACATGAGAGGCTCAGCACAATAAATGTGATCTGTGATGCTCTGGTCCCAAGCAATGGCTACAGGCCTACATGCCTGCCATGGACATGGAGACACCAGGGGACTCTGTACAAGTCCTTAGTGCTAGAGAGAACAGAATAACATAGTGTAGCAGCAGTTCTTCTGTTAATATCCTAATCAAGAAGCCTTCATGAAGTCCTTTCCTACCCAACATTTCTACTATGCTCATGATAGCAATATTTCTGTTTTCCCTTCCAAGCATAAGGGAATCCAGAAAGAAGCAATGCAAAAACTCCTCAGGCTAATACATGAGAGTGGAATGAGTATGATATAACCTGGACTGGAAGCTGAGCCAAGAAGAATGCATTTACACCCAGCAATCCTCCACTCCTCATATTCCCATTGTGGAAGATTTTGAACCCAGTACTCTGTGTCTGTGTCCACATTTCTCTCCACACACGAAGACAGGTCAGCTTTCCTCTCGCTGTGCTCCTGGCAGATGACATGTGTGATCTGAGACTTCCCCAAAGGGACAGAGAGGATGGAGTAAAGCTGATCAGAAGTGTGCTACCCTGGCTTTGCTTTATTCACGACTAATGCATGAGGCAGCTTTGTGGGGCTATACTTGTTCTCTCCATCTTTTTTCCTGGGGTCCTTTAGTCATGCCAATCATTTAAAGAGAGGATAAAGGCAGCTACATAAAGGCACAGTAAGGGAGGGGTAGTGTGCCCTCCAGCCACTTTGCCCAGCCATAGATGATTTTCCCCACAGAGTTTTACTCCTCTAGGCATGGTGGAATATGCTTTGATTTTCCATCCTTTCTGAACTCATTATCATCCGAAGTCAGTGACATTGGTACAAATTAACACCCAGTCTCTGTTTCTAAAAAAAAAAAAAAAAAAAAAAAACAACCAGGTGGACATTTAGAAAAATCAATTCCCATGATAAAGCCAAGGATATTAAAAAGAGAGAGAGAAAGAAACACACAAAGATTACAGAGCACAGCTCTCCCACAGAATCAGACAGAGTGGCAGCCAGCCATTGTTCCAAAAGGCAGCATCAGCACCAAGAATCAGATGACTAAGCTCCTGATAATGAATGAAATATTTTTACTATGCTGAAAAAATTCTGGCACTGCAGAAGGACTCAGGATAAAGGCAGCAATTTGAAGGACCTTTCTGAAGGACACTATCAGATACCCTTCTCCTACAAAAAATTCCAGTATCCTGAAGTGAAGGGATAGTTCTGGGTTTTAGCAGGTGTAAAAGGAGACAGGCAAGACAGGCTTAAATTAGAGTGGACTTGATGAGAAAGCATGTGAATAGTGTTCACTGCTAAATGCCACCAGTTTTGTTGTGAGAGACATGATGCAGTGCTGGTCAGGGATCAAGCTGGCTATGAAAAGGCAGGAGAGCCTGGGAATCCTCAAGTCTTGCAAACGGATGAATGCCTGCAGCATCTTCAATTGTTACTCCCTGCGCAGTGGCTCATTTTCACTCCCTTGCTGAAAGGTGGGGAGCCTGTGCAGGGCTGGAAGGGAATATGGTACCTACAGCTCAGCTGCTGTTGTGTGCAGTCTGGTCAGTCAGCACAAACCCACTTCAACACAGAGCTGGGGAGTGGTAAAATCTCAGAGGAAGATTTACCAGTGCTTGTATCCTCACTTATGTTGCTATCACAGCTGCCTTCTGATATCTTGTCCAGAGGTTAAGTGAGTATCTGCTTTGCACTGATGTGTCATGGATATAACCTTTATGGGTACCAAATACATCGTATTGCTGACAGTGTGACCTTATGCTAGCAGAAAGAAGACAGTGACCAAATGAATATCAGATTGGATATTACGAAAAATTTCTTCCTGGAAAGGGTTGTCAGGCATTGGAACAGGCTGCCCAGGGAAGTGGTGGAGTCACCATCCCTGGAGGTGTTTAAAAGCTGTATAGATGAGGTTTTTAGGGACACGGTTTAGTGATAGAGTTAGGTTATGGTTAGACTCAATGACCTTGAGTGTCTCTTCCAATTGGAATAATTCCATGATTCTATGATTCTAATAATTTTTCAATACTACTGAAAATAATTGGTTCATTATAAACTTACTGTGCTGCATGCCATGAGAAGAAGAGTTATCAGAAATCTTTTTCAAAAAAAACTTTTCCCTTCAATACTGCCAAGCTTGTGGACAGGTTAGATATCAACTTGGGATTCTGGAGGCAAAAGCACAGTTAGGACTGTGTCACCCACATAATTCCACACACAGAGGTCTAATTCCATCCAAAAATCAAACTTAGTCAGGAGTGAGACTCCAGTCCAAGGTTTGCTCTTGTACCTGCAAACCAGGATATCTCTTCTACTGATTTTGTGAAGACCTTTTAATTGATATAAACAAAGTTGGAATCAGGTCTAGAGGTCAAAATTTCTGCTCAATTCCTAGCAATTCTGTTCCTTTTAATTCTGAAAACTGGGTAAGTCCAAACAATGTTAGAATTTTACATTAATATCAAACCCAAAGTCCAAGGCTTCAGTGGGGCCACGGCATCTACAAAGCCTTCATTAACTGTGCTGTGAAGCTTTGAAGCTTCGCTGTGCAACTATTAGCTGATCTTATTTAACAAACAGTGCTGTGGGCCTGTGTGTTGTTTGTGACTGAGCAGGTGATGATTTTCTCTTCACTGCCACCAGTCAAGGACTTTCCACTACCAGGACCTGGGCTCCAGCTCTGGGGTCAGATTTCCAGGCTGTAGCAGGGGAAAAGGGAAACGTTATCTGCATTGATTTCTAGTTCAAAGAAAGGTTTTTATTGCTTTCACACTTCGAAAAGCACAGACTATCAGATCATCTCACGGCCAGGTTAATAGTGGAGTTTGTTTTATTTCATGGTTAACATGGGGATTATGTTTAGTTTTGTAGTAATAGAAACTGCTCAGATGGCAATTCCTTCTCTGTATTCTCTAAATTCCTTTCCAAATCTGTAGCCTACTAATACTGACAAGATTGTTTTCACTGACTCACAGACTTAAAAACAAACTCTTAGGTCCGTTTTTTCCTTACAGATCAGAGAAACTGCATACTTGAGGCTACTGTATAGTGACAAAGGATAGGAAGTTATTTTGCTTACTTTCAAATGAGATGCCATATTTTAGAGACCAGCTTTAATGCACTGAATAGCACGTGTGCATCCTAGTTTGGGTTGTGAAACTCCATCTTCCAGTGATGGTCATTTGATGAGCAGATGGTAAGAAGTATCTATTTATATAAAGAGAAGGTCAGGCTCCAGAATGTATTAAGAATGACACTGATACTGCAAGTATAAGCCTCAAGTGTACCTGAAGATGACTTCACAGGAAGGAGGGCGGGAAGACAAACAGAACACAAAGTAGGGGAGGTTAAGGGATTATTATAAGCATTATAGTGGTTAAAGCAAGAGAAACTCATAGTAAATTCCAGTAAACAGAATGAGAGGATAGATGCTACAAGAAAGAGGTGACATTTTAGGCATCTCTGAATGTTGTTGATTTCACTGTAAGCCTGATATCCCAAGGAAATTAATAAAAGTTACAGTCATCACTTAAGATATGTATCAGTGAGGGCTTTCTATTCCATTCCTTGCAGAGTGATCAACATGAATGCTGTCACACTGTCCTAGTGAAGTCCAGGGACAGTAGGGTACACCAGCTGTGGACTTACTACCAAGCAATTCCTGAAGTCTCTGGAGTCATCCAGCCTCAGTTAAGTCCACCTAAATGTGTCATATGGTCAAACCTAAAAGAATCTTAAAAGGAACACAAATAATGGCTAGTGTACATAATCATATTGAGAAATTGTTTGGAAAAAGACACGTTTTGTGATTGCTGTGTAAATGGTCCCAAGACTTGTATAAAAGCAATTGCGAACATGACTACACAAACCCTTTACTAGCAAAGGCAAATAAGATAAGGATTTTCTGTTCTACTACCACTGACTCTTTGAAGCAGTGGCAGTCTAGACAAACCAAGCTTTGCTTAACCTCCTGTTACAGATGAAATAAATATGCCTAGAAGGAAAACACATAGTTGCTATGTTTTAACTGTAAGGGAAAAAACAGAGAGAGAAAAAAAGACCGTCACATACAGCTCAAAAGGTTTTGTATTTTTCAGTGCCTACTGTCTGGCAGCTACTTTCAGAGATTACAGTTATTGCAAGGAAACAACCAATCTGTCTCAGAAAGGTAAGAGAGTATAAGAAGTAAAAGGATAACATTTTAAAGTGAAGCTACGCCTTTGGCATTCACATCAGTGAATTACCACGTAATACCCGCCTCCGAAAGCATGCCAGTCTGCATTGTGGCTGCTTATCTATCTGAAATAGAGCACTGTTGTGCTTTTTCTAATGGGAAAAGTACTTTTTCATACCTAGAAGGCACCTCATAAAATGATCAGGCAGCAAATTTAACAAGCCAAAGATGCAGTTGTGGATGTGGAGCTCAATGCTCTGAGTAGGTTGAAAAGGGATCTGGCAGATGCACAGAGGACAGCCTCTGAAATGTGATTATTGGGAGAAAACTGAGCTGCTGACTGTCAGAAGGAGGATGCCAGGGCAGGATCATATTGCATAGAACTCATGTTCCTTACATCCTTTCCCATAGTGTCTTCCACCAGCCAATGTGAGAGTCGTGACACTGGGCTAGATGAAATCTGTCTCATGCTTCAGCAGTTGTGCTGTTACCTCATCTGCTGTTCCTTGTCTTGCAGCTTGTGAAGACAATTTTGATAAGCCACGTCTCAGTTCACAGCCTGCCTCTTCCTCTGCTCCAGCACCGATGCAGGCACAAGAGAGATTCCAATCTCTGGTTCTCAGCCGCTACCTAATCCATGTGGTTAGGTGTGCCAGTTCATTGTAGCTGTTAACTTTGCAGTTTTACTGTCAGGTGGACTTAGTTGCAGTTTCTCAGGGTAAGACATTTCCTCTTTATTACAGAGATGCAAAGGGAAAACATATGGAAAATGGGGAAAAGGAAGAGAGTGAAACATAAGAGGCAAAGACTGAGAGAGACAAAGATGGGCATAGTTTTGTATGAAGCAGGCTGGTATTTGTCTTCTCCTCAAACATACACTTTAGAAGTTAGTGCTTTGATTAACTTGCCTGACTGACAGTAGTGAAGGGTTTTGCTCTGGTCAACCCTGTCTATAGACCACAGGACTGTGATATTATTTATGTTAGAAGATGGGGCTGTAGCTGGAAAACAAAAACTTGCCTCATCTTAAAATATAGCCAGTGGCCCCAGGGGTATTTACACTCCTGACATGCAGCATTTCTCCTACCCACAACTCAGAGGTGGATGGCCATGTCAGGAATGACAGCACTGTGCCTACCAGCACAATGCTTGCATGTGGACCATCAGGAATTTTGTGATGAAGCATTGCTGCCCAAACTGTGAGATAAATGTATCCGTCCTCCCAGACACACCAGGAGACGTGGGATGGTTCTGGGGGGATGCTCAGAATTTTGGTGATGTAGCTGATGTCCCCGTGGCAAAGAAGACAGGTTGCCATACTGAGTGAGATCTAAATCCAGCTTCAGTTGCACGTCTTGCTATGCATGGCTGAGGTGATTTCGGGGGATGGGTGAGAAGACAGGGTGAAACTCCAAGTATAAAAGTCCAGCTTAAATCTGGAATGAGTATATTCCCTAAAGAAATAGTCCAATACTTGTTTTTCTCTAGGTTGCAAACTATGAGGTCAGGACAGACCTCTTTTTAGTACTAGTATTGTTGTGTTGCTATTGAAAATTAGTAGGTTGTCCACAGTACTAAGGCTATTTTCTCATACGTTCTAAGGCAATCTACAGTTTTGTTGGAGTTCCTGGGAAAATGACTTGCAACTACCCAATCTCAAACTTTGACAAGCATTCATCAGTCCCTACCCCATCCCAGGTGAAATACTTCATATTGTTGTTTCTGTTGGGATTTTTGTATTTTGCTTAGTGAAGACTGAATATAACATAGACTCACACATAAACACAGGACACAAACCCACTCGACCTGGCATGCAACATATGCCTGGCACTAAAGCAGATGAGAGATGTTTTTACTAGAGACATGGGGCCAATGATATGAAATGATTCAACTCCTCGTTTAAATTATCTGTGATTGAACTTGATTCCAGCATGAAGTAAAACAAAACCTTACTTCAATAAAAGTCATAAAATCAGTGGAATACTTGGGGCTGGAACTTGCCGTTTCTAGTTAGCTTTTCAGCAGACCCATGCCCTAAGCTACATGGGAATGAAAAAGGAGTTTCTCTCTCACATTTTGCTGCCACAAAACCAGGTGAAGGTTGGATTTCAACTACACAGTGAAACTGCCTGAAGTAGGGAAACAATCCGCATTTCTTCACATCTGTGATTTACTCCCACAGGATCCATCTCCTATAAAGAGTTGCAACCTGGCGTTTTGTACAGGTCCTCTCTAAGGGGAAAAATGTGCCTCTTTATTATTATTCATCTGTTTTTAAAAAAATACACTGCCACTTCCATGTTTACACTTTTACAGTTTGAGAACAAACCATGTTTATGAGTCAGAAGCTAATAAATATCATGTTTTTTATGTACTCATAAGATTCCCTGTTCCTGTTGCACCACAAAGCTCACAATGTGCTGGTCCTGGAATGAACAGGGAAGGCAATTATGCAAGTTGTTACCCTGTCTCAAAAACTCACTGCAGCAGAGAGGTGCAAATAAATTATTGAAACCTTATCTTTGTTGCTAAATACAGAGGAAATTTTTGGTACTTTCTACCCCTTTAACAGAAGTAAGAGAGTCACCAAGGATGAAAACAGGAACTTTTAGTTCAAGCTGCCTGGGGTCCAAGTTACACCATAGAATACGGAAATATTAATCCTGAAATTAATGTAACGTACTTTCTACTCTTTCTCCTACACAGTTTTCCATTCTATTGTTCACTCCCTGGGGACTTCTGATTCATCCTAGTACCTGAATTATCTTGAGTCTGTGACATACAAGCTTAAAACTTGTGGTGACATGCTGGATTTGACAAATATTATTGTCACTGACTTGATTACCTGCTCTACATGTTCAGTTTGTGCTCTTGTGAAGTGGTAAGAGTGATACAGACAACTTGCCTCAAGTCTTACCTGAACTAACTTTGTGTCACTGTCTCCCATGTTTTTCCCTCATCCCAGTGGTCCAAAATCCTCTGTGATACTGGACAGCTGTCAGTAAGGAAGAATGTGTTGAGAATGGAACAACAATCTCTTATTTGTACACATCAGTCTTCCTTGTTTAATATTGATCTTTTTTTTTGAGCGACTTCTGCGTGGGCTTAGGTCTTTCAGCTTTCCTCACCTGGATAATCTGCCATTCTTATTTCCTTAATATTCTGTGCAGAAGAATATTGTCCTTTCAAATTAATTACCACATACATACACATATACTCACTGTGTTGTCTCTGATTCATGGCCAAAATACCTCTTCAAGCTTCTCTGTAGTCCATCCTCTGCTTTATCTCTACTAATCTGTCCCCGCAAACTTTTCTGTATGGTTACCATTCTATTTCTTTCTCCTCACCTCAGACATTTTCTGGAGATAAGTGTTCTCATTTGATCATATATATTTTTCAGTAAGATAACTAGAATTCTTGCCTTCTTGAAAGATTCCCATTCTCATAGCAGGATGAGCCACTGTGCAATCTGCCTCTTGAGGATTTCAGACCAAGGTCTTCACTGGGTTGCATTTGCTGCAAGAGAGCTGAGAAGTGACAACTGGGGCTTTACTTATAGAATCCAAGGCTCCAGATGTGGCTTTGGCAGCTGCTATAACCTACTTGCTGCAGGGAAGTTATTCCTGCTGGGGACTGGAAGCAGATTAGGTAGGCAGTGAATTTGTTGATGGTGTCAGAGTGAGCTCTGCTGGCTTTATATCATTTCTGAGCTCTCCTCCAGTAAGGATATTCCCCATGTGGTTCTTGCAGTCAACTGACAGCTTTGCTTCCTAAAGGAGCAGTTCCAGATGAGAATCTCCCTTCATAATCATTGTATCCTTGTTCATTTTCCCAAATTGGAAATAATTAGGCTAGGCTAATAAAAATGTTTCGTGCTCTACACAGGGAGATACCATGTCCCACCTCTCTTTCCCTCAAAGTATTTCCTTTCTTTCCCCACTCTTTTCCTGCTCTCTCCTCCTTTTTTTTTTTTTTTTTGGCATCTCTTCCTGAGAGGTAGGAACCCACTGCTTATTCTGCAGCATTCTGATTTTATGCCAAAATCCTTGTTTCTGTTTCAGCTGATCCTACTTTGCAGCAGTAAGTCCTTCAACTGCAGTTTGTGAGGTATGAATGCCTTTGTATTTTGGGTTTTTTTTGCCAAGTGCAAAGTTCATACTTTCACTTGATTTACTGGCAGTAAAATATTGTCTGATCAGATGTCTTAGCACAATACTATTCTCATCTAAGGATGACATTTTTACCTTTCAAAGAAAAACAGAACTTCAGTTGAAGATAAAAAGGCAGACAGCTGAAGAATGTAAACAGAGTTTAGATTCTTTTATCAGAGTTAAAGAAGAAAAAAAATACCTCAAACTATTTTAAACAGAGGCCCTATATAAGGAAGTCTGAAAAACCACTTCCCATTTCATAGGACAGGGTATGCCAAAGAAATGATATAGCTTGGCACAAATAACAAAGATAATTTCAACTTTATTTAAATACTACAAGGACATTTAAAGACATCTCAGGACGTAAATCCCATTTTGATTACATTCTTCAGCTTTGCTTTAATGTTCATCTTTTTTCTGGGTAGAAGGGGAAGCTAGGAGGATAGTCAAAACTTGTGGTTTGTAAAAATTATGAGCATCCTGTAAGCAGATCTGGAAATTAAAACCTTACATTTCTTCCTCATGCAAGCCTAGAGAAGGAAGCCAGTACATAACATTCTCCTCATTGCTTTACCGGAACCCTTTTATCGCCCATGACTGACCTGAAAGATGAGAGGTAATTTAAACTCTAATTGTCTGAATAAGAGCCAAGCAAAGAAAACAAAACTATATTAAAACAAACAGACGGCAGCCCTGAATCTATCCTCTGTCAGACTTAACACCCTGGGAACACTGATGGATGGGTTAGAATTCAAATACTGTAGGCTGGGATCACTGATGAGAACTGCCTCTGTTGGCTGTTAAACAGATGGGCACCCCCAAATCTACATAACTGTGCACATATCCTCAACTGATGGAAATCAGCACTTCTCTACAGAGTCAATAAAGAGATACCAATATTCAACAGCTGGGAATCTGGCCTATACGGTTTTCAATTTAGGTTAAGCTCAGGATTCACAAGCATTGAACCCAAGAACAAGGCATGAGAGGTCCCTCAGGACTTTGCCATTTGTAAGTGCCAGTAAAACCACACAAGTGTCAAGTAAACCCACATCAATGTAGACCCTCACGTCTTGCATAAATGCAAGGTTCACAAGAGAAAAGAAAACTTGAGAGACTTGTAAGAATTTAATTAGGAATGCAACCCTAGAGGCTCTTGTTCTTAAACCAGTTACGTTAGATGGATGAGTAATGATATTAAAACCCAGTAGCTTGTGTCCCACAGAGAGAAAAGTGGGAATTTTGTACTGTTGGGGAAAAAAAAATGTTTTCCATTAGGAAATGATTCTGCAATATGCCAAAAAGAACTGTGTATGGTTTAGTTCATCCTTCTATACTGGCTTTAATTCTACTCCTACAATGAACACTCTATAAAAATCATTGTGTTGAGAGTAAGGGGTAAGGAGCGACAAAAAACTCGAGGGAAAAATAATGTGTATACAAATTACAGACCCAACCTAGATCCTACACTCCTTGTCCACCCAGTGGGAAGAATAATTCAACTCAGGGAAAATCCCAATTAAGTCTACAGCATACGTGATATACTTTGTTTAAATAAACCAACCTGCCTCTTCATTTTTCTTCAATGCCAAAACACAAAGTAAATATAAAGAAAAGAACCACCCTTTTATGTCCTAGAAGACAATGGCAGACGTCTCACTAAGCTCTGTCAACTCCTCACAGGGTCCACATACAGAATACTAAACAATTAAGTCAGTCCTGGAAGTAAGAGTTGGACATTTTAAAGTGTTATTCCTTGTTAACATAGAGACAATACGGATGCAATAAATCTCCCCAATATTCCAAAATCTTCCAAAACAGTCCACAGAAATATATGTAAGGCTCAGACACAGTGAGATACCTTCACCTGTGCATCTTTATGGTCTGATGATTTCAGAGGATCCAATGAGGATGTTTCTCCTTGGTGTGCAATGCAATGACTACAGAACACTATATATGCAACACGGCTCAAGCAGTGCAGATTCAAGAGACATTTTCAAAGGTATCTAAGACATGAGTTCCAGTGGAGAATCCAGCTCCTCCAGATGAATTTTGGACATCTGTCTCCAGGTGTGGGATTATTCCAGCCTGTGAAGAACACAAAGGAGGAAAGGCTCCTTGAAAAATATCTTCTCCAACACTGTGTGAGGCTGGGCACAATCCACTTCTAAATTATCTAAGGAAAGCAGTTCTGATCTGAGGGCAGAAAAGGACATTTGCCAGAGAAATATTTTGAGGACAAAGTTATACAATAGCAACTAGAAAGGTCACCATAGGGCATCAACTAGTGTTTGTTCCTGTGCCTTTCACTGAGCAAGCTTAAAATAAGGTTGGTTTCATATAAGTAGTAACTCAGCCAATTAAAAAAGAAAACTAAGAAGAGCCCTGTTCACTGCCACCTTATAATGTGAGGCAACTAATGCAGAGATCTTATTGCAGTTCAACGATAGCATCTTTGCTCCTTATGAAGCCAGCCAGTTAGTAGAAACAACTGCCAAAAATAAGTCCTATGTCTCCTGTGCAAGGACACAACAACCTGAACTGGGACAATGAAGGCAGGCTGGAGAGTCTGAAAAGTGAAAGGAAGAGAGCAATAATCAAAACAAGTTTGTTTTGTTCTCACCACTGGGTGTGTCCCCGTTTTGAGTGAGGAAGTAACTTAGTACATCCCAATCAGCTGAAAAACCTCAGCTTTACCGTAACTAAAGTTCAGTTTTTCACATCCCTTTGCTCTTCCCTCACACCCTGTTGCATTTTGACAATTGACCAGCAGTCTCACTTCAGACTGGATAACTTGATGACCAAGGCCACCTTTCTTGTGAAACAACTGCTGTAAAAAAGCTGTTTCTGCATATGTGCCCACACATTCTCTTCCCATTACTCCTCAAACATTGAATGCTGACAAACATGAAGCAAAGTGTTCTCTGGGAATTCTGAGGGACAAAAGAGCCTTGTAAAACAAGCCAGGAAGGTGTATTATTACAGAGGCTAAGAAAATAAAAGGGTGCAGAGTCCTCTGTCCTTGTTCCCAGAGCGTTTTTACCCAGCCCAAGCATCACAGCACAGGGAGCACCAGCACTCCCACAGCTGCTATGCTGACCTTTCTTCAAATACTGGCCACCTCATAGATGGCCACTGGTTTGTTTTGAATCTGCCACAGAAGAAGTTCAGGTCAAAATACACAAGTCTTGATAGAGCCTGTAACGGTGATGATTCACCAGAAACTGTCTGAAATTAAAGGAAGGTCAAAGTATGAAGTCTTTTACTTCATTATTTCATCCCAGGGATTTTTGGAAACTGAGTACTATCAGGTTAAAGAAAGAGAGAAAATGTCATCATGTAGTGTGGTGAGAAGCTTCGTTCCATCGATCTCAACTTGAGAACAGGGAGGATAGATTGTAAGAAGAAGGTGTTGCTTTCTAATTTAAAGAAATGGTGAGAAATTACCTGTGTGAGATGGAGAGAACCTACCCTTGGCAAATAATTTTGGCATGTGGGATCCTGTAAAATCTGCCAAAAGTTCGAAATAAATTAAGGGAGACTTCTGGGGAGCATTTGCATGTGGGACCCTGGAGATTTTTGTGACCAGTCAAAAACATAATGTTTTCTTTGGAACAATGGCATATCAACAGAAACTGCATCCAGCAGTTGTAGTTTTCATCTTCTACAGTGACTCCTTAGCTTTCTCCTATTGACAGCTGCTACAAGTAAGGTAGTACATTATGAATCTGTCCACAGAGCTATGAGGTCTTTATTTCTCTCTACTTTGCCAGAATGAAAAAATAAGTCATTGTACTAAGATGTAATATCTTTTATGGTCCATTGCTCAACAGTGGATGTAGCAAGTGCTCCTCCTGAAAACAGGACTCCATCATGTAACAGCTGTACGTCCAACACAAAGGGTAGCACCAAATGCAGAAACTCTACAGATTTGAAGCACCTGACACATAAACATCTACCTGTGGCTTTGTTCACTACTGGATGCTTTTCTAGGCAATCCCTAAGATACTTTGAGTTTCATTGGTGTGGAAGAAACGATGGCAATAATAGGTTAATCAGAGCTAGCTGGTTAAAAATAAAATCACATAGTTCATGCAGGTGCTCTGTTTTGAAACAGGATGTGGGGTAAGCCGTGAACATCGTCAGAAATGGCTCTTTCTTTGGGTGGTGCCAAGACTCTTTAGCCACCTGTCTATTTAACCTGTGTGGTTTCCTGAACACTTCTTTTCTGCAACTTCTTAGAATAGTGCGGAGGTCATAGGATAGTTTTGGTGATGAACATGAGATTATCCCCTGTTTAAAATGCACGGATAATGATTAGGGGCTAAAACACACCAAGGCAGATTCCTTCTCTGATTCCTACTTCCAGAAGTCAGTAGCCTATTTTTCTTGTCAATGGTAAGAGATCTGCAGGTTGGATATATTTCCAAATTCAGTCACCTTTTCTCTCTCAGTTAAGGTTTCATAACTTTGGTTTTCTATTTTTTCACTATTAACTGGAGATCAGACATAAGCCTACCTCACAACACCCTAACTCAACACAGTCACCAAAAGTTCTTTAGCAAGAGTTTGGTAATAATTTTAAAAAAAATCCATGATGACCTTGACATTCACAGGATCATTCACTGCTACCAGGAAGGAGCAGACTCTGCATGACAAAGTTCCGTATTTTGTTTTATTAGTGTAATAGGTTTAAATTTATTTAACTGTTATGCATTGATCACTGCCATAAAAATGCAAGCTACTGAGATTCAGATTTTCTACAGCAGGGAATGAAGCCAAACATACCAGCTCTGAGCTGTCTACTTTTCTGTGCTCAAACAGAGCCCAGTGGAGTTGGTCCCTTCTAGACCATCTCAACCATTGTGTCTCTGACCTGGAAGGAATTCTTAATAGACACCTCATAGAATCATAGAGTTGTTTAGGTTGGAAAAGACCTTCAAGGTCATTGAGTCTAACTGTTAATCTGACACTGCCAAATCCACCACTAAATCATGTCCCTAAGTACCATGTCTACATGTCTTTTAAAGATATCCAGGGATGGTGACTCCACCACTTCCCTGGGCAGCCTGTTCCAGTACTCGATAACCATTTAAGTGAAGAAATGTTTCATAATATCCAATCTAAACCTCCTTTGGCACAACTTCAGGCCATTTCCTGTTATCCTCTGACTTGTTACTTGGGAGAAGAGACTGGGCCCCCACCTCGCTACAACTCACCACACCTCGCTACAGCTTCTATTCAGGTGCTTGTAGAGGGTTATAAGGTCTCCCCTCAGCCTCCTTTTCTCCAGGCTTTTCTCCCCAGTTCCCTCAGTCACTCCTCATCAGACTTGTGCTCCAGGCCCCTTACTGGCTTCATTGCCCTTCTCTGAACTCTCTCCAGCACCTCAGTGTCTTTGTTGTGGTAAGGGACCCAAAACTGAACAGAGGACTCTAGGTGGGGCCTCACCAGTGCTGAGTAGAGGGGAACGATCACTGCCCTGATACTGCTGGCCACACTATTACTGATACAAGCCAGGATGCTGTTGGCCAGTTTGGCCACCTGAGCACACACAGGCTCATGTTCAGCTGCTGTTGACCAACACCCCCAGGTCCTTTTCCACCGGGTAGCTTTCCAGCCACTCTTCCCCAAGTCTGTAGTACTGTATGGGGTTGTTGTGACCCAAGTGCAGTACCTGACACTTGCAATTACTCATGTAATTGGCCTCAGCCCATTGATCGAGACAGTCCAGATTCCTCTGTAGAGCCTTCCTACCCTCAAGCAGATCAACACTCCCACCCAACTTTGTGTCATCTCCCAACTCACTGAAGGTGCACTGGGTCTCCTCATTCAGATCATTCAGATCCCCTAATCCAGATAAAGAGATTAAACAGAATTGGCCCTAATACTGAGCCCTGGGGAACACCACTCGTGACCGGCCACCAACTGAATTTGACTCCATTCACTACAACATTTTGGGCCCAGTCATCCAGTCATTTTTTTTCACCCAGCAAAGAGTATGTACATCCAAGCCATAAGCAGCCAGTTTCTCCAGGAGAATGCTGTGGCAAAGTGTCAAAGGCTTTACTGAAGCATAAGTACACAACATCCACAGCCTTTCCTCATCCACTAAGTGGATCACCTTGTCATAGAAGGAGATCAGGTTGGCCAAGCAGGACCTGCCTTTCATAAACCCATGTTTACTGGGCCTGATCATCTGCTTATCCTGTACATGCTGTGTGATGGCACTTAAGATGATCTATTCCACAACTGACACCGAGGTCAAACTGACAGGCCTGTAGTTCTCCAGATCCTTCCTTTGTTCCTTCTTGTACATGAGCATCACATTTGCCACCTTCCAGTCAACCGGGACATCCTTGGTTAGCCAGGACTGCTGATAAATGATTGAAAATGGCTCAGTGATCACCTCCACCAGCTCCCTCAGTACCCTTGAGTGTGTCGCATCTGGCTCCATAGACTTGTGGATGTTTAAGTGATGTAGCAGGTCGTTAACCATTTCCCTTTGGATTATCTCGGCTTTATTCTGCTCCTCTTCCCTGTCTTCTAGCTCAGGGTGCTGGGTACCTAGAGGACAACTGGCCTTACTATTAAAGGCTGAGAAGGCGTTAAGTACCTCAGCCTTTTTCTCTTCCTTTGTCACGATGTTTCCCCCTGCATCCAATAAAGGATGGATATTCTCCTTAGCTCTCCTTTTGTTACTAATATATTTATAGAAACATTTAATCATATGCACAGATATATTGTACTATCCCTGTGCTACAGATGCCTATGGTGTGAATTTCGCCACTGTCATTTAAGCTCATAGACAATACATTGCAATACCAGACTTCAAGGAGATAGCTACTAGAGATTGTATTGCTATTTCTTATCTTTCCCACATTTTGCTCTTATCTCTAGTGTGAGTACAACACCTAGCAAAATATTTATTTTTGGTAGCTGGGAATCTCTGGGGTTCTCAGGTCTCAATAGTTTTGTAGTAAGAACTGGATAACAACATGGGTTTCAAGGTAAGCAACTTTCTGCCCACGCATAGAAAGGGTGTGTCAACCAGCAGCTTCTCAGCTATCTGTGCAGAACAAATGCATGTCTCACTTTTGATCATCACAGCCTTGTAATAGTACTCACACACAAGATCAGGAGTTTGTAAACTACTTGGTAAACAACGTGGTGTTTGAAACCACTGGGTAGACCCAAGAGAATTGTTTCTTTTGTTGTTTGCCCTCAAGGTAAACAGTATTGCTAAGAGCAATGCTGTGAAAATTCAATACATTGACAGAACAATTTTCACTGTGAAGTGCTTTATGACCTAGGAATTTAGCTGTGGAGAGTCTGATATGTCATTACCCAAGTTTCTGCCAGGAGTGTGGGACATGGCTGGTCTGAAGGGGAATGTTTCTATCGGCAACTAATACGGAGACTTCAGGGCAGCAAATTTCACACATTGCCCAGCAACTTTCCCAGAAAGCAGAAAGGGCAGAATTTTCTTTCAAATGGTCTTGAGGTACTTTCAATGATCATAGCTATGAAGACCTCAACCTTCTTTTTCACAAAAGGCATGAAACGTTCAGAACAGCTTCATGTCCAGATGAGACCCTGGGTCTGAGTCAGTATTGTATGTATTTTGTCACTGATATTGCACCCAGTGACACTTACACGCCCTCCACTCCCTGTTGTCACCCAGAAGTGACTTCCATCGTCCCAGTTCAAATGTAGTGCAGTGTCTCAAAGCACTGCACCAATGCAGTGAACGTAGTGCATGGAGTTTTCTTAATGTTTGCATGAGGAACTGTTAAAGACTGGCTCACAACTCACAGAAATCAATGGAGAGCTCAGTGGGACTGAACTGAGACATAAGCAAGGAGAAGCCCTTCATATTGTAGACTTTTTTTGTTACTTATTGGCTAGTGCTCATTTATTTTTAAATAGCAACAGCTCTCAACACTTGACTATTTACACAGCTCTTGTATCAACAAATATTTTCCCCAAAGTGCTGCAGTAATTAGCATAAATAACCCATGTCTTTTCAAAGCTGGTGATATATGTTAGTAAGTGTTTGCCAACAGAAAGCTTAGCAAAACAAATATGGGGAGATTCCATTTCTTCATCTTTTCAGGCAGACTGTTGCTAAGACAGGTTATTAGCAAGTTGCAGAACTAACAGCTATCAAACGCATACCTAATCGGTGCATTTGCAAGGATTTTCAGGAAATGCAGGTTACAAAGTACAGGAAAGTGATAGAGAGATGCATCCACAGCTGGTGTAATTTGGCATGGTTCGAATCATGTAATCATAGAATCATTTAGGTTGGAAAAGACCTTCAAGGTCATTTAGTCCAATCATAAACTTAACACTGCCAAGTCCACAACCAAATCACATCCCTAAACACTACATCCACATGTTTTTTAAATATGTCCAGGGATGGTGACTCAACCACTTCCCTGGGCAGCCTGTTCCAGTGCTTGATAACCATTTAAGTGAAGAATTTTTTTCCTAATATCCAATCTAAACCTCCTCTGGTACAACTTCAGGCCATTTCCTGTTATGCTCTGACTTGTTACTTGAGAGAGGAGACTGACCTCCACCTCATTACAGCCTCTATTCAGGTAGCTGTAAAGAGTGATAAGGTCTCCCCTCAGACTCATTTTCAGGAGGTTCAACTAAGCAGACTCAGCTCTTGGTATTGATTCTTCTCTTTTCTCCATTTTTATTTCAGAGGATTTTGTAATCAGTTTTAGCATTGTAACTGTAAAGAACTACTTCCATATCATGCTGGATTAATGTAGATCATGTCACTGAATTGAGAGCTAGAGGTGTCCTATATGTAGGACTCTAAATCATTCCTGTGAAGAACCACCAATGTGTAAAATATTACAGATGGCAGCCCTTTGCAGGTGAAAATATTTGATGAGATAAGCTAACATAATACAGTAATAACTTACAGTAACTTATACTAGATGGACAGATTTTTATTGGCCCTCTATGGTTACAGACAGGGAAAATAGTGCTTGATTTGCATATCTTCCAATGGAGGTGAGGACAAAGCAAAGGTGGATTTAAGACATTAAATAGTTATTGGTTGATTCTCTTTTCATTGGTAGATGCTTAGAAACGTTCCTCATATCCTAGAGGTCCAGCGCACAACAACTTGAAAACCTCTGGAATAATATTTGCAAGGAGACTTCCCTTAAGTGAAAGTCCTTGCATTTTTGCTCTGTGGGCCTGAGGGGTATCCAACTCAGGTCAATGGAAAGGAGTCAGAAGTTTTCACAAAAACAGAGAATGTGGGCCAATGTGACTACAGCAGCAGTGCACAAGATGCCCTTGCTCTGTGTACGTTTTTCACAGCTTCCTTCTCAGGGTGATAAGTACTTTACATTCACCAGTGGCCACTTCTGCTTACCCCAATATCACAAATTGCCAACAGTGAAATCCTCAATATTTCACTTTTTTTTTTTTTTTTTTTTTAAATAATAACCAACCTTATTTCAGGTATGAACTATAGATAATCTAGTCATCTAAACAGAATTACAACCACAATACCTGGTGTGATCTGCATATAGGTTAGCTTTAAACAAGCCAGGTCTAACATCAGTGCACAGGAAAGCCAAGCTATGTCATCTCATACTGACCATACCCAGTGATACATCTAAAATCCCAAAGATGTCATGTGGGAATGAGAATAGTTGAGCCACTTTCCCTGCAGTCTTTCACCTTGTGTACCTGCCTCAGCTAATGCTGTGTGTTGACAGACCCCACCATCTTCACCTGTGATGGCCACTTCCAGAAACAGTGGTTGAATCTACCAGATTATCCAACACTCAAGAATAAGGAATTTCAACTAAATTGTACATGGAATTATGGTGCTGACACCATAAAACCCTGACCAATCACTTCTTCACCCAAGGCATCATGGAAACAGAAGGTTTTGTCACTATAACACTAAAGATATTCACAGATGCTACCATCTTACTCTGGCTGGATGCTCTATTGCAAGTCTAGGCTCTGCCTGAATCTGAGACCTAATTATTAGTGGGACCACTGATAATGCAGGGCTGCTTAAGCATATTGAGATCCCAGTGTTTAGCTCAAAACATGAACTTTGATTTTACAACTATTTATTTAAAAACAAAACCCATAAAAATTAGTAGAAAATAACTTTTATGCTTTAGTATTTAAAAGCCCTTTAAGGAAAGAGAGAATTCATGCCTGTTTATGAATTGGGTCTAATGTCTCTTCACACAGAGAGTTTTAGCTGTTTTGGTAAGACGGACCAAAATCCACCTTTTTTGTCTGACCAGAAATGCATTGATCTCTTGGTTACAGAGACAGCCTCTCCCTTTCTCACTTTGCCTCTGACCCTTTGAATTTTGCCTTTTTTTTTGTTTGTTTCCCGTACTCTGGTATTGCTGCAAGGATGGAAAGTAGGAATATCTTAGTGTTTAAGTCCTGACCTCCAAAATGTCAGGCTGAAGTGAGCTGAATCCAGATCTCCCTGTCTAAGCACTGAACAATGTAAAAGGCAGCTATGCCTTCCCCACACACACGCACACACAGCAGCTACTTTTTAAAAGGGAAAAGTGAATCATTTCCTTGGTACTCAGCCTGATAACTTTGGAGTAAATGTTTAAGAAACAGTTTTGGACTGTGAATCACAAAATCTTGGAGGTGGAAAGTTTGAGCTGCCGAGGTAATGTTTTTGATGTGTGTCTCAAGCGTGTTCTATAGAAACAGCCGGTTTAGGTGTTCCTTTGCCTGTTGCTGTGATTTATGTCTTTACAAACACAGATCCCTCAAACCGCTGCACACAGGATGCAAACTGGTACCACCTGAGGACCTCCCGGTTGTTTTAAAAGTTAAACCTTCAGGTCGGTACCAGGCACTGCAGAAGATATACATCAGTTTAGGTTTCAGAGAAATGGACTCAGAGGAACATTGTGGCACAGCCAACTGCAAGGAGAAATAACTGTTACTGACTGACAGACTTGTCACGCAGCCAGGTATAATAAGGTTCTAGCTTCATGTGGAAGTAATGTTTTCTGAATGTTTATTTACTTTCCATTACTTTCAATTTTTATATTCTAAGGAATATTCTGGATGACAAAATACTTTAGAGAACAGTCTTCCCTGAATAATAGAATTGATTCAGTTGACAGAACAAATAAACTTGAATACTGAGAGTGAAAGAAAACATAGACAGGCAAGACAGAAAAGTGGTGGGAGGCAGAACAGAGAGACAAGGGAGGGAAATGCCAAGGTCACAAAGCAAGACAGTAGCTAAGCCAGAAATAGAATTCAATGAAATAGCAGCAAAGGACTGGCTTGCTTAGGTATTTTTTGAAGGTTTAACAATTTACATCCTGTTTATTAAGCTTAAATAGATTTTCTTTTTTATTTGTTCAGCTGACTGCAACAGCAATTGTAAAGATGACTGAGGTTCCTCTTTAGATCCTAAATGTTTTTCTGTCTTATTTTAAATTATCTAGTGGGAACAATGCTTCTACAGTCAGAAAGCAGCCAGCAAGAGGTCCCATTTTGCTGCCTCTCAGCCAGAAAAAAGTTGTGTGTACAGATCCACTGTCTACACTGCATGCACAGTACAGCTTGCTGTTGCAGATGGGGCCATCTCATCGCCCAGGGGGGTTGTGGAGTCTCCTACTCTGGAGACATTCAAAACTTGCTGGGACACCTTCCTGTGTAGCCTCATCTAAGTGTCCCTTCTCCAGCAGGGGGACTGGACTAGATGATCTCCTGAGGTTCCTTCCAATCCCCAACATTCTGTGATTCTGTGATTCCTAAACTAAGTGTGCAAAATTTATGAGACTTTGGGCTGGGAGCTGGAGCTGCTCCAGTGTTTGTCCATCCAAATCCATTGGAAATCCCCATGTGGGTCAGGGCTACAGGAGTGCTCTGAAGAGCCCTGGTCAGGGATGTTGCAAGCCCATCTACCCCAAGGCAGCAATGGTGGACCCCAATGAGAAAACAAAGGATGAAATAGCAATTAGCTCTGATATAGTTTCTTTCAAATCTCTTTTCCTAGATGGTCTGAGTAATACTGTGATCCATCAGCCTGGTATCTCTTTCACTTAAGCAGGGAACAAGAAAAAGAGGAGGAAACTGCCTCTGAGCATACTTTTGATGAAGAAGAAGAGGGAGCTCCTGAAGCCTGTTTCTTCAAAGAATTGGATTAAATCTGCCTTTGAGAAAGTTCTGTCTTACTCTTAAAAAAAAAAATAATCAGTATCTGAAAAAATAAAATTATAAAAACTGGTCAGCAATCTTCATTAAAACTTTTTTATTTCTTAGGTATTGCAGATGTGGCGAGACCAGGATCTGTCCAGGTAATTTCTTCCACTATAAAATATGAAGATATGTAACTCAGTTTACTGTGCTCACCAGTGGAATTTTTGTTTCTTCTTGTAGTAGCTGTTTTGAGTCCATACTTTGCCCAAGACTACCTGCTGGCTTCACAGTTTCAGGTTTGCCTGAATTGCTCTGGATATTGCCTTTCTTTTTAGTAGCTTCAACTGAAACAATAAATCCAAATAGCCATAAATCATGGGGATATGTGGATTTAGATCTGAACTTGATGCCACAGAGACATCCGTTGAAGATGAGCGTGCAGACTAGGTTTCCTTCATCCAAAAAATCCTTGCAGTTTTGTGAGTATTGTGACACCAAGGTCTCAAAGAACAATTTTTTATGTTGTTTCAGTGGAACACAGAGGTTTTTCAGTATATGTGAAAAATATCATATTGCTTCCATTTAATTGCTGAACCATGAATTTTGTGGGTCTAATTTCACATACTCCTACATTAGAAAATTTACCGTATAATCTCTCTTCATCTCAGCTTCTCCATCAATCAACTGGGAATAATAGCAGCTGATTTAGGAGTACTATGGACTTTAATTAATGTGTGTACAGCATGTTGAGATCCCTGAAGAATAAGATGCTTTAGAACATCAAAGAATAAACAATGACATTCTTTGTCTTATGTCCTGGAGTCAAGATACTTTAACATTAAGCTTCAGACCTACAAGGGATACAGAGAGAATCCCTTTGCAGCACTAAGTAAAATTGAGATGTGCCTCTGCCAACAAAGCAATATAAAATAAATTCACAAGCACATATTTCCTATATTCTCTGTCTGAGAAAAGATTTCTGCATGTTTTCCCACCCCCTGCCCTATCTGTAATCCTACTGTTGCTGAAAAGTTTAGCTCCAGACTACAAGAGAGTGATCCTCATTAGCTCCTTAATGCCAAGGAGTGATGTTTGAGGTTCTCACACTAATGTCACCAGCGCAGGCAATACCAAACTGACAAATCTCAGCTGTTCTCTATACAACCCAGAGTCCTACCCATAGTCCTTACAGAATATATCCCCATAGCAGAGCCAGTGCAACTTGCTTTGGAGTTGAGTGGTCAGAGTGTGATGCCCTCCCAAATGACAGGCAGTCACTAGTGCTGACCTCCATCCTCACCATGCTGATCCTTTGTACTGCAGTGTGCTCTTGCCTAGTGAAGAAAGAGTTTGGTTTCTGACCCTGCAGAAGGTCTGGGAACATACTGGAAGACCATAAGAACTTCTGATGATTATACCTTTATAGTTATTAGAAAGTGAGGGAGTAACCCTCTTGAAATGACAGGTAACCTAAAGTCACTACTTTTTTCTTACACTCATCCATCCCTACCTCCCTAAATAGAAGTGTAAGAGTAAATGTCATTTAACTCAGGAGATAATTTTTTTCTTTGAGAAATGGGAAGCAGTCAGAAAACCCAAGTGAGAATGCCTATTAATTCTAAATTAAAGAAAACCCATAGATGAGGTGTCATACATACACAGAAACAATGGAGTGTGTATATGCAGTTATCACTGCATCCATAAACATGAACTGCCAGAGTATTTGAAAGTTGTGTATTTTTCCTATACAAATTCTTGTTTATAAACAGTTTCTATCATACATTTGATTCCACTGCTAGAGACACTGAGACTGAGCAGCTCAGAAATACCATGTATGCTCTGTCCAGAAAACCTAGAAGGGGAAATAAATCTGCAGTCCAGTTTTGGGGAGGCTATTTGCTGCTAGTAGTTGAAATAATAGCAGTAAGGATGTTTGTTTTCCTTGTGAAAGAGCACAGTAAAAATTTACTTAATGCCCTGAAATAATCATTTTTTTTTTCTAAATATGTTAAGGTTAATTTCTAGTGATGTTTTAACCTGAGTTAAGTCCATTTAGGGACCAAAAAGTCAGAACCTCAAAATTTCTTTTTGCATGTCCATGATTTGTGAACACCTTATAATGACAAGTATTGCTTTTTACTCATAAACAAAGTCACTTTTCCCAAATCCTCTGAATATTGACTAAGATGTCTTGTAATTTTCAAGGCTTCCAGAACTTAATTCTTTTTACAACTTCCCAAATGCTTAAGAGAAATCACATGTTTTATGATCACTAAAAGTGTCATTACCCTTTGAGGTCTATAGCTGAGACCATAAGTTTCTGATATTTTTCGTTTTAGGCTTTCCAGTGATACTTCTCCCTAGTTTAGTTTTCCCATTTTTCTACCTCCTGTGTTCAGTGGCTGCAGAGGCAGGGAAAGACATTGACAAAGTCAAAAAGAACACTGAAGGTCACACAGGATTAGCACAGAGCATTTTTGAGTCTGTAGGCTAGGCTTTAGGCTGGCATAAATGAGCAAAGCTTGACTGGCCAAGGATATGAAACCAGTGTTTGCAAGGCAGCGTCTCCAAACAGTGTACAAAAATACACCTGGCACCTACATGAAGGTATTCTTCAAGAGAATAAAACTTGCCTCTCTGAGGCTGGACTTTCTGAAGAGGGAGGGAAATACTTGCAGGAGGGAGGATGGGTTCCATTGGCAGGTTCAGTCACAAACAGGAGATAAGGAAATGAGGCATAGCATACAGTAGGGTTGAGTTTTTCAGTTTTTCATCCAAAGGAGGGATTATAAGTCTCTTTTCACTGTACTATTGGCTCTTTCCTTTCCCAAGCCTTAATGTGAGTTGTCACTTTTTCTCTGCTTAGGTTGCTGCAGTAAGACTGTGTCTGTTTGACAGACAGGGAAGTTATAGCCAGGTGGGGATTGGTCTCTTCTCCCAGGCAGTCAGCAATAGGACAAAGGGGCATGGGCTTAAACTCTGCCAGGGGGAATTTAGACTGGATATTAGGAAGAAATTCTTTACAGAGAGAGTGGTCAGGCATTGGAATGGCTGCCCAGGGAGGTGCTGGACTCGCCGTCCCTGGAGGTTTTTAAAGTGAGGTTGGACATGGCACTTAGTGCCATGATCTAGTAAACAGACTAGAGTTGGACCAAGGGTTGGACTCGATGATCTCTGAGGTCTTTTCCAACCCAGTTGATTCTGTGATTCTGTGACTATATTTCTTTCCCACCCCTAAACTGTCTCTCCTATGGTCCCCATCAGAGGTTCCTTGGTTTCAGTGGAGCATATGAAAAAATTAAAAGGAGAGGGGACAGTTTCTCTTATTTTCCTTTCTATAACAACTTTGAGTATGTTGATATCTAACACTGCAATTAGCTGTTATCTGCACCCTGGTTGTGCCTCCATCGTGCAAAATCAGTGTCCTGGTGACTGTAGGAAAGGTCAAGGACAGAGCTGGACCTTGTGGTGGAGGTCACTGGAGCCTGTGGGACCCTAAGAAGGGGTTTTGCATTAAAACACTAGTCAGATGTCATGTCTGAGGGGAAAAAGGAAGGAGCAACACTCTTAGCGAGGGCATCACACACAAGTGACAGCAAAAAATAAGTCTAGATTACTCTGTGGCTTTTATTAGCCTTGCTACATATTGTCGTCCAAAACCTCTGGATGCTTCTGACAAGTTATAGAAGGAACACTCAAAGATATGTTCATTGAAAGGAATTCTCTGTGCTATTGTTTTCTGTAGGAAAGGTTGTCTCATACTTGAGCTATTTTTTGGAATGTGAAGCTGAGAGACTGTCTCATATCAGAGCTTCACTGGAAGAACTTGTAGGACAAGTGAATAGAAGTGAATAGAAGAAATCCGACTCCAAGTCTGGACAGGATTCATTCATTCAGGAGGTCTCAGGAATTCAGATGTGAAATTGCTGAGCTGCTGCTTGCTGTAGTGTCTTACCTTTTGCATTAATAAGCTTTGGTGTTAAAATTATGAAAAACGGGAAATGTGACAGTCATCTTTAAAAAGAGTTCAGGGATAAATTTAACGTGATTCACAGGCAAATCAATAGGAGCAGAGCTAAATTAGTAGATGTGGGTAAGACAGAGACATCAAGAAAAGGGAAAAGGATGGTCCAGTTAAAATAATGAAGTTTGAATTTAGGAAAGCTTTTCGTGAGGCCTTTCACTACAATCTCACAAAAAGTAAATTTTCACAGGACAAAGGAACAAAATCATCCTTGCAGTCTAAATCAACTTAAAAGATGGAAAAGTTAGCAATAGATGTTAAATGTATACAACTGAAAGCAGTTCATAGTTGAAATCCGTAGACATCTAAGCTCTTGAAACACATAAAAGGCAGTTAAAAAAGAGTGTGAAAAGCTATGTGGCAAAGTCTGTAAATGATACAAAATTAACCAGCATAATGAAATCTACAAGTAACTGGCAAGTTATAGGATGATCTCATAAGACTGAATGACTGGGGAAAAAATGGCGGTTCCAATACACATGCTGAATGGTGCGAGTAGAAATTATAACTGCATGGTGATGGTATCTACCTTAGTTTGGCTCACTCATGGTAAAGGTCTGGGGACTGCTGAGTGCAATTCCCAGTGAAACAACCCTTCAGTGCTCAAGGGCAGTCAAAATTCAAGCAGAGAGCTACCAAAAGAATGAAGGCAAACATAAAACATCTATATGCTCTATATAAATTCACAAGATATAAATTGATGAAAAGCCTTTGAACCTAGTATCTGGTTCTGCTGACCCCGTTCTTTTCCTATTTACAGTCATTGTGAGCAATGGGTTATTAAGGTAAATGGACTTTTGTTTTGACCCTGAGGGGTGGCTCTTGTGTTAAGCAACATGGCTAACAGCTGTTACGCCTTTGTTCAAAGGCCATATCCCAATAAAAATTACAGTTAAGAATAAGACAACAATTGGATATTGACAGAAAGGCATGATGACATAAGTTTTGCAGAGTGAGTGATTTTTTAGTATCTCCAGTAAGCTGGTGTTCAAAGGGTGGGTTTTTCACTGGTACTGTAAATTAGACCCCCCATCAGGTCCCTCAGGCTAGACAAGCACAGACACTGATTATTTCTGAGTACTTCAGTCACTAGATACATTATTACTGACAATACCATATTTTAAATAGTTTTCCAGACCCCTTAATTTTAGGATATTCTGTTTTCTTCCCTATTGTTAAAAGACATTTCTAATCAATATCTAGGTTTGTTGACTTATTTTTTTCCCCCCTCTCATGGTGATTCACTGACAGCATTTAAAACACAGCTCTGTTCCTCCAGTGATTTACAAATACATTGGCCATCCTTACCCAGACTATTTCAAAAGCAGCTGACATTCCTAAAAATGTAAGCAATTTTGTTTCCATTTTGTTATAAAGCAAGGATGGCCCCAGGCTCAGAGTGAACAATTTGTTAAAGGAATGCTGGATCCCAAGCCTGCCTGTGCACATGGGGAGAAGCGATACGCTGCTGGACCATAGATTGTCTGGGTGGGAAAATCAGGAGAGACATGGAGCATAGCTGTTACGTGGACCCTGGAGGCCTCCTACCTTCACTGGGGTGGACAGAGAACCCCATACAGACTGAGTTCTGCCCGTTCTTAGACCTCTTTCCCCGCTGACACAAAGTTGCCTGGATATGGTGGAATAATTAGAGTCATAGCTGAGAACTGTGAGAGGCATGATGAAGCCTTGCACAGCATGGAGTGGAGCCCACACCTCCGGTGTTGAGGTGACACAAAGGACAACTGACATCAGAGGCAGCATACACACAGGGCAACAGGCTCACGTCAGAGGCAGGGCAAGCTCAGAAGCACGGACCTGCTCACGTTACCCTGTCTCCTGAACTCTCAGGGCTGCTCTGCTCACCCTTGGCCAGCACCAGTGTAGACTCCTCAGAGGAGTCTGCAGGTCACTTCCACCAGGTCAGCCAGTCTTTGTGTGGGTGGGTGGCGAGCAGAGCCTCTGGGAATCTCCTTTCCTGTTTGTTTCCAAGGGATGCATGGCCATTCGATGTCTGTTTCGTGGGAGGCAGATTAAACTCTTAAAGATCTTCCTTCACTTTTTAGAGAATAAAATACTGCCACTGTTATGGTGAGAAGAGCAGAGACAGCTTGGCTTCCGTTTTTACACAGACTGCAAATAGTAATTCTGCTGTGCAAAGCACTCAGCTCATCGCACTCTCCACCAAACACCTTTCCCCTGGGGCTCGTTGGCATGGCGTTGGCTCCATGCTGCCCTAACTGATGCTGAAGACTCCCGGGCACTGTCTGGAGTGCTCTAGCTGAAAGGGCAGCTCCTCTGAGCTATAGCAACTCTATCAGCCCTGATCGTCTCACCTCTGGAGCTGAAATTATCTTATAAAAACGCCACTGCAGCAGCTGAAGGCAGACAGCTCTGCCCCTCCCCTGTCACTCATATCTATCTGCAGGCTTCCTCTGCATTTTTCATCTCCCTTAAAAGTTGAAGGAAAAGAAATAATACATAGCTCAGCTGTTTCTGTCTGTAGGCATTTAAGCTGGTAAGGCTCAGCTGTATAAATCTTCCCAGCTGTGAGAACCTCAGTGCTTTTATTCCCATGATAAAACCCTTGGCTCTAAATGTGTTTCAGGGATATTCAAAGTGGAAATCTTTCTCTCCATCTGGGGAACTGCTTGGTGTCAACTGACAAGGAAATGAGAGGTCAGTAGCATTAAAAAAAAAAAAAAAGAAAAAAAAAAAAAGAAGCCTGGTTTATAGAATTAACTTTATACTAAACCTCGGTGTGTGTTTTAGGAAGAGAGGAGTGGAGGGGAGGCATGGGGGATGGGAGGTTTGACTTGCGCAGAGCCTTTCATTGGAAAACTAATGCAGCTGTCCCCAAGGCGCTGTGCTGCTAAGATCTGGCATTTTCCTGTTCCAATGGAAAAGGGAGACCAATACTTTCCCTTATAGTAACCTTTGCTGATTAATCAGTGTAGTGACACTGAAGTCAATTCCAGTGGGAAATAGTTGCTGTCGCTCTCAAACATAATATGGAAATAAGATGCCATGGTGACAGCAACTGTTTTGAAGGGCTGGCAAGAAAATCCAGATCAAAGATCGATGTCTGGCAGGCAAAGTGTTCACTTAAAGTCAAGGAGAGAAGAATTTAGACATAGAGGTTTCTACTAAAACTGACAGGATTTGGAAAACAGATGGATAAACTTTAATAAAAAGCTGGACACTAGGAAATTTTCATGCTGCAGTTTGGCTTGAAATGCGGGGCTCAGACTTGCAGCTGAATATGAGCATCTCCGAATCTGAAGGTATTTCAAAGGTCAGCTGCTTAGACAGCTAAGGCAGTGTCCTTGCCATGGTGCTAGGATTTGACTTCTATTCTGAGGTATCCAAGGACTTCCTGATCGTGACCTTGGACATAATCCCAGTTGCTCTTTGTGCCTTAATTTCTCACCTTTACAAAGAGCAATGAGTCCTTTCCTATCTCCAAAGGTGGTGTAATGATATCAAAATGACCAGTGCATGGGCACAAAGGAACTGAGATGGGCTTGAGATATTTTTGTTGTTCAGACTCTGTTCGTTAAAGAAAAAATGTCCCATTGGTAGGTAACTCTCAATTTTTTTAGGTCATGAATGAGCTCTATTTGTGGGGCCAATATGTATCAGTTTATACCTGAAAGTAGTTCTGGACCATTCACCTAAGTTTTATTCTTGGGTTCCTGAAAACAGAGTCAGATTTTCTGCTTCTTCACCACCCCAGTAAGGACCACCAATTAGACAGGTTGCATATCCTGCTGCAATCCCCGTCCTCAGCAGACAAGATTTAAATTGTACATGTAAGAGGAATCCCCGTTTCAGAGACACATGGAGCACAACAATAATAGCCTACAGATAAATTTAATCCTAAACATAATGTAACTGAGAGTTACTCAAGATTATAATATTCCAAAGGGCTGGCTTTTTAAATAATAATAATTTTAAAAATCTTTCACTTTGCTCTAAAGAGTGATACATTGTCAACATTAACAGTACCTTAATGATATTTCTCATCTTGGAATAAATACATGGATTTGAATAATACACAGAGGTGTCAACAAAGCAGAATCAAATACAGCACCTACCATCTCCCCTGACTCCTGTGTTTCTAGGAGGTAAATGAAAGCAAACCAAAGCAAATCACTGTGATCATGAAAGCATATGGCACCAAAAGCAAGGAGCTGCACCACATGGTTTACATGGGAAACAGAATCTGACTTCCATCGGCATAATGAGAATTTGTTCCCATGCTGTTCTGATAATACAGACTTCAGCCAGAAAAATAAATATGCTGGTATCTGGGGATAAATTCAATTATTTTACATTTCCACTGAACTTACATACTCAAGGAACGTAACTTCTTGCCTGCCCATTAGCAGGGCTTGAAAGACCCATTGCTGCCTGCAGTAAATGACTCTAGATAAGCAAGAACTCTCAGGAAACAGCTGAAAGAAGGCAAAACAAGGGTAATGTGCATTGAGATCCCTGGCACTGACAAGTCCTTAGCTGCACAGGTACAAAGAAAGTCAAACTAGGAAAGAGGATGAAGTTGTCTGGGTAGGAAATGGTAATTGATACCTTAAGTCAGAGTCTATGCTTCGGCACTGATGTCTCATTTCTAAGGCACCTAGAAAGATATGTCTAGTGAAATGATGAAGTGTCCCCTTACAATGTTGCTTTTGTGTCACATGTAGCACGTGGACCATAAGACCTGGTATAAAATCCAGCCCCGGAGATCAGCTGGGAACCCTGAAGAGGGAATTTTACTCATCTCAGGGAAGGCCTGAGAGTCCCATATAGATAAGACTATTTTCTTCCCTCCCAAGGATAAAAATAAAATAAAATTCAAAAATTCCACAGCAGGGCTTGAAAAGCTGTTGTCTCTAGTCCATGAGTTACCAGTATAAGGGATAAATCACTCCACTTCTCAGTACTACCTACCCAGCCCTTTGCCTGCCTTGCTCTTTAAGACTTGATGGTCCAAATCGTCAAAGTTATTAGTGCTCATCACACCTATTTATGTGATTTGTGGAAACTAATTTAAGTGGGAAATTGCAGTTAAGCTCTTCTGATCATGGAAATCGAGCTCTTTGAGACAAAATATGGTGGTATAAAGAGTATTTACCACAATGAGGCTTTGCCGAGGATTAAAGTAATATTGAAGAATAATTCCTTCACTATATTTGTAATGGATGGTCTGATTCACTCAACAATTCCAGTAGCCCTTCCTATGTCCACGTCCTCTTTTTCTTTTTCCTCCACCTTTCTCTTTTTCTCTGTTATGTCAGGTGGATGATGACCATCGATCACTATGAATTATGTGCCAATGCCTGTTTTTGCCAGCTCTGAGAAGGCTGCACATTAAAACTGGCAGAAAGTAAATTAATGACCTACTGGGCACAAATCACAACTGCAGCATTTCAGAAATGTTATAGAAAAAAATTAATTAAATTTACTGTCATGCACGCAGGACAAAAAACTGGGAAATGTGCCAAAACAATTCCCAAAATAGCTCCTTTTGAAAATGCAACCATTTTTTCCTATTTTTTTTAATCTTGTTTAGTAAGCAACTTCACCCTTAGAATCATTTTAATTGCTGTTACTGTCCAATATTACATACGGAGGACACTTCCATTTCTTCCCTTGCCTTTGAAGCTACCCTGACACTCATTCCAGCATAGAGTATCCAGGCAGCACCTTTCTTCCAACTACCACAACAAATCCGACAATTTAGAGTTACTGTCCAGTGCACATAACCGCTATTCCCCATTAAAATCCAGCACATCTCACAGAAGAGCAGAATACCTCTGATCCTATTAGAGAGCCACCTCTGCCAGAACTTGGGCTGGCCAGGCCTCAGCTTTATCACAGTAAGGCCATTCTTATGCTCCTGTTAAAGAAAGAAGCAGCAAGATGGAGTCTTGTCAGAAACAGACAGAGAAAAAATAAAATATTAAAAATAAGTCCACTGGCTGAAGAGAGAAACACACAAAAGCAAATCCCAAGAGGAAGGACTCTCCTCTAGCTCAGGTGCCAGTGTTAGGTGGACGATTTGTGTGCAGCACCAGTCTCTGTCCCAGATCTCCTGTATGGGGCACTGGAAGACTTGCACTTTCTGTATGTCAAACCACCATTTAGAAAATTAAGTTTTTCTTTTCAGCTAGGCCTACAGCTCTTCAGGACAGGAAACTTCTCTTATCCATATGTGCGACATAAATCTCTGTAGGTTCTTTAGGAATATAAATTGTACAATGTCCTTTTTGCGGCTATGTTATTTCTTCATTTGCACTCTACAACTCAAATACCATGAAAAGAAATGTCTTTGGTGTACACTAGATAAACAGGTCCATTATCCCCTCTAAATATGCCATAAGTGCTTTTGGTTAATTACAATTCACAGCTGGAGCGCTGTTATGCAGTGAATGGGAAATTCAAGAGTTAGTCCTATATCCCACCTGTCAGAGTGTACCTCATTTCCAAGCTCATCTAGTGAGGAATTCCTTCTCTAAAAACACTGTAGTCTTCAAATGTGTTTGTTTACTAGTCTCTGAGATTCATATGAGCTAGTAACAGGCTGCAACTCTTTATCTTCAGCAAACTGAAGACAAATGTTGAGGAATAGGACTGTCTAGATAATCTAGGAGCTGGATGCATTGTTTTGTCTCGACTTTGGGAAGATAGAAGCCACTGTAAAACCAAACAAGTCAAAGAAAGCTGGAGTGGATATTTACTGTTTTGCACATAATCAAATGCAATACCTAGTCCTCAAGCCTTAGCCTTAAAAGGAATAAATCGCACTTGTTTTTACTATCAAGTTTGGCCAGTGATATAAAGTATTTTAGAAGGGCTGAAAGCTATACTTCTGTTCCCCAAGAGCTGATGATCCTGGCACAGGGGAGTAGCTTAATTCTTATAAATTCTCATGATTGCACAACTCAGAGTCCCCCATGTAGGATAAGTTCCTCAAGTACCAAGCCATCCTCTGCTAAGCTGGAAGGATCAGCTTGGAAATCAGCAGCAAAGAGATGTTGATTATGGATACAAATTTTCCAATGACAATTTTTAACCAGTTTTGCCAGGAGGGATCTGGATCCTAAAGACCGTGACACCAGATGCTTTATCCTTCTGTATCTTCATAAGTGGTACTTGGTAAAGCAGTTCCTGGGTTCCCTAATCCCTCCCTGTGGGCAGCTGCTGTGTAACTCACACTAGCAGATTTGTGATCCTTCTATTTGGTGAAAGTTTCTTTATTTACTGCCCATAAGACATTCAGCTGTTTTTCCCTTGTTGAATCGATCTGTATCAGCCTTTTCATTTTTTATGGAAAAAAATCACTTCAATCTGAAGCTCTGCCCACATCAGGATACACATGCAGTCTGACAATTTAGGTAAAACCCTGATGTTGATGTTCAGTTCTCAGATAAAATATTCAGAAGCAACTGTGTGACTTACAACCCTGCTTATCGTTCATAATTAAAGCATTTAGGAATTTTCATCTCAGTGGCCAGCCATGCACCTGGATGACTATTGGGAAATAATTTGATTTAGGTCTCAAGATCACTTATGTCCTTTTGAAGATAGTCTCCTTATTTTTCAATTGAATGAGGTCCTGAGCATGGGCTGAGGGAGGACTGAATAGGAATTAGCCCATATATGTATTGTCTATGCTAAGTGTTGCATGTTCAGGTCTTTTTCTCAAAAAAAAATTAAATTTTTTAGACCAAGATAACTCACCAACCTCAAAAAAGCTTGCTTATGGGTAAATGGTAGCAGCAGTTGTGAGGATAAGATTCCTAATACTTTACGCAATAGATCCAGGGCACAGTGAACTAAATGCCGTTTCTCCAGGCCTTATACATACATGCACTTAAAGCAGCCTTCTGGGATATAGGAGTGTCTGTGCTGGCAGTTCGCCTGAAGTTTAAAGCACTAAAATAGCATTTCAGACATAGCAGAAGTCATCTGATTTTAGAGAAATCGTGACCATATGATTAACTATTTCTCACCCACATTTCCACCAGCACAGTATCCTCCTCTCTTCGGCAGAGAGAAGAGGTCTCTCCGTGCTGAGGAGCACTCAACTTTGCGTGGCCAAGCCAGCAGTGAATTTGAGCTCTGTCCTTTTGCATCCTACAGCTCTAATTTTCATTATTAAGGAACCCTTGCATCAGCATTTGGGATCAGGAGGAGGCAGAGATGAAAATGTACAAGTAGTATATATCAGTGGCCAACACCTTTAGGGAGCTGGCATATACTTGCACAGACTCTTACCATGTAAGCTGACCCTATTTCCTGATCCAGTCCTCCTCATATTTTCTGGCTGGGGTGGCAATAGAGGAAAACTTCCTAAAGTATAGACCACCAGGAATATACTGGGCTGTTGCTGATTGTGAGCTGCTAATAAGTCATGTTTGGAGGATGGTAATTATTATGACATACCTGATTGCTCTAATTTTTGTTCTGTTCTTGGATCAGCTCAAAATTCAGAGAGCTGTAAGGTCATTTATAGGTCTGTCTTTGGTCCATTTCTCCTTTGATTTGATGTTGTTTGGTTCATGTAATTGCTTTATAACTATTTGTCCTCTTATTTCTCTGCACAAGTGAATCAGACATTAAGTGACTCATCTCAGGTACTCACAGCTACCTCATTTTAGTCTTAGACTGTGGCTAAAACACCACATTCTGACTGTAGGACACAAAATTCAACCTCATGGCTTCAACTCTCATGTCGAACACCAATATGCACTGCAAGTGATAAATAGAAAAAAAATTCTAGTCCTAATACTGTGAAATCTGATTAGTGCAGAAAGGGTAACTCTGAGCCAGTTTTTGATAGTGGTAATGATCACATTTAACCCCATTAGTCATTCCTAATTTGCTTAGCATGTGCATCATGCTGGACAAAAAATATTCAAAGACACGCAATCAATATGTTTCTTTTAACATTGGGTGTGCCCTTGGTTCTTTCAGTTCCCAGTGACCTAAAATGTTAACATCCAGATTTGACCCCAAGATTTTATACTGCTTTACAGAGATCAGCAGAATGGAGAACTCCTGATTCCAGCACTAGAGGAAGCAGAATTTACAATAATCCTGTCGATATAATAAATATTATTTTGTGTATCACAGTGTATCCAGTGGCACCATTAATAGCTAATTGATCTATGTACCTAAAAGGTTGAAGCAGGGTTGTTTGCCAGCATCAGTTAAGCAGAACAATAGTTGTGATTGGGAAAATACTGAACAATTTCCATGCTGATATTATACCTTGTCACAGATCATTTTCAGCTGGGTTGCTGTGCTCTGACCTGTCATGAAACACCTGTTCTTCAAGCAGTTTCTTTGCATGTTTTCTCGGTCTCTTTTTCTTCTCAGTGAAGACATCGCTCTGACGGTGACTTTGGAAAGCTTCACAGCCATTTTATTATTTTATCTTTTATTTTTTTTTATTCTGAAGTAAAGCCACCCCACCAGCTCATAAATGAAGCCACTTAGTTTTTCTTTACGACACTGCCATTGTGTGGCTCTGTACAACACCCTGCTTCTCAAAGTTTGCATAGCCAGCAGCTGTCATGTTATTTTATTTAGCTCTTTGTAAGTTTGAGTTTGGGTAAAACTGAAGTTTTTCTCTTGGATAATGCTGCAGGGGTAGAAATGGAGAAAAATTTAAGAAAAAGAAAAACCTGATGGTCAGTAAATAATGAAAAACATCAATACTACCAGTGATGCATCCAAAAAGATGTCATGAATCAGTGAGTCAGCTGAACAAAAGCATGTTGAGAGCTAGGACTCAGGGAAACATGTAGATGTTTGGCAAACCTAATGAGCTAATACCAGATATATTTAGCAATGCTGCATGATGTAAAGGATGAATCTCATACTCAGCTTAACCCTTTGACAGTGGCAAGTGTATTGTCAGTCATCCTTCTAATCACTGACTGAGATACCAGGTAGGAAATGTTCCTTCTTCTCGTGAGGAGACATTAATGCGAATAGGTGGCTAAGTAGTCAACAGAGGAGTGGAAGATTAGATTCAAATATTTCACCTACTTTAAGAGACTTAACGGTGCATCTTTCACAGTAAGGAAACCTGCTCATCTGGGGTTAGCTGTCAGTAGAACAGACTTCTACTCACTGATGGTATTTTTCAGGTTCATATCTCGTAACTAGCAGTGAATGGGCTAGAACAAGGATTTTTTCAAAATCTAATTTCAGGGACTACCTTTCTTTTCCATTCAGTTTCAGAAAGAATTAAGAAGTAAAATATCAGAACTCTTTGTTTCTATCTGAAAACCTTGCTCTAGGCCACCTCTAAGTAATACAGCCAGTATGCTTGGAGGTCCACAGAGGGTCACTGAGAAAATATCTAACTAAATGCCAGACCCAGACACTCTGAGGGAAGTCAGCCTCTTTCAAAGAAGTTAACGCTATGCCATTTTAACACAAAAAAGAGGTTAACTCTGATATCGATACTTCCGCTAACTGATCAATTTTTTTCACCCCAGGATAGGAAAAGGCCATGAGAGACACTACAGAAAGGAGAAAACAGAAGGTTTAGGAAGCATAGGACTGAATGGCAGCAAAAGCTAGCTCAGTTTCACCAGTATTAATTGCAAGGATATTTCCAATCACCTTTGGTTTAGTTGAGTGAGAACAAAAATATTTTTCCAACATTGGATTAGGGTTTTGGATTAAGTCCAGTCCTTACCATGATCTTCTTGTAGTCTTGACGACTCAGTCATTGTGCAGTTCAGGTCTTCATCAGAAAAGTGGGGCTTGCATTGCTTTCTGACTGATTTTTTAGCTTCCTACAATGTAGAAGCCCAATGTGATCCCCTCTCTTCCCAGAAAGCATAGATGAGCCCAGAGCTGAAACCACAAACTGTCGTCAACCTGTTGTCTTCACTCATATGAGTGGTTTGTTAGCCCAGGATGATCAGGATCTTAGTGTTCATCTCTAAATGCTACTTCAAGAAACTCTGATAGTAAAAATAATATTGCATCTGAAATATACATTAGCTTTTGAGAACTGCATCTAACCATCCTACAGGGACGAGGAAAAACAGCACACATGTATAAGCAGCCCGCCTAAAATTTCAAAAATTTGTAGTGCATTACCTGTGGGCAATCTGCAGGTTGAGAATGATGCATTTCATTAGAAAATGCATTTGCAACAAAGGTACACAAGAGAAAGAACTGATATCTCCTGAAGGAATCATTGCAAATGATACAACCAGTTTGGGTCAAAATAGAGGAAGGTCCTTCATTCTACATCTTGTAGAGTAATTTATAACTGATAAAAATGGTAGCATTCAGGCAGCCAAGCTCTATCAAAGCCAAACAAATTTATTACAGTGTCTCAGAGTTTAATACTTCCTTTTCACAGAGCAAAACCACAAAATATGTGTAAGTTATGTTAGTGGCATGTGTCAATGGCCAAAAAAGAGAGGTTTTGAGATGGAAGAAATACCACACAACATACCTTCTGTGCATTTAGTGAACATCAAAAATAAGCAGATTCTAACTGCAACATTTCTTGTTGCAGTTTTCTGGAAAGACAGTGTATCCTGAAACGTCAGCACACAGAAAGATGGAGGAAGTAGTACAGGAGTATCCAAGCAGTCTCTTTTCATCCCTGTTTTATAATCCAAACAGTAAAGTTAAGCAGATTCTTGAAGGGAAACAGAAACCTTACTGTTAGTATTTGGAAGTGCCATGCTTTGGAAATAAATCAAAACAGAAGTCACAGTTATCTGCGCCTAAAACTTACCCTGATGATCTATCTATTTTAATAAAAATCTGCAAACTCAAAAGCGCAAGTCTTCGAGGCTTGCAGAGTCTCCAGCAGATGGTGTTTTATTTATGCATTACCATTGGGCCACATTTGCTGAGGCTGGCATCTATTTATTCTTCTGCCCCAAAATATTATTATTATAATTTGTATATTTAAGTGCCAGATTTTCTGATTTGGCTGAGATGCTCTCATCACTAGAATGGGTGAAACTGGCTCTAAGCCACTTATATATTCCCCTGGAGTCGGGAGGCAGCCAGATGTCAGTCCAGTACCTTGCATAAATTAGAGCAGCCTCAGGAATGCTCTGCCCAGTTACCAACACACGTAGAGCTGCTCTAGTGCCCAAGAACAGCCAAGACAGCAGCATGCTCCAATTATGCTTCTTTTGCCCCTGATATTTCCTTTCCATTAGGGGAATACAAAGCACAATATAGCTCTTGAAAAATCTGGTTTATGCCATGAAGAGATTTAATTTAGAGTGGAAATCTTAAAGAGAAAAGAGGAACGAGTTTCATGGCATTGTAGGACTGGGACAAAGAGACTGTAGCATTGTTGGGGTTTCATTACCAAGCATCAGACTTGCCTTTTTGCTTGGTACCAAGGAACACAGAGGAGGAAGTTCTGCTTTCTAAAATATATGGGATACTTCCTATGACATCAGTGCGATACTGTTTCACCTAATGTATCTTACAGCTCAGTAATTTAGGGTGCAGTCTTGCTACCTGTTCAGGGGACCTAAATTACACCAATAAAGTGCAGATGCAAAATTGTATCCATAATTCTAAAGGTTTAAAAATCAAATTTTGGATTAAAGCCAGTCTGAAAAATTGAATATAATATTTGTATATGCATGCAGCTAGAGGATGTAAATTCTGACTTGTTTTCAACGGCGCATCAGTAAAACATGGCCAAAGGGAGAAAACTATGTCTGTGATATAATCCATCTCAGACATTATTTCATGATCAAGGTAATTTTTCTGTCCCTATGGCAATATTTTACACAAATGATGCTAAAGAAAACTGTCCCTATTTGTTTCACCACGCTTCTGAGTGTAAATCTTCATTTGAAGAGCCTTCTGAAACAGAAAGTGAATGCTGAATTGAAGGGGTTGTGTCTGCAAACATGGTGCGGGAGAACTAATGCCTGAGTCATCAAGAAATAGCAATTACATCTGCTGTATAATCACCTCCTATGTAAAGAGAATCCAGAAGAGGAGGAAATAGGTATGTGTATGTCTGTGTACAGTTTTAAGTGTCTTTAGCAGACAAAGCGTATTTTTCTTCTATGTTCCTATATTTCAGCTTCTTGAAATGTCTTTATGTAACAGGTGGCAAATATTTTGTATGTCTCCACTTCATTGTGTGTCCCTTTCCTTTGGTCTGTTTTTCTTGTAGGGATCTTTCTTTTACTAACACAAATGAGCACAGGCATTTTATGTAAGGAATGACACACAATTTTTGGCATGGAAAAAATGAGTTATAAAGTCTTATTTAATTATTTTATCACTATACATAATAGGATAGAATTAAGATCACCAAGACAATGTTAAATCTGAGTTTTTATTACTTGCCCTGAAATTATATCTATATTCTTTTCACTTATTTCCTAAGAATGTAATTTTCCAACTTTTTAAATCATCAAATGGGGGAAAAGTATAGACTTTCTGTTGCATAGAGCAATGCTGACACCCACATAAATCACTTGGGGTTGGAAACTTGAGATCTACCTCTGCCACTAGGCTTTAAGGAGAAATGGATAGTAGTAGCAGACTGTCATCCTCTCTGTGAGCAGATCTGAAGGACAATCAGACATTTTTTCAGAGGGTTTCATGGAGATCTGCAGACATCAGACTCAGGAAATCTGTGTTCTGCTTTGGGATCTGGCAGGGAACCTAATCCAGCATGTGCACTTTTCTGAAGAGGAATCCTTATTGTATTTTTCTCTCGGGCTTTTTCTCATGCCTGTTTAGTCTCAGTTTCTCACCATCCACTCACCTGTCCTCAGTGGAGGATCAAGGTCACAAACTTTTCACCAGCAGTTTCTTGTCTAGACAGGCTGGAGGACAACATAGTAAACACAATTTTCTCAGATGACTTAAAAGGAAAAAAAAAACCTAAGATACCCCTGCAAAGACTGGTAAGCAAATTCACTGAAGGACAAAAGTAGGCTGCTTTTGTGGGCACAGCCAAAGATGGTCCATGAAACATGTCTCTTTTTTCTTTTCTTTTCTTTTCTTTTCTTTTCTTTTCTTTTCTTTTCTTTTCTTTTCTTTTCTTCTCTTCTCTTTTCTTCTCTTCTCTTTTCTTTTCTTTTCTTTTCTTTTCTTTTCTTTTCTTTTCTTTTTTCTTTCCTCTTTTCTTTTCTTTTCTTTTCTTTTCTTTTTTCTTTCCTCTTTTCTTTTCTTTTCTTTTCTTTTCTTTTCTTTTCTTTTCTTTTCTTTTCTTTTCTTTTCTTTTCTTTTCTTTTTTCTTTCCTCTTTTCTTTTCTTTTCTTTTGTCTTCTTTTCTTTTCTTTTTTCTTTCTTTTCTTTTCTTTTCTTTTTTCTTTCTTTTCTCTTTTCTTTTCTTTTCTTTTCTTTTGTCTTCTTTTCTTTTCTTTTTTCTTTCTTTTCTTTTCTTTTCTTTTTTCTTTCTTTTCTCTTTTCTTTTCTTTTCTTTTCTTTTCTTTTCTTTTCTTTTGTCTTCTTTTCTTTTCTTTTTTCTTTCTTTTCTTTTCTTTTCTTTTTTCTTTCTTTTCTCTTTTCTTTTCTTTTCTTTTCTTTTCTTTTCTTTTCTTTTCTTTTCTTTTCTTTTCTTTCTTCTTTTCTTTATTTCTTTTCCCTTTCCCTGTCCCTTCCCTTTCCTTTCCTTTCCTTTCCTTTCCTTTCCTTTCCTTTCCTTTCCTTTCCTTTCCTTTCTCCTTTTTTCTTTTTCTTTTCTTTTCTTCTTTTCTTTTCTTTTCTTTTCTTCTTTTCCCTCTCTCCTCCCCTTCCCTTCCCTTCCCGCACCTTCCCTTCCCTTCCCGCACCTTCCCTTCCCTTCCCTTCCTTTCCCTTCCCTTCCCGCACCTTCCCGCACCTTCCCTTCCCTTTTCTGTCTTTCTTTTTTTAACTTGGACAAAACCAAACCACTTTGTCCCTGCTATTTTATTTCCCTAACATCATTCATTAAACTACCTGACCCAGGCACATAACAGGGAATATTAAATACCAAATGGTTAAAGATCAGAAAAATTAGAAACAGCTGAAAAACAAGCCTCTCTAATGGGATTAATCAAACTGATATTATCAGCTGGTTTATAACAGTATAGTCCACATATAGTCATTGAGAGAGTTAAAGAAATATTTGGGAGTTAAGTCTTTGATGCAGAACTGGACATAGTAAGTAACCTATTGCCTTCCTTGAAAATCACATACATTGTCTGTAATATGAAAAAAAACCCCACAAATATTCAGAATTACCTAAGTGTGGTAATGGTTTATCAAATATTATTCTTGCTCAAGATAATTACACCAGGAGCTTGAAATAAACTAATAACAGAATATAAGAAGGATCCTTTACACTTTACAGATGTAGTTTTCCAGTTCACGTGGTTCTTCATGGTTTTGTTTTGGGCTTTTTTTTTTTTAAAGGATTCATCTGGATTTATTTTTGTACTTTTGCCAGTTAGGATTTATTAGAGCTTTTTTTCTTGGCATTGTAATTAGGTGTTGCAAAATTTTGAGACATATATTTTTTTAATGGGTAGTAATTTTGTATTTGTATCCATGTATTTAGAAATCCTGTCTGCAATCAGACTTCTTTACATCTTTTTGTGAGTATCTGAGACCAAAAAAGAGGGAGTTGTTCATTAGACAAGTTCATTTTCTAATTGAGGAACAGATGGCAGGATGCTCTAGCATTTTACTGGTGACTGTGGCAGGTTTTTGGAGTAATCTTTTCATTTCAGTGCTTGGAAATTGTATAAACACAGCTCAGTTGCTTCTGTTACTCAGGCTGTCTCGAGACGTAGTCACACATCCTCATTCAGCTCCAGCTGAGAAGTTCATCACTGCATCCCAGCTGGAAATTACTACCCCACCTGATCTGCTGGTGGAGATGCTCACATGAGCAGTCCCCAGCTTACTCTGATCAGGTTAACTAACCTGGTGCAAGTGCTGTGCCTGTTTGAGTACATCATTAAGGAACAACTGAGCCTGTGGGTGGGAAGGGAGGAACACTCCTGGCTCAGAGTGGGAAGAGTGAATGGGGAGAAACAGATAAAGTGACCTTTTTGGGAATCACATCAGGATGAAAGGCTTGTCCAGCCTTCAAGAATGAAAGCCCATTACCACTGCAGTACGAATGCACAATATCCAGATGCTTCTGTTTCATTTCTGTCTTGGAAAACATCCAAAATCTACCAACTAGTCCCAAGGCTCTTGCTTTGAATGAGTTTGGAGCTGTCTGTATCTCTGCAAGTTAATCACATCTCCAGAGTACTGCAAGCCAAGATCTTGAAAATATTTTCCTTTTTGAAGTAGTCTTGCACTGCCAGCACTATGAGTGGAGAAATAATGAAACTGTGACATTGGCAAAGAATACTCATTCTTACCAGATGATTTGACCAGCTTCACCAAGGAAAGACTGGGAGAGAGAAATTTCAGGGAGAAAAATATGTCACACTAAGATGTGAGTTTCCTCCCTTCTGTTCCTCGCTTTGTCCCTACCAAATTTTCCCACAGAAATCAAATTCCACTCCTGTTAATTTTAGAAATATTGAAAAGCCTCCATTACAAAGACTTGTCATTATTTGTGATAAATTGAAGGATCCACTTATTGTAAGTGGCAACAGAGCCCAGAAGCCATAGCTATGCCTTTGGTGATCCATGAGAGAGTCAGGGATCACAAAGTAAAAAATATATATATATAATAGAAAAAGGTCTTATAACAGATTTCAATTTTGCAGAGTGAATTGTCAAAAAAAAAAAATACTGGTCCTTAGCTGCAGTTATTTTGCTGGTACAGATAGACATGTATATACGATAAAGTTACTGTCTTCTAATTTTGCCACCTGTTATCTCTTTGCTTTCTCCTACCCTAAAGTAGACAGATGGATCTGATGACTCCTAATTTCTATTATTCTATTGTAGTATCTTGCAGCTTTCTAGCTGTGAAATTAAAGATTTAGAAGAAGAAATGTACCGCACAGGAATAGGAAGTACCAAGGTAAGACCTAACCTGGCTAAGCTGACAGTATTTGCCCAGAAATGTATTAATCAGTTTATCAAAGTACGAAATAAAGGTTAAAAAATGTGAAGAGCTGAAGGTACCAAGCAGCAGTAGTGCTATTCATGGTGGCAGCTCTGTGCCCAGAATCACCTCTGCTGTTGTTAGATTTGGAAAGCTCAGCAGAAGTCTATTACTCATGTGGTTCTCAGAGCACATTGACTTTCCTTATCTCCTAGGATCTGTTGGGGTGATCTGAGGCGTGTGTATTGGGGAAAGTGATTTTTTTCTGCTTCTTGGCAACAGTCAAACAGGGTAATGCTGTTCTTGCTTCCTTGAGTGGACAGGAAAAGGTCTTGTCCTCAAACATTTTCACAAGCTCTTTAGCAGCAGGAGAATCAAAAGTAAATTGGTTCATACTGGCTATTGCACAATATGTTCCTACTCCTTTATGATGCTCTGAAAACAATGTTAGTAGAAGGTACACAAGTTAATAAAATCATATGCCCTTCAAGCTTATCAATGTGTACTTGGATCTGTATCGTTAAGGCTTCACAGTCTTTGTAGTTTTCATGATAGTGAATAACGTGTATTTGAGTTAGGGACTGATATACGTGTTGTTCACATAACTTTTGACACAATTGGATCAATATAGCATTATACCTGCTGCAGTGATAAAAGTGTCAATAAATGAATGTGCTCTTCTGAAACTGCTCAAACAACAGCAAATTGCTTACAGCTTTTAATATATCTTTGACTATGTCATACTCATGTATCACTCCTCTCCGCAAAAATTCTTATGCAAATTTTTGTAGATTTGTTTCCCAAGAGAATTTACTTAGTTTCTGTGGAACAAACTGACTACGAAGGCTAAATCTGGTCACAACCCAGAGGACCCTATTCCAGCCCAAGCCTATTTAGGAAGGGAACAGCAATTTGTTTTCAATGACTTCACTCACCCTTACTGCAATGTTTCCAGTAAATGCAGGCGTTGTTCTTCTTGTGTGAGCTCAGCATGTCATTCCTAATGTGATCCTGACTGAAATTTTGCATTAGTTATTGAAATTAGTACCTTTCTTTAGATGTCCTTTTTGTCTCATGTGATTATGCTGAATCATTGTAAAATGAAAAAATCTGATGAGCTATCCATATAAATACTGAACGACATTAGATCATCACAACTGGTGCTGTTAAAGCGAATGTAAATACCTAATTATTAGCCAGCAGATCCAAAACGCTGCCAAATAGTTTTTGCTCACTGTGTTTACACAGCGACAGATTCTCATGTTAGTCATATCCTTCTGAACAAATGTTTTGGATGGACTCTTAAATCAGTGTCCACTAGGAAATAGAAGGAGGCAGCCAAACTCTGTTGAACGCTTGCCATTGACAAAGGTTAAGCATTTACAGTCACTCTCCGCCTAAGTATTCTAAGGAAACATTAAGGAGTGAAAAACAGAAGGCGAGGATGTTCTGTACTCTCGGCAATAATGCAGCAAGGGTGACAGAAGCGGCTCCAAAATAGCCAGTTACTGGGCCAGATCCTGTTCCCATTAACGTCAATGGTAAAACTCCCTTTTGGTCTAAAGGGACTAGGATGGGGCAACTGATCCTTCAACTGACTAAGGAAAAAACAGCAAGGTCTTGACTCTTCTCCTTTTGCTTCCACTTCTTGTTCACGAAGATTCCCTTGGGACTGAGTAAAACTAAGTCAGGATATAAGCATGTGCCTTAACCAGCCTGCTAGGAAGGCTAAAACATTTTGCATCCACTTAATTTCCCTGAAAAACTATACTCATTTCCCCCATTTCTTTTTTAGCTATTTGTAATATTTAAATCTACTCTGTCACAACAGTTTCACTCACAAAATCAGCTGGATTATAACAATGGAGAAATTTGGTTTGCCTGAAAACCATATAATAGAACTAGGACAAAATTTAAACCCAGGGGAATTTTGCTGTTGCAGTCCTCTCATCACCCAATCAGTAGGCCATATAGTCTGGGATGACTTTATGGTCACCGCCCTAACCTAACCTTTAAACATTACCCCTGACATAAACCTTATACAAGGATTAAAGCAGATGGATGTGCATCATTGACCCAGTAGCTAGCTCCTGGCATCTCTATAGCATGTCAAACATACATGCAGGCATCCCAAGGAATGGATAACCATGGACAACTGCTTGCAGGCATGCAGGTGATGGCAATATGTCCCTCCTTACCCCAGCCAAATGCCAGTTAATCTGCATTTTGATCTCCTCCTCACCCTGAAGGTACATAGAAGAGACAAAAAGAACACAAACCAAGTACATCAATCCTTGTCTTTCAGCATTAAAGATCCAAGGATAATATATTTTCAGTTTTTCTTTGTGTTTCAGGTTAAAAATAAATCTGAAAGGAAATAATACTTCTGCAGATGCTAAAAACATAAATGCAGAGTAGACGAGACATATATATCTAAAATTTAGATCCTTACCTGCCTTCACCCTTTAGTGTTCCGCTTTTGCTGTCCCTTAATATACAAGGGATGAAGATTTGTGCATAAACTGAAAATATAAATCTTACTTCTAAAGTCTGTCTCAGCAGAATGAAAAACTTCTTTCCCAAACCTCTGCTTTGCAGTCCTTAAAGACAGTGTCACTGAGAATGTAAAGCTATTCAGCAGGTCCAAAGTTGATTTTACATTACTTTAGCCTTTTGGGGTTTGTAAAGATCAATTGGTTTCTATAAATCAGGATATGCTCCAGCTCACAGTGTGGTCAATAAAAAGACCTGTGAACATCAGTGGAAGACAGATTGGAGTTTTACTCTGTATCCAGTAAAGTACACAGCAGCAGGCCGGGTACCTGTGATGTGCTTGATGTACCATGGAAAAAGTGAGGGCAGGAACCACTCAGGCAGTTACAGTGAGTGAAGGATCAACCAGGACCATAGGACCAAATATCTCCTGTTCCCTCATTTCGTTCTAGTGTATCAGCGGGGGCACCTTCTTTAGGAAAGAGATGATGGGATAAAGTGAGTTAACACACTAATGTCCAGGCCACATGTTGACTCAGACAACAATTAATTCTCATTCCATGAATGCCCATACAAAAAACTGGCTGATGGCAAACTATGCAGGCCCCTCTGAGCCAGAAACTTCTTGCAATCAACAAGACTTCCCAAAATCCGTGAGTTTGGAGTCCGTCTTTCCCCATTTTTGCCATGATCCTCCTCTAGTAAGAAGTAGCTACACGTAATTCTTCTGCTTCTCAGAGCACAAAAAGTCATCCGAAAGAGAGTGAAAATCTTTGCCTTTCCTTGGTCTTTAGCCTTTTCACGGAATATTTAAGGTTTTGAGTGACATATAAAACAATATCCCAGGAGGCAGAAAAAATGCCAGGAGGAATCTGGACCACAACCTTATCTCTTACATCAGAAAACCTTCCTTCACCATGACTGACACCATGGCACTCAAGACTTTTGCTCATATCCTGGTACAACTGGCCAGTTTATTGTTTTATCCATAGCATTATCCACAGTAAAGAACATTTTAACTATGCTTTTAGACCAATAGAGACATGTTTGGAGACTGTGCTGCTGGTTTCCTTCTAACATGAGGGCCCACGCCTGTTCATATATGTTGTGATAACTGCTAAAACTGTTCTTAGCTAAGGGGCTAGTTTTCACTGTAAACAGTTGAGTTGCAGGAATTTGTGTCTCAGCCATACAAAGTATTCTGAAAATGAATTTCAGGATAATCTTCTCCTGGCCCTAAATCTGAGGTGGATTAAACATATATTTTTTAAAAAGATACACTTGGCAGGTTGTTGGTTTAAAAAAATTTAGAACAAAGGAACAAAGAACTGGAAGTCTTCCAGAGGAAGTGATAATTTGATGATTCTCTATATAAATCTAACGTTTCTTCATCTTTTATAAATGGAATTTTGCAGGTCATTAGTCCCTTAATGTAGTATAGCTATGGGTTGCAGGGATTTTGTGTGTGCATCTGTGTGTGTGCAAAAGAAAAAAAAATAAAAAGCATTAAAATGGTTGAGATATACAGAAAATTGACTGCTGCATAGTCACCACTTTTCATAAAGATTTTTACTACACCCTTGGTAGTAAGATCTATAATATGCAAATGTGTAGCATCATTAATATGCATTTGCTGCATACACCCTCCTTAACAGAGTATGTTATGGGAATACAAATTAAAAACAATACACTCGACTCAGCTAAATTTTAATGGCCCGTTGTATGAGTGATCCCTGACTGGGAGGTACCTAAGATCTTTGTCTTCAATACTTCCCTTCCTTCCCCACATCCATTCTCTTTATTTCTTCTTTTTTTTCACTGACACCTCCATAGCTAGATTATTTACATCGCACCATAAAAATTAAAGTAATGTGCAGGTTCATCCTTGTTATCTTCAACGGAAGCAGCTGGCACAAGAAGAGAAAACAGAGATCTAGAAATTAGTTCAGCCAATAGTCCTCATGGTGGAATAAGCTGTGCAGCCCCATCTGCTAGATACCTCCATGCAGTAGCTCTGTGGATACAAGCTTACTTCATCTGGCAAACCAAACCAAGAGCTGATTCTGGGAACCTAAAGGTATTTACTCACTGTTTAAACTTTGACCATGGATGCAGTTACTGGTCCCAGGTTGGCACCTGTGCAATAAGGATGGACCTAAGCATGAAGGATTTTAAACCACTGCAAATCATAGACCAGAATTTTACAGAATCACAGAATGGTTGGGGTTGGAAGAGACCTCTGAAGATTATCTAGTTCAACCCACCTGCTAAAGCAGGTTCACCAGAGCAGATCACACAGGAATGTGTCCAGGCGGGTTTTGGATGTCTCCAGAGAAGGAGACTCCACAGCTAATCTGGGAAGCCTGTTCCAGGGCTCTGGAACCCTCAAAGTAGTTTCTCTTCATGTTTAGATGGAACCTCCTGTGCTTCTGCCTGTGCCTGTTGCCCCTCATCTTGTCACTGGGCAACACTGAGAAGAGTCTGGCCCTATTCTCTTGATACCCACCCTTGATATATTTGCAAGCACAAACAGCATCCCAGTAAAGTGGTGTTGATTCAGGCTTGTCCTAAGCTGAGCCTTAAAGTGAAGCCTTTCAGGAGACAGTTCACAAGCAATTCAAACAGGGACACTGCTGACATAAGGGAAAGCAGATGCCACCTGAAATGGAACTACTCATCCTTGTTAGTCAGTGTGTGCAGTCAAACCTAAATGAGCTTGGTGTTCCCATCAGAGCTCTTTGCCTGCAGGCTGGAAACTTTCTAGATCAGATGCAACTCCAACCACACCATGGGGACAGTGTCAGCTGACAGAGGGTGTGACAAGGATGGGTAGGGAAGGTAACTCTTTCCACTGCTGCAGTAAAATCTAATGAAGAATTAGGTTAAAGCTCTTAGTGTTCACTGAGTGTTTAACATACTACCAGTTTATCCTCAAGTATTTAAGGAAAACCTTATATAAACTGAAAAATTAATAACACACATGCACCTCTACAGTTTCCCTAGAATTAATTATTCAGTAATGGATGCCAATGTTATTTTCCTTTACTTGGCAATGACTTTCCCAGAGCTTAATCCTTTCAAAATGCAATGGGGAGAAAAATAACACAGCGAGACACACTCTGCTGTGCTAATTGGTCTTCCCAATATGGCGTGAGGACATTTGTTGCTCAGCCTGCTTATTCAGAGTTCTGCGTATTCAAGCTGTTTCAGCAGGTCTAGCTACTCTTATGGGAAATTAAGCTGCAATCAGATTCTGCAGTCATCCAGGTCTAGACTGTGATATTGATCACAGAACAGGGAAACAGAATGAACAAGGTTGAAATGGCCTCTTTGTATATGAGTGCAGACACTTGACGGAAAATGACCTTTTGTGGATGCAAATCTGCTATGTGAGGCATAATGTCGTTGATCCTGAAAGCTGTGGAAGAGCTGGGAAGCCATTGCATAGGAAAGATTCTGTATATTTTAATTACATCTTTCTCATATCACCTTTTCCCAGTCAACCTTGATCAAGAATCTGCTTTACACTGAATTTTAGATTAATGATCAAGATCCTTTCTGGATTTATGATCATTGTTAATTACAATGTCTTTCATGGAAATTTCATCACAGTTGTGAATAAAATAAAACTCATGTGGCCAGCTGCAGAAATTGTGGAATTTTAGATACAGTTGCTTCACTCCCCTATTCTTTGAAAAATCTCAGTTCCCACCTGCAACAGGAATCTCAGAGCTGAAAACTCCAGGACACTGATACAAGTTCCCATCATATGCCAGATTTTCAGCTGAAACTCCTGTCAATTTTCATTCCTTTATCAATACTTGATAACTACTGAACATATTTTGTACAAGTTTTTCATGTTTTGAATTGATTTTATCACCACTATAACCGAGATGTTAACCAGTGAAGTAGGAATGGGATGACATCATAATGGAAACAAATATTTTCTTCTCCCAGTTTCAGCCAGCTGATGATTAGATGTGAAATGTAATATTGATGATATTCTCAGTGTTCCACTCCCGAGATGAGTCGAAGAGGGTATGTAATGTGAACTGATCTCTATTTGTATAAAAATAAAGCTGGCTAGGATGGGTAAAAGGCTATACATAAAAATAAAGACCTTGAACATGGAGGTATAAAACACAGATTCAAATTCCAGAGGGCTAGTATGACAAAGATAGACATGACAGTTGTGAACTGGGATACTATTAGGTCACAGCCATAGATTCCTAAGAAAAAATACAAAATCAATTAACAAGTACTTTATTCTTGGCTAATATTTAGGGTATGCATTATACAGGCAACTGAAAGCAAACTGACAGATCCACACAGTCAGTAAACCTCGGCTGTAAAAAAATATGGTGAGCACCACTATAAATGAAAAGGGAAGGACTCTTACTGAGTATAATCATAGCTGTGGCTCTTAAGAAACCTCAGAAAACATAACTGTCCAGATAACATGTGATACTATCTTACAAACTTTCCTGAGACCACAACATACTTTACGCAGTGTTTTCATTTGTGAAAAGGACAACCAAAATTCACATACCTGCTGAAATAAAACAACCACATATAAAATAAACACCCTTTGAAATGGTTATTTCCTTTCCTTTCTTGTTTCTGATAAAACCCAGAGAGTTTAAAAAAAAAAAAAAAAAAAAAATTGATTCATTTGAAAGAGATTTGAAGAGATAAGAAGATTTTAAATGCACTTGCATCTTGGACATATTTGATCCATTACTTCCCTCTCTGTAAAGAAACGTCTTGGTTAACTCTTGAACAAAGGCTGGAAGCTGCTCTGAAGTTACCTCCCTTTTCAGATCTCCACAGTGTGTGTCAGCAATGATCACCCTGTTGTCTTCATTGTTGGAACTGCTAAAGGAAACCCCAGGAGGACAGAGACGTTCTTCAGAGAAACCTCACTTTGGTGGCTACAGTAAGAGTTGCTGACAACAGCCTCTAATGTCAGGGTGGCTTTGGAGCTTACAACAAAAAGACTTTGTGCTAGAGTCCTGCCAAGGATCTTACTGGTGCCAAAGATCTTTCCAAAAAAGCCAGCAGTTAGTGAGTGCTCTATCAGAGCCTATTAGAAGGAGAAATGGCTTGCACCTCTGAGCACCATCAGCATCTACCCTGTGCCTGAGCAAAAGTTTAAAAGTTCTTAGGAGCATCACCACACTTCTTAGGTTAAAAAAAAAAAATAAAATAAAATAAAGGCAAAATGAGCAGTATCGAATAGATACTGCAATAACCATCAGAATGTCAGTGCAACCTCTGCATCTTACAGCAAAACAGACTTTTAGAAGGGAGATATTTCCCTTAACTAAAAAAAAAGACCACAAATCTGAGCTGAAGGAGAGTGGCTCACTGCAAATGAAAATCCCCCATGCTCCAATTCACCTTATTGCTGAGAAATAAAATAAACTCAAACCAATAGCTGGTAAAATAGTCCTGATTAATCATTCAGTCTGCTTCCCATAAGAGAAAGACGATAGGTCACAGTGACCCTGGCTGAAGGCAAAAAGAGCTTCTTCAGTGAAATTTCTGTGTCTCTATGTAGGCTTTTTGTTCAAAAGATGATGAAAGATCATGTGAAAAACTATACACAGGGAGGCTCAGCCTGGTCCTGCTGAATTGGCTTTGAAGCATCAGTTTCTGAACCACTTGCTACAATTAACACGTCCCTTTCCTCATTAATGTTGGACCCAGCTGGTTCAGGCCCTGAATGGATGGTTCATCTGGCACCCTGATGTGATCAGTGGAGGAAGATGAATACAACAGAAGTCAGTATGATCAAAATAAGCTGTTTCTTCAGCATAAGAAAATAACTAATTTACGTTAAAAAAAAAAAAAGCAATATTTCAGTTTCTCCTTTATGACCATTAATCTCAGCTGTGGAATTTCTTAACATTTAGAAACAAGTGAGTAGGTATGGCACATTACTAGTGAGGATCAGACTTGAAACTTTGAAAATAATGGCCTCAGTATTTATAGATACAGTTTTCCATCCAAGGATCTTCAGATGTTCTAGAAAAATCGATTAGATGCCAATGCATCTGAGAGTGTCATCCTGCTCATTTGACAAACAGAGAAAAAGAAGAAAGAAAATTATATAATTTGCTACTGAGAGAAAACAAGTCTGTATCAAATTCTGGGCCAAAACCCAGAAATCTTGACCTCTGCTTGTGACGGATGCTATACTCCACTCAAATGACTCTGGAGATTATAAACAGTTTCTTTTCATATTCTAAGCCATACACACTCATATCTATAAAAAACATGTTAAATCAGTTATTGGCTTCTTCAGCAAGCCAATGTTCTGACTGCTCTAAACAATTGCTTATTAAAAGGCTTAAGATAGGTTTGTTTTATCAAATTCTTTATTTTTGAGACAGAAACAAAGATGGGAATGTCTCTTTTCATTAAGCTGAAAGTCACTGCAACCCTCGTGTCTTCAAAACAGCCAAGTTTGATGTTTCTGTAAATTAGCAAAGTGGCACGCGAGCGTGCTCAGTTGTTTTCCACACAGACCCATTAATAACTGTACTGATGAGTTTCTAATACCTGCAATTCCCATGGATGGTGAAGTTTCTCCTTGACAAGGATCCCTGCACAGAGCTTCTCTGGCAGCAGCTGGAGCCCAGGGAGCGCGGCACCCTGCCGAAATTGTGAGAAAGCAGGGACTTCTAAAACTGTTGAAAACATTTATCATGGGAAGAAAATTGTTATGCTAAGTGAAATCTTACATGTTGAAAAAGTCCAAATCTTAATAAGTCGATGTTCAGCCAACTTGACAGGCTGTGAGGGCATCTGTCCTGGAGCAAATGGTCACACTGACAGCCCAAGGGACCCCTGCTCTCCTGAAATTTATCTAGAATACCACAACAGATGAATCACTCTTCTGGTAAAAACATCCCTGTGCGTACTATTAAGAAAGAAAATGAGACTTGGAGTGAATTTAGCAGATCTTTAACTGGAGTTGAGTAATGTGGCCAAGCCCCAAACTTCAGCAACACATGCTACTCTGCCTTCCCACTACTCATAAACAATGTCTTTCCTCGCTGCTTTCCAGCCAGTTCCCTTCCCTTTCTAATCCCGGGAAGTCACTGCCCACTTTTAAAAGCTGAAAGACACTATTTAATCAAGTGAATAACTGAACAGTAGCATAATTCTACTTCAAGCACACATGCACCAAGGCACATTTCAGAGCTATTTGAGGAAGAAACTCACCGCAGCCGGGCAGCCTCCCTTGCAGAGTTCAGGCTGGGTGGTCATTGAGCCAGGGACAACACAGCCAATTCAGACAGATGGCCGCTAAGTCAGCCCAGCACGTTTGGGGAATTCAGTTCTGCCAATATCCAGGACATCAAAAGGAGATGCACACCTTCAGCTCCCTGCAGCTCTAAGTAGCCTAGACCTGCAGACTGAAAATTATTTTTTCCCCCCTCAGTAGCTGATCTGGGGGAAAAAAAAAAAAAAAAGCATCTGGAAAAATGCAGTTCAGGCTGAACAGCCTTTTTTTTTTCCTGCTAAAATGTGTGTGTGTGTTGAGACCATCAAAACAAAGTAGTTTGACATTTAAAAATTCCCCCAAACTTTTTTGACCCAATCGCACTTGGTGAAATCAATGTATATTCACAAGAAGCTTAAGAACTCCGTTCTTCTGTGATATTGATATTCTTCATTACCCCATCTCCTCTCTCTGCTCCTTAGTCCATATTTTTTCAGGTTCCTCACATATTCTCCAGGGTCTGTGTGCCATGGTTCTTGGTAAGTTAATTGCTGCCTGATCAGAAGGGGCTGGGATACAGCACTCCTACAACCCTCAACAGCCATTTCAGGAGATAGAGAAGAGGGAAATTGGGCTTCAATTCCTTTATGGCATAGTGAGACATCCAGCATATTTGGTGAAGAGGGCAATGATCACCACAGGCCTGATGCAGATCTCTAATTCAAAGAAAGGTGGTCTCCCATGCTCTGCTCCCAGAAAGCAAGTAGTAGGAATGGCCAGGAATAAAGAACTCTACATTGAAGAGGGAACATCAAAAGCTGAAAAATTCTTTAGCCAATGGTGAGGGCTAAAGTTTACCATCATCTAGCCTTAATGCGGTGCTCACAACTAGATTGAGAATTGCCAGCAAACCTTTCATCCCGAGACAGAACAACATGAAGACATCAGAAAACACATTGCTTCCTACATTTTATTTCATCTTATTTCCTTCTTCTTCCTCTTGTGTAAGTGACTGATATGTTATCCTCTGCTGCATCAGTGTCCCCCAGATGATGTCCATCCACCAAGCAGGGGAGGCAAAAGAAATATCTGAAAGATTCAGATGCACATTACAGCCACTGTCCAACAAAGACACAGAGAGACGGGACAAACTTCCCATCATACTTTGTCCTTTCATGCATGTCATCTCAAGGTCAGTAATTCCCACTGTTTGCTTGCTGCAGCCACTGAAATTAAGATGAGAAGGCTTTGGGTCCCTTTAAATATCATAGAGGGAGGCCCAAACCTCTTTAACCAGAAAGATAACATCTGCCTCAAAAATGGAAAGCCAGAGAAAAAAGCCCAGACAAAACCTGTTGCCTGAAGCATGTAAAACATTGGGCTATTCATTAAATACAAACGACTTTAATCTAACAGAAAAACCTGTAACAGAAAAACCTGTAACAGAAATTTTAAAAGCCCTGAAAATACAGTATTTTTGATATCTACATTCTCTCTATCTTAAATTTTTTACAGATCTGTAAAAATATCTATCTGTAACTTATCTAGAAATGCCACAGTTTTACCAGGGTCACTTGGAGAGCTAGCAAAAACAGGTCACGCTTCAAATCAGATTAACACACTAACATGCCCCACAGTAGATTATGTTAATTTTGACAGTAACTTTTAATATTTGTAATGCAATACATTACTCAATAGTATTTCTAAGCCTTTTTGGAGCTTATTAGTCTGCCTTTATAAACCAAATGTCAGCTTTATCAAAGTCAGACATTAATTATTAGTGATGGGCGAACCTCAAAAGGTTCAGAAGTTTGGTTTAGTTTGACTAGACAGGCATAAGACCAGCTGCTTTTCCAGATCATTTGGATGGCAGATTTGGACTCCTGATTCTGCAAATGTTACACACTTATTGAAATGTGAGCATCCAGACAGAACCTGCTGCGTTCAAGGAGACTGCTGAAGTGTGCTCAACTCAGCAAATGTGAGGCTGCCCGACCCATCAGTGTCAGGCCTCAACATCCAAACTTCTCACACCATTGAATGCTACAGTAGATAGTAGAATTAAAGAGTTATTTTAGTTGGAAAAGACCCTCAAGGTCATCAAGTCCAACCATGACATAACACCTACACTAAATCATGTCCCTAATCACCACATCTTTTAAACACCTCCAGGGATGGTGATTCAACCACTTCCCTGGGCAGCCTGTTCCAGTGCCCAATAATCTTTTCTGTGAATAAATTTTTCCTAATATCCAATCTGAACCTCCCCTGGCACAACTTGAGGCCATTTCCTCTCATTCTATCACTTGCTGCTTGGGAGAAGAGACCAACCCCCTCCATGCTACAACCTCCTTTCAGGTAGTTGCAGACAGCGATAAGTTCTCCCCCTCAGCCTCCTTTTCTCCAGGCTGAACAGCCCCAGTTCCCTCAGTTACTCATCATACTTGTGTTCCAGACCCCTCATCAGCTCCATTTCCCTTCTCTGCACTCTCTCTAGTACCTCAATGTACCTCTAGTACCTCCTCTTTAGCTTGGAGAAGATTGAGGGGTGACCTTATTAATGTTTACAAATATATAGAGGATGAGTGTCACGAGGATGGAGCCAGGCTCTTCTCTGTGACAGTCAGTGGTAGGAGAATGGGTAATGGTTTCAAACTGAAACACAAGAGGTTCCACTTAAATGTGAGAAGAAACTTCTTCTCAGTAAGGGTAACAGACACTGGAACAGGCTGCCCAGGGGGGTTGTGGAGTCTCCTTCTCTGGAGACATTCAAAACCCACCCGGACATCTAGGTGTTCCTGCTCCAGCAGGGAGATTGAACTAGGTGATCTTTTGAGGTCCCTTCCAATCCCTAACATTCTGTGATTCTGTGAATGTCTTTCTTGTAGTGAGGGTCCCAAAACTGAACACAAATGTAACAGACGTAACAGAGTAGTGCAGTGTAATAAAACAGCTACAGAGCGTTGGGAGTATAACTGTAAAAAACGAAAGAGGAGAAGAGAAAAGAGGGGAGGACATGATGATATGCTGGGGTCTTATACTGCTGAGGAGACCAAAGAGTCATACAAAAATCCCTGGACAGATGTGTATAGATTTGTTTAAACTAAATGACACATTAGGGCCATAAACCCATAAGCCTGAACCCAAATTAACATATTTGCAAGTGTTGTGCTTGAGCTGAGTAGCCCAGCCTCTTAACAGGGTTTATTGGTTCAACTACAGTGACTTATTGCTTGAGCAGAGCATACCAACATGGCTATATGGCTTTCGGGTTGAAGCTTGTAATAAAGAATACTGGGTGTGCTGTCATATGTCAGTGAAGACATGCCTGAGGGGACATGTGTGAGGGGATGAGGCTTTGGCCTGGAAGTATGATTACTTACAAGAAAATGGGAAAGTTCAATTTGTTACTGTACTTCTGTGGGTAAGCAGGGGAGTTTTACTACATGGCAGAGATTTACTAGCAAAACCCATGAACACTTCAAATAAGCAACAATAGGATTTCACCAGATAATGCTCTTCCATGTTCTGTAGCAACAGTCCTTCAGAGCAGAATTACAGTGCTATTTTTCCTTTTTTAATTTTTTTTTTAACCTCAAGTTATTATTTTAAAAAGTATTTCCAGTACTGCTAGTGAGAGCCATAGCTGATGGTGCCAAACATGCAACCTGAGATTTCTTCTTCACTGCTTATGCATAGTCCATCCCTTTCCACTCTCACCTGGTAAATTTTTAAGCACTATATGCAGAGTTTCTCGAAGAGAAATCTCCCCACATGGAGCCCCCTCTTTATTGATTTTGAGGTAATTTTCTGTAGGAGGGATAATTTCAAACCCACAGTCAAAACCAGCAGAATCCTCATCCCTCTGTTACTCATTTTCAGTGCTGCCATTGCAACCAGAGGAAAACATGGGCACTTGCTACTACATCTGTCAGCTGAGGTTTGGGAAAGAAGAATTGTGTCCCCTTCTGTTTTGAAAAGAAACAGACACATTCCTTCAGGGGATGGTTTCAGTCTATGAATCCTACATGAAAGGAGGTGCCCACACCATTACAATTTCCTATGGGGTAGGTCCTTTCTCAGTGCAACACCTTTTGAGAAAATTCCTGAGGTTCTTATGAGTTTCCTCATCCATTGCTTGGGAAACCTTATGACAAGGACACTTAGGGTTTATTTAGAGTGAAAATGAATAACCAGAAAACCAGTACCTGTGACACTGAGTATAAAATTCCATAATGGATCTGGGCCAAAATAATCTTTTCAGACTTAGTTGGTAAACTGGTTGCAAAGCAGAAATCTGAATCTTGTTCTTCCAAATCTCAGGCTAACACTAGAGCTGCTGCCTCAGCTGCAGGAGTAGGCAAAGATCAGCAGCAGATCTTCCCACATCTGCTTATTGTAACGTGGCCACATCTTCCCCATAAGCGTGTGGAGATAGCCATTGGTGGAGAAAACATGGGTTCGAATGACCCTTAAGTTCACACCAGCCCAGCTGCACCTGTGTCCTCAAGTAAGCACATGGCAGAAGTTTTAAGTAACTGTGTCAAAAGCCAAGTGAGATGCTAGTGTCATTATAGTAGTAACAGCCGCAGAAAGTACAAGAGTATATGACATTATAACCATAATGAAAACAGCATCACTGGTGGAGCAGATGTGATTGTAATTATATCAGAAGCAGAGACAGCCAGTGTGGGGGTAGATGGGGCTCTAATTGAGATAAATGCAACTAGCTACAAGGTGGAAGATGCTGCTGGAAAGCTGGCGAGACAGATGCTACTGTAACTGGAGCAGGTCTGCAGTAGGACCAGCAGGAGCAGCAGATGCTGCAGGTATCTCAGAGCACCTGGGAAAGCACTCAGTAGTTGGGCAGCTGCTGTTTACAATGCAGCAGTAGGTGCGCTTTGCTTTTTATTTCTTAGTGGTCACCACTTCCTGAATGAGGCAAATGTTTTTACCTTTACACAATAATTTCCTCAAATTATTTCTTGCAAAATAATATCATTCATTCACTAAACGATTTTACTTTAATGTTTTATGTTCTATTCTGATATGACAACTACTGAATTTCACTCAGTCAACACCCAAGCAAGCCCATAGCTCTCTGTTCATTTATCAAGAGAGACCAATAGAGGACTCTTCTCTGGAACTCTCTTTAATGACAGGATTTTGGAAGGTAACCCTGTCTGACACCAGCATATCCTTGTAAAGGGCCTAGGTCAGCTCTGAATCACATCAATGTTAATGACCCATGTTTGGCCCACTGGATCAAAGAATCATAGAATGATTTGGGTTGGAAGTGACCTTAAAGATCATCTAGTTCCAACCCCCTTGCCATGAGCAGGGACACTTTCCACTAGACCAGGTTGCTCAAAGACCCATCCAACCTGGCTTTGTATACTTCCAAGGATGAGACATCCACAGCTTCTCTGGACAACCTGTTCCACTGCCTTACCACCTCCATGATAAATAATTTCTTCCGTATATCTAATCTAAATCTGCACTCATTTTAAAGCCGTTACTCCTTGTCCTGTCACTATCTGCTCTTGTAAAAGTCCCTCTTCAGCTTTCTTGGAGGTCCCCTTTAGGTATTGGAAGGCTGCTATAAGGTCTCCCTGGAGCCTTCTCCAAAATGAACAACACCAGCTCTCTAAGTCCGTCTTCATAGAGGTACTCTAGGTGGAGTCTCACGAGAGCAGAGCAGAAGGGGAGAAACAGCTCCCTTGACCTACTGGTCATCCTTCTTTTGATGCAGTCCAGGATATGGTTGGCTTTCTGGGCTGCAAGCGCACATTGCCAAGTCGTGTTGAGTTTCTCATCAACCAACATCCCAAAGTCCTTTTCTCAGTGCTGCTCTCAATCCATTCTCCACCCAGCCTGTATTTGTGCTTGGGATTGCCCTGAGCCATGTGCAAGATCTTTCTATCTTCTTTGAAAGGCCATGGAGGTCAATGAAGTTAAGGGGTAAATATTGCATCAATTTTCAACAAAGGCCAGAGCACTTACCCTGTGAGATGAGGCTGAGGGACCAGAGTGGGTTCTGCCTGGCGGAGAGGACGTGGTATTAGCAGAGTTCCAGTACCTGCAAGGAAGTTAACTACAAGGCAGATACAAGGTCTTCACAGTGGTACCTGGTGCGGGGATAAGAGTCAATGGGTCCAAACCAAAAGACATTCAGACTGGTTATAAGGAAAATTTATTTACCCTGATGACACTAAAACTGTGGAGCAGGTTGCCAAGAGAGGTTGTATGGTCTCTGTGTATCAAGGTTTTTAAGATCCAATTGAATAAAGCCCTGAGCAACCTTGTCTGATACTATAGCTGTTCCTGCTCAGAGAAAGAGGTTCATTTAGAGATTTCCTGGGGTCCTTTACAATCTGAATTTTTATTTCCTTTTGTGATTTTAAATCTCAGGTAAGTTTTGCCCATTCTTACTGCAAACAAAGTTTGGAGATGAGGTGTGGTTTCAAGGCAGTCAGTTAAGTTTGCAGATTTAAGGAGAAACTGCACTGGGTGGAGAGTTCAGATTCAGCACAGGGTGGTGGGTTGAAGGAAAAAGGTTTTGGAGTAAGAGAAATACCATACGAGGAGGTGACAACTGCACTGGAAAGTGAGATGTGAGGGCACAGAGCTCCTGGAGATGGTGATGCCAAATCAGACGTTGGTGAGGTCCTCACTCCAGGAAGAGAGGTAGGGCAAAGTCATGACACTGAGACCGTGATTGCATCTCTCAGTGATTCTTAACACTATCTCATTTCACAACAGCTGTGTAAAGGCCATTCAATGAGAGACAGGGGAAAAAGGCAATAGAAGAGTTTCTGGGAAAAATCCAACCTCTACCACTTGTACCATTCTGTAACTGAGAGCTATTTTATACCCCAGCATCTCTGTGAAAGTATACTCCTCTCAGATGGAGGGAAAGGTGACTGATACTCACTCAAACCATCTCCATAGATTGGTTTGCTCCAAGGATTTCACCCACTGAACATCTCTGTCCCTAGCCTAGCTTCTTGCCCAGCCTTCTGACAGTCCTCTCTTGTGTCCAGACAGAGACTATTTAATCAGATAAGTAGTAGAAATTATGCAAGACTTTCCTAAATGCAGTACAACATTCTGATAGTTTGGAACATATCAAGAAAAAAAAAAAAAGACAGTATTCAAAGCATAAAATTTTATCATCGGGTAGTGTGTGTTGTTCGATGTCCTTGACTTTGTTCAATGTTTCTCATTCATATAAACGGCTTGTGGCCTACAAATGGAACACTTTTTTAGAAGACAAGCTTGAACACTGAAATCCAAAGGTTTGTGAAACTTGAAGGTATGCAGAAAAATAATGTTCTCCATGACACTAGAGATCTTGGTGAATGAAGAGTGAATGCCGTAACCATGACCAGTTACAAAGGCATGCTTGTGCATTTAGGGCTTGCTCATTTAGGAAGGACAGTCTCAGGTGTCTCTGAAAAAAGGTGATGCTTTCATTCACTATCCTTTAGAACTACAGGGTGTTTTAAAAAGACAGACCCAATTTCAAAGGAGTAGTGATTTTAAATTGGGTCCACCTTTTTGAAACACCCTGTATTTGAACATTTCTTAAAGTTATTTGTAAGTCATCATAGACAAACATTTCTGAACTGTGTGTGCAGATGATGAAGACTGGATCTTAACCCTTGAGAAGTAACTTGAATCTTCTTAGTTACACCATAATAATTGATATGAAAACTCCAAATTTCTTCCTTTCCCTCTTTTTTTTTTCTTTCATTTCTGACTGCAATTTCTATTCAAATGAAATCTTAAATATTCTGCCCTGACCTTTGCTGGAAGGAATTTAATTACCTACAGAGTTTACATAAATTATATGGCCTGTTTGTCTAAGATTAATCCTACACAGAGATCAATAGAGCCATGGAACATCAGGATAAAATGGCTTCTTGCAAATGCCACCAAAGGTCACAAAATCTTTCTGGAAAGAGGGGGTGAGAGACGTGGTGTGACACATTCATGTCATCAGTCCAGTGTATGTCACTGTCGCTGCCTCTGCAGCCACTCAGGGATGATTTATCAGCTGTTAGAGGACATGTAGTACAAACACACTATAAGAACCAGTTGAGTAAAATTAATTGAATGCCAGAATGACTACAATTCATCATTCTCAAAAAATGTCTCAGAAAGTGTGAGAAGGATGATACACTGACCACAGCACAAATAAACTGCTTTTCATATCAGTCTTTGGGAACAACCTCAAACTGCCACAAATGCCATGCCAGTTTCTACACAGAAAAGACAGCTCTTACTCTTTGTTTATGAGGTGGAGAGGACACACAGAGTATGCTCAGCCAGGAGACTCATTACAAATGACATGACTGTAGCTTAGTAAAACTGTTTTCTGTCTGTCCTAAGTGCATGTTTACCAGTAAATTTGAGTTCATTCTCATATTAGCTTGACAGAATTAACACAATGAAAGGGCAACACAGTCAGCTCTTCCAGGATCATCAAGGCTAAATGTAGTACCAAGAAGTGTCTTTCTTGTGTTAAAAAGAAATTGAGTTGAGAGAATGGAGAAGAAAGAAACAGCCAGTATCCTACCTGGAGCTGCAATGTAAAAAGCCTCCAAAGACTTTACTACACCCGATTCAAACAATAGAGTCCAATATCAGTTTTCCACTGAGAAAACCTGTGATTTTGACTATGAACAGACATATTCAGATCCTCACCAAAGATAAGCACGAGGTGCAAAACTGTTTGCTAATATTGCTGATGCAAGGGCAGATTTTTACAAGTGTTCACCATCCAGCAGCTCTCATCGTGACAGATTTGGAAAGAGACTGGTACTCAGTGTACACAGTTCTTATGCCTTCGAGCCAGTTAGCTCTGTGCCAAAATAGGAACTGAGATTTCATGAAAATTGGATCCTCACTGTGATGATTAGCATATTTTTTTTTAAATCTGCCCTAGTTGGGCAGAACAATTTTAACTTGACTGTGAAAGCCTCAAGTTGTGGTTCCTGCCTCTGAAAGAGGGAAAAAGAAGACAAAGTGGTACACTAGTTTGTAGAAATGTAGTGGAGATCTATGGTGAGAACCATATTTTGGGTCACAGTGTGAATGTCTTTCTCAGCTCTGCTTCGGATTAAACTTCTGTTGCAAAGTGGGACTTGCCAATTTTCTCTCCAGGGTACAAAGTGTTTGGGTTGTAATAAACTGGGAAAGCTAATTTTATTGCATTTCTGCATGATCTAGTACAACAGCACTGACCAAGGACGTCGGTTATACAAAGCAATACTGCATGCAATTTCATACATAGGAAGATGACTTGAAGCTATACAATCTGGAGCTTCGTTCAGCGTATGGTTGGATTCAGGCCCTTGGTTTGATCTACCGTGGAGGGGAGGCTCAGAAGTTGAAGTGGAATAAAACTTGGATGTTTAAACATCCCCAAAAGACCAGCAGCATTTTGATGTGGAATTATGCTCTGAACAGCATTAGCAATATTACCAATCTTTTAATTACTGAGCAAGCCTCTTTCAGCAAGCCTGGAGTCAGAACACCATGCTGAGGGAGAATTCAAACAGGAATGATACACTCAGGGTAATAAAACATCCATTGTTTCTATGTACTATAATAACGCCTGAAAACCACAGATGAGATCAGGACCACATTTTGCAGGGTGCTGCACATACAAGAAGGATGAGACAGGCCTTCCTCAGCTCACAGGCCAAGAGAGAAGGAAGGAGAAGAGTGAGGATGAGGAAAAGGGACTTGTCTTTATTGTCCAATTTGGTGAGAGGTGCAGGAGCAGAGCCCAGCTCTGCCTTCTCAGTCACAGCCCCACAGCATGGGTAGTACTGCCCACAGGTGCCAACTGCAGCTCAGATGGACTTTTTAGATTCCTGCTATAACATGAGGCCTTCATGGGAAGCTCTGTTTTCTGACTTGGAGCCCAGGGGTGTCATAAGAGGTCTGTTCACTCGCATGAGTGGATACGTAAGCTTAGTGTGTGGTTTTGCATTGTACCAACCAGTGTAGGGCTGCACCTGGTACCTTGTACAGGGACGACTGGATATTGCCTGCTAAGCATCTGTCAAGCAACAGGGGACACTGATTGCTGGTGTAAAAAATCAATTAAAATAATTAACTAATGAGAGCATCCTTGAGATTTTCATTCATTTCCCACTTGGTGTTATGTTGATCATGTGGGTCAAGTTCAACATGAAAACATCTACCTACCTTTTGTGCTGCTGGCAAACTCTGGCATCATCAAACTTGAGGCAGGCTGCTATCACCTGAGCTTCACAACATATATATGTGGATGACTACCTTTTTTTGATACCTATTGAAAAGTGGCAATTGTACTAATACCAGCCTGTTTTGTCATAGAGTGGAGATGAAGTGGAGATGAAGTGCCCTTTGGCCAATGGACATGTGTTAAAGTAGCTCAGTCACTGGCCAGTGCACATCAGGCATGTGTGCACCTTCAGTCTCATCTCTGAAGGCCACATGGCCAAATTTGAAGTTATCCTTTCTGCTGAATCTCTAGAGAGTCTTCAGCTGGGTTTGTGTTCTTAGGGGATGAGGTTATGGGACAAAACATCTCAGTGTCCCTGAGGAGACATCTTTACTGTAAAAGCAGAGCATAGTATCAATGCAGTTAAGCATTTTCAAATTTATACTTCTATTTAATCTGTTCCAGTAACCTTCCTCTGATTTTCTGTATGTTTTGGGTTTGTTTGTTTTTTTCACTATCTAAGATGCACTGTAAGAGACAACACCAGGGAGTAAAACAACTTATTAATAGATTTTGGTGGTAGTCACACAGAAGGTTAATTCAGGAGGTTATATCTAGATTCCTTCTGTTCACTTAGGGGCCTATGTTCTGTGCTTGCTAATGTGAAACACCCAGAAATGGTCCATAGAACCATGTTAAATATTGTTTCCAGTATAACTTTAAATTAAAAGTTTGATTATGCAGTTGCATGATGATATATAAGAGAGAGGTAAGTGTGGGATATTGGTTCATTTCTCTTATAGTTAAGGAAACTACCACCAGAGACCATAAAGCAGTTGATAAGCTATGAGATTGGTGCTCCAGAGGAAAGAATGCACCAGAAAATAAAGTTTAAATGCAAAATGAGTTCCAGCAGTTTTTTACCCGTGCACATTGCATCAATACAAATCTGTGCAAAATAGCCAGCTCAGTTAGGCCCCTTTTGGCATTTCTTCATTAATATATAATAATTAAAAAAACCCCAAACTTAAAAATTATTATAAACATTCTCATTCTTGGCATAACAAAAATTAAAACCAGTAGATGTTGGATATGAAGCATATTTTACCATGTTTAACCTTAACTCTGACCACAAATTCTCATCATTCCTTCAGCAATAATTTAAAATATTACACAAGGCAAAACATTTTTGACATTCTCTTTCTGTTGACCACCCCAGGATACACAGGATCTAGTACCTAGATCCTTTTACGTCCTTAAGGTGTAATTCTTTGCTATGAAGGGGCCATGGCACTTCACTCCTTCTTTCCATTGTCCTTCATGCAACCTCAACTCGTAACCAAGCACAGCAAAATGTTTATGCAGAGAGCTGAAACAAATCAACACTGATGCTACCACTGAGAACTGAGTGACCTTTGGCAAAGGAGCTCTGTTTCCAAGGTCCAGTAGGCAATGAGGATTAATTTTATGGTCTAGACAGAGTCCTGAATTCCAATAATAGAAATTGGATGTTTGTAATAAGCTATTTACAGTTGCAGTTCTATAATTTTTATTAATCCTCGAGGACTCACAAACAATGCTGCACATTTTGGTCATCATCTAGCCTGATTCATTCTGCGTTCACTGTCGCCATAAATAGTTGTTCCTTTTTGGAGAGCACCTAGACTACTGCGTTCAGTTCTGGGGCCCCCAACATAAGAGGAATGTGAACCTGCTGGAGCAAGACCAGAGTGGGGCCATGAAGATGATCAGAGGGCTGAAGCACCTCTCCTATGAAGACAGGCTGAGAGAGTTGGGTTAGTTCCACTTGGAGAAGAGAAAGGTCCAGGAAGACCTTATAGCAGCCTTCCAGTACCTAAAGGGGACCTACAAGAAAGCTGGAGAGGGACTTTGTACAAGGGCATATAGTGATAGGACAAGTGGTAATGGCTTTAAACTAAAAGAGGGTAGATTAGATATAAGAAAAAAATTATTCACCGTGAGGGTGGTGGGGCACTGGAACAGGTTGTCCAGAGAAGCTGTGGATGCTCCATCCCTGGAATTATACAAAGCCAGGCTGTATGGGTCTTTGAGCAACCTGGTCTGGTGGAAAGTATCCCTGCCCATGGAAGGGGGTTGGAACTAGATGATCTTTAAGGTCCCTTCCAACCTAAACTGTTCTGTAATTCTATGTTATCTCTCTTTCAAAGCAAGGAGTCATTGGACTAGGAAATGCAAAAGCTGAGAGTTAAAGAATAGATACAGTTTCTCGGATAGAAACCATGTGATGTGGTTAGGAAAAAAAAAAAAAAAAAAAAAAGTAAAAGTTAGGAACTACAGGAAGAACCACAACATTTTTAGTGACACTTACAGATTTGCAGAATATCCAAAAGAGGAAAATCCTATGTAAATTTAGAGGACAAAACATCCCGATTAAACCTCTTCATGCTGTTGCATTCAAAGCTTTTCCTCATCACTATCTGATACCTGAATATCACAGACATGCTATTCAGCACATTTTATCTTAGTGTGCAGTTTTCATCCAGTTTTCATCCAGTCTACAAGGCCCAGGCAAGTCACTGTGGGCAACCCCTTCTAGATGTATAAGGTATGTTGGTGTATGAGGTATGAGTGATTTTTCCTTCATGCCCAACCTAGGGGCTGAAGAGTAAGAGCCTGCAGAGGCACAGCCATTCAGGAGTCATAGTCACAGATGACTTCACAAACCTTATCTCTGCTGGGCACCATTCTACTCTCCTCTTTTTCTTCCTCCATTAATCTGTAGAATGTTGCAAATGCTCAGTACAGGCAGTACAGGTTTATCAAGCATGAAGACAGGAAGCTTCATATATCAGGAATGCCTTGGCTCCACTGCATATCAGGCAGCAAATTTGGTCCATATTCTGCTCTTCGAAACACTTTAAAGAACCAGCCTCACAAAATGACTGACAGGTATATCTTATTGTTATGATGTTAAGTTTAAAGCAAAAATTGACGACTACAGCACGTACCTGCAGAAGAATTGCAGATTAAATCCTAAAGTGTATTCAAAAGACTACTTTTATCACTCTTTCCAATGAAATGACTGGAGGCAATAAGCAAGAACTAGGAGGGAGAGATTATTATATATGCCAGTCCAAAGCTGTGTCATGATTACACTGATGTTATCAGAATATCTTCCCCAAAAACTGCAAAAGTGAAAGGTAGGAAACCTGATGGGAAGAGGCAAGATTGTCAGCCACCAGTGTTTGAAGGGAGCAGACATACAATCCCATAGTCAATTATTAACCAAGGTCAATATTTATGGCACAGGGAACCATTTTAAGTGTACATTATTTATGTAGATACTTGTAATGAGCACTTCATGCTTGAATAGAGAATGTATGTACGGGGATAATTTTAATAAGAAAGCTTTTTGTTATAGGAAATAGGATATATCTCCTCGGAAATGGTCTATGTGTCTGTCTGCCTCTCACTCTTGCTCCAATTGAACCAGTCAATATTTTTCACCATTATAATTCATGATCAGAAATATCCTTCAGCTGGAATTTAGTAAGAATGGAATGAGATGTTTCACACTTGGGTTTTGAAGCTCCTATTTATGCAAACTGAATCCAGACTGTGGATTTTTCTAGGAAAATAGTAATGTAACCTAAATTATGTGAGGAACTCCAGCTATCCATTCCACATGCCTAAATAGGCAGAGGCCACTGCTGGGAGTACCTTCGTTCCTCAACTTGTTGTAGTTTCTGAATCACACTTCCACTTGCCTCATGAATCCTTCCTCCTCCTAGAGTATGTATCAGGGATAAGGATGTGATAAAGACTCTTGAACTAGGAAATCACAGCTTTGCTGTGACAACTGGTGAAGAAACAACTGGCTGGGTTATGTGGCTGTAACATATGAGCCTTTGCATTTGGGATTTGGCTTGTATTCCACATATTCATACAACATCAGTCATTCACTGAGAGCCTGTTCTTTATGCTGCTGCTCTCACACACACAAAAGAGTATCACGGTACGTGAAGTCAGGTTTTAAAGGAATTTAGGCATACAAAGATGCTGAATGGTTTCTAATAAGATTTCCAAATATGCCTAAGCACACAACTTCTGAAAGATGCCTCTGAAAACCCCATAAAGCACCTTAAAGTGCTTGAAAATCTTAAAATTGAAAGCAAGTACATTTCTTGCACTTTTGCCTGTGATATTCAGCGAAGGCCGAAGAGCTATAAGTGTTCTGGACTCTCTGGTTCTTGTGTTACTTTGAAAATTACAGCCTAAGACCTTATCCAATGCCAACAACATCAAAGAGAGGAAGCTCAACAAAGTGATTTAGAAGTTGGTACTAACAAGCACTCTAAATCAATCCAAAACATGTCTCATGCTGGGTGACGTCTGCTATTGATCAAAGGGACAGGACAAGTCAAGTCAAGGAAACATTCATTGGGAAAATAATAAAACAGCACCAATGAATGTTTCAAGGTTTTCCTTTGCTTGAATTGCTATACAAAAGCACACTGCTGGCCGAGAGGTGATCATCTGTAGGATACTCCCTAGACAAAAAGGAGACGGTGTACATTAGAGGAACAATAAAAGTGAATTTCCCTCCTCATGACCCTCTACTCAATCTACAGTTTATTTATATTCTTCTTAACATTAAGACTATACCAAACTAATTCAATTCTGAGAGACAACACATTGTTTAAATAGCACAGTAGATGGGCACTTTTTAAGAACTTGGCAAAGCATTTGGTCCTTCTGTGCAAAAGCTATACAAAATACTGTCAGCTCACAGACACGCTGATGGAGTTAGGATTATAACCTGAAAAAGGCAGAGAAATTGAGGGCCCTGCTTCTTGGATAGGGTTCTTCTCAAAAAGAGCCATCTACAGGGGCATTCATCTTATCCAGATGAAGCTTTTCCCCTAGGGTGACTAAAGGCACTTTTTGTCCCAAAAGAGGATAGACTATTGCTGTTGCTTGCTTGGTAGCAATGTGTTGGTTCTTCTTTTTTTTTTTCTTGGAACTAAAAATCTGGCTGAAAAACATCTTACTGGCATGATTTCTGAAGGCCACCCACACATCTCTGTAACTTACATCTCTGTTACTTAACATAGAGGTAACATGTCTCCCCAGGGAAGAGGAGGAAGGGATTATGTTGCAGAGTTACAAACATCTGCAGGGAAGGAAGCACATGAAGCATGTATGTTTTACGGAAGGAGCTCAGGAGAGGGGGAGAGAAAAAATCTCTTTGTTGCCTGGAAGGAAGGATGTTCATGCTCCAGGGGCAGATGTGGAAGGGAATGTGAGGTCAGGACTGAGAAAGGTGAGGTGAACCAGGGCTGAGTGTCACCTGATGTGAACTGGCAAAGGCAGAGAAGCAGCTCCATGATCGTATGGCTCTTTCCTCACAAAATGACCTGACTGCAGGCTGTCCTGGAGATACCACCCCTTATGAATGGGCTTTGGGCTGAACAACATTATCATGAATCAAAAACTGCACAGGGAGACATGAATTTCGACAATCCAGCAGACCCCTGACTTGCTTCAGTGTCTTCTCCTTGGAAAGGGCTTGTAGCAGAACAGACCAGTTTGCACTCTTGCCTTTTTATTTTTCCTAACTTAAAGTAGTTAATTAATTAAAAAATAGTGATCTTAAAGTTGATGCAAGCCACTCCATTGCAGCTGTAAAAAAACTACACTAGTCCAGCTGGGTTGTTGCAGAATAACTCAAGACAGCTGGAGGCATGGTTAAAGAAACGTAGTCCTCCACAGCTGGGACTCCTAACAGAAAAAATGTCGCGTGACAGTCTCAGAGAATTGCTACTAGAGGTGAGGAACCCTGGAGACAAGGGGAAGATGTAAAATTCTCACAGTTAGCCAGAAAAAGTGGTTGTGTGTGCAGGAGAGCTGGTGCAGCCTGGCTTCCTAAGGATTTGCGCCTGTGGTGAGATTTGTGGTTGTCTGATCTGAAACAGATGCCCAGCGAAGCTTTTATCAAAGCCAGAGAATTAAAAATCTCTCTTTCCCAGAAGGATTCTCTTCCGAGTCTTTCCCCCAGTGAGGGGATTAATAGTCTCTGTCTCTCTCCTACCTGACTGCCTGAGACCTGCAGGAATTTGCTGCTGCTTTGTGTGACTGAAATGAAAAGAGCCAGTGGGTTAAAAATGTATTGGTTGGAGAAAGAATACACACACAGACAGACTATCATCTACTTTTTTAGGAAAATAGACTGAAAGTATAGCTTATGAGGAATGTGCCAACTATGCACCATATAGCTTCTTTAGCCCCTGAAGCGTCTTCCTCATCTTGAAGTTTTTTTTATTATATAAAGGGGCAGGGGGGAATGACAGAGTTCTGCAACAAGAGCATGGAGGGCTTAAGGCTGGCAAAAATGAACCCGTTATTTTCAGCTACTCTAAAGAGCTCTGGATAAGAGCAATCCTGTGAGCTGCCTGCCTGATCTATGTAACAGGAGTTTCACTGGCTTGCATCAGCCAGCACTGACTCTTCTTATGCTAACCAGGCCAGCATTATTGTATTACACTTAATCGAGCTCCTTATGTCATTCCAGCCTTGCTTCCGGTTTTCTGATCCGTGTGTTTTCCCTCCCTCCCATCACCTCTCCCTCATCTCAGCTGGAGGATGCATACATGCCCCTCTTCCCCCTGTACCAGACACCACTGCAGTGCAGTGCTTGTGATTACAAATCATCTCATTAAAGCCAGACAGCCACTCAGCTGGATGCAAATTACTGACCTCCTCAATTTATGAATGTCAGACTTTTCAGGGTGGGAAGGGAGGGGGGAGCAGGGCAGAAAGTGTTCCATTAAATGGTATCCATCAACCCTATCACATTTATAAGCTAACAAAAAGGACAAAATGAAGTTCATTGGGACTGGCTGGATCTAGCAGTACCAGCTGGTTCTATGAAATATTAATACAAACAAGACATGTCTCTGTGTTAGAGTCTGTTAGGTGAAAGGATGATATGGTTATTGATAAGTTACTGCCCTGTCCATTCTTCTGAGTGACATCTTCAATTTCCCTTCTGGCAGTGTTAGTCCTCCTATGTACGTGACAAGACAAGGCTAAAACACAGGAAATCCTATTATTGAAGAGTAAAGACACAGATTTTACAGGGGATCAAAAAGATAGCCTGGACTTGCAGGTGATACTTACTATTTTGACCCTTTTCCATCATTTATGAATTTTGCTGTCTTCCTGTGAATCAAACATGCAGCTTTTGCTGCAGAGATGTGTGAGGAAAGGTCTTGAACCTGAACCCTGAGTCCTGGAGAAAAACATTACAAACTGTGTTGACGAGTTCAGACTACAAAATCACTGCTTAGCAGCACAGCAGAAGAGCTTGACTGAGACAGTCTGGATGATGAAGGTTTTCCCATTGCAGTGGCTGCTCAGTTCAGCAAGTTCTTAGACTTATTTTGAATTAGGGATAAATGCATGATAAAATTCTGCTGCTTGCTGGAATACCTAGGCAACCTTGAGGTTCATATATCAAGGTGATTAGCGCAGCAGATCCAGACAGATAGGAAACCAACAGAAAAGCCAAACAATAAACAGGCCTGCACTAATCTCAAAGATCTGCAGATGGTCCTTTCAGGTTGCATGAGCACTATAACATTAAAGGGAAGGAAAGTGTACCAAATGACGTCTGTCCTATGGCTGAGCAGACCATTTCCATCCATGTTAATATCAATTAAGCACTTCTCACCAACACTGAGAAACATTCTCATCTGGCCTGGACCAACCAGCTGGGCTGCTGGGGGTCTCTGTAATTACCGGGAAGAACAGTCTCTAAAAGAGAATGTAAACAACTAATGGCGATCTCTTTGAGATGCTGCAAGCAAGAGTTCCACAAAGACAGAAAGATGCATGATAAAATTTTTGTTCTTCTTTGTGTCTCTCCTCCAAAGATAATGACCAGTCACAAGCTTTTAGAAACAGAATAAATGCACTGGAATATATCCCTTGGCAGAGCAAGGCAGATGCAATGATAAATTAGCTGGCGGGTGGAAGACTACCTACTGTGCAGAGAACAGGTTGTCAAACAGATTCATTTATGGCTGTGAGAGTGATCAGTTGGATTCTGAGCAGTTAGTGGAAATAATTGTATCACATATAAACAGCACACTGCTTACAAAGGACAGATATGCTGTTGACTAGACAGCAGAAGCACAAATTGTCGTTCAGCAAACATACATACAATAAATTAGAAGCTAAAAATCAAATCCTTTAAATTTTCCCGAAAGAGTTCCTTTCACAGCAGAGCTCAAGCATAAGCAACATCAGTCAAAAAGGTAACAGTAGCAATGAAAGGCTGGCGAGCAGCTTACAGTGATATATTTATATTTTTGTCTCACCCAGAGGGGACAGGGGCCAAATGAGTCTTCAAAAAACAGTAGCGATTGCACACACAGACATCTATTCGCCAAGTGTCATGCTGCATAACTGCTTACAGCCAAAAAATATCCATTACTACAGAGAACAGATGTAAGCAAGAATAACAGGAAAAAGAGTGCTGCTCAAGAGAACTTTTGCAGTGATATTCAAAATGATTCAAAGTACAGTAATACAGGCAGGGAATCTCTCTGGGCAACAGTAAACCAACCATAACTCCACGAAGCGTCTATATTAGTCCCACCTTTTACTAGCACTGCTGGCATTTTAAACCATCTTTCGGGAGGAGTTTGGTGGAGTTGGTACCCCTGCAAAGATGAGCACAGGTTTATCAGGAAATAAACGCCTCTCAAGCTGGATGAAGGGTAGAGAGTAGTTAACATGGCAACCTGCACTGTCTTACCGCCACACAGTTTTTGACCTGCCTTGGTGTGCTGGTCTCCAGACAAACAGCTGGTTCCAACATTTTTCCTGTGAGAAGTCAACTGGAGTTGTTAAGGGTGATGGCAGAGTACTTTAGTGAAATACTTCTCGTCCACCCTGTCTTCTGCTTCGAAGAGGTGAACTACAGCAGAAAAGAAACAGGTAAAGCAAGCAAGTCAACAACAGACACAAAGGCTCTCGATCTTCACTTATGCTCCACAGCACCAATCTGCCCAGGGGCAGCAGACTTTTGGAGGACCATGGGTAGGTCCCTTTGCCAAATATCCATGTGCAGTACTGATGTCCCAGTTTGAGAAGAAGCAACAAATGGATAGGGAAACACAGAGCTTGTAGATCATACACATTCTGCTATTTGGTACTGAAGGAGCAGGTGTCTTTGTGTTTTTGGAAAAGAGAGATGATCTATTTGTCTAAGTTAGGCACAGGAACTCTACAACCGTTTCTGGTCCTAAAAATCTCTTAATTTAGAAAAAAAATGTTATGAAGTACTTTGAAAATCAGATACATCCAACAAAATTTCTTTGAAGAACTGTTAGTTTGAGAGTTTGAGACAGCTTGTGGAAGAGCTTGAAGAGTTTCTCTCCTCTTCAGACTTAGCAAGCTAATTTCCAGAATGGAAAATTAAGGTTTAAAAGTAATGCCAATCATGACATTAATAAAAGCCTACAGCCTAGCAAGTGTTCATCCTCTGTTTTTCTTTTTTTTCTTTCCAAGGACAGCCAAAAAAAGTCAGAAACTACCTAAGCTACTATCTGGCCCCATCAGCAGAGTATGTGAGCTATATCCAGTGAGTGTGTGAAGGAAAATCTATTAAACTGACAATGACAAATACCCAAGTCTCCCCCTTCCAAGGAGACTGTATTCAGCCTTGTTTGTGTGCACGTTTGTCTCAGGAATTCTTGAGTGCTATGCTACAGCTGCACAGCTTCAGCAAGAGCTCTGGAGGATAACCCAAATCCAGCTTGAAGACTGGGGCTAATTAACAGTGTTTCCCCAGTCAGAAGAGTGACTTGAACCTGGACCACTTACGTCCTGGGTGAGTGCTTCAGCCACTGACTACTGCACAAAGTGTGGTGGGGAAAGAAGGTTGTGAAGTGACAAAAAGAACTTTGTCATTATTTCAAAGGAAACAAGTCAGACTTGTTGGGTTCCCAAAAAAATGACTGTAAGCTTGTACCTTTGGAAGTAGTGTTCCAGCTCTGGATTTGGAGTGAGGATTCTGGAGACCTGCCCACTAAGGCCCTGCATTTCTCTCCTGGTTCTCCTTCAGCTACATACTGCAGCTCCCTGCTCAGTATGCAATCTGCTTTGAATCCCACTCTAAGCACATAATCTCCCTGTAAACTGCATAGTGAGTCACAGTATTTGCTTAATCGTACTATGCTGGGCAGACAAGATTGTCACTGGATCTAGTCCTTACCAGGCTACTAAAACTAGTCTGTGATAAAGAAGCAAATTGAACTATGTCCTACGCAGATCAAGAACTTGAACCACTGGATTCACACATGCCTTCATTTAGAAGATTAAAAAAAAAGGAAGTTAGAAAATCAGTATTTTCATTTCAAGAGTGAAAGTTCACAAGTTGTTTTCTCTCCTATTTATAATCATTCTACTTTAACTCTTCAATAAATGCTGCTAGGAATGAAAGCACATTTTCCCAAAAAACTGCCTGAATAAAAGATGTACTCCCCGGTTGAATAACTTTGCAGAAGGAGAAAACTTTCATAAAATTGTGTAGTGTTCACTTTGGGCCAAATTTTGGTACTTTATCAGTCATTCACTATTCATTACCAAGGTAATTCTCCCACTGAAGACAATGAACTAGAAAAGAACATCACCTTCATGAGAATCTAAACTGTATTGAGCGAAAGACAGCCAAAATAAAAGAGGAAAAAGCTACACATTTTTCAAACACTTGGAATGAACATATCCCTGAAAGGCTGAGTTAGGTGCACTTATGTCCATACTGATCCACCAGGCTTACCCAGACTGTAATGATTGCCAGCATTTTGAGCCAGCAGAGGAGAAATGCATTGATCTGCTGAAAAGTGGCTGGAGCCACTGTATCATGCTGAATATCTGCACATGGAATGATAGCCTAATTTGGGTCAGAGCCCACCTCCAGGTTGCTTCCAAGTGCATTTCATCCAAGAAGAGCTTGTACAAAAATTCACCTGGTAGGATAGTCTATTTTTATCTCTGCCTTTTCTTAGCTGTACAGAATGTGCTTGGCTGATGCAAAACCTGCTGAAAACCCTGCCCAGGCTAAAGAAATAAATGTTCCTGCAGCAGTTTTTTCCCTTTCTCCCTTTGTTTTCTGTGCCCTCTCCTCTTTAAATTTGGGCTGTGCTCATCCCCCTTCTTTATCCTCAGTGAGGCAATGTTTCTCTGAATTTGTTTTTACTTCGGTATGAGATGCTGACCCTCCGTCCTTCAAATCATCAGCTGGCTCTGTCCATGATGCCAAGTGACATTATGTGTGACGGCAAAGCACTTACTAGCAGTTGCATCAGAAAAGGCTCGTGACACCTGCTGCTCAGTAATAAAGAAGAGTGAGCTCACACCGAAGGTGACTCAGCAACACTTCTTTGCTGCTTGTTGCAAAAGAGACAGTCACACTTTTATCAGTCCAATGGCATATTGCCCTGGAACTCATTCAAGTCTCAACTTCTGCAGGTGTTCTATAGGTTAATACTAGTAGATATCTCAGAAAATCCCAGCTTCTAGGATGCCCACACCCTTACACATTAACCAGACAAAACTAAATGACAAGTCAAGTCAAAAAAATTTGCAGCTTCCTCTTGTCTCCATAAGTAATGTTACTGTTGTCATGGAAAAATCAGAGGGAAAGTGAGTGAAAAATAAAAACTATATTTATGGCTTTCAGCCATGTCTTGTTTGTTTTCTTTTTAACATGCATTGTATTAACGAGAAGGATAATCGTTATTTAATATCCCCTCCTAAAAAGGCATTCAACCAAGGCACATGAGGACTTGAAATAATTAGGACGATATAATTGGCTACATTATACAGGGCATGAAATTAACTGTAGTTAAATTAGCTCTTCTTTCTCAAAAGAGCATAAAGGAGAAGTCGCTGAGAACACATCTTTCTCATACTAATTGGAAGGAGAAGAATGCACTATTTTATATGTCTGCATTTTAACTTTGAACCACACTTGTGCTTGTACATTTTTCTGTTCCTCACCACCTATAATTGTGGTCATCCCTTTTTTCAATCTGTGGGTGTCCCTCCTGACTTTAGGTAGCACTGAAACCAGAGCTTGCTGCTTAGTGCTATAATCCCATCTAGGTCAACAAGTGGATAGAAGACTTCCAAGATCATTTAAATATGTCATTGATTCACTAGACCAGGACTGTATTAATATTCCCATTTCATGAAAAGGAATGTTAGTGACCTTCTTTCACAGTAGAAATACCAGTCTTTGACCTTCCGTTCATTCACTACCTTGTCCCTATGAACCTGCCCAGCCATCCCAGGACGTGTCTGACCTGGTTTGCCTCAATGGACCTGATCCTGAGCCCCACCTGCAAGGTGATGTTCTGGGGTGACCTCAGCCTATCTCCAGTCCCACGGAGATGCCCGATGCCTGGGGTTGCTTTTGGCTGTCTCTTTGCGTGCCCTGAGCCCTGGTTAGTGGTGGTGGGCTGGTCACTGCCTGTGAGAGCTCTGTGCTGCCAGTCCCCAGCAGGAGACCCCACAGTCCCCAGGGAGCACTCAACCCTTGCTGCACCCTGACAGCTTCCATCCTCAGAAGAAGTAGTCTTCATTGCTTGATAAATACAAATATGCTCACAGCAGTTTTCTTCCAGAAGTCACAGTTTAAAATCCCATTGTTACGAGGCTCCCCTCCATCGAAAAATGGCAATGCAACTGATACAAATATTACAAATTTTTTTCAGCCACAGAAGAAAATGGAAAAACACTGAAAATAGTTAAATATTTCTGTCAAATTTCCAGAATGAAATGTTTTAACTTTTTATTTTAAAGAGACATTTCTTACTAAATAAATTCTTATTTATCTATGAAACATTTTTTTGTTTGCTTTGGTTTGTTTGCTTGTTTTGGTTGGTTAGTTGGTTTTGTTGTTCATGGTGTTCATTTCTCTGCTCTGTTTGGTTTTTTATTTTTAAAACTCTTCCTTTCAAACCTTGACTGATTGATGGCTCTTCCCCTAAAATTAACAGAGCTACTTCTCAGAGATGCCTGTGCCCAGATGCTTGTGGAGTTATAGCTCTACAATGTCTTTTCTGGACTCGAAAGCAGAGCTACACTGAGCCCACAACAGTCCCTCGTGGCCTTGAATGACCTCTAGGAGTTGGAGAAAGCTCTGCTTGTAGAGCTAATATCCACAGAGAAGACAAGAGCTTCAAGTGGTATTTTATACTTTTCTATCCTTTGAAATTTCAAACCATTGAAACATTATTTTAATATTGTGAAGGGATACATCTGGTGTAAACACAAGGTAACATCATAACTGACAATTGAAAATTTAAAAGTGAAGGTTTATTTGCTATACAGATAGGGAGTTGAAAGCCTCTGTTTTGTATGAAAGCACTTATTGGCTCATTTCGAATTAGTCTTGTTGGGAACAACATGTTGTGGTTGTCCAGGAAGGCTCAAAACATAAACCAGAGCAAACTTTTGAAATTCAGCCATCCTGGACTCATCCATAACCCAAGAGGAATTTAACACTAGGAGGTACAGTGTTGAAGTTTGTAAACAGACAGGACTGTCTTCAGTAAGGCAGCAGTCAATACAGTGGAGGCACAGAATGTTCCACTCTGACGTGACACCAAATTTTTACCCTACTAAGTGAGCCAGTGCTGTTGGTGGATACGATGCAGGGATGGTAATCAGAAAACCTAATCTCAAATGCTGAGTCTACTACAGACCTGCTTAACCAACCCAGGTAATTGTTTTATTCACATATATAGTTCAGAAGAGAGGGGTAAAGATGATATTGTCTCTTTCCACCCTCTGTACCAACTTTCTAACCACCACACAAGATGTGGAGTTGTGCAGACTTTCTCCCTCTCCCTTTCTTACTTAAACTGGAGTTGTCTTCTCATTCTCTGAACCTTTGTTCCTCCTTCTACCTCCCATTGAAGGTATATGTTCCTGGAGGTGTTAGTAAGTCACGATAGTGCAGAGGTGCCTAAAAGTTGTATTCAAAGCCCTTTCTCATCGCTGCTGCTACTAAAATGGTCTAAAGTCAAACAGAAGCAAAGGGAAGCCAGACAAAGGAAATAGATCCGGACAATTGCCCTTATGTTAACATAAATTCTAGGTTACAAGAGAAGGGCACAGGCAGAAGGTAGAAGAAGGCAGCAGTAATACACATGCACAGCCACAGGTAAGACTTCAATGAGTCACTCTGTCTTCTAAGTCATTCAAATGTCTTTTCTGAGATTTGTTTCCAGTGAATAATGTAGGATATAACAACAGATCTTCAGCTGTTGCAAGCTGTTGTCAGTCTCCTCAAGACAATGAAACGCCGCTGACTTTCATCACTCAAAACCTGTGGCTAATTTTGAAAGGACATGCAACAATGTGCATCTAGAGTTTGGTGAGGTTTTTGGTCAGGCTGCCTGAAATCTCTTTCCCATAATCAGCCTTTGGGATGTGGAAAAAAAGGCTGACTTTTTAAAGTGCTTGGCAGTGGTGTGGTCCAGCCAACCTGAAAAGGAGTCAAAGGAGAAGTAGAATCAACAGGAAGCATTAGGAATAAAGATCAGGGGCAGGAGGTAAAGGTGAATCACAGGAACAGTTTGAGTTAGTCCCAGAGGAAAAGAAATGCAGAGGAAATACTAAAAGGGGAAGAAATATAGGGATAAAATTAGAAACTTGGGTATCCTTAAAAGCAGATGCACTGGATGGAGGAGGAAGAAAGAAAGGAGGGAAACATATGCAATTTCTTACTTTCAGTTTGCTTTTCAGAATGGTAATTATGCAAAGGTGTCTTAACATCCACTACTGCAGTGTGAAGGGATGTGAATGGATCATGTTTGGCACACCTGCTGCTGTTCTTCCCTGTCTGTTAAGAAGAGACAATGTCCATTACCTCATACAGTTGACATGAAAAGTGTTTCCTTTGTGATTTGTTTATTTGCATGTTGTTTTGTTTTGTCTCTTTTTGTGTTGTTTTAAATGTAGGCTGAGAGGGAAAGGGGCGTATATTATTATACTCTAACTCAGCCTCAGATCCTGAACAGATTATATCAATCATACTCCCCTCCTCAGCTCTTGTAAACTAGCTGCAGTATGAATGCTATAAATATTTCAGGTCTCCTTCCCTCAGGAATGAAACTCTGATTCCTTCACATCTTTAAGGTGTTCCCTGTTTGCTTTTTCTAAGCCAAAGACATCAACATGCATGAAGGTGCCTGGCAGTGGTAGCTCTGAGACATACATGGCAGTTTTACAGTTTGCAGTCAACTGTGGACAATGAAACCAGGCTGAAAATTCAGTTTATTCCAAAACAAAAAGCCTGGGGATACCTTAGATAGCTGGAGAAAATGTACATCATCATGCACACACACATATGTATACACACAAATCTATTTTACAATGTCAGAACACAAAACCACTTGAAAGCTTTTAAACTCTCCCAGAAGACTATCCAATGTTTGATTTGAGGATCCATAGGATTATCTAAATGTAATTATCTGCTCTAAAAGTCAGAGATGTACAATATACAATAGAAACCTGTAGAGTACCTAACAACAAGATTAATGCCGCACTGACTCTCATTTTTGTAGAACACTGGCCTGGCTATGGGGATCACAGCGTCCCATGATCCCCATTGCATGCACTGGATTTAGGCAAAAACCTCTGAGAATCAAAAGATATTTCAGTCTGGAGACCAAAGTGTTTTTCTATTTAATGTACTTGAACCTTTTCTTAGAATAATTTTTATCACACTCACAAATAGTATGAATGATTTCCTCTATCCTGCACCATGATCATTTAGAGTGAATATAAATAGAAGGCAAAATGATGAACTGTAATGTGAGAAGGTAAGTAATTCCAGTAAATGCTCTCTGCTTAAACACGTTTAGTTTGCCTATAGCACAGCTACCCACCAAACCTTGTAGATACAAATTCTTCAGCAGAAGCCACTGCAAAACTCTTCACTGCTTCCTTATTTTTATATTTAAATTTCAGAGTAGGTTATGAAGGGAATAAGCCTTGTCATTGCTATTTTCTAGGAAGAGAACACAAATCACAGGGCTATGAAATGACAAATGTAAAGCTGTCAGGAGAAGGAATCGCTGAAAAAGAGGGCGTTGCATTTCAGTACAGCATCAATGTAGAGCCTTGTAGAAAGAGGCTACAGCCAGAAAACATTACAGTATGCTGATTATAAATCCTCGTATTCCAACACCAGACCTGAGAATTATATTATGCTTTGATGCAAAAGTGTCACAGTTGACAAACAAAACTCTTACGTGCCACAAATGATTTGATAGCTAGAAGCTGCATGGAGACCAGCTCCTCATGGGCTAGGGGAATTCTATGGTTTTGCAACAGAGACGAGAGAAAAAACATTGGTAGATAAGAGTCCTCACCTCAGCCATACTGAGCAGGGGGCACATTGATGTCTGACTGAAAGGCCAAACCCTCCACTTTTCTCTCAACAAATACCATTAATATATTCAGCGGGAGTTGCAGGTTATATTAATTTTGTTTATTGAAGTAACAGCATCAGTTTTCCTACTCTTGAAAGTTTATAGAAGCAATGTAGAGGCAATGGTTACTTGCCCATAAGTAGTTTCTTGCCCTTTCAAATACCCAACAGGCTTTAACACAACTCATGTCTACATGTAAAGGTATTTAACTAAGTTTTCTGTTGAGTCCATGGGCTGAATTCTGCCCCTTTAGTAAAAGAGAGCCAGTTCTTGAGATTAGAATCCATACAATGCATGTGATCCAGTAGGCTCTAAGCCACCAGACACTACTAAAACACAAATCAATATATGATAGTCATAATATAATCCTAGGGAAAATTCCTATTAATTTCCATTTATCCCATTAAATTCACTATTAATTAATTAATTGGATAGTGCTTTATGGGACATGTATGTCCCAAGCATCTTTAATGACACAGAAATGAGTCAATGAGCTTTACAAACCTCCACCACAGACATTAAGAGAAGACATCCCAAGCTCAAATTCCAGACAGAAGATACAGGAAATAAAGTATCACAGACATTTTGATTTGTAATTTGATTACTTTTTTGGGATTCCCAAGTTTCATGACATTGCAAAATAAAATTTGTTTTCATTGAACAAAAAGCATCCATGGACAGCTTTCCATAGAGGCTGGCAGACTGCTGTGTAACACATACATTTATATTTCAGGGGAACTGAAAGCACATTCATCTAAGTCATTTATGTTATATTCTTTGACAGCTTTTGAAAATTGCCAGGCTAGGTTTTTGCGTTTGATCTTTCAACATTATTGGAAGTTGTATAAACAGGAAGCAATGAAAAGTTTCAGCATCAATTAAGATAATTCTAAACAAACGTGCTGTCACGGCATTGTCAGTTCCCTGTGGTGGGCATGTTCACAGACATATATTAAGACCATAGTGCAAATCCACTTCCAGTGGAAACATCAGTCCTGGTGTTGCTCTACTCACCTGCAGGTCTTGCTATACTAGTAACCCAAATGTATCCATACTGTGGACTTAAATACTACACAGTGTGGTCCATATGGATTAATAGTTATTACACTATCTGGGGTGGTGAGAACAGGAGATTAGCCATGTGGATGCAGTTCATGCTCTGCCTCTTGCCTTCAGGGTCAGAGAACAAGCCATGACCTGCTTTATTTAATAGTAGTCTATGACTCTTGTTCTGCTACCAAGCACCACAGGACATACCACATAAAGCAGATGGGAGGTCACCAAACCATGCTGAGTGCTCTGGCTCTTCTTGGGTTTATCAGTGTGTATTAGCTAATGAACAGGAAAGAGAAATCTGGTTGGGATAGAAATTGGTGGTCTTTCAGGCAATGACACAAGGAACTAAATTTAATAAAAGATGCATTTTTAAACTTCTTAGAAGAAAGATACATAGGTACTCCAGTGATCAGTCTTCCGAATAAAAATGGATCAGCTACATATCGTAAGACTTGGGGAAGCAGTGTCCATTACATTTCTGCACGAAGGCTGTAAACCTCCTCTAATCATTGATTCCTTCCATTGTTTCAGACCAGATACACATTCAATACTTCAACTCTGAAGCTAGTGAGAAGTTTTCCACTGCATTCAATGAGCTTTTGATTAGACTATTCTTTGAGCTGTTCAGATCCTGTACATTTACTATGACTGCAAGTACGTAACATTGACTTCTTGACATTTATCTGGAGAAGGAACTTTCCTTTCCTGGCATTAATTCTAGTGTCAGGCTGAGGGCTACATATGCCCTCCCCTACTAGGGCTTTACAAATGAGTTGAACCCGATTACATCAATAATTTCCGTGGCATAGTTCTCAACAGCGTTCTGTGGGGGGACTTCATCAGTGATCACCTTCCAAGAAAACCAAGAGGCCTTCCAATCTAAATAGATGACTGGAAGAGAGCTCCACTTAAGCTATGTGGGTGCTTCCCAAAAGGATTTGGGTGGACAGGAAGAGACAGAGCACATTTTCTCCTAGCCATAAATCCTGTGCAGACAGGATTCTTCTTTCTTGCAATGGGCAGGCTAGAAAGGCACAAAGGACAGTTTTGTGAGCAAAAGACTGCAGAGATATTCACATCGTCTGGGTTCATACTCACACTTCTTTTGTGACTAGGAGCAGTTCACTAAGTAGATATAGATATAGATATAGATATAGATATAGATATAGATATAGATATAGATAGATGATATAGATATAGATATAGATATAGATATAGATATAGATATAGATATAGATATAGATATAGATATAGATATAGAGATAATTGTACACAGTACTGTACACAGTTAGGGCCAGAAGATGAGTAATGCCATTTTATGCAATGCTTTACTCCAGTGAGGCAAAGATGATATTTCAGCCTCCTCAGAATGGAAATTCAAAAGCAGGGAGATTTTCTAAGCAGTTTCTATCATCAGTTTTCTCCTCCTCTTAACATGCTGAGTGACAAGTCTGGAAGATGCTGTGCAAACAGGTCGCAGTGGAAGAGAGTATGAAAACATTGTCCAGAAAGAAATATTTTTACTTCCTTACTACATATAACTTTGGAGCTATAGATTCATGGTACTTAATTTAATGATGAAAAATGATGTAACCTGTAATCTGTGGAAATGACTGCACAGTATATTACCCAGGAGACAAACACAAGTTATGTTCACACTCTGAGCCAACCAGAAGCCATCTAAACCTAGTTATCACAGCATTAGGCCCTACTTAATGCACTCCACGTTTCAGGACATCAAACCAGCACTGAGATAATTATGCACATCCAGCTTCTAGTTGCTCTACTCAGACCACAGGCAAAACAAGTTTGCCTTTGTCCATGGTCTACCACATATGTTTGCTCACAATAGTGACATATGTTGAGTATAACATATGCTGGGCCCATGGTAAGGGATGTTCTTCAGTATGACAGATATGCAAGAGACTGTTCATCAGTCTACATGCATTTTTTTCTAGTACTGACACACCCTTCAGGAAAAAAAAATGGATGAAATATCTTTTTTTTTCTTTTCTTTTCTTTTCTTTTCTTTTCTTTTCTTTTCTTTTCTTTTCTTTTCTTTTCTTTTCTTTTCTTTTCTTTTCTTTTCTTTTCTTTTCTTTTCTTTTCTTTTCTTTTCTTTTCTTTTCTTTTTTTTCTTTTCTTTTCTTTCTGTGCTGTGTTCCTTACACCACAGAGCATGTCATTAATGGAAAACATAAATTAAAAAAAAAAATTACGAACTTCCTAATGTCTTTAACCTAGTTTTGGTAACAGTGAGGATTTCACAGCATCACAGAATGGTTAAGGTTGGAAGGGATGTCTGGAGATCATCTGGTCCAACCCACTTGCTAAAGCAGGTTCACCAGAGCAGATCACACAGGAATATGTCCATGTGGGTTTGAATGTCTCCAGAGAAGGAGACTCCACAGCCTCTCTGGGCAGCTTGTTCCAGGCTCTGGCACCTCAAAGTAAAGAATTTTCTCCACATATTCAGATGGAAACTCCTGTGCTCCAGCCTGTGCTTGTTGCCCCTCATCCTATCATTGGGCACCACTGAAAGGAATCTGGTCACACCCTCTTGGCATCCACCCTTGAGATATTTATAAACATTGATGATATCCCCTCTCAGGTTCTCTTCTTCAGGCTGAACAGATCCAGGTCTCTCGGTCTCTCCTCATAAGAAAGGTGTTCTAGGCCTCTGATCATCTTTGTAGCCCACCACTGGACTCCCTCCAGTAGTTCCTTGTCCTTCTTAAACTGGGGAGCCCAGAACTGGACACAGTACTTCAGATGCAGCCTCACCAGGGCAGAGTAGAGGGGGAGGAACAACCTCCCTCGGCTTGCTGGTCACACTCTTCCTAATGCACCCCATTGGCCTTCTTGGTCACAAGGGCAGATTGCTGGCTCATGGTCAACCTGTTGTCAACCAGAACTCACAAGTCCTTCTCTGCAGTGCTGCTTCTCAGCAGTTGCTTTGAAGACTGCCCTTACAGAATGGTTTAAACCTTCTCATATGAGTGAGTGTGCATGTGCATGTGCATGTGCGAGCACCTTTCTGAGCAAGTGTTTAGTAAGATATAGAATATAGATAAGTTGGGAGTTAGTTTGGCAAGTATAAACTGTGTACTAAGTGTCCCAAAGGGTGAAGAAGGGAATAGAAAGTTAACAATCTATTGCAGTTTCGTATATTCTTCCAAAAGCAATGTGCGTCATTCAGAAAGATTTTGTATGCATCTGTGGTCATATTTGAACTTGTTGCAGCTTGAAACACCTGTAGACCTCAGAGCTAATCAGCTCAGTTCAGTTTCCAATCAGTAATTCTTTCTTAAGAGTTTCATAATAATTTCATAGAAAAAGTCTATATTACAGAACTTTAAAAATGTTCCAGTACAAACACATCTTTCATTCAAATTTGATGCTTCTGTTTATTTTTTTTTTCTGCTTGAAAACAACACCAAAATATGGAACTGTTAGAAAACTGGAGATTAGAAAAAAAAGCTGATATGAATGACCTGGACATAAAATGACAGACTAACTAGTCCAACCTGGAACAAGAGAGGTCACTTCCCTTTAAAGCACTGGACTAAATACCAAGCAATCTGTGTTTGTTTTTCCTGGCTCCCTGTGAAAACTTGAGACACTTGAGCATAGAACTTACCAACACAAACATCCTTGCATGCATGCTTACACGATGAGTATCTTTGAATTCAAGAGATGGTCATGGGAATTAACTGTTTGCTGAATCAGCACTTTCACTACTATGCTTTATGTCTTACTCACATTTCACCAACACTGTAGAAACACAGACACCAGCCATCTGAGGTGCAGTAGTGCCTTACAAATACAAGACAAAAAAACCCTATACTCTGTCCTAAACATACTACAGTCGATTCTTAAATTGCTGATTTGCCAGTTTCTGCCATTTAAATTAATACGTAAAACTTTCCCAATTTTTCTCCTTGATTACATGCTATCTATGCTATGTTCTGTGTGATGAATAGAAACCTACACTGTTTATCTTGTAGAGCTTCTTCATGAACACACAATATTGGGTTTTGTAGGCAGTGTCACAGCAGTTCCCAAGGGAATGTTTGCATACATAATAGTAGTTATCTATAACCCCCATAGCAATTTTTATCAGATCAGTGTTGAGCACTTCCATAAGATCTCTAGTGTAACATGATCTATATCATTACATAGTTCTATCTAAGGAAGACCTTTTCTTCTTTAGATTAAATGAAGCCACATTTTTGCATTCCGAAAGATGTAATCTTGTTACAATGAGAAGAGATTTATGCATCAAAATCCCATCAGTGTGTCTGAGAGGAACAGAAATAAATGCTCATGTATCAATCATTACTATAATTGTTGTTATTATTATTCAGGCTGATTTATAGAAGGCTATTTCTTTTGCGTAGAATCTTAATAATCAATCAGTTGTACCAGACAAATAAGAGGACTCCAGCCTTGATGAATGTAGAGGTTAGTGGACAAATTCTCCTACCACGGACATGAGAAGATATGGTACAATTATGTATTTGCAGAAGTCGTTGATACAGCATTTTATCTATGGACTGAATCCTACAGTGTCTGTTTATTATTTATAGTGATCCAAACACTGACAGCACCACAGAGAGATCTGAGGTCCCAGAGACAAACAGTGCAAAAGCACTTAGCAATAGACAGTTGAGACACTAAAAGTTACAACAGAAATACACGGATCACAACAAAAAGCATTATTTATCCATTTTAGCAGATGAGGAACAGCCTAACATCACATGGGGCTTCTGAGGTAGGACTAGGAATTCAGGCCACTTCAGTCATCACCTTAACTACTTCTCAATCAGGTAAAATTCTGAGTTCTGTAAAAAGGAGATTAGCAGGGTTTGGCCCAATACATTAAGATGTGCTGAAGACAGAACAGTGTCAAATCAACAAATGGACAGAATTTTCAGAGATGAGGATATGGGCCTATGAAGAAAAGAAATGAATGCATGGTCCTTTCTGTAATTACCAGTGTCACTGCAGTTATTGAAAAGAACTTGACACAAAATAGAGTTGTATGAGTATGCAGGATAAAGAAAACTCTACTGTGATATATGACCAGAAAAAAACAGATTTAATGGCATCCAGTCCCAATCCTGGTATAGATTTTCTAGTAGTTCCATTAACATGATACTTCACATAAACACTCTATCATTCTGAGCATTTTGGGAGTGTAAATAATCACACCGCTGTAATCCCAGTTGACAAATCTCACATCTCTCCTATATGGCCATGAGTCAGTACATATCAATCAAAGCTGATGTGTATTTTGACATGGGAGGCTCTTAAACACAGCACATCTTCCTTGTGCTTGCCGCCACCACATTCTGAAACATGATAATAGCCATTTGAATCAATCCTGAGATGCAGGCATGGGGCATGAATCACAGCATTCCTTCAAGCTGCCACACAGCTTCTGAAATACATCAACAGCTCATGTCTGAACATGGGCAGAGTTGTTTTCAAAAAAGAAGTAATTGATTGCCTTCTTCTGTCATGGGTGTAAAACAACTTGTAATTTTTTTTAGGCTCTAGCTTCCTTTCACCTCATGGAACAACAGAATTGATACAATCTGCACTTGAGAGTTAAAAAGACCTGGAGAATATGAACACGAAGCAGAAAAGGAAAGTGAAGGCTCAGGACAGGGAATGAGGAAAAATATTATTTCTTCCTAACTCTATCAGTGATTTCATGTCTGACTGCAGAGAAACCTTGGTCTGGTAAGATGGGAGCTGAAGCTGCCTGATTCACCTATGCATCAGAGATTTTCAGGTGAAGGCTACGATCTCAGCACCACTGAATGCAGTTGGTAGTCTGAAAATCTATAGGAAGGGGTTTTTTACTACTAAATCAGTCTCAAGAGTAATCAGTACAAAAATGTTCTTCCACAGCACTAGATTTCTTTGCTTTAAACCAACTAAATTACATGGGATTGTTCAAAGTGGAATACCTTCTGGAGTCTATAAAAGCTTCCCAGATAAATAAAAGATAGATAAACTCATAGGTAACATTTGAATGAACAAGCACCAAAAAAAAAAATGAAGACAAAAGCCTAGATTTAGAGGGAAACTTACAGCCTGACAGGAGCTAAGGCATCATCCCCGGTAGCTAGGGCTGTCCCATAACAGGTTGCCCAGAGATGTTTTGGGTGCCACATCCCTGGGCGTGTTCAAGGCCAAACTGGACAGGGCTTTGAGCAACCTGTTCTAGTGGAAGGTGGCCCTGCCCATGGCAGACATGTTGGAACTAGATGATCTTTGAAGTCCCTCCCAAGCCAAAACATTCTATGATTCTAAGACAACATAAAAGAGCTACGGTTTTAACCGTTCCTAGGGGTCAGTCTTTTTGGGTCAAATGACAGAGATTCAGAGCTGTCTTCTATGTTTATACATTTACTGAGATTAGATTCTCACTATCTTAACAGTTGAATCTGCTCAGCTTTGTGTAATACATGACTCTTTCTCTTCCAATGCTGAATGAGAAATGTCCATTTATCTTGATGATTAGGACAGGGGCAGGAAACTTCAGATAAATTGAATCAAATGGAGCAGGAACTTAAAACTGAGCCTACAACTCAGAAAGGCAGCCCTACAATTGGGCGCTGGAATATGACCTAGGCCACAACTGCAAGTTCACTTAGCAAATTAGTGTTCTTGGGATAAAATGCAGGGAAAATCAGGGATAAGGACTCAGGGTTCCTTCTCCAACAGGTTTCCCTTCTGTAGCTTCATCCTTTTTTGAAAAGCTCTAGCAGGAGGGATACAAAATGGTCCTGTTCCAGTACCCCCATGGCAAATCAATCTAACTGATTTGAACCCTCCAAGGTGATCACACTTGCACCATCTGCCACAACTTAGGTGGACTTCCCATGAGGAAAATACACAAAGGACAGAACATAACAGCATCCCTTCCCCTCCATCCCGTTGTGTTTCTTAGTAAAGGGGCACACAGCTGCCAGACTTCATGCTGTGGCTGCAGGTGGGTGACAGCTGTTGCTGGAGCCTCCTGACGGGACCCTCACCTCCAGGGATTGGGAAGGAGTCTGAGTTTCACTCTGCACAACTTGAAATTGGCACCTGAGTGCAGGAAGAAAAACAAAACAGGCACTTAGCTGTTCAGCCCATGATGCTGTGAGTGTACTTTGGTTTCAGCAGCTGGGGAACTAAGAGAAAGAAATGGAAGCACTGATTGATTTTAGGTGCTTCAGAGGTTAGCTCATACTGGCAAGGAGACTGCCGGAATTGTTCTCCTGGATTTAAACATTTAATCCTGCAATGGGAATTTCAATCTGTATCCTTTAGATATATATATATATACTTTAACTATAGAACTCACAGAATTACTAGGTACAAGTGAAGTAACACTACATTAGATTTTTATTTTTAGTTGTCAGAAAATCTTTACCTGAAATACAGTTGAATCTACTTAAATCGATACATGTTAAGGGAATACACCTATTAAAAGACAAAAGGTAAATTACAAGTATAACTCAACTTTATAAAAGGAATAAAATCACTAGAAGAATTTTAGTTTAAGTCAATAATCATGATGATGATTGTAGCCATATCAAACTCCTCTGACCTAATAATTCTTAATGGGGGAAAAAAAAAAGAAAGTTAAATTATACTTTCTGTGAACAAAGGTTAAGCACTCAGCCAATTTTAAATGTGTTCTTGGTGGCTGGAAATCAATGTATACCTTCGGGCAGATACTGTGTATAAACATACATAAAAGCAATGACTAACACAATATTATAACTTGAAAGTGCCCAGTAGGTGTGTCTTATCTACAATGTTATCCTACTGCAAAATCACAGGCACAATTTGTTGACTAGGCATTGCCTGTTGAGCAGCAGAATTGCTCAACAGAGAGGTGTTAAACAGGGTTCAAACCCTGAAGGCTTCAAACAAGAAAATCGCCACTGAAGTCAGTGCAAAAAGATGCCAGGGGGGTGGTTCTCCATGTCTCCAGCCTCTGTGTACACGTGTAAGGAAACTAAACCTACTCCATTGGCTTCAAATTACACTTGGTTCAATGACATTTTTCCTCAACGGCTTTCAAAGCTTTTATAGTGTTACTCTCTTTTTCAGCCGTACACACAGTCACGTTCCTGAATGGGAAAAGCTCTGAAGGACAAGAAAGGTAAATTTTCTCTTAGGAATTACTCAAGGCAGGAGAACTGGAGAGACACTAGGAGATGACAGGGCTTCTCTGCTTCTCAAATGCAGTCTGGACCTGCAGTTCTCTGTGACATGAACGAGAGCTTAGAGGAGTTGTCCTAAGTTACTCCAACTATATAATCCCTATGAGAACCATCACAGGGAGAGAGAAAATCAGACACTTTCTTCTTTTGTCTCCTACTCTTTACTATTCCTGCGGTGAATGGAAATGAAAATTTCCCTTCTTGTCTTCAGGGTGATTAAAAACTGCCTGATTTAGTTGCTACAGTCCCAATCATCAATAGCTGATGCTGCAGGAGCCCAGAGGTGGCTAGTGGGCCTGTTAAGGTGAAGTAGGTTGTACTGATGGGACAAATGGTTTAAGAACGGGGAGGTGGGGGGTGGGAGGGGGAGTGTTGTGTGGTAGGGAAGAAACAAATAAGATGTCTGGTATTATGAAAAAATTCCTGTTTGATATAAAAAGCAGGACTTTAGTGTGGGGAAAATGGAGGCTTGAGCAGTTGTGCTGTTTCTGGAGTGGAGGAAAAAACAGTGACACTTTAACATCTCTCTCACTTGACTAACTCATGAGCATGGGTCATTTCTTACATCAGTGAATAAATCGGCCTCTAAATCTCGTGGTGCCTCTGGGAAAAGAATTATTACAGGAACTCCTGCTACTACTCCTGAGGCCAAATCTAACAAGTTTTCATAATGGTGATGGCCCTTTCATACAGAAAATGGATTGAAGTATTACTCTTATTGTCTTCATGTCCTTTAAAACATCCTTTACCAAGGATGTTTAAAAAAAAAATTAATGACAAAAAAAATTCCACAAAGGTCTACTCTGGCCTTGATTTTCTACTCCTAAATCCAATTTTAAAGGCAATAAGATGTTATTTAATTAATAACTTAGGCAATCAAATAAATCAAATTCTTCATTAGTAGCACTGAGAGCAATTATATCCATTTAGTGTATATCTGCAGTTCCTGGTATGTGCTTTGATAAATATGCAATAAAAACATCCTAGAAGACTACTGCTGAAGTGGTTGAGCTAAGTTAAGAAACTCCAACCACTGAAAAAAATCACAGTGGTGAAAGGCACCTATCGTTAGACTGTGTAAAGAAGCCTGCACAACAGTACAAAGATAAGAAGTAAAGAAGTACATACCCATTATACTGGCATGTGCTGTTCAGGTAGGCCTGTGAGATATGGAAAGAGTCCAAGAAATGGTGATTGATACCAATAGTCCTACTAAGACACAGCTAGACAAAAATTGTTCTTTCAAAGAGTAACGCCTTGTGTGGCTTTCCATGGGATGAGCTAGCAACAGCATCCGACAAACTCACCAGGTGCCAAATTCAGAAGCGGTGCAAAAGTGGAGAAAATTACACTACCTTCTTCTGACTTGAACCTTTGTATCACCAGTTAATCTCCTGTAGGCCTGCTAACACCTACTCCATCAACGCACAGGGGAGCCTAAATGGGTGCAGTTTAAATATCAAGGCTTCAAAAAGGGGTGTAGCCAGAAGCAGGCTGGAAACATCTCTGTCATCTGTGGTCTCATGGATTATCTGCTGTCTTCTCAAGATAGAAGTTATATTTATTTTGCACTTCCTTGCACAGTGCTAGAGTAGGGGTGAGGGAGTTTTAAGAGTTAAACCATTAGGAAATCAGAATCAGATGAAACACATCAAAATTGCATGTACCTCTGTTTCTTTGCTGGGAGAGGATCTAACTTTCCACATTTTCAGCACTGAGAACTTGGAAAGCATAGAGCTAACTAGGCACTGGGGATCGCAGAGGTATTTTGATTTGTTTATAAAAACTGTCAAGCACCACCCACACTCTGTCCTCGAATGACCCAGTTATAGTCTGCTGTGTGAAGATGAAGCATTGAGATATCTACCAGCACACAGAGTGCAAATTGTGTTTTATGTTCCAGCAGGATAGATGAGTACCAGCACAGAATAATAATAATAATAATAATAAACACACTATTCATAATAAGACCCTTGAAGTCCCTTTTTCCTGAAGAAGGTTAAGCCTTATTTAACATTCTGAAATGTTTACACAATGGATTTGGTGTTTCAAGGGGTATTGGGTTTTTTTTTGTGTTTGGACTTTTTAAGGCTTATTCTGGCTAAAATGCAAAACAGAAGAGCCAAAAACTATACAACACACAAATACAGAAGGGTAACAGTGGGCTAAATATAGATCAGAACATGAAATAGACAGATGGGATGTTATTTAAGCATTTCTGGCAATAGTGGGAAATGGAAATTCCAGTAGGTTTTTGCGAAAGTGGGCTTTGACTAACTCCACCCCAGATGGGCAGGCTCAAACAGTTCAGGTCAGCAGGGCCAGGATGGACCATACTTTGCACTACAACTCAGGAAACATGGGCTTCGTTCTTATCTGGGACACAGACTTGCCTTGTGTCTTTGAGCCAGACACTTAAGAGCAGGACTTTCTCCACTTCACTGCAGTCATGTAAAAAAAAACATCGTTGGTTTTTGGATTTTTGGTTTCTTTTGAGCCATTTAAAAGTTTACTGTCTAACCAAAGTATAAATGCTTCTTTTGTAATTAGCTGAGAGTATTAAGCACATTCTGCTCTTCCCTACACAGGCATGTAAGGTAGATGGGATTCACTGTCTGCTATTTCTACCACTTTCCAGTGGTTATAGTTCCTTAAAAGCTTAAGTTTAGTCAGAAAAATCTCATTTTCTGTCCTTTTCCCTTTCTTTGCATTTTTTTTTTCTGTGTTCAGACAGTAAGTGTTTATGCCAAAGATATTTCTGTTCAATATATTTCCAGTATAATCTCACACATGGCTGAGTGCCTATTGGAATGCAAATATTTAAAGCATCAGTTCTATTTTACTGTTTCTACAAAATGTAGTGGAAATTCTAATTCTGCTGCCTTTCCCATCTCTGGTCCACACTTTTTCCTCATTCTTCCATGAAAGTAACATGTTCCTCTGTCTGACTGCAAGCAATGCAAGAGTTAAATGAGCCTCCTGAGAATCAAAAGGTACATGGTGGAAAGGAAAAAGAAAAAGTTTTCAGGCCTGTGTGACAATTGTTTCCATTCTACAGTCACAACAGACACAAGGTGAGACCAGGTGATAACAGAATTAAGAGATTTCCCTGAAACAGTGAACAAGGAAAAACATATGTAGGCATCAAATTCCATATAAGAAAAGTCTATTGCACTTGTTGGCCAAAAGTCAACTGTGAAGATTTTGCTGGAGCTTGCCAAAATGTTGAGCAAATGCTGCACCAGAAAAGTAAACAGTTTACACAGCACTGGCAGTCCAGAACTGAAAAAAAGGAGCTTAGTAAGTGCAAAGTAAAGCAGGCCATAGAGCAGTGATTAATGGGTGCAGGAATTTCAAATACAATCATACACCTGCAGAACATGGCCTGAAAAGATGGATTGCTAAATGGCCTGTGAGAAATTAGAGCAAAGGGAAATATGTTTCAATGTGACACATTCACTCCAATACAGGAGAAAGCGATTTCTGAATTTCACCCATTGCAGGGGGCATGAGAGGGGGGCTGTACTTTAGGGGAAAAATGAGCTATCAACAATTTAATAACACTCTCATTTTTCCCTGTAATACTGGTTTAGGTCTTACTTCTATTCTCTGGCAATGGTATCTACTTCCCAACTCCCTAGTTTGTTTGCGAATGATGAAAAATCCCTAGCTTAAAATATTTGTTAACAAGAATTTTAGTAATAAGAATGGGTGAAGCTTAAGATGCACATGGAGGGGTAATGGATTTTTCTTCTGATTAGGCTAGAAAATTCATTGTTAAAGCTACTAGAGGCATAGGTTGCATATAGCCCTATGAATAGCTTTGCCTTTAATCAAATTCTAAGGCAACTTAGGTTAATAAGCCTTAGTGTTAATTAGAACTCTACAGTGATAGACGTGACATTTCAAATGGGCTTGTTACCAAACTTAACAGCTCACTTCATGAAAAATGGCATTAGTGAAGAGACTTTAAATAGCTAATCCACATGTTCATCTTGTTTCTCCAAGAGAACTGAGAGAATTGAAACAGTCCACAAAGCTCTGGGAAAATTCAATAATACCTGTATTTTCTTGGTCAAATATAAGGACACTCAGTCTCTGCTCTTGGACAACACTACACCTCATATTCATCCCATTCAAAGGTAATTAGAGTAAATCATTTTACACATCAAACCTAGCTTCTGGTGTAAAAAAATTGATATAGAATCTGAGCCTATTTTTTTTTTTTTGTCTAAAGAAAACCTCTCAATCATTTTATTTGTAGTCATTATACTCACAAAGAAAATTAATGAAGCTGTAATTAAAAAAATGACACCTGCCACAATCAGCAGACATGTAAAATTATGCTCCTGGGAGGTGTGAACATCTGCTTTTAATTCCACAGCCTGTTGATCTTGTGAGCAACAACAATACCAAAGCACTTCGTGTTTCTACCTGTGTGCACCTACCTCCTCTATAAAGAGAGGAAGGTAAAGGCTGAAATCTCTTGCACCTAAAGAAGTCTCTTCCCTGTCTGAAGACAAAGTAAAAAAAAACGTCTTAGCAGTTATGGAAAGAGGACCAGTCCCATGTACACACAAGGCAAAGTGCACAAGAAATTATTGGGCTTGAACAAGAACGAACCAGTTGTGGAATTGCCTGGTGCCCCCAGGTTGCCTGAATACGGTTCTGTGCATGTCAACTATTTTACCTGCACTTGAAGGGATTTGAGTGATTTGTAAGCTTCTGTGAGCTTCCTCCATGTGCTTAGATGTCTCCTTCTGACTAGAACACAAACAAACTCCAGGGGATTTTTTTTCCATTCAGAAAAATATTGCAAATGTTCCCAAAGCTTAGGAGGCAGACAAGTATACAGGTAACAGTTCCCTGACACTAACACCATCATGTGACACTAGTAAGAACAGGCACAATTAATTTTCCCATTCCTCTATAAGCCAGCAGGACAGGGATGCAAGCCCACTCTTTTTCTTGCCCCCAGTGCCACTGTAGGAAGGACCCTGCTGGTGCTACATTTTGTCATATTCCTGCTCATGACAGCTTTGGAGACTCTCGATCTTTCTCTGTCTCTAGTCAGGAGTAGTTTGGCTCAAGTTAGTGATAATATCGCCAATGTTCCTTCCTTACCAGTAAGCTCAGGTCACTGCATTGTAAGAAGCGACCAATTTACACCTGTCCTTTCTGCACTAGGGATCCAGAACTGCTAAAGTGACATCTCTGAAGTTTGTAGCACCAAAAGGCCGAAGGGAGAACAGCTGTGGCATAAAAGAAGGGGAAGGGGAACAGAGAAATGGAGCTGAAGGAGATCAACAACTTGGAAAAATTGATTTCCCTACACATTTGAATTGTTCAAGGTGGACATTCAAGACTAAAAATTTTGCTCTGTGCAAGTAGGAGAATTTAATGTTCCATTTTGCCATTTGGGCAGACAAACTGAGTTACATGCAATATTTGATACAAGGTTTGTTTGGCTTCTTCTTCTTTTTTTTTCCTTTTTAACAATCCATTTTACAGGGCTATTTCAGGAGATGCCTGTGAGCGCACCAGAGAGGTGCTATATCAAAACAAAGCACACCTGATTAATTATCTAACAAGGGAGATGTTTGCACAGCCAGTACCATTCATTTTTCATGTGACAATGCAGGCTTTAAGTGTTAGCAACCACCAGCCCAACACTGCCAGAAGGATGCAGTTGCCCTCCACATGATCTTTTCTTTCTGTCTCATACACGTCAGTGTGCTGCCAGGCGTGTCCCAAGTTCCATCCCTAATTTTTCCTTTGTACTTGTCCCAGTGACAGAGCCATTTCAAATAAGGGTGTGGATTTTATCAATGGCATTTAAATGTGGTTCAAGAAGATGTAGTAAAAGCATTTAAAAACATTGCTAAATTATTATATTAAAGAACAAATTCCCTTGTTCATCAGATTCATTTCCCACTAACAAATAGAGAGAAGAATGAATCTCCAAAGAATTTAGATTTCAGTTTTAAAGGAGGTTTAACATTTGGATTTGGCTATAACTTCAATTTCCTTTCATGAATATTTTATTTAAATCCTGTATTAATCACAGAGGCACAAAGATAGCCTGCCTCCTGTTTCTGCTTGCTCTCATTGTCTGTCACAGAAGCACTTTCTCTCAACCTTAAATATCTCTAATTAAAAATTTCCCTGAAGCCAACTGATACCTGTGTGATTAATGGTCTGGCTAATAAATAAAATGCACCATGCTACTTTAACTCATTGTACCATAAAAGCACAGGAAGGGTGCCAGTGGCCTCATCATTTTGAAAGACATTTATTAAAGCAACAATGCAGAGGTCCTAAGGGTCCTCCACATCATTAATAACCAGATAATCCATTCACTAAGAAACCTGCTTCAGACACATTCATTATTCTAAGCAAGGAAGGTATGTAAACAGGGGAAAACATCCAGGAGAGTGAAGAGGACACGGATTTTTTCTCCACTGTGTAAACATCCATGTCCCCTTTGGTGTCAACATGAGCAACAGTGAAGGACTGGATATTGCTGGGATGAAGACTTTCGCTCCTAGATTTCAGGTTTAAACACAAGCCATGTCACTGAACACAGTTCCCATCTGATGGCTCATTTGGGCTCTGAGTTAAGCAGTTTCAAAAGACGTTTAAGACAGCCGGGGGCTCATATCCAAAACTAGGACAGCTTCTGTAGACAGGGACATAAGGCCTCAATTACAGCCTCACCTGTGCTTAGGCAAAACCTCTTTCAGTTAAAGAAGCTCAGACCAGGTAACTTCACTGATGTCAGCTTAGTCTGCCCATCAAAGTGGTGCACAGATGTTTCCCTGCACAGAGGAAATATCCACTTCATCGTAAAATATGCTTCAGCACTGAGAGCTCACCTTGGGTTAGTCCATACTATGGCAATAAGATCCCCTCTGGAGTAGATCAGAGAGTAGAGACATAACTCTTAGCAATCCCTCTGCCACTCTGTGATGTGTTAAGTGCGGTGTAATGTAGCTCTCAGGCACCCAGACATCTTGCATGGCAGACAGACACGGCAGAACCAGGCTCATGTCTCCTGTCTGGACTTTTCCATACATTTCAGTAAAGAGAGAAGCAGCTCTGTGAAGCCCAATGAAAACACACACTTGTGCACTGGAAAAAGTACAGCTCAGTACTGAACTAAGGTTTGGTATAGCTGACTCCTGCTACACTAGGAAAAGGTCAAAAACTTGTAAGAAATAATGGGCATCAGCCCTTGCGCCTCACCAGCCTCCAAGACAAGCAGTCAGGCCCTGTTTCTATCACACTCAAGTGCAACTTCCCTGCACAATCTAATATGAATCTGCTCCCAAAATGCAGGTAATTAGCACTCTGAACCCAATGCTGAAATGATATTTATTTATGCATACTTTGTCTTTCCTCTCCCCCATTTTTGTTACTGTGAGCACTGATTAATAAGTAGGTTCCTCACCTCTGGTTTAGCCCAGGTCTCCCACTAATATATACCATTAAAACAAAACCATGTTACAAATCCATAGGAAAACCACCAAAATCCTTTATTGCTTCCTCTCCAAAAGTGTATTCACCTTTTTCCCTGCACACACGTTTAGGCAGTGAGTCAGGCAAGGAAGGGTCTCAGTCTCAGAATGTCCTCAGCTGGAAGGCACCCACAAGGACCATTGAGTCCAACTCCTGTCCCTGCACATGACAACCCCACAGTTCACACCATACATCTGAGGGTGTTGTCCAGTCACTTCTTGAACACTGTCAGGCTTGGGGCCGTGACACCTCCTTGGGGAGCCTGTTCCAGTGTTCCAGCACCCTCTGGATGAAGAACCTTTTCCTAATGTCCAACCTAAACCTCTCCTGGCACTTATTCTTTCCATTCCCTTGGGTTCTGTCATTGGTCTCCAGAGAAAAAAGACTGGCACCTGCCCTTCTTCCTCCCCTTGTGAGGAAGCCATAGACCATGATGATGTCTCTCCTCAGTCTCCTCTTATTCAGGCTGAATAAATCAAGTGACTTTAGTTGCTCCTCATATGGTTTCCCCTTCAAACCCTTCAACTTTGTAGCAACATACAGTGCTCTGTGGTTTGACACTGATTAGTCAATGAAAAAGAAGGTAATCTGGAGCTGACTCTGCTTTTTAAATGGGATTCTCTCCCTCTGCCATGATATCAACTGGGAATGATGACAGCCAGTTCAGTAGCTTACCGAAAAAAGTCAGCATCCCAGAAACCAAACCCGCAAAAGCAGTTTCCATCACCATTGCCATTTTTGACAACAAAGTCCTTGGGGACAGCTGTAATTAGCAGACAACTGCAATCCATAGCTCTTGTAGTAGCCTGCAGCAAGAGGTCAGGTAGCATCACTGGTCATTCCTGTTTTGCTCTAGTCATCAAAGTGAAGGTCACTTCCATCATGAGGGCAAAATGAGGGTCAGCAATACATATACACGCATTCCAATGATGTGCCAGCTTACTGTCAGCACCAAAACTAGACATTGTACCTGCCCGTGCCCACGAAATGAACCCCATGACCACCCCTCATTTGAATACAATTCATTCTCTTATCCCTGGTTTCCTCTGACCTCCTGAAGCATGTTAGATCACTTAGTGAAGTCAAAGTGAGTGGCCAAATTCATCCGTAGGCACTTAAAACAGAATTCACAGTGTGCCAGCTTAAGTCCTATCTGACAAAATAAACCTTAATCTAGATGCAATCATGCTTACCAAAAGCCTGGGATATCTCTCTCAAGGTCCCTATGGTATAGACATCTACATCTCAGACATCTGTCCAGGTATCTGTTGTAGCCAGTGGAGGCCTAATCAATAGAGTCAATGGTGTTTGGGAGAAATTCTTCACCCTGAACAGAAAGGTCCACTTTTGGCTAAAATGAGTGCAGTACTACATTGGCTAACTCTGACACTTCTCTGGCTACAAAGGGAGACTGAGGTGAGCTGCTTAGCTGCAAATGCCTATATTCTCAAAACACATTTAGATGAATCTCACTCCAGAGTATCCATTCATTTACTTAGCTGTTCCACTGAAATGACTAGCAACGATCACAGTCAAGTTCATAGCGCATAGATCACTGAGTTATTTAAAATAGAGCATGTTTATTTCATCCAAATCTGATCAAAACAGTATTAAAAATAACTCCCACCTGTTTGCACTTGTGTAGGAGGCCTCCGGTGGCATATCAACCACATGCATTTTTACTGACCTCATTTCAGTTACGTCATCAAGACTTCCAATATCAGCCACATTTCACCACCATGACACACATAATTGCATGAGATGCGTCTGTAAATACAAGTAATTTACACTCCATAAGCATATGCTTCAGCTGAAGCCCATTTGATATTCACATAGCAGATTTATGTCCTCTCAGTGGTTCGTGTGAAGCTAATAATATAATGATATATCTGCAGTGTTGGGATGGCTGTAGTTAAGTGAGGCAGAGGTTTTCCTTGGCCTCTCAAAGTAGTTAAGGTGATGTCAGCTCGGAAAGAGGAAAAAGAGGGAAAATTATACGTGTGTGGTTATCACTAGAACCTGCGACATCTGTTGTCAGTGGTAAAAACACATTAAAAATGGGAGAGTAAAAAAGCAGTAAGGGACTCACTAAGTTTCCAAAGATGATCTTAACAAGTCATAGGACTTTTCAAGTTCTTTTGTTCATGGAAAATTCATTAGCTCTGCTTTTCAGAAGATATCCTTTAATATTATTATTATTGTTATTGTTATTGTTACTGTTATTGTTATTATTGCTATTTAACTCTACCTTGATGTAGAAAACTGTTCCTGTGACACTGGACTGCAGTTCCAGCCCATAACTGAGATGTACCTCCATATTGCAACATTCTGTTCAAATTCAATCCTCAACCTCAAATTATTTATCATTCAGAATAAGAGGATTTGGTGTGATATTTTGTTTCAGATTCAGCTCAGAAGATGATTATACATTGGTCCATGAAACAAAGAGAAAAAATACCTCTTATAACATTCATTCAGATCAAAAAAAATTCAATAACCAGCTGCAGAATACTAAGAATGCCAAGTCAGAAGAGTGGACTTGGTCAAAAAACTTGAAGTTGTTGAAGGAGTTCCAGGAATCTTGGAAGTCCCCTTAGCATTTTTGTCATTGCAAGGGTACAAAATTATCTGGAGCAGTGACACAGCACATTTCAGAAATGCTTTAAACCATACTCACAAAAACAGTTTACTTAATATCCATTTGTTTCCATCTACATGGACTGTAGCAATATAAATTAGCCAGCTACTGAAAAGAGTTGTATAAAAACATAATATAGTAGCCAAGGTACAATTATGTAGCTTAGATGATTCTATTCTTTCACTGATTCATTTAAAGTTTCTTATTTCAGCTGCAAAATATTAGGAAACTTATTCTTAGAAGTTACATTTTCTAAGAATATTTAAAAACAGATTAAAAGAAATTCAGGTTGTAAGTAAATAACGGCCATTAGAGGAACACAGACCTGCGGAATTCCCTCAATTTTAAGCTTCATCTTTGAAAAAAAAAAAAAAAAAAAGAGATCTAAGACAACTGAAATAATACAGAAAATCACACCAAGTTCTGACATTTAATTTTCAGAAGAGGAAAAAGTTTTTAATATAAACAGTGTTTGTTTCTAAGTTTTTAAATGTCATAATTGACAATACACATTTTTAATATGCCAAAACCCAAAAACAATCCTTCTGGATTTTTTCAATCCATTTTAATCCACCTGTAATTTTTTTAGGAGTTGTTACCTATGCAGAAAATGTTGTTTTATTTTTGTTTTTCAAATCAGAAGGCAGCCAGAGCTCATAACGTGGAAATCATCTGAGATGTCTCCATTCCCAACACTAGAGCATCAGAATCTGTTCCACTTTTAGCATGTAACAGCATATACTTTCATCTTAAGAGTTGTGCAAGTCAGCTGCCTGTCAGTGTTAAACTTTTAAAATCCTCTACAAGGTGAAAATCATCAGAGTTCTCACTGACACTTCCATACAATAAAGGAAGCCTCAGCACTGGGTGGTTTCAGAATGTACATGATTTAGTCCATCCAGATGACAGAATAAGAATAGGTAGATAGCAGGAGTAAAATTTACATGTTTAAGGTTTATTCTGAGAATCATTTTTGGCAGATCACACTCTTTATGTTACTGCTCCATTGCTTAAAGAAATTATGGGGAAAAAATGTATTCTTGATAACATATGCTGTCACGAGAAGTGATTGTTTCATTTTCTGACACACAATGGCTGCACAAAATACGTCAAATTATGTTTAACGAATGAATGACATCATAAACTTGAATTAGGCCAGAAGCACAGCAGTGTTTTTTCTATGATCCCTCAGCAGCAGTTACTAAATAGAAAACATTCCTATTTGTGTCACATTGTGTTTTGAGTAATACTCAAGACATCTTCTGGAACAAGGCAGTGAAAAGCTACTCATATACATCCTATCTGGCTCACTATTCCACAAAGTATTTTAGCTCCAATCCACAGACTAATGTTCCTGCAATTTCTGAAATAGAAATCTCCTAATCCTGGCATCTGAGGCAGTACTGCATTCAGATGATAAAAGCCTGGGTTCATTTTCGTTTTTATCTGTTTACTAGTGTCAATTCCTTTGTGTATTTCTCAAGAGGTTGGTTGTAGAGCATGGCAGGAAGTAGTTTTCATTTCCTGCAGAAATGTTAGTGATTTGAACTCCTTCTCTATGTCTCTTTTCACATTTTCACTACAGATGAACTGAAGACCTTTTAAGGCCACTATACGAAAATCCACAGTAACCATCCTTAGCACCATCAACACCATTTTTTCTCATTATAAAACACTTCTGGATGAGTTTTGTTCAATCTTCTCTGTTGAAGGTGTAAGAATTCATTCAATTAATAATTGCGATAATACAATTGCAATAATTAAGTCAGTTTTCTGACTTTGCATTGACTCATTCCCTTCCTCTCACGGATCAGTGAAGGCAGGATTCTCCAGCACAGGGATGATAACAAAGACTTGGCACAAAGAAGAAAAGTAAACAACGTGTTTCAGTAGTGAATTGCCTCTGTAACCCAGGGGCTCTATTACAACCATGAATAAGGAAAACACAAGTACAAATCTTCGATCAAATATGTTGCTTCTTTAACAAACGGAAACAATTGTAAGTGGAAAAGCAGAAAAACCCATTTCAGGCTAGCTAGGATTTGAAATCTCAGTCCAAATTGCCTACACCCCTGAAGAGTATCTACTGGGCTAACAATTTTTCTGGGGAAGATCACCCTTCAGCCTGTATCTCCTACTTGCCTTTCTTTAGCTCCTGAAGTATTATCCTGAACCTGAGACACTTTCTCCGACAAACTTATTTTTGAAACAATGTTTACCCTAATAAATGGATATTAAGAACTTGAGCTTTCCCAGTGGAAACCTAATTTGTCAGATAATTCCCAGGAAACTCTAGTTAGCTGCAAACGTGTCACATTTAGCTGAATTCAGCAGCTGCCATTCGTGATACGGTGCCAACAGCACTCACTGAAACAAGCAAATGAGCACAGGATTTCAGGTCTGACTCTGACCATTTTCTCTGACCAACATCACAAGTCCATTTTGTCACCGCACTACTACACAGACATGATACACGCGGCCAGACTTGACCACTAACTACTCCTACCTTTCTACATCTGTGTACAATTGTGTGTATTTTAGTGCAAGGGAAGAACCTCACACAGGAACACTTCAAAAGAACGACATTGCAGATAATTCCTGACTCCACTCCCAGACGATGCTTAGATGAATGCAGAGCGGATGACCAAGTGACCTACATTTATTGCTCTTTCCAGTTGGAGTTAATTGAAGGGCTGCAATCAGATATCTGTATCTGGAAAGTCTTTACATTCCTTTACGCAGTGTGGCAGCATTATCCCCTCCCTGAACAGCAGAGAGACCATGATGCTGCATCTGGTCTCTGGAGCATATGTGGGTTCCACACAGTCGCCTGAGTGTCCACACTGAGGTACTGGCTGGGCTGTACCACAGCTGCTTTCTGACTTGCAAATTCGCATTCCTTCATGTGATGTCTAGAGTAAAAATTTAGGAGAAACCTGCACATCTCTCTGCACTTTGGTCTTGTTCTAATTTGGCATCAGTCCACACAATATAAATAAAATATAAAAATATTACTATTTCTCCTGTTATTGACAGTACTTATCTTGCTATTTCAATGTATTTGCCAATACCACCACCTGTGCTCTTCAACCTGTTTAACAGCAACCAATTAGGAAGCTGACAACAAAGGAGATGCTGAGATATTACAGCAGCATGGCAGAGCAGAGGAGCAAAGGTGTCTTTAAAGGAATCAGCTAATACTGGAATGCTCTTGCATTGTGTTACGTTTTGTAAGAAATAAAATAAAATAAAATAAAATAAAATAAAATAAAATAAAATAAAATAAAATAAAATATCGTCCTCAGAAGGGTTTATAATTTACAGAGACAAACAGATGTTATTCCATTTTATGGGCAGGGAAACTTCAGTTACAATTATCATGAAATGACTAAATTCACTATCTTTAGCAAAAGAGTGAGGGAAAACATACAACTAAAAGCAATGTATTTCAAGGGTGCAGACTTCAATAAACACTGTAAATTGGTGGGTGAGATCTCCTCGGAAACAAGTTGAAGTGACAAAGGAGTCCAGAAGAGTTGGCAATTCTTTAAAGAAATGACAGTGAGGGTACAACCAGAAGCCATGCCAACATGAAGGAAGGATAGGAAGTGTAATCAGAAAACAATTTGGCTAAACCATGAGCTCTTCAATGACCTGGAGCTAAATAAAATGTACAGGAAGTGAAAACTACATTGAAATACTAAAGACAAGTACGAATGAATAGCATAAATATGTGGGGAAAAAATCAGAAAGGCGAAGGTACAAAAAGAGAGGAAATTAGCAAAGGAAGCAAAAAGCTTTCTGTAAGCACATTTGCAACAAAAAGAACTCCAAGGAAAAACAGTGGTTCACTGCTGAACGGAGAGAACAGTTCCTGTCAGATGAGTCCCAGAAAAGTGAAATGTTTAGTGCCTTTTCTATTTCAGCCTTCGTTGGAAAGGTCAACTATGACTAAACAGCTGATACATCCAAGAGGCAATAACTCAGGTTACAACAGGGGAAGATCAGACTAGAGAATACTTAGATAAGGTAGATGATTCCAGTTCAGTGGGGCATTAGGGCATTTATCCCGATACTTAAAGAGCAGGCAGAAACAATCTTGCAGGCATTAGTAAATCTATTAGAGAACTCATGCAAGATGAGTAGGGTCAGAAGACTGAAGAAGAGCCAGCAGACCACCTATCTGTATGAAGGAGTAAGGGAAGAGCCAGGGAATTACCAGCCTGACAATCTAACTCTATCCCTGGAAAAATACTGGAACAGATAACCTAACTGTAATACTTGTAAGCACCTAGGCAGTAACAAAGAGAGGAGTAGCAGCCAACCTGGATTTGTCAAGAACAAATCATGTCAAACCAATCTAATTCCAGTTTAAAACAGGTTAACAAGCCTTGTGGTTAGAGGAGGAAAAGAAAATGTCATACATCTTCAGTTTTGTGAGGCTTTTGACACCAGCTCACATAGTGTTCTCATAAGTAAGCTGTGAAAACATGGTCAAGATTAAACTACAGAGAAAAGGCATGCAAAGCTGACTGGAAATCTGCATTTTAAGAGTAATTTGTCAATGATTTGGTGTGAAAATGGTAGGGTTTTGTCAGATGGGAATCACAGAGGTCTGTCCTACATCTGGTAAACTTCAATATTTTCAGGAACTGCAGGGATAAGGATGTGTTTGTTGCATTTACAGATAAAATCAAGCTCAGGCAGGCAGTCTGTAAACACCCTGAAGGATAGAACAGGAATCAGAAAAATTGTGACAGATTAGAGAGGTGACCTGGAAAAATGAGGCACAATTCAATAACAACAAGTGGAATATATTCACATAAGTGAGAATAACAATTTGTTCAAATACAGAACAAACAACCACCGGAGAGACAAAAACAGTGAATCACAAACTGAACATGAGTCAACAATGTTATGCTGTTGTTAAAAAGAAAAACATGACACTGATGTGCACAAAAACATCACCTGTAGGTCTCGTGAAACATCCCTCCTGCTCCGCTCAGCCCTGCAATACTGTGTCCAGCTTCAGGAAGGACAGACTGTGCAACAAGAATCGAATGTAGAAAACAACGTGAACCAGGAGGAAAGAACTGGGATTGTCTTGGACTACAGGAAGTATGAGAGACAACACAAAAACAGTCCTGAAGTACTTGAGAGACAAAAGGAATAATTTCTTATATGCTGATGTTAGGATAAAATATGTGGATTTTAATTGTAGCAAGAAATCGAACATCAAAAAATTAATTTGACAAACATCTGTCAGAAATAGTTTGAGTAGAGATGATCCTAACACCAAATAGATAGATAGTCTGAAAGATTTCAAATTGTTCCTTTTATCAGTCTTTTTCATCCATGACACACTGTGGATTTCAGGGACAGGGGTCATGGATGGTTAACCAAAGTTCACATGGGGCATCTAAAATCGAGCAGAAAATTGAAGCCTGACCTTAACAACACCAGTTCAATTGTCCTTACCTCAGAATATCTTTCCTCTCACTTCCTCCCTCCCAATGAATAGATTACATACATAGAGTCTTTGTGCAACAAATGCCACATTAAAACTTTTTTCATACAGTAAAAAAAGTAGCATTCAGGTTGATTTTTTTTCATTTCTAATTTTGCTTTCTCTTTTATCACAACACAAGTGAAAAGGAGGTGATGCCAAAGCAGAGTTTTCTCGTGGAAAATACATTAAAAATATACAAATGCACCTTTAGGCTTCTGTATAATTGGATCCTAGTTGATTAAAGGTCACCAACAAAAAGCCTTTTGACACAGCCCCCCCCAAAAAAGCTCAGCTCCCTCATGTAGCATGTGTCAGTACAGAACAGAGAAACGACACATTCAGTTTATTATGCCACATTTACAATTTAGGATGGATTATTAGTGGCAATATTTCTTTTATAGAAATAGCAGATGCCATTTTTTTATTAGAAATGCTGCGAATAGTAATTAATAGCTTCCTTTTCTGTGTTAATAACACACTCCTACCCAGTAAATATTTGCTAAATAATTAAGTGAAGAACTTATTTTTCTTTTCAATCCTCTATGCAATTTGCTTAATTTGATAGATTTTAATTGGAAAAGTAAAGACTTAGTTAATATTTAAAAAACAAATAGTTAATCATGTTTTTTTGCACTGCCTGTGTGTATCAGCTTCATCAGAAGCAGCATGCTGTTCTAGAGGGATGGCCAAACTAGAATTGAGCCACGAGAGATATCAAATGGTGTATTTGAAAAATGGATTTTTAAAAATCATGTAAATGCTTTCCTCTTTCTGAAATAATTTAGGGTCTAAAATACTCTCAAATCCCAAATCATGCCTTGCATGTATTTTTGGCACATACATTCTCCGAAAGTTGTGGGAATTGAACATCTAACTGTTTAGATGCCTTTGACAGTTCTACTATGTATTTAAATAACTTAGTAAAGAGCTCCTGATCTAAAAATGACTAATTATGCTGCAAGTGGATAAAGGAAATCAGGCACAGAATACCATACAGAGAGCTAATATTTCCATTTATAGGTTTCCTGAATGGTTTAGTACTCTCCTATGTTTTTAATATAAAGTAGTTCAGTTTTAATCTGAAATAGTAGTTATCAGTAGCACACATAAATCATTTTCTCCAAACAGTGGTGGCAGTGAAAGGTATTTTCAGTCCTCTGCAGGTCTGTCAAAATGTTTGTAGAAGTAATTCACACTTGCAGTAACTGAACCTATGAAAGAATTCAATTCAATTTTTTTTTCTCTCTTGTGCAGGGTGATTACAGGCAGCAGGTTTGCTTTATGTAAGAGACAATAAAACTAGACCTTGTTGGTTATTACAAGCTTTGTGGTTTCTAACAATTACCTGAGATTTGAACACTTCATTCCCGTTAAAGTTAAGAGAAACTAGATGTTTAAAACCCCTTGACACCTTTGAAATTTCCAGCCAGCTCATCTGAATTCTGCTGAGGGACTGACTCTGTATATGTTCACGTAAATCCTATTAAAGTCGGTGGAAGTCACAAGCATGGCTCTGGGGCAGAGTGGGACCCCCTGCTATCTAGTCAGTGCAAATTAACAGCTGGGAGTGGAAGGAATGTAAAAAAGCAAAATCTCTTCACAGGGCTGCATTGATATGCAAGGGATTTGCTTGTCAGGGTGAGATGTGTGATATGAAGTGAATGTTTATTGCACACTGCAGGGAGCTTCCAATAGTAGCCAAAACGAGATATCTATAGTAGATCTGCATCGGAAGCCGACTAAAAGTCAAGGCAGAGTGAAAGGCCTTTTGATACAGAATGACTTTGCGATTCTACTTACTCCTTGTTAGGGAAGGAAAAAAAAAATGAAAAATACCAGCATTTGCAAGTTAAGGAAGAGGAAATTTGGAATCCTGACATTTTACCAGGACTTATAACTTGACTATTTTGAAGTATTTTAAAGTGTGTTTACACGTAGGCTGTGAGTGGATGCACGAAACTCAGTAAATTCCCACAGGAGCTTCACATCAGAAATGATGTGAACTTTAGTCTCGTAAGTCAGGTAAACTGTCATGGTCCCTGGCCACAAACACAATCTTGGCCAGTACAGACACTCACCTCCCCTTACTGAAGGACTTCAATGCTTTTTCTCACCTGATCCCTGGAAGAAAATATTAAGGATTTTAAATCTGTATTGTGTTTGGGTTGGACTGCTATGGCCTTTCTCCAGGAGAAGTGTGGAGAAGGACATAATTTCTTCTTCCAACAAGAACCACAGACAACTAACCAGCCCTTAATTTCTTCCACTCGGCTGACAAGCTCCATTCATGCATGTGGTACAAAACCAAAAATTGTTGCTGCTTGCTGCTGCTAACACTACAAAACCCCCCATCCTTTGGAAGGGACCAAGACAAGGGTACCAGGTCCTTGCTTGAGGGTGGGGAAAACACCAAGTGTTGATTACCTAAAGATTAGTTTCTCTGACACCGTTTCTTTCTTCAGATCAAGCAGCCAACCAAATGGCCACCACTGCATCAGTCGCTTGGGCTGCAATCAGCTATGGTACTTGGTATTCAAATGCTTTGATTAGTTAAATTAGTTACGTATACTGGTAAGTCACACATGTTACTGCACAGATCAAATCTGCAATGCTAACATGAATGACAATTTGAATGATCCCCTGCAGATCAAGAGTTACTTTCCAAAGGGTATTTGTAAATTACTTTTTCTAATGGCCACATCAGAGATTTTGCACTCTATTCATAGGTCATTTGTGAACAGAAAACGAGGAGCTTCATCAAACAAATCCCTCATTTTGAGTTATTTGCCATGTTCTCACTAGGAGTAGTAATGAATTCAAAAGCAACACCCACATGCATCCCAGTACACTCAGCCAGTTGGAGAAAAATAGACAGCACAAACTCAAGCCAGCATGAAAAGTGCAAACACAACTGCAAAAAAAATAAGCTGTCACATGGAGATGGAGATGATGGGGGCAGAAACTGAAAATTTCTCTAGAGTTAGGCCATAGTACAAGGTTGTCTGTCAAGGCCAGGGAGAACCTGCAGTCCTGCAGGGACCTCAAGCTCTAACTGGCAAGTGGTAATGGCATCACTGTCCAGCTGCCAAGGTGACACAGTCAGCTGTCCTCACTGTCCAGACAGCTGGGACATCACAGCTGCTCATCCATCAGCATCCAAACTGCCACAGTTTCTAAAGTGGTATTTTGAAGTGAGCCATCACACTTTGCCTAAAGACTCTCCCTATGAGCTGCAGCAGATCAGCCAGTGGGAGATGGTGCTGCTGAGAGCAGTGGCCTCATCCATCATCCTGGTTTGCCAGGACCATTTCCAAACCACAGTGTTCTGATGCAGAAAAACTTCAGTGGATCTGCGTCTAATGGCTTGAAGAGTGAGGCGTGCATCATCCCATATATCACACTATCAACCGAAGGCAGAGCTTGATCATATATCAGTTAGAAAACTCACAAGGTCATTAAAACGTGGTTACAAAACACTTCAAATGTGAATGTACAGACAGATATGAAGTGTTGCCTGTTTGCAGCCCAAAATCACACAAAATCTGCTTCTATCAGTGCAAACAGTCCTACATTTGAGGATCTCACTAGCATTAGTACATACCTATCCCTACATTTGCTTTTCCTCCCCTCTGAAGCACAGTCCAGTGTCATAGAATCATAGAATTATTTTGGTTGGAGGAGACTCTTAAGATCATCAAGTTCAACTGTTGACCTAACACTGACACTAAACCATGGCCCAAAGTGCCACGTCTACGTGCCTTTAAAACAACTCCAGGGATGGTGACTCCAAGATGTGTCCCTTTAAAAAGGGGGACAAATACTTTCCATTAATACCAGCAAACTGCTATACTAGTGCACAGGATATTTTAAAGCATGAAATATAGCATATGCTTGGATCCACTGGTTAAAGATGGGACTTAGAACTGCTGTTATAAATACTTTAAAATAATAAAACAGGAAGAAAAAAACAGTCTGGAAGATTACAAATGCACAGGGACTACCACCTCGCTGCTTTGAAATTATGTTAGATGTACCTATATACACAAACCCACCTTGAGTACTGCTCATATACATGTGTGCTCTAGTTCTTGGCTAGAACCATGCGGAGTCTGTTTGGATGCCTCTGGGTGGAGGTGCTCAGCAGTCACACCAGTCTGCCAACCAGCCTTGCTGAGCCCCAGCTGGCAAAATGCATAAAAGTTGTGTGCAGATAGACCAACTCTGCATCTATCTTCCAATGTATTTGTTGGGGGTGTCTTGTGCCTACCAGCCCTGCAGCCTCTTGAGTCCTTCAGAGTCCTGCTAGTTAAAGTTTGCCTCTTCAAGTGCAATTATCTGCTAATGTTAATGGGAATAAAAGGACATAGCTACCTAAATTCCACTAAGGATCAGGATATACAGGCTGTTGTCCACTGTCTACTTCTGTAAGGAAACACAGCAGATTTGCTCTGTCTTTCTCTTCTTTCAGACTGAAAACTCAGATTTTTCCAGTAAATGCTGAGGCAGGGGTTATACCAATATGTATTACCAACTCAGATTTAATCCTAATATTTCTTTCCCATTGAAAGTTTGGGCTTCCTTCCTCCAGTCATGATGACTAACATGTTTCCACAGTCTGTCTCAGTTTAGTTTTGTGTTTGTAAAGGTCAGGAGGGGTGATAGAAACCTTTGTCATCAGCAGGACATTTCTCCCCTCATCTCAATAGCAGCTCTGACTTGGAAAGCAGGACCTGCCAGCCAGAAGGCATTGGTCCCCAGCACCAGTTCTCTTTTCTACCTTCCTCTGGCACTAAGTTCAAAGCAAAACTTAGCAAGAAATTACAACTATGTCTCTCGAGCCCTGTGAGTCTGCACCAGCACACCAGCCTTCCACGTGAGGAAATGCAGAGCAAAAAATACCTTCCAGAAGGCTTCTGCCTAATGCTGGAAAGCACTGATGCACTCCGGCTCCAGGGAGAGGTAAAAAGTTGATTGCCACCCACTCAATAACCATTTCCTTCTGGGTGATCGATGGAGTGTCATCAAAGACCGGTCTGGTGACAGGCGCCTGTTAGCTATCGGAGACACAGGACGAGAACGGCTCCATGATAGATGCTCATGGAGAGGGAAGCAGTAAAGAGCACGGCAGCAGTAAAAGGAATGAAATAGGCTTCCTGCTGAACAGAGGAGGAGGCAGCAGGATAAATGAAGGAACATTGATTGAATCGGAACATTTCTTTAAGCACAGAGCCCAGACTGCAGCGCTCTCATCGCACCATGTAAAGTTTCTTCCAGTACGTGCTTGGTGACAACTTGACACACTGATTTTAGTATTGCTCACTCTGTAATCCCCAGGGGAAGACATCTGAGTTCTTAACAGTACTTTTGAGTCATACCTTCCAAATAAACCTATTTTCCAGTTCCCTTCTGGCCAAGGTCACTGAGTTTCTGATCTCACAAGCAAAAGCTTTACAGGAAAGGTGAGCGGAAAGAGGAATGAAGGTGTTTGTGCTGTTCCTTTACAGTATCAGCTGGTATAGCTTGGCCAGTGCAGTTTGCAGGCAACATTAGCTGACATTACATTAAAGCTCTCCCACGTAGGCAGAGCAAGAGGATGGCAGGGAGCAAGGCTCTTTTCAGAGAGACAGCCTTCCCTTGACTTTCTTTGGAGATCACACAGTGGCACAATCTTTGCACAGGGCTGTAAGCTAAAGCCAAGTAATTCTTAGATCTACAAGAAAGGCCGCAGCAGCCCTGATGGGATGGAGAAACCAGTGGCAGGGGAAAGTTCTGAGATGAGATGTGTGTATCTGCATGTTCTGCACCTCCAGCTGGTGCCTGGGCTGGAGGGGGCAGCAAGGAAACCTCAGTTCTTGTGCTGGGTGCAGGAGCTGCCTCCCCTCCCATCTGCAGGCTTATGAAACCAGAGAGCTCCCAAAGCAGAGATATTCCAGTCTTTCCTTCCCCTGCCTCAGCTAAGCTGTTGTGTTATAGCAGCTCTTTACATTGTGAATTTTGGGGTTGCCCTATGCAGGAGCAGGAGTTGAATTCAATGATATTTGTGGATCCCTTCCACATCAGGACATTCTATGATTTTATGATTTAAATATCTTCCCCAGTCCAATCTGAAATGCTGTTGCACAAAAGGACATGTTTTTAAAAGCACATGGTCTCCACGTCTCTCTCAGTTGGTGCTGTTTTACTGCCTGAGCCAGCCTTGCTGCAGGAACAGTGCACATGTGCACACACTCGCACGTACATGGACACAGTGTGACTGAAGAAGTTAATAAGCTTCAAAGAGCTTCAAAGCATGCGACACAATAATCAGAAGTTCACATCAGGACAAGGAGAGAAGAGTAAGGCCTTGCAATGAACAAATAAATGACCTATGAGTCCTATGTTCCCTGTACATTTGTACACAGACCAGACTGTTACCAGCATCTCAGTGCAGGCACATTCTGCTGGAAGAGCAGTCGGTGTGATGGTACCTGGACCTCCTATCACCAATTCCAACCAACTTCCAGCTCATCCCCAGGGCAGCAGATGCTATTTTATGGCTCATCTCCTTTTACATTACTCACTCCACAAAGTGTGAACAGCTGGGGTCTGGGATTTGATGCACACCCACAGCAGGGAGGGAAATCTTATCACCAAGCCCTTGGAAACACTGGGGCAATGGTTTACTATCTACATATATTTTTTCAAGCCACCAGACAACAGAAACAACCAGGGATGAAGAAACTGTTTCAGTTTCAGCTCACTAGGACCCCATCACAAGGAGCCTTATGGAATAAAGAAGGCTTCTGCTCTGGGAACATGCAGAAGAAGACACCAGAAATGATCATGAAACAGACAAATAAAATAAACAACCATTCCATTCATAAATGTCTGGGAAGATAACATCAAAAGTAAGACTGTAAGGCATAAATTTCTTCCATGCAAGAAAAGAATAAAATATATTCACCAATTCAGCCCCATCACACACCTGTCTAGGGATACTATGGAGGTAAAACTAAGGTACATATAAAACACAATAAATCTATGTCTTAGTGATCTCATAATTTGAATTTTTCAAAGAACTACTTAAATATCTTTGTACTTCTGCTAAACTGCTCTGGGAGTAACATGAGACTACATTATGTTTAATAATATAAAGAAAACTTTGAAGCTTCATCTTCCAGATTTTTACTCAAGAAAATATTAATCTTTAAACCTGGGCAACTTTTTTCCTTTTCCAGATCAGTGGCTAAAAGAATCCACATTTCAACCAATCTAAAAGAAAAAATAATAATAATAATAACTTGGCATGATCTTCCCACTTTCAGAGTCATTTTTGGGGTTAATTTCTAAACTGGCAGGCCACCTTCAACTGAAAATTTGAAATGTTTGCAATAGATAACTACCAAAAATAAATGTTGCAACATTTAAAGGAAATTATTTGTTGTTTCTCCTGAGTTAAATTATTCCATAAATTTGACTCAACTTGTTAAACAGTTCTATTCTGATTTTCTTTTTAATCAGATCTTCTGTTTGGAAAAAAAAATATTCATAGCTAAGTTTTGATATTTACCCTCTCTTCTAACTGGAAAACTTAGCAGGGTAAGGGAGTAAAAGAATGGGCCCAAACACAGCATACTAAATAACTGTATGTCTTGTCTAACTCTGCAGTGATTCAAGATGCTATCTAAAGAGATTTCTGACCACCAGTTTCCAGCAGCTACCTTCACTGCCTGTGCAGAATCCTTCCTTATTTATATAAGTACATTTTAGTTATATATACTTACTTACAGATGCATTTTAAAATGACCTTTTGAATAATTGCTATACTTCCTTTAAAATTGATATGAAAGACAAATGCATTTCAGTTGTCAGTGCAATGTGTATTCCCACAGGCATATATACAGCTTTAAACCATGCGCTTCATGGTTCATAGTGAATGTTTTACTGCATGTCTTAAATATACTGAAATTGCTGTAAGGAGATAACTTTGAAGATTTTTTTTTTATTATTATTATTGATATCCTTGGAAAATTCAGAAAATGCTGAGATATGAAGGACACACCAGGACATTTCATTCTAACTGCATAGATTTTTTTTTTGATGCTATATAAAAGGGCTTCTTCGAAAGGTTGCAACATGTTGTACTGCTTAGTTGGATTGAGAGCATATTTTCCTGTCCTTCAAACATTGTCAGCCAGACCTGGGAGAGGAGGACTCCAAAGGACATCCAGGTTCAGCCAGGCGATTAGACACTGGTAGGTTGCAACTGGCATCCAACCACCAGCCCGATAATAGGTGTCCTGAGCCAGCCAGGATGCGGCAAACCAAGACAGAAAAACAAACAGCCATCAGGCTGTCACCTTTGCTGTCAAATGCAAATAGCTGAGGCAAGGAGAAACAAGGGGGAGAAAGAGAGAAAAGAAAAAAATATGTTAAAAGTTTTTATTTCTAAAGTTACACTATGGGTCCTTCTTTGTGCATCAAATCCATAAAAATTCAAGGAAAAAGGTTGCCTACCCCAAAACTATGGCAGCTCTGCTGACAGTCTCACTCCCTCCCCATTCACCTTCCCCCGTGCCAACAGCATCATAAAGACGGTTTCCCTCAGACATCAGGAAAATATGTTATTTCTCCAGGGCAACCTCAAGCCCAGGGGCCAGCTCATCAGCTGGTAAAAATATATTGACTTTGCTGGAGCCCAGGTGATTTATTTCGGGGTCCCGCTCTTCACGGGGTGTACACAGACCACAACCGCATGACATGATACGTGCACCCACCATCCTGCCTGCCCTCCATCATGTCACAAAAGCCCCATAAAAACTGAGTTTTGCAAACACTACCAGCCTGGGCCAGTCACGGGCAGGAGATAAGGCTCTCCTTTCTCCCAGGGTCATGGCCTCCAAGATCCTGCCTTGCACTTCTTAAAAAGTCATAAAATGAAGATATTCACTGAAGTAATCCCAGACCCTGCCTGGGGAGGAAGAGGCAGAGCCCTCTTGGTGGGGCTATCTGCCTCTGGGATGCATCCAGCCCTGAAATTAGCACTTGGAAATGTCAGAGGCATCTTAATGATCTGTGTTTAAAGGAGTTTGTCAGATGAGGGCAATGGTGGCGTATCCTACACAGCCCTGTGAAAACTCACTGTGTCACCCCTTTTCAAGAAAGCTGAATTCTCAGGGAAATAGGTGCAGAGGAAGACTGCAGAACTGACCAGGGACATGGAAAACCTGTTTTACAAGAGGAGATGAGATGTACAAAGGCTCACACAGAATATGGTTGCCATACTTAAATATCTCAAACTGATAAACACCAGGGAACAACTATTTAAGCTACAAGATGATTGTTGGCTGTTTGTGAAGTCACTTAATGGAGAACAGAGATTTTCTAACCATCAGAGGAAGAAGTTTTTTGAAAATATAAGAAAAGCTGTGAAAATTTTTCATGAGATCCAGTCAAGTAAGTCATGGAAATTGGCAATATTATTTGAGCAGAGGGACTGTACTCACTGAACCTTCACATTCCTTCCACCTCTACATCATATAAAAGCCAAAGGGAATTTTGCCATAGATTTAATTTGGCTCACCCTGAAATATTAATCCTATCAACGTGTGCATGTGGCCTAATCAATTTTGGGTCTTCAAATGGTTCAACACAGCTTTTCAGACCAAATATGGACCTAAAACTAAAAGAATGTGTAAATTGTTTCTTCAGCATCAGGACTGCAGACCTGGGTCTGCAGATCTCAGTGTATAGAATAAACTGCAATGGCCACAGATACAGTTTATTAATCAATTATCTCTGTTTATTGGAGACCACTATCTTCCTGCAGCTGCTAAACCCAATGACATGAAATGACAATTCTGTAAACTTTCATGGCACTCCAGAAAAGCTATCAGTAGTTTCCTGGCTGTAATTTTGAGCTGATCTAATCTGACATATGGTGATTTTTTGAGTCATTTGATAGCATAGAGACCTAAGTAAACCCCTCTGCAAACATCCATAAAAAGTGGCCCAGCAGTTTTTGTTACTTTTGGAAACCCAAAAGCACGTTACTGCAAAGAGTCAAGCATGAACACAGGAAGGATTAGATCTTACAGCAGATCATGACCTTGGGTGCATAAAATCTTTTTAAAACAAAAAATACCTTTTCAGATGAACAATCTATTTTTATAAAAGGAGTCAGCCTTCTGTAAAAAAGCATGACTCTTCATCAGAAACTGCACAACCTAGTAGACAAAAAGTTTTTATCCTAACAAAGGATTTTTGTCAACAGTATACTTGCTTAAGAAGTTAATTTTTCGACCATTGAAGACGAAAACGTTCGTAAGGGAGGTTGACTTTTCAGTGAAAAAGTGACAGTAGGTACCCCTCTGCAAATGATGGAAATTTATTCTACAAATAAATTTCATCCAGACATTTTCCAGGACCATATTTTTAAGTCTGTCTTAACTGGACTTCCATTTCTTGCTTTAGCTTATGTCATTTGATCCTCTGAGAACCAACTGATCTCATAAATCAGCTATCTAGATATGTAAAAACCCTAACTTGTGCACTTCAGAATAGGAATGCATATCCAGATCTGTCTCCTAAATATCTGGGAAACACAAACCAACAGAAAACCTGTCTCAGAACATCAGTTTTAAAGCTGATACCTACAGACTGAAACAGAGATTAGCCTAAAGAATTTCTGCTAGCTTATGCTAAACTGCATATCTTGCTTACTAGTAATGCCACATCTAAGTTTAAATGAAAGAAAAAGCTTATAGAAATCTGAAGTACACAGAAATGGTGTCTCACAATCATGTAGCAGCTCCTGGACAGAATTGAACTCATCGTGCTTAGCTTTATCAGCATCTTCATAATAAAGACTCTTTGTGTAGATGAGTTTTCTTGTTTCCACAAAGGCAATCTTGTTTAAATTTGCTGTAACTGACCAGTGAACCCACTCAGAGTTATAAGGGAAGGTTCTGGGGATGTGAAGAGATTTGGTTCCACCAGCAGCTGCTGCCTGGGTCCTATAGCAGTTGGCACGTTGGGGAAAAAGGAGGTGAAGAAAAGGGCCGAACCAAAGAGCAGAAAAATGGACACGGGTGTGAAGCTGATTTTGTGCCTGTAGCTGAAACAGAAGCAGAGAATATCGAATGTCAGATGGAAGTTTATCCTTCCAAGCTTTCCAGCCCCATTTTGCACAACAAAGAGATCTGGCTAGTTCAGATAAGAGGTGGATGAACATCCCAAGCTTCAGTTGCTTATTTATCTGAGGCACTCCACCCTTCACTAAACATCTCCATTCCTAGAATGATGCAAGTGTCTTGATTAAAACAATGCGGCACATTACCGGAATACCTCAGTACCACTGTTCGCTACTCGTCCCACCCCAGAGAGCCATCACAAAACCTGATTTTGCCCTCCCAACCTCAGTGGCACCAGTACTAGGCTTGGGTAAATATTTCCTATCCATAAACAGGTTGTCTTATCCAGTCATTCTCAACAAGGGAAGATATTCCCACATACACTTTTCTTAAATAAAGTTTTTCTTTGGTCTGTTTGTACAGAAATGCATGGAGAGGATCTTTAATTCTATCTGTTGGAACAGCTGCTCACAATAACTGAGAAGATTGTGTATCAACAAGTCCCTGTGAAGAAGAGAAAGGAGAACCTTGTCATGGCATAGATCTTCCTTTCCTTTTGAAACCTTGCAAGTTTTGGTCAATTCTTATCTCTCACCACCCCTACATATAACCTTTTTGATATGCTGATTTAGAAGGCCCTTCAAAGAGCAAATCCCTGTATAGTGAGTCTGTAAAGAGTAAGTTCGCTTTTCTTAGCTATCTTCTACCAACCCATTGGAAGTGCTCCCTAGGCTTTCTTCAATGATCCATACATGGAAAAACTTTCCTGCTCACCAGCCTTGTAGAGACCTTCCAAAAAACAACTCTGACTTACTCAAATGTCACTTATCCATCACAGAGATGGGGCTGCTCTCAGGAGACCTGCGCTGAAAATCACTTGCTCAAGTCTCACTACATTAAAATTTCTGTTGTGTACCCAGCTGAAAGTACAGAGGGGACACAAATTCAAATTCACATCCAAACATGGTTACTTCTTCTCTACTGAACTCCAAATTATTATCCTTAGATGAAAAATTCTCCTCAGATTTATCCCACCATCTTCCAGGTTGAGGGTAGTAGACCCTCACTGCCTCACCTTCTCTAATCTGGAATCTGGTTCCTGCCAGGTCCCACCAACACTGGTAAAAATCTCTCCTTTACATTAATGTGTAAGTTAATTGCTTCATAATTCCTTCCAATATTTTCACATCTTCCACCTTAATATATCCTTCCAGTGTTTATTTCCATCTCTTCCAGTTGGCTGTTTGACTTCAACTAATTTAGCTCAATCAATCATTTAGTCTGATTTATTCCATATGTAAATCAGTCTGTTGTATTATTTGTTTGAAGAAATTCTAGCTATTGCTTGTATGCAAGATGCTATACATTAAATTTCATCCTATGGCATCAGCACAGTTAAACTTATCACCTAGTTTGTCTCATTAAAATTCATATTCATCTTCTAACGAGCTAAAAATTAACAAGGTGGATAAGGTTCATTACAAATGTGTATTCATCTTTACCAAAAACAAACTGCACAGCTGCAATAGAACACACAATTTTATGCATTGTGGTAGAAAACTACATGACTCATGGAATTTCAGACATTAACCAGCATTTTTTTAAGACCAATATTTACCACCATGTGCAACATACAGAAATCCCCTAGACATTGTCTGCACATAACCTACCACTGTAGATCTCTGCACAGCCTTAGGACCTGACCTGAATATGGTTCCCTGTTTTCTCTACACTCACATATAAAAAACTGGCATTTCAGCAGTTTGCAACTAATCAATTAATAGGTCACTCATAGACTGTGATGTAGTCAAATATTAACATGAGAGCAAGTGACCTCCTCCCGTCACTGCAAAACCCTTGCAGTGGTGACTTCTCTGGGTGAAAAAAAATTAACCAGCTCTGCTGGGATCTCCATGAGTGAACATCCCACTTTCAAACAGTAAAACTTCTCTTGGCCTCTGGAATATCATAGCATCAATCTGTCACCTATTAGGGATTTCCCCTTCAAGCTGTTAACATACCTCAGGCTCAAACAAATACCAGTAATTAACAGGTTTGTTGAGGAAAGAGAAACAGCTTACTTAGTGTTTGTCTGTATATGGAATTATTTCTGTACCAGTGAGGACAATCCTTTTCTTCATTCTAAACTTGCTTATTACCTTGCACAGAGAGGCAGTACTATTAATCTAGTGTACTCCTGACCCTTTCTCTCGGATTATGGACTTTGCGAAGAGTTGCTCAGGTTTTATTCCTTCAAACTGGCAGATAGATTGTTTTAAACTCCAACCTTGTCAGTTTTCAGGAAGCTAAACTGCTCTGGACTTGGATCTTGCCCATAAAAAAAATTAGAAGCTGTAGGTCATGGTTTGTGCTGCAGAACTGGTGTCAATGATTTTGTGGTAGATAATCACACGTATGAGTCAGATCTAAACAAATGCAGCCGGATCATGGCAGAAGGGTACAGAGCTACTAGAAATGCTGTCTTTTAGATTAATCATAAAAGCTAAGTTCAATCCTTGCTTCTGCAGATGCATTAAAGCAAGCCCTTGTGTGTGCTTTGTGGGCTACTAACTCTTCATAAACCTCAGTCTGGTGAAAGATGTCAGATTCTCCAATAGATATTGGCAGGATAAAGGTATTTTTTGTTTCCTAGGAACCTGCTGTCCAGCTGTTCTCTGCTTTTCGTGGGTCTTGTCTTCAGCAAAACAAGAGAGATTTATTTATTTATTTTTTTACAAAGTAAAATTTGTCCTCCAAAATTTCTAAGATTTGTCATTTTTATTTGTCCCTTCTTTCTTGTGGAAAAACTTCACATAACACTGTCTGAAAAAAAAAAAAAAAGTGCCTTTCTTGTTCATGAAAACTCTGTGTCTAAAAGTCTATGGACCATTTTAATGAAAAAAATTACCTTCCACAGCTCTCTGTAGGGGAAAAAAAAATCAACAGGTTGTGTCTGTGGAGGGATTTAGCGCTCTTAAACAAAAGACAACTCTTGCCTCACAGATCAACCAGCACCAGTCAGAATTTCTTCCTCACTCACCATTTCCACTGCAACAGTAGCTCTGGGAGGTCAAACCTGATGTTTCAAATCCTTTTGAGCTGATACCGTTTTTACACTGATATAGGCAAAATGGGCTTCAAAATGCCCATTAGAGCTTGCTGACCTCCGCAGTCCTCTTGCTCTCTGTCGAACTATTTATTTCTGTGGAAGTGGTGGAAATCTTGGGGCAAAAAAAAAGCATTCCGCAATACTGCTGGGCAAGAATGGGGTGTCCATACTTCTTCTGGAGATTACAATTTCTTTACAATCAGATTTGTGAACACTGGGAGGATGGTTTGGCTCAGTTATTTTTGCGGTGAGAGTTAATAAGTCTATGTCCACAACATCATAGCTCCCTAGAGAACCCAAACCCAGTGATCTTCCCAAAGCCATCTAGCTTCCAGAGCCATGTACAGGCCAAGTCAAGCCTGTAATTACAGCCGTGAGAGACTGACCACATAATGAATGACAGAAATGAGTCAGGAGGAGGAAAGGACACAGTAACACCCTCTCAGTCAGTCAGTGTGGCCATCAATGGTCAAGAGCGAAAACAGCAAACCCAGTGGTGCAGCTCCTTTCCCTATTCCCCATCTGGTGGTACCAATGGAAAAGAAAACTTGGCACAAGGGCCAGAAGGAAGTTGCAAACAGTTTCTTCCAACTGCATTTTCAGCCCTGTCCAGAACACTATTGCAGAGGAGAAAGAGCCATCAACCTCTGTAATCTCTCTGACAACTGTGGAAGTATCAGGAAGGAGCAAGACTTGATGATTACTAATTTCTTCATGCTGGAGGCAAGGAAAGCAAAGTACAGACCAGGTAATGATGATACAAGTTACTTTTAAAACCTTTAGGAAGCCATGATGGCAGATCCCAAACTAGGAAGTTAATAGGTATGTTAGGACAAAGAGAAAATGCCCTGATTTAATACATGGTAAGGAAAGAAGCCCTGGGCTTTTCTGTGGAGACTGTGGAGATAACCTTCAGCCATCCTGAATGGTGATAAACCACATGCAATATTGGTCTCTGCACTTTGTTAGTGACCAACCAGAGTTTGCACAAGATGCTTCATTTGGGTCCTCAGGACGAGTTTCTACCTGTGAGTGAAATGAAATCTAGTTGCTCTTTTACACTAATCATCTGAGTGGCAGCTGCCATTTAGGTAAACAATGAAAACCTCTCTCACACTGGTGACAAATTCACTTTCTTAAAGTGACCACTGCTGTAAAACAGCAAGTTTGGGAAAAAAAAATAAGTAAAAATAAGGAAAAAAATCTCATCCAGGATTATTCACTTCTTAAAATTACACCCTTCTTATTCTCATAATGCCATCTCAACAGTTGTCCAATACTCCTCTTTGTAAATTAAACCCCGTGAAGAAAACGCTTTTCCCTTTTGGTCATAAAAATGTAGGTACGTAAATGTACTGACCTTATGAATCAGGGGTCAATTATTATTTCTCAATGTGTGCTAACAGACAGGCAAGTAGACACTGGACAGACCCCAAAAGGCTGTGGACTGTGTTCTGGCTGCCTATTACAGTCATTAAGTAGGTGATTCATTGCCCAGTATTTAGGATTGCCAGACTGTGCCTCTCTATGCAATAAAGAAGGAGAAGGAGTTGCAACATCAAAGTCAGGCATTCAGTCAGCCATCTGTCTAAGACTTTGACTTATGTCCCTTTATTGTACATGGATCAGGGTCTACAATGGTGTACTCTGATCACCTAACAAACATCAGCACCATTCTAGGTGCTTGTGTTCATACCAGGGGCCCTGCTCTGTAATAAAACCAGCCCTGTATAAGCTGGGATGGGAGCAAAGCACAGAAGGTCACTGCAATCAATATATGAAGGAAGGCTGGTAATGCTTTAGAGAAGAATGGCAAAGAAACCACATTTGATGCTGTGTTCACCTGCTGTGGCTTAGGTTCATGGAGTGGTGAGTGGGCTGCAAGCCCACAACAATGCATGAGACTCCCCACTCCCCCAGCATCTCTCACAGGCTGACCTCAAGGTGCATTGCTGGAGGGAGTGAATGTTATCGATCCTCATTTTCCCAAGGAAATGGAAACTTCATAACATCACCAAGGTTGCACAATGAGCATCAAACCCAAATGGTCACTCCCAGAGTCTCAATTAATGAGAGGAGGAAGAGCTGTAAACTGGCCTACTACCAACACCTAAAGCAGCATTTGAAGCCAGGACTGCACTGCTACTCCTGTACTTAATCTACCCTAGTGCAGTACAGTAGCAGGCAATTAGCATGTCTTTGTTGCGTGAACTCTCCTGCAATGTATGCAGGCCTGTGAAAACCACAGGTCTGCTGTGATCCTCTCAGTTCAGATGAGGCATTAACCCTGGAATGGAGGGAGCAGGTGGAGGTGTTTTGGCAAAGCTGCTCTTCCCTCAAGAGTCAGAATGCGTTGTTTTCTGAACAAGCCTAGTCCTGTTTTCTCACTTAATTGTACAGCTACAGGTTTGTTTTCACCTCTCGCTCTTGTCACCAGACTGCGTAAGACCTGCCAGGCTTCCCATGCCAGGCGTGAGACCTGTATGTTTGACTCCCGTTTCTGGTACGTCAGGCAGTGACGGAGCGATGCCGCAGGTGACACCAGCAGATAGTGAATCACTGCAGTGCAAAAAAGCTGCCATGCATCACTGAAGACATAAGTGGCACAGCTGAGCCACAGGGCAAACAGTGGCAACACACTGTGTTGCTCAGGATCACTCCTGCACGCTTGATTTGTGTTTCCTATTGCTAAGAACCAGACCAGGCCACGCACTGACAGCAGGGAGGGATAGAAGCATAGAATCATTTTTGTTGGAAGACACGCTCAAGATCATCAAGTCCAACCATGGTAGCAATCAGGAGCAGTTACAGAAAATAGGTTTTGGAGCTGGGGGCAAAAGGGCTCTGGTGGTTTGGCTCATCCTGGTACAGCAGAACTACTGACTAGGACATGTCCCTGCACACAGACACTCCTGCCAGCATGAAATGAGAAGGTCCATACAAAGTTTGGGCAAGTCTTTTAGCAGCTGCCTGTGAAGCCCTTTAAAAGGGCCAGTGGCTTCCAAATGAGCTGATCAGTTTAATATACCCTGAAATACTAGCATATGTGAATACCCCATTCAGCTAAGTAGCTAGTCTGTGACTTTCTTCTGAGGACAATATTTAGGAAATATTGTTGCATTAGTAATGTATTTATTCCTATTTGCTGATTTGGCAATTCTGAGCCTCACCTGTTTTAGTTTGCCCATTTCTTTTACAAAAACATGCACATGCTCATGTAATTCATCATGCTCACATAACTCTTTGTGTTCTGTTGCTGTTTATTTGAGATTCACACATGCACACAAATTTGAGAGGGAGATAAAATCACTCTGGCTGAGAAGTTTTATCTTGCCTATCTGTTTCTCAAATGGGTCCATTTGACGTGGAAAGGAAGAGGATAATTTGATTCCTAACAGAAAATGTCCTCCTTTGATCTTATTTTTCTGCAGTTACCCATTCCCCAATAGATCTTTTCTCTGTGATGTTTTCCTTTTGTTTTCCTTCATCCCTGTCTTATTTTACAATAACACATTTGAGGTAACTCACCCAGGAAGACATCATATCTAACCCATTTGCAGCCAGGCACAACTATAAAACTCACAGCACTACCTTCTGTACCATCCTTCATCTTTAGAGGATAAAACACTATCTGGCTGGTCTTGCATTTAAGCCAGCAGATGCTAGTATTACTGCATTTCAAAGGACCCAAATCAATCCATTTCCTTCGTTGTCCCACTCTCACAAAAACCTAGACAGAGAAGCCTGAGGCTTTGTAGTATTTGAAGTGCTCTAATCTGGACAGATCTTACCATTGCTGTCATAATTGATTAAGCTGTTGCCAGCATCCCCTGCATCTCCTGAGAGCTGTCATGGTTCACATTCGTCAGGGCATGCTCCAAAGTTCACACACTTCCACAAGGCACAGCTCAGCGAGAGTCAGGCATCATTAGAATAATAATACTTCGCACTTGCATCTTGCCTTTCATCACAGGCTCCCAAGGCACCTTGCAAATAATCAGAGTCCATTTCTGCTACCCATCACCACACTCTGGCATACCATACAGCAATCCTCTCCCCTTCCAAAAATGTTCCGTGGAGCTATTTGCAGAGAGAGATACACCAAGGACCAGTAAACACTTAGCAAAAAAGTGTCACAATGCTTTAGAGAGGTAAACATTATTCCTGTTTTAGAAATGGAAAAACTTAACATTTGTGTTTGCACTGGTCTACTAAGGGTGGCTGAAAACTGCCCCTGAGACCAGACTTGCCTGTCCCCCACACTGGGTGCCCAAAAGCATTGCCACAGGTAAGACAAAAGTATTCCCATGCAGGATTTTGTGAGCCTGTGTCATACAGACTGTTCACAGACATAGTGTAAAGGAGCAACACAGATGGAAGATGGACGCATTGGGGAACATACTGCACTTACAGGTGATTTGGAGCATCTTCTTTCAGTTTGCTATGTGGTTTACCAAAGAGGATGCAGATGACTCAGTATGGGAGCTAGCACAAAGCACAGTGTTCCTAAATTCCTGCTCAACGTCTAGTCACTACAACTTTTCACCTTTCTCCAGCCCATGGATTCACTAGATATTTATTTATTGGATGCAAAATAGTACATATGAAATGTATTTTTACAAATAAAATATAAAATTTGAATTTTCCATGATCCAAGCAAATAGGAGTTTACTCACCCGATCTGTGTGCACAGGCACAAATGCAGTGGATATGTATATTTTATAGGTGTATTTAATGCATGTGCAAGGCTGGGAGAGAAAAATTCAGGCACATGTTGATCTGAGTGCTCATTCTGTAGGAAAGAAAGCTTGCTGTGTGCATGTGTCAGGTTATTTTAAACTTGAGCGTTTGCTTCAAAGGGAAGAGTGTATTGAAGGGGATATTCCCCCTCATAAACAATGCAGGGGGGTCTGTCCTTTCTTCAGGCTGGAGGCCTATGAGCAAGTGCCCAAGCAGAACAAGGGAAGAGGCAACAAATGGAGATAAGGAGGCAGGAGTAAGTCTCTGTTGAGCTGAGGGACTTGGTGTCTTTACTGACTGCAGAAAAACACAAAGGGAAGATTCAGCACAGGTCAACATCCATGTCCCAGAAGACTGAGAAGTTGCAGTTTGCCTTGTCAATACTTATCTCTTGGATGCTTCATAAGATTGACTTCCTACCTCTACTTATTTTCTTTCTTCTTCTGCCCAGAATTAAACAGAGAGAAGATAGCAGGTTGCTAAAATAAAATTAAACAGCTCACTAAAGAAAGAGCAAACTTACTTGGAAATCCAGGAGCCATCTCAACTCCTACCAGCTGGAGTTTCTCCCACTTCTACAGCCATTAAAGTTATGAAATGTTTGAATGTTTTACTAATTCCATTAAGAACCAGAAAGGCTGTTCCCACCATGACCAGAAAATGAAACAGCAGCAATCACACGGGAAAATGCTCAGCTTTCCAGACTCAGCAGTTTTATTAGTGCAAATACCCTCCAGATAGACAGCCACACATTTGACTGCTTCCTCACACTGAAGCCTACCTCAGCCTGCAGAAGCTAACCTGGTTACCAACCTTCTTCTCCAGCTTGTTTCACCGGCAGGAAGGAATGGCTCATCCATGAGGACTCTGACCTAGGATTCAGACACATATATTTTTCTCTGTCTTTTGTGGACTGCCTGAGCGACTTTGGGCAAGTTGTTAATTGTGCTTGTGTCCCACTTCCCCAGACGTGAAATGGAAATAATAGCACTTTCATGCCCAAAAAAATGGCATTAATAAAGTTAATTTTGAGGCACCTGGTATATGATGCTAATAAAAACTTGGAACCACGATTTCCCAGGCTTCATCTCTAGCCTGGATCCAGAACTTCTCTAGCAGTAGCAAATGCTAATATGGTGAGCATGGGACTTCTTTTTGTAGTGTTATGGATGATTTTTCCTTGATCACACAGATCCTGGAGTCATGTGATTCTAGATAATTTCACTCTTCATTAAAATAAAACCTAAAGTTTCATAGTTGGGAGATTGCAGCGTAGACAGTGGCAAGGGAAAAAGAAAATGAATGCCTAAAAGCATGAATGCAAAGGGGGAGCAACTGAAACAACCTGACATTAGTTATTTGAAAACATCAAGACTTCTAAGGTGATAGACGTTTTATTAAGGAGTAAAAAAAAAAAGAGATTTGTAAGTGCAGAGCTGACAATACTGAGTTTTGTTCTTCCTGGTTTTTCCCCTTCAGGTGCTAATTGCAATACAGATCAGATCAGCACAATTCACTCCAATTCACCAGTGTAGATACCTAAATTACAACCCCAGCACTGCCTGAGTCATTGAGAAAGTAAGACAGAGCTCAGAGCTGAGTTTTGAAGCCAGCTCACACTACGGCAATCTTGCTCACTAGGCAGCAATGTAGCGAGTGTAATAGCATTTAGCAAAGGTATATAAAGCCTTGAGGAGCTTATAACACTGCAATATAGACAGAGGGACTAGAACAGGAAGCCACATAAAAAGAAAAATAATTAAACAGACATATTGGTTATGTATTATCGCAATCATATCAAGCCTGGTCAAAGGGAGGAAAATATTGTGTCCTTGAATGCGACCCCCACTCATGAATCCAGGCCCTGGCAGTCACACGTGGATCAGCACAGATCGGCACAGCTTTCTGGTGCCTTTTCCCAGGGCCAGCCCACCCTCCTGTACCCGGTATGCAACAGATAGGCATGTGTAAGTGAGGTGTAAGACACAGACGTAATCAAATTATCGGCTGGTTCAGCTAGTGAAAGTATGCAGAAGCTATGTACAATCATCTGCTAACATTTTCAAACCCTGTCATTAAAAATTCCTTGCTCCAGCCTGTGCCAAAGAGAGTGAGTAAAGTCTGTGGGTCCCAGAGCCCTGGTGCTCCCATCACAAGTTGCCTTCTTCCTACAGCTGTACAGACCCCATCCCAGACCCCTGTACCCCAGAGGTGCCAAGACCCTCCTGCTAACTCTTCTACCCAAGGGATAGGGTGAATTGTGTGTGGTCTCAGCCCAAAAGGAGGGACAGCTGTGTCTGGCCTGGGTCTCATCAGAGAGGGGCTGCCCGTTCTTCCTAGGAAGCTGGAAAGTTCCCAGGCAATCACACAAAGGGAAAGAAAATCTTCTTAAGAGCCGAGGAAGAGAATCAGACACAGGACTGTGGAGGGACTTGCTCAAGGTCACACTGCAAGTCACTGCTGGAGCTGGACTAAGACATGAGGACTCCCAGTTCCTAGGCTGTACTTTGATCTCTTCCCTTAAACCAACTCAGACCAAGGCAAATCAGGATAGGAAAATGATCAGACTAAGGAAATTTTATCTAATATTAAGGATGGCAGCACCTCCAGATGATGATGCTGGTAGCAAGAACAATTTCCTAAAGCTGTACAGAAGGTGATTTGTCCTGGGCTGCTCTGTGGAGTTTAACTATAATTAAGATCACTCCAGTTTCTTTGGGCGTCCTAAGTCCAAAATAGCAAATTTCACAACTTAAGCCACTTTGCACACTGGGCAATATAACCTGATCTTCTTTAGCAGAAATGATCAGTATCTCTCAGATATTTAACATTCGTCTTCAGAAACCCATCAGGCTGCTGCGCAGAGCACTGCACGTCCTGCTCTCTCTCCGTACAGTTTATTGCTTTCTTAAAGAGAAAAAGTAAATGGGCCAGATCTGCAGCTGACGTAAATCAGAATCTCCCTCCTGAAGTCAATGAAGCTAAACCAGCGGGCACTAGCTAAAGATCTGGCCCAATGAATTTAGTGCCATGAGGTTATGAATCACTGTTATTATGTGGTGCTGGATGTAATTGCCTGATCCTTTCTCCCCATCTCCCCAAGGGGTCTGGAGCAGCCCTCCTCCTAATGCTGCCAGCAGCAGGGGGAGATGAGAGTGCAATGTTCAATTATCTTTTGCATGTTTTTCCAATAGTAAATCACAGCAGGGGATGTGACCTCCTGCTAATTGGAAGTCATGTCCTGTGGGGTTCTCTTCTTCCCTTTTGCTCCAATGTATATATTTGTATTAAATACTGATAAATGGCACAAATGTGTAGAGGTGGTAGATTCTGTAGAGTTGCAGCTCTAATGAAAATTTTTCTCTCAGATCTGTTTTTCTCCAGTTTAAAAATTTTTCAATCCTGTTTATGCTAGGTTTTTGCATGAAAGGCTAAAGCTGGTGGAGATTCCTTCAGCCAAACCTGACTTAAATCAACTGAGCTGTTCCCGTGTTATAGGAGGATAATGTTTCTTTCACTACGATCTACCATGAGGTCTGAAATCCCTCCATGGCCGCTTTATGTTTCAGAAAGGGCAAAACCTAGAGATGGTAATGCAGGAGACAGGAAGCATTTCTGTGTAGCTCATCAGCAAGCCAGTTTAGGTTTTCAAAGGGATTTAATCTGGGTGAAATCCAACCCCGTGGTCAATGAAGCACTTACATTCCTCCCAAAGCTCAGCAATAAAGCGTAAGTACTGAGGGTAAGGTTGCCAGGCAGAGATTTCGGGGTGGAGGTGTGGGGGTGGTACACAGGCTGTGACACCCCGCTGGCACTGTGGGGAAGGGTGTGCTCTCGTGTCACCCAAGCCCAACAGCGCACGTCCCTCTGCCCTGCACCAGGGTCACCAGACCTTCTGGTGGTGTTGTCCCAGTGTGGAGCTGCTGCTTCAGGCACCGTGCAGAGACATCGCTGCTGTCCCTGTGCTCCCTTCAGCTCTTTGCTTTGTGTCTCAGGTTCTTACAGCCTTGTAAGCCTGGTCAACTTGTTCTACAGGATGTACCTGGCAGTGGGGTGGTTGCTCTGGAAAAAGCACTAAACCATAATCAAGCATGACCTCCCAGCAACGTTACCGTCAACCTCTTCCTCCACCCAGTACCAACATATCAAATTTCCTGTCATCCCATAAACCAACCTAGCCCTGTTGCACACATGGAGCGATGATACTTGAGAAGCCTGTTACATTACGATGCTGTGAGACACAATTACGTACCTTTGAAATGTACCCAGCACCTATTGCATCATGAGAGATGTACCAAGAATATGATTAGAGAAGGATAAAAGGTGTTTCTTTAATAACGCATTAGCCGACGTGTTTAATGAATGTATTTTAAATGCGAGCTGCAGACAGAACAAGGTGTATTTCAACACACATTAGCTGATCAAGGGAAACCTCAGGAGGAAGTCTAAAGGGAATAAATGCACTTGGCAAACTGGAGAAACCAGCCCACAGAGAGTTTAATGGGAATTAGGGCCCTAATTCAGCAAGGTATTTAAAGAGAGATTTTTAAAGGTACTTAGTGAGTTAAACATTTAAATACCTTTAGAAATCTCATCCACCAACATGTAATGATCTCTAAGTCTGTGTTCAGACCCATCGCTGTTCACTTCAGCAAAGTAAGCAGTACTAAAATGCCCTGCTGAATCAGGACCTAAATCAAATTTAACAGGCCAATCCAGAAATTACCTAAATCCTATCCAAACAACTAAAGGAAGATTCCTCCTCCCATTTTCAGGTTCTGGAACCCTCTTGTGAAGTCACTTCTCAGTATTAAATTCTGTGGGTTAGTTACAAAGAAAAAATCCATAGCTAAGAAATGATTTTGTGTCAAATTATGTCAGACCTTCTGAGAAGAGCAGAGGTTTGAATTTCAAACAGCAGAATCAATAATCAACACACTGTACAATAATTTGGAGTGTTGCAAAGCAGAAGTATCCACATGACACATAGAAATGATGTTTTATAAACATCTCCCTTTTTATGTCTGATTAGGAATACAAATCACAGTTGCCTCTCAACACTATCCCAGCAGGAATTTTAGAGGAGGAGGAAATGAGAGGAATCTCAGACATCATAGGAACGGGCACTGTGTAAGAGCACAAATCAAATCTAGTGAGTCCTATCCTCACCGAGTGAAAGTAGCAGAGAATTAGGGCAAGTCAGAAATTTAAGCATCTCTCTCAACTGGATGGGCAGAGAGTAAAGAAGTCCCTGCACCGGGATTCCCTCACTCCAACTGACTGCTCACAAAAAAAGTTTGCAAACACATTTGAAGAGGGAGTAGGAGGGACTGATAAGATGAAGAAGAGACCCTTGACACTCTCTAGTTCTTTCACCCCTGGAGTGAAAGCAAAAGCTATCTTGGCCAGATCTTGAGAGAGTGAGAAGATCAGATACCAGTGACACTACTTTAAAGAGTCTCCAGAAGTGGCTGACACCACATAGAGCAGTGAAAACCTGATAAGCATCAAGTACTCAACAAAGCTTCAAATTGTACTTCTTTTGACCCCAAGGAGTCTCTGCCCACATGTCCAGAGTATGAAGCACCCTGGCAGCTGCTCATGCTGCACAAGCACCACAGCTTTGCCAGCCTTTTTGCCAGGTCCTGGATCTACTCCTGGGACAAAGCATCCACATCTAGGCAGCTGCTGCAGCAAGAAGGTGTCACAGCATCCCCTGTCACCTCACTAGCATCAGGGAGCAGCAGGTTCCACGGCTGCCCTCCTTCCCCCCACTTTAGCCCCCACCCTCTCGTGGGCAAGTGTTACCCTCAAACAAAATTGAGAGTGTTTTTTTCAAAAATGGCAATACGGGAAATGTTTTGATCTGAACTGCAAAAATAACCACTTTACAAAAAAAGCCCCCTCATGCTTGTCAGTAGCCCCAAAGGTGCTACTCTCACTCTGCACAAGTGTAAGAAATAAGACCACACATCTTTTATTCACTTTACTATGATGAGGAAGGTTTGGGGGAGAGTGGAGGGGTGGTAGAACACAGTACTGCTTTTGAAAAGGCATTTTAAACTACATTTTTATTTCCAAGGGCAAATTATCATATGTTTGGGGTTCAACCTGGGCTACAAAGATCATCAAGTACAGCTATTTGGTTAGATGTGAGAAAACATCATGTTTGTGAACAAAATCATGCTGCTAAATCTCACCTGCACCAGTGCGATTTACGCTGACAAAACCCACTCATCAGCTAGCAGAAGGGTCGCTGGTGTGACTCTGTTACTGCTGGTTTCACAGTGAAGGAGGGTGGTTGATGTTGGTGATATAACTGATATTACAAAACATTTTAGGCTGAGGTGGGATCCTTAACTCACTGAACAGCTGCAACACCATAAGATACAGTTGAAATGTCATTGCCTTTACACAAAATATTCCTGACCAGCAGCTCTGCTGACAGAGCGCTTTGTGTACTCCCATATACCTCATAATTCCCTTCAGGAAAAATCACTTGCATTGGCTCCTGCAGTGGGTTGGAGTGTGGAGTAGGGGAAATTGGACATGGGATGCTCTGCTGCAGGATCAGTCATGGGCAGGGCAACCTCTTCATCCCACTCAACTCCATCTGGAAGAAGGAATTTACAACTCCTTTGAGAACACAGCTCAGAACAGGACAGCTTCACATTTGCTGCCTAGCCTTTCTCACCAGCCAAGCAAAATCAGGCAGGCATCACCCGAGATTTTCATAATATTTCTCATCATATTCCCAGCCACCATGACAAAGGTCTGGGGTGTGTTTGTGGCCTCAGTATGCATTCATATGGGGAGCTCTATGGATGTAAATACATGAGCATAATTTTTAATGTAAATTTTACTGTGCAGGCAGTGAAGTGTGAGGTTTGTGTCCACACAGTTTCCCCCTCCTAACAGGTTTCTTGTGGCTTAACTCCACTGTCCTGCACAGTGGTAAGCAATCCAAGGTAGCCAAGACTGCCAGTGGCTTCCCTGCCCTATCCACAGATGCTGTGTGCAGTGTGGTGTGGATCATCTAAAGACAGTGCTGCTTCATCTGGATCTAGCTCTGCTGATTGCCTTTGTTCAAGAGCTGCAGGTAACCATAGAATCACAGAATCCTTTTGGTTGGAAAAGACCTTTATGGTCATCAAGTCCAACTGTTAAGCTAGAACTGTCAAGTCTACCTCTAGAACATGTCCCTGAGAACCTCGTTGATGGGTTTTTTAAACAGCTCCAGGGATGGTGACTCAACCAATGCCCTGGCAGCCTGTTCCAAAACCTGACAACCATCCCTTAGCCTCACTGCTGCAGCAGAACATGTTGATTCTTCCTCCTCCAACTCAGGACCATCAAGCAGATCTATTTCAAACCAAGTACTTCTACTGTTTTGAGTAACATGCTACAAATCAGACAGCATCTGTCCCATAGACCCCTCCCACAACAGTCCTTGTTGAAGGTTGTATTTGGCAGAGTTCAATGACAAAGAGGCAGAGGGATTTCAGGAGATAAACCAGATATTTGCAGACAGCAACTACTGTAGCTGGAAGGATGCTGGCAGCTCACCTCTGTGTTTCGTGACAACATGGAAACTCCATGGAAACTCATTAAAGCAGTAGCTTGACCTGGTCTTCACTTCAGTGATCAGCATCAGAAGTTTTCCCCCTGGACTGCTCACTGGGACTGTTTCCAAATGGTTATGAATAAGACAGCAGTAAGAGCAGAAATGCTCGTAGATTAGGTAGTCACAGTCCAGTGGTACAGTTACAATATGCTAAGACCTAATGAAAATCTGGGGAAACATCAAAATTTAGGGGAAACAATTACAATGTTCCATTTCAGAAGAGAAGTAGAAACCTAAAAAAATTATTTGGGGCACAGAAATGTGGAAAATAATGAGGAAACACTGAAATAAGCAAATGTTCGGAGATTCCCCACTATCTGTAGTGGCTTCTAGTGCTTCTTTGCATGGAAATTCTACAATCTTTGAAGGCCTGACCAAATCCAGACTTTTGGAGCTGGAGAACAGCAGCTGCTGATGTTTGAGCTTGAAAGTGAAGACTGGAAGTATCAGTGCCCCACTATGAGATCATCAGATCTTCCAGACTCCCAAAAGCACAGTGGTGGGATGAGCATTGGCTTTGTGACCTGGCAGTACATCAGCTCCGTTTCACTGCATCTGCGGTAACATCTTGTGAAAGACTCTATAAGCTCTAGAAACCACACCCTTTGGACTGTCTACATGAGTCATGTGTTCTAGGATTGTATTTTCTGGAAACCTGTGCCCTCCTCTGCCATTCAGCGAGCAGAGAAGAGACTACACAGGTTTTGAGAGATGTGTCCTTGGCCAGAACCTCTGAAGTGAACATCTAATTGCATCTGACCATTTCTCCTGTGTTTCTTCCTGAGGAGCCTGTGAAGTCCTGAAGGAATCAAGAAGTCCCACTTGATGAGTCCAAAGGAAAACACAGGCCGAAGTTCTGGGAACATCAGGTTCAAACCCTCAATAGTCTCTACTATTGACTTTCTCTGTGTCATTGGGCAGATGATATCACTGCCTTGCCTAAGTTTCTGCAAAACATGTGGACATCTGAGTTACCATTTTTAAAGCACTTTGGTGTCATAAAGTACCATGTGTAGACTTACTCACAGGAGTTAAGCTTTGCAGTGCTGGCCTTATAGATAATTGATTGCTGGCAAATTTACTTTTTAAGGGGTTTTCATGTGTATATTTTCCCACATAAAAGTTTCATTTGGTCTGCAACTCAAAACTGTCAGGTTTGATTTAATGTGTTGCACAGAAAGTAAGAGTAGGTTGTATGTGTCCTACAGATCTTGCAAGAAACCTTTACAACTGCCAATTGACCCAGTGTATGAAATTGCATATACTAGAGTGGGCATTTCTCCTAGTTTCTATTGAGAAAGTGGGAGGAAAATCCCTTTTGTTCTCTGGTGAGAGTTTAATTTATGTGCAAATGTTCTTTGGGTTTCCTGTGAGTGGGAACCCAAACATGGTGAGGAGAAAAGAATGCTTTATCAAAGCATCTCACATTTCTGGTGCTTTTCAGCAGCACACATTTGACAAAATAACACAAAATGGGAGTGAAGAGGCAAATTAAATAAAACAAGCAGTTCACAAAAATATATTGCAACTGGAACAGGCCTGCAGGAAGGATTAAGAAAAAGAGTCACTAGTATGGGCCTAAAGGTTTGTAAGTAACTACTGATTTCAGTTCATTAAGAGGAGATGCCTGAAAAGGCCTTCACTTCCTGACAACAGTAAATTGTCAAGGATTTCTTGAAGAGGATCTACTTTCAAAAGTAGACAGAGAGACCAAAAGGTAAATTAAAGCTCATGATAATTAGTTATGTAAATAATTCTGAGGACCTAAGTTTTATTTGCTTCAGGTCTTGGTGTTCCAATACTTTTGGGACAAAACCTATACCTGCTTTCCACAGCAAAAGCTTCTGGAAATACAGCCAGGGGCTCTGAATACATTATGACACTCCTGCCACTGGAACAGATATCTGGGAGTAGATGGATGTCCTCTTCAATTCTGAGACCATTTAGAAAAGAGTACAAGCTGCGCAGCAGTGATTAAAATTTTCTAGCTAGTGAATCTCAGCAGATATTTTCTATCTTTTCAGACTCTTAAGTCAATGATTTCTTTGCCAGATGATGGCTTTAACAGCTATGAAATGCATTTTTTTTTCTATAATGTTCTCATGCAGTCTGATCATGCATTGTACTTCCTTTCAAAATGAATAAAGAAAATAGGAAATAAGTGATTTTGAACATAATATGTTTAAAATCCTTAGGACACCTTTTTCTTACCACTCCTCATCTTAGTTAAAGGTCACCTAATATCTATACATTTGTATCCATCAGAGCTGCAGGTACATTTACTACACTAATGTTGACTAAAGGCAGTGGAAACGCTGTCCATGGCCCCATATTGCATCTTCCTCTCTGTGAGCAACAACTTTGGAGTCCAGTCAGTAGAAGGAGTAATTTGTGTGCAGGTTTCAAGATTCTAGATCACACTTCTTCCTCTAGCAACCTCTCCTAACCACTGTGATTGCAAGGAGGGCAGGCTTTCTTGCAGATTCTACCACAGATGTGTATAAGAAGCAGAGCATGCTTGATTTCCTTCATTTAAATATTTCAGCATAATTTCTAGGATTTTCGTCCTTCTTGACATCCTGTGTCTCTATCCTGCGGCAGGTATAACAGAGTAGCAAATTTGGGACAAAGAGATGATTTAAACGTTAAGCACACAGAGATGTAGCATCATACTACACCTACCTCAATGTCTCAGCAGGCAGACACCTAAAGAGGGTGCCCAGGCCTGGCCCGTTCCCACCCCCAGCCACCCTTTGCATCAGATCGAACAATCACCTTGAAGAATCAGGGCTGTTTGCTAAACCAGCAGAAAACAAATCTTTTTGTGCGCGTGTGTGGTTAGTTTCCATGTCAACTCACCGCACACTCGCATGATCTGTAGATGTTACGTGAGGGAGGGGCAGGAATACGTGAGTAGCGGCAGAGAGGGGAAAGTAGGTTACATCAGATTAAATCGAACATCAAACTGCACCCCAAATCCCCAGTGGCACATCTAAATCTACCGAGGCAGCCATCAGAAGTCTCAATGGGATGCTGAATTACATGAGAATCCATGAAGGCTGTTTGCCATGTAAAGACAAACCTGAAGGTTGAAGAGCTTTAGCTAAAAGTTTCAGACTCTATGTGGATCTCTAAGAATTAAAGTCAGAAGCACACAATGAAATTAATGTTTAATGGTTTATTTTAGTATAAAAAAGATCATTTAATTCCAAGAATAATGGCGATCGGCCTGCAGTATATTAATATTTAAAGACTGAAATGGTGTTGAAATGGAGAGTAAGGATGTTTTATCATCAATAGTCCTTGTAAGTTATCCCTATCATTAGGATTTGCTTTTCATTGGACTTGTAAAGTTAATGTTTGACAACTTGATGATACTGTAACAAAGTAAGTACTATTTTTACCAGCTACATGAGATGTACCAAATGTTACGTAGAGTACCTAGCCTATAGGTATAGTTCATGAACCACAAACAGTTGAATGATTTAGGGATTTTAAAGAAAATTAATATTTGTATTTCTATTAGAGGAAAAGGTAAAAAAAAAAAAAACAACAAACAACAAACAAAAAAACCCAAAAAAAACCAAAACAAAACAAAAAAAACAACAACAACTTTAAAACTGTTATTAGTGATATTGTTTTTCATTATATGATAATAAACTATTAAAATCTCTAGGTATTAAAGTTGCAATGAAGAGTAATGAATGTATTTATCTTGTAAATTCTGTTTTGTGTTAGAAAAGTAAGTAATACTTCTACAATCATGTGAAGATCTTTCATACAATTGCAGAAAGATGAAACTTACTAAAGTACATGTATTAAAATGGCCTAGATTTGTCTCCATCTTTATTAACTATATGTAATATAAAGTAGAACTTGGAAAGTATTTTAGTAATATACACGGTATTACTGATAGTTTTAGTGGAATGCAAGGTCCAGTCATCATATATATTTTCAAAAACAATTTTGATAAATGTCAGTTCAGAAAATAGCTAAGAGGATAATGTGCTTTATCAGCTGGATCTGTCAGAAACATGGTTGTAGGACGCAGAGAGAGTTGAAAATAATTTTAGCAATTAGTTCAGGTATCGATGTTGAAGCTTATGCTGAAATATTCTAATTCCTGCCTGTGCCTATGCAAGCCCTATTAAAGACAGCTTGAGTTTCTCTGCAGATCCCCACAGCTGCACTCTAGACTAAGCCAGGATGACTTTTGAAGCTAAGGTCAGGAAGAGATCCAGAAACATGACCTCAGCTAAACAGTGAATTCTGCAAATGTTGAATTCAACGGGATGAGAGCAGAAGTGTAAAATTAAAGATGTGCTTTGCAGAATCGCGGCCCAAAAAATGAACTAGCACTATCATATGCTCTGCAGACAGCCAGAAGTCCATCAATATTTTGGGAAGTGACCCCTTGAGGATCTGCCTGCATTTGCAGCTCCATGGCCAAAGAACCTCCAATCATGTAATGAATTCTTTGAATTTTGCACTTGTCAGAAGGGAATCATATTGCCCCATATGTTTGTGTTGCAAAACTACTTGCCCTTTCCCAGACACACTGATGTGAGACATAAGCTCATCATACTTACGCCATTAGTCAGACAGGACCTTGATGTCTAAACCAAGTGTTCCCCTACTGAAATCTGGGCCACTCTTGCTGAATTTGATAGATAAAATATTTATGAAAGGTGTGAGGAGCTCATTTGTTAAGATATGACTAGTGTTAGCAGAGTGTCGCTGACTGACACGAGTAATTAATTAAAAATACACTGAACTGCCTCACACAGACAGAATACAGATTTGAGGGGAGAGGTCTAGGCTAAGCCCATTTTTCTCCTACCAGCAGATGGTACTGGAATTCTGTTGCTGGAGCACCACATTCTCTCCCCACTAATTCTCACCTTTGTGGTTTTGTTCTGACAAACACAGAATTACCATGTTTTTAAAAAGAAAAAAAAAAGGGGGGGGGTGGGGAGGAATTTGTCCTTTGTCAATAGGCTCAATACAAAGTGCTGGTTCAGCAGAGCAGGAGAAGAAACAGAGGACCTGACTACTACTATGACTACTACTACTACTACACTGACATTAGAAACCAGTTCCCACTGGCTGCTTCATTCTGCAGAATTATGCATGTGCAAAAGATAAAACATTAATCGAAGCTTCTAAAAGCTAAAGAGTTCCATTGAGGATTAAAAGCTGTCTGTATGCCATGTATTTGCTAGGGAAAAAAAGGTCTATTTTGTTTAGAACAAGAATGAGGTCCATGATTATCCTTCATGTCACCATTGCATCTGCAGACCTTAAGAGTGTCATAACCTTTATTCAATAAGTGCATCAAAGGAATGGGGAGATGGAAATATTTGGCTGGAGTGGGGAATGAAAATTTGGCAGCAGTGGTGATATGTAGGTGAAGTCTACACAAGAGACCTGCACTGTTCCTGGATCACCATCAGCGCAATTCGTTGTTACCAGCCACATGTTCTACATCATCCTGAACACCCTGCCCTAACCTCCCCTTTTGACAAAGCTCATTTCTTTGGGGTGAACAAAAGCACACTTTGAAACCTGTTAACACACTTCCAGTAGGGAAGTTACTACTGTATCCAGTTCAAAAACAATTATAGCGATTTTTTGTGTGAGTCTCAATACGTATTTATAATCTTGACTTCTAGACATAACTCCCACCAAGTTACAACAATTTTATCCCATGTGCTTTAGTTTATCAACATGTAAAAAGAAATTATAAAATTTTCCTTCCTCTCTTAAGCTCTACAGTTTGTTCCTTAGAGTGGTACTATCAATTATATAGCACCAAGAACTCAGTGGGAAATTTTCAGGCAACATATATTCCAATAAGTTAAATAAAGCTTGATCATTACCACTGTTGATGGTCTGTGTCAGGTACATTCTCTGAAAAAAAAATCTCTAAGCCCAATTTAGAAGTTTGTGTGGACAACAGATCATTCCCAACAGGTCATTTGGATGCAGTCAACCCATCTGGTATGATAAAACACATAAGTTATAGGAGATGGGGCACCTGGGCCCAGTGCCAGGAAATGGCCCTGGGTACAATTACTTGCCTGGACATATATTCAAGCCACAAGTGAGGAAAGAACAAGGCAATTTGTTAGAGGTTTTAATACCATATTTTTCATTGCCATAGTCAGACACATAAATAAATTCGCTAGATGTTGCTACCATTAAGTATCCTGATGCCAGGTACCTGATGCTGTGTCTGTGCTAAGTATAAAAGGCCAGAGCCTGTCTCTGGTTGGGACAGCTGATGTCCAAACATTTGGACAGGCCCTTCACCCCTTGCTCAGGCTGCCAGCTGTTGAGCCATCAGCCCAGGCTGTCCCCAAACCATACCAGAAAACTGTCCAGGAGAGCCATCGGTGGATGACAGTGTGACTGAGCTTTTCTGCATGCCTGGAGCATCCTTGTTGGTAGTTTGTATGCAGATCTGTTCTCTAGATCTCTCTGCAAACGTAGACAGTACAGCAGGATGAACACTCTTACTGAATACCTGTAGCACAGTGTACTTTCTTCCCCATTTTTGTTACCCTCAAGACACGGCATCAGTTCAGCAACGTGCCATGAGGTCATTGCATCTCTGCCTCATCACAATACTCTGCAGCCAGTGAATGAAGGTGAAAATAGTCTGGGGCTCCCAAACAGAAAATCCCTTTTGTGGGAAGTAGGAGGCAGAGATCCCCAGGCATGGACTGGGTTTGTGTTGATTCAGCACTACAAAATTGTTTCTGTCCTCATTCAAGAGATGCAGAAATTTTTTTAACATGTTTAGGTGCAGAGCTGGAAAGTAGGTCAGGTAGAATAAGTGTGACAAGACAGGCCACTCACCGGGAGGTGGAAAGTTCAGCTATTTTAAGTACAGTTGTGACAAGTTTAGATTTGGCATTCGCTGATCAGGATCTCTCGAACACATAATAACTTCAACCTTCTCCCGAAAGGACAATTTGCCTGTGTTTGTCCTTAAAACATTTTGTGAAGTTAATGGTAGAAAGTAAAGTATTTATTTTAGGGGCTGAATATCCCATTAAATAAGCAATTCCAAGGTACTTAGGACAGCATAATATGGTAGTTTCAGAAATTACACTTAACATTACATAGTCAGTTTTAGGGCACTTAATTTTTAACTACAGTGTGTTAATGAGAAAAATCTGATTAACAATATAGCTAACAAATGTGTGTGATATGATCCATGCCTATTAAGATTTATTAATATAATGTAATGAAACCATTTCATATCATAACATTATTTATTATGTATGAATGACCTAAAATTAATTTTGTACAGAAATGAGCAATACTGCTATTATTTGTTATTTTACTTATAAAACAGCCCTCAGCTTTCAGAGATATCTCAATTAAAATAATTATAATAAATCCATAATTTTAAAAGTCGTTCCTTAATATGCGTACCAGCAAAGCTGGAAATCTTGTATAATCTATAATATAAGAATATCTACAAAAGCCAATTAGAACTCCATAGAACAACCAAAGCTGTTACAAGCCTGACCAGTTAACGGATCTTAACATAGAGTTCATGTATTTCTGCAGTCTTCTTTTCAGTCCATGTCATACATGCACCAAGCCACACACATTCAGCTCAGTTATTGCTCATCTCATTGATCAACTCCAACAAGGCAGACCCAGTCTGATGTTCCTGTTGCATCACCAAAGTTTGTAGCACCATTGTCATCAAGCCTGACAGTAGGAGGAAGGTTGATTCAGCAGGACACTAACATGGGATTTTGAACGTTGCTTCCAGCCCTTCCTGGGTCACAGTCTCTGTGTCATGGAGCATTTACATATTCAAAGGCCCCAGGGAGAATATTGATCCCCTTTCCACTGGGGTATGCAAGGAGGAGCAAGTGATGCTCCATGTTGCTCAGACATACCAGTGATGGGGGTCACATAAACACACTCAGTGACTCAGTACATTCTGTTGTCACCACCACAAGTGCCCATTCAACTTTCACACACTTAAGATTTACTCCAATGCTAATTCGGATGTTCGTCAACAGAGTTTAGGTCGCATCAAAGTAATCCAAGAATTCGTTTGAAATGCAATATTTTGCCTACTTTATGTATTACAAGTCTACCAAATCCTGGCAATATTTTTTTTCTCTTTCCCAGAAGTGACAAAAGCATGGTGTGTTTAAAAAAGAACCACACCACATGCTCAGAGGTTTTCTTCCTAAACATGTAGACTCCCTACTAGTGTCCCCGTATCACAGAAAAGGCGTTTTTTGACATCCTACCACTAGCTCTAGTTTACACACCAGCACTGGGTTCCCTGGAGCACAGAGATGTTATGGGACCCGCAGGACTTTGCTTTGGTCATGCCCAAGCCAGGCCAACCTTCAGAGATCAAAATAAACTTTCAATCTCACACATCTACAGGCAGCTTGCGCTGATGCTCAGAGCCATGAGACTCTCTTGGGAATAGACTTTTAGTACAAATTTCCCCACGTGGGTGCTGCTTACACAGGAAACACAGAATTATGATAAATTGTGCAGTTAATAAAATTATCAAGGGTTTTTAGAATTATTTGGGCATAGCTTTGCAGGGTTTTGGATCTAGGGAAGTCATTGATAGCTAGGTAAAGTGGGTATAAAATACTTTTCAAATTAGAAAGGCTACATTTTACACTTCATTATCACTCCGCTGCCCTTCATATTCATATTTTATAGGCTACATTAATAATAATAATCACATATTCTGAGTTACCCTTCACAAGGAAAATATGACACATTTCTCCTACAGCCATGAGCACTTTTGTGACATACCGTAACTTTTGGGGTTTCCTAGCTTTTTAATGGTTCGTATCACATGCGTCAGACTGTGCAAATGTTGGGGGATTTTAAGGGTGACGGGAGGTGAGGGGGTTCTAGTTTTGTTTTGGCCTCTTCTTTTGAGGTGGCGATTTGTTAATTCTTGTTTTGCATATAACCTCATAAGTATTTTTAAGCACAAAAATAAGGAAACAAGAAAATCTAGTGCAGTGTCTAAATGTTACGTATTCTCAAACTTTTCAAAATCTTTATTCTGTACAAAGTCTGTGGATAACTTTCTCCCTGTGGGTTCCTCAGGTCTCATCTGGCATCCCTCATACCTGGAGAGTTTTACCTTCATTTAAAATTATTTGTATCTCACAGTCTATAATCTTATTTGACTTTCCCAATGTTTGGTTCCTCTGTGACGTGATCAGCAAACCCATAAGTCATGCACACAAGTCACTGCACACATATTACAGGTTCAGTGGGAGTCTCATATGAAATACAAGCTCACATGATATAAATGTGCACCATGCACTGATTTAGTGGGGCATTGCATGCACAAGCCCATATTTATCCATCTAAGCATGTGCTTAAGCACTCTGTAACATCTGGTCCTTTCCCAGCAAAATGGAAATGCTTACACTGTCACTTAATTGCAATTCAGTCACCCATCATTTCTTTGGGGGACAAGGTTCAAATGGGCCACACTTGCACAAGAGTGAAACTAAAGCTAAGTCAGGCCAAAGTGAAGCTCCATAAAGAGACCTCAAAGATGTCAAGGGTCTTCGGGGCTAGTTCCTGGCTCACATGATTTGGTATTAATTGGTAGGACTGATTTTGAAAAGAGCCTGCTGTTCTTCTCCATGTCCACAGCATGAGATTAACAACAGTACAGAGACAACTGAACCAGTAGAGACACCATGCAACGTTTACCTATTTGCAGATAAAATCAGTTCCCAAGGCATATTGGGCTTGATATGGAAGACATTTGCAACCAGATCCAAAGACATTAAGGCATTTAGGTTTAATCCATTCCTGGACCGCTGAGGCCAACACAGAGTTGTACCACACTGAGTGATTATGCTGGCTTGATCTTTATACATTCCCTTCTTATCCCAAGGGCAAACACATCCAGGGGCATGTGACCATGGCTTACCAAAGTGAGTTTACTATTGGTGGGATGGGAACTATTTTGATGTACACCACAGCCTGGCCCAGAATGAGGAGTTGACACCGGCAGAATCACCCGCACCTGGCAGCAGAAGTTTGGAAACCTCTGGCTTACAAAAACCACCATTAAGCTTACATTCTGGTCAAGACCATTTCCTATCCCAGGAAACCTAATGCCTAGGGAGGGATGTCCTAGATAGCTGTGTGCTCATGAGCAGAATAGAGCCTTTCTGATGGATTTCTCAGTAGGGGCTTCTCTTGGGCACCTGTTTGCCTCTCTCATTTCAAGCAAGGTTGTGGGTTGTTTTGTTGTTGTTTTGGGTTTTTGCGGGGGTTTTTTGTTTGGGTGGTTGGTATGGTTTGGGGTTTTTTTCTGGTTTTGTGGTTCGTTTTTGTTTGTTTGTTTGTTTGGGGGGGGTTGTTGTTGTTGTTGTAGTAGTGGTGGTGTTGTTTGGGCCACTGACAGCATGTGATTTCATTAGGCTTGTGAGTAAAATTGTGAGTTTTGTGTCTTCCTCCTGTGAACTCCCCGCCCACTTAGCCCATTGCTTCCGAGAAAGAAGACCCGAAAATGGCTGCTTGAGATTTTCCTTTCTGCCGAACTGAAAATGAGAGAAAAGCTACGACTTTCTGAGTGCAGCTGTACTTTCCCAATCAATAAAAGCTGATCAAGAGCCCGAGATGCTCTGCACCCAGCTACAGCCCTGCATTTCCTGTCACTGCCTGAGGTGAAACCTTCCGCCGCCTGCTGCGATGATTCATTTCCAAAACTTCAGTTAAGTTATCACAACAGCAGGTGACCTCTGATTTTCACCCGTGTCTTTTCCCCACCCTTGCTTTCTTTTATTCTTTTTCAATTAAAATGTGACTCACTGTGACGGAATTTTGTCAGAATCCATCAGCCTCGACCTTCTCCCTCCACAAAACCTACTCCTAATACCTCTGCTAAAAATCTTTATTCTAAGCCTCAGTATTCGGTGCCGTCATTTCGTTGGATGTATCTGCAGCTTCCAGAAACTGAATTCAGAGGGGCTGTGTTGTGCCAGGTGCTGTACAGACATAATGAGACCTTCTCCCAGGAGTTACATTTTAAAAAGGTCTTTCAGTCCTTTAATGATACTCTCTCTTTCTCTTTTTTATTCTATTTCTCTTGCTGGTGCTCTCATGAAAGCAGTAGCCTGGCTGCAAACTTGCTTTTTGCTACCATCACAGCAAACTGGATTGTCTTATTGGAGACAACAGAACTAGTCTGGATTAACACTGTGTTTAACTGATGGTAGGATGTCCTATCTTTCACTCTTCAAAAACCAGCTATGGTGAAATGCTGGGATAGGTTGAATAGAAAAATTCTTTGAGGTTAGAGATCCAATAAACCTTCTTTTATACATATATATATATATATATGTATGTAACATGTTTTAAGAGATTTTGATTTGTAATTAGCTATGCTGTGTATTTGCTTTTTTATATTCATCCTTGTTTTCTGCTGTGCTGGGAATTTAGCATCTGTTGGGGAGGCAACCTTGGAAGAAAGCCAAAGAGCTGTAGTAAGGAGGTGTCAGCAATGCTGTTTTCAAGTCAGAACTGGACCACTGACACCATTTGATGGTAGTTACCCCACTGTGATACTGCCTTGGACCACATCCTGGGAATGTGACGCTTCATGTGCTCATTAGAGCTCAGAAGTCCCAAACAACAAACTGCAGCACATTAAGCAAAATTCAGCAGGTTAAGTTAAAAAGATTTTTTTTTAAAGCACTTGTTTATAAATTGCCCTATCTGATTAAAAACAACTGAGGAACCCTTAACTTGAGCACCCTTGGGTGAACTCATTCTCATAAGCAAAACCTCCCACTCTCCCTATCAGAAATGATCTTCAAGAGAGAACAGACAACAACCTGGCCTACAGGCAGCCACATACTGGTGGTGGAGCTAATTGATGCAAATGGCTCCAGGGTGTTTTGCAGAGGATCTCCAGAGGATCTTCATTGCCCTCATCATCCACCCTGTAGCACAGCTTTGTTAAAGACACAGGTTACCTTCAAAAGACTTTTCCTAAGAAGGAGAGTCTAAACAAGGATGAGAAGTCAGCACCAAACTCTAGTACTCGGTATGTGAAAGCTGAAGGTAGGCGGCATTATCGTTAGTCTCTTAAACATTTTAGTCAAGCTCTAATAATAGGTTTTCCCACATAAAAGGGTAAATGATCCTGTGTGTCAGAGGTTATGTCCTCACTTCAGAATTAACTCAGGTGAAGATGTTGTCTCTTCCTCCTTCTGGTTCACAGAGAAAACCCAAATCCAGGGGTGTGTTTGCCATTCAGAGTGGGATCACAACTGAAGCTCAAGATCTGTTTTCACAAGGGCTGGAACCCTCAGTGCTGAGGTTGCAGTTGCAGCATTTGAATGCTGAAGTTCCCCAGTGTTTTCCCACACATCTCTGTGCCCAGAAAATCACTCCAACTTACATACACTCACAGGGGTGGGAGCAGGTCTACACCATCGTCTCACTCCTCATCTCATCTCTGGTCTTGAGTCACTGATCCTCCATATTGTATAAATATTAATTCACTCCCATGCATTTTTTGAAAGTACTGAGTAGCTCATTTGAAAGAAAAATCGAAGTGTTCTGTCTTAGATATTCAACTCTGGGAATATCTCCCAGCAGGCAGTATGGACAAGAATGCACCAGGTCTGTTTTCTTCTGCTCTGCAGAGTCCCCCAGCATCTTCCCTACAGGCTTTGCAAACTCAAGGGCTCCAGTCTTGTCATGTCATGCATACAAGACCAAAACGTAGAATCTCAGCTTCATTCCATGAAAACACCAAGCAGCAGGACTGCAGCACATCTCACAGTTCGAACTGAAAAAGAAAGGACCCAAAATTACAGCTGTGTCTTAGAGGAAGAAGGACCCATAGGAGACATAGGGCCAAGTGTGGTGAGGACAGAGCTATCTTGCTGTCAAGGAGGCCAGCCTGCTCAATGTGGATGCAACCACTAGTAAATGCATTCATCATGGTAGATGTAGCCAGAGAGACACCATTTAATGCAGTAAAAAAAAATATGGGGTATTATTTGGGTGAATTCAGAGACGCACATAGGTGCATGCAATCCCTTTGTGGAAATAATGAGTATAGAATATGGACATGGTTTGCTAACTTGAATTTAGACACACATGGAATTCAACCACATTTTTGCAACTAAGATCTTCCTGTGTGATTGATAATTGTCCTTTTAAAGGACTCAATAACCCCCAGATTGGGACTTTGTCATGAGTAAAAATATGACAGATTCCTTAGATGATGATTTTGCTGAGGGGAAGGGCCATTGGTATCCTTTCATGAATCAGAGCTTTTGTGACACTGTTCTTCAGCTGTGAAGTTTTTTTCTGGTGTGTAATATAGACTAGCAGCTTTGCAGTAGGCAGGGAGGTGTATTACATGGATAACTGACCCTAGTCTTGTTTTGAGTGTGGATTTCCTTCCGTGATGACTTTAATATTCAAGATGGAGTAAATGTATTGTAGCTCAATTAACATTGCAATATTAACCTTAATTGGAGACCTCCTACCTACAGTGAAAACACAAACAATAATAGTTGTCAATCTACCATTTGAAAAATTACCTACCTATTAGTTTGTATCAGACAGCATGTCATAACCAGCTTCTATATCCAGGAGCTCCCCAGCTGGTGTTCAGAAACTGATTCAAGAAAAACCATGAGATCTAAATCTGGGGAAAATATTATTAGTTGGCTGTGGTCATGACAAAGGGCGAACACCCTGCTGCAAGCTAAGATGAAGAGGTTTTAGCCACTGTACTCGCTTCAGAGTGCAAAGTAGCTTTGTGTATGACTACAGAGGTGGGAAGGAGTGGAAGATCCTCTGCATGCTCACCCCAGCTGAGCATTACGTAGGCAAAAGGTGTGAACCTTCAGTGGAACACAATTGCAGTGGCTACACTATTTCTGGAGGAATTTCTACAGTTCAGATTTTATCTGTCGACATTGGAGGGGTAAACTGGGAAAGTTTCTCAAGATTAGAGAAAAAGAACTCACTGTGCTTATATGTACTCTATCTAAACCCCTTAGATCTGCACATTTGGCTTGAATGTCTTCAGAAGGATAAATATTTGCATGAGACTTCTTCTGGTTTGTACTTCCAGAAAAGCCAGAAATAGTATAAGAATATCAATAATGACCTCTTTACTTCTGCTTCTGTTTGCCTGTAGGAGGAAGTACAAATCTCTAAATATGCTCAGTTCAACATCAGTTTTTCCGGGTTTTTCGGTCAAAGCAGTTTCTCCAACTTTAGCTATGGAGAAGGTACAACCCTGGAATGGAACAGCAAATATGGCAGAAGTGTTGGGTGGAAGAGTAATAATTCAACTATCCTACCATTACACAGGGAGAGCATGTTACCAATGGAAGACTCAAGACTTTCTTGTACTCTGGAGTCACTACATTGCATTAATGTACAGATCTATTTGCTGCATGGTACCTATTTCTGAAGGCAGAAGAGAGAGAGATTAAAAATCTCTCCCTAAGCCTGCCCAGAGCCTTGTTTAACAGCAAAATGTTGATAATTTTAGATCTATGCTATCATGACCAGTTCAAATTATTTGGAACAAAATATCACTGTAACTTGCTGCTCTGTGCCTCCACTGTGCCTGACCCACCAGCGTGGTCCCTGACTGAGCACACACCCAAGGGAGCCAGGCAGCTTTGTTTGGGACAAAGAAGCATTTACAGCTGCTTTTCTTAATGGCTCCACTTTCTGATGTCAGTGGCATCTCTTTAAATTTATTTCTTTCTTTTCATCAGAAAAGCAGTTAAATCTGCATCGGGAACAGCATTACCGGAATGTGACTTTTCAGCGTCAGAGGTGTTGCAACACGGGTAGCTGGAAGTCTGCACTGCAAATAGGATGGGAGATAAGGAACTTCTTCACATCTCGGGTGGCCTGCATATCTCCTTCACACTGGCAAAGTAAGCAAATGGCTTTGCTAAATGACAGCTGTTGGATCCAGCAAACTGTTGGCTCCATCCCTTTTCACATACTGTAAATATCCATATCAGAAAGCCCACAGCTATCCCACATTGAAACCTTGGCAGATAAAAATCAAAGCAGAGATACTGAAGTCTGACATCTTCATCCAAAACTGACTGAAGTTAATCTCCTAAATGATTTGGCATTTATAGCTATCCCTAAATTACCCTTTCATTCTCGGCAAAGGTAGCAGGGGCAGAAATCTCTCCAAAGCAGCTTTGAGAAGTATTGGTAACGACACTACACAAAGGTGGTGCTGCCTTTCTCAGACTTCACCCACAGAATCCATAAGACAAGCTGGAACCTACACATCTATTGTCAGCCCTAAAAATCCAGGCTTGTTATAAAATAAAAAAATAAAAATGAAAGCCTCTCTAGTTAAACCGCCCTTTTCAAATTCACACTGGTAACAGAAACCTTATTACCGATCAGGCACTAAGTGTGCTGATGTGAGCACTGCAGATCATTTCTAGCATGAGTTACAGCCCATTTTCAATGGCTTGTGCAATCAGTGGGTTTTCTAATTGCCTTGGGGATTAATAACACAATAGGAGGCCATTTCACATTGGTTGACAATTATTTTATCCAACTGTATAAAGAACAGGTGATAAATTAATAAATTATAATCAGTCAGTTATTAAAGCTTAATGGCAGATGGCTGTAACAAGAATAAAAAGAGCCTGAGCCTCACAAAATGGTATTTTGATAGTATTTTTCAATGCATTTTTAATGAGAGGCATATAAAATGCATAAAAACTTATAAATCATTTATAGAAGAACAAACTACAGAGCTGAATGGTCCAGTTATAATGCCATCATTATATTATTAATATCACAAGATCACACAGCCGCCTGCCAATCTGACTGGCAGCTTATTGTGTCAGGTGCTGTATAAACAGAGAGGGCTGACCCAGAGCTAAGGAGCTGGATGGCCACGGCCAGGTGCTGGGGGGCTGCACGCCTGGAAGATGACTTGGCAGTTCCATGGGAAGATCCCTGGGCTAAAGGTCCCTCACACACAGAAGCTCTGCACCAAAGTCCTTATTAACTGCTGAACACAGCCTAGGACACTGGGATTTTAACCCAGATGTACGTAAGTTTATTTTGAATTTTGGTGTGTGAAGCGGGTTGTGCCATAAGACCAGAAAACATCCCACTTTCTGGTGGGCAAATGGATGTACAACACCTTGGTTTTTGTTGGTAGACATGTATTTTTTCACAGCACAAGTGTATGTGCATGTATGTATTTCCTGAACACCCTTTTTTTGGTATAATAGTCTGAAAAGACAATCAATCAAATCAGTCTGGGAAGTCTACTGTTTTCACAGAATCACAGAATCACACAGAATCACACAGAATCACATAGAATCACAGCATGTTAGGGATTGGAAGGGACCTCAAGAGACCATCCAGTCCAATCCCCCTGCCGGAGCAGGAACACCCAGATGAGGTTACACAGGAAGGTGTCCAGGTGGGTTTTGAATGTCTCCAGAGAAGGAGACTCCACAAGCGCCCTGGGCAGCCTGTTCCAGTGCTCTGTTACCCTCCCTCTTTTTGCTTCTTCTGAGGCACTGAGTAACCTACACATGCATTTTATCATTTCTGTACATTGGGATGAAATTCTGGCCCATTTTAAGTCACTAGTAAAATTCTTTTTGACTATGGTTGAGCCAGAATTTCAACGTTTGTCCTTATTTTCCAGGTTACAGGCCTACAGAGTACTATTTATTCCCTTGTACTAGTCCAATGCATATGCTAAGAACAGATAATAGTTTCTGAAGCCTTTGGCTGGTTAGTCACTGGCTCAGATTGACCTCAGTGAATTATAACTCAGGATTTTCCCCATGGGCAATTTGATGTTAGAATGACACTGCTTAGGAAGCGTTGATACACATCTGTCGTGCACACAAAAATTCAAGCTTCTCCACCTCAAAACTCACCTCACAGAAAATTTTCCCAAATTCCTCCCTGCTGAAGGTTACCTAGTGATTTAGGCAAAATTAATTTAATATTCTTATTCCCTAAAGCCAGATGTGTTCCTCACAAAATAGTCATCATGAGTAATACCATCACTGGCTGCATTAAAGCAGAGATCAAGAGCAGAGTAACCTCTGGAAACTAAATTACACTTCTTAACCCACAGGTAAATGCTTAGGCACTGCCAGACTTTAAAAATGTGGTTGACAGCCAAGTAGTCTTCCCCGAACATGGTCTGTCATGGCAACCAGTGCTGTCCCTTGGCTTTTCCCCCCTCCATTCCTTCCCTTCCCTCTCTCACCAACATCACTGGCTGCTTGCATCTTCATCCCACATCAGTAGCCCCATAGGAGGTGGCTCTCTTTATTTGCAGTGCTTGTACAGCCCTGAGAGCCATGGGGAGAGGCTGGTCATGGAAAAAGGCCATTCCCACTGCACATATCAGAAAACAAGGACAAATACTCAACAAATATATTGGAAATATTTCCCTTACACTGCATTTGCCGTAAGTAGCCTGAGGCTGAACATGGCAACACCAGTCTGGCACCTTTTTCAAGCAATGACACTCGTGCTGTGTTTTCCTCGAGCAAGGGAAAAAAAGAGTGGCTCTTCTACACCCAAAGTGGAAGATGGTTTTGGGGAGCAGCAGAGCAGAAAAAGACTTTTACTGGGCCTTGAGAAGCAGAGTCAGCCCAAAGGGATGGCCTGGACACTGGCTGGGTGTTGACCCTGTGGGGATGAGAAGAAGGGGTGATGCTCAAGGTGCATTTGACCCAGTCCTTGTCCATGAGTGCCCTGCCTCCTGGAGGGTTGTGCCCCTTCTCCTGGCTGCTGCCTGGTGCTGCACAGGCAACTTTTCACTGCACTCCCCTCTCCCTGCCCCTCCACCTCTAAGTGCCCATCCTCTTCCATTTAAATGAAGAGTGGTATGTGTCTGCTCTCACACCAAATAAGAGGTATCATTAACAGAGAGATCTATATGTGAGACTCTTTCTAAACTCTTAAAATTTCATAGGTATTAAAAGAAACACGAGGATTTCCCCATTTCCTTCCCCTCTAACACCTGCTTTCCTTCTACTAATAAAAGTCCCTCTGCTCAGCATGGAACAGAACCTCCCCTGAGTCACAGGACTGTTTCTCATGCCCCTCATATGAGCTCTCAGGGTCCAGTTGTTTCTTGTAACCACAAGAAAGTACCCGGCTTTTCCAAGCAATCAACATGGAAAGACTGCTTATGCAGAAAATTAAAAAGGACTGATCTTTTGCAAGCTTCGAAGACCACAGTTGGGCCAAAACCATGCAGTTTCCCCAGCTGTGAAGGAACCTCCAGGTGGTCAAGAGGGCAGCACCCTTCCTCCCAGCAGATGGACCTGCAACAGGGTTCTCAGGGACTGTACAAGTGGAGAGCACCTTACTCAGCTGGTCCTGAAGCCCTTGGGATGGCCAGACAGCCAGGCAAGCAGCCAAACTGGCCCCAGGCCATCCCTAGGCTGAGAGGAGCTTGAATGACTTCTTTGCCTCCACATCCCCACCAGACCCAGTACCCCAGACTGACTCTCCCACCACCATGAGCTCTCGCCCTCCCTTGCCTGCGAGCTCCGCTCCTTCTGCAGTGAGCAGGTTCGTTTGATGCTCTTCTCTTCCCTGGTCAAAATGTAGATGATTTTTTTTGAGTCATTTCTCTCTCCCAAAGATAAACTGAAGCATTTTGGCCTCTGTTTTTGCAAAGATGTGGGGAAACTGCATTTCCCACAACTCCCACATTAAAACTGTCAATATACAGAGAAACCCTCCATCCACCAAACCTTTTCCCTCTTCTGATTCTAGGGTCTTGGGCTTATTATTGTGATGCTACATTTATCTGACCGTTATCAGGTATGCCATCTGCCATGATAGAAACTTTAAAAAGCATTTAACTCTGTCTGTATCTAACTGCATTTTTCCTCATTACCCTCCGAATTTAGTGCAATATCATCTGGAAACACTGTGGCTTTCAATTCAGCTGAATCAAAAAAGCCAATTACATCAACAATAATATATATTAAAAAAAAAAAAAAAAAAAAAAAAAGGGCTAGAATGCACCCAGGATTTCAAGAACTAACAAATAGTTCCAGTCCCTGCAGGTTTAAATACAAGCTAATTTTGTACTTACTCCATAAGTAGCTATCAACCTCAGACTTTCTTAACTGTGTTTTAGTCTCCCCCAGCTCACCGAGGTACACAATGCTCACAGTAAGTCGCCTTTTTTTTGGTCTCCCTCAGCAGCAATATCCTCAAAGAATTCCAGCCAGTTAATGAGGCATGCCCTTCCCTTCCTGAAACCATATTAGATATCCTTAATTAGGCCATGCTTTTCTAACTGTTCCTCCCTTAGTATCTCAAAAGAGGAGCTGAAGACTTTTAACTGCATAGATCTGCAGCTTCCCAGTGCATCCCCAGGCCCTTTATAAAAATAGAAAAAGAGATCACATTACCTCCCCCTCCAAACCTAAGATATCTCTTCCCTGAAGGAAGCCAACTTGTAAAAATAGCAACTAAGACTTCTCCAGTTTCCCAACCAGAGCAATAGCAGCCTAAATAGATGTGTATTTTTCTTTCGTCAGCAAGGATGAGCCTCGGCAATGTTGGAAATGTGTTTCAGATGAGCATGTGAAAGCAAGGGAGCACATCCCCCTGCTCATCCTGAGCTTGTGTTTCTATTGTTTATTCTGTTCACCTGAAACTTTACAAGATAATGTCGTGGTTTCTAAGGCAGAAGTTTCTTCTGTTTCTCTTTGTTAGGCTTCTCAGTGTTTAACTAGAACTGAAACATACCTCTTCAGATCATGCAAAACTTTGGCCTTGTACTGGAAATACCAGAAGCTTCTGGAATTTCTCCTTTTTGTTTTTCTTAAGATAGGCTCAAACAGACACATTAAATTCTCTTGATTAAGAGAAGATGAGTTTGGAATTGAGGTTTGCAAATCATAATCTAACTGATAAATTCTACCAAAACAAAAACATCAATTGAGTCTCCTGATTCTCTCTTGGAATAAGCCCTGCAGTTACAGTACTGCCTACTCCTTCCCCATCAGTTTTTTTTTTTTTAAATCTGATCTTCACATTTAACCAACAGGCAAAACAACTTCCTATAAAGATCACTTTCTTGGCTTGCCCCATCACTACACATTAGTGCGGAGGTGGAATCTTCTTCAACAAACACAATTATTTTCTTGCCGCAAAGATACATTTTTCTCGCTTGGTGGGACTAATGATGGATGTAACATTAATTTCATACAGGCCAACGCAAAAGTGAGAAAAGACTAAAGCCCGACATCAGCAAACCATGGCAGATGTGTATGGGGACCCAGACAGAGCCCAGGTCTTTCACAGTTGCCAGACATGGACCAAATATGAGCTCCCCCATGTTGTAGGAACTATTTCTTCCGACTGCAAAACTTTACAGGCTTCATAGCAGCTGCAGGATAAACATCTGGTGCCCAGAGAAGGCCACACAGATCTGTTGGACTGGGGTTTAGGAGGTGTGAAAGTCAGTGCTAGTGGCTCAAACAAGATGCTACAGATGGGGAAAGCTGAGTTCAACATTGAGACTGTGATACTCGGAGGAGAGGTGGAAGCAGGACAGCTGCTTCAGGGACAGGGTAGGGTTTCTGCCAAAATTAGCTTCCTGTTTACTGATGACTAGCATTGCTTTATGCAAATTAAACCAATAGGACTGAAAGAGTAATTTCTGTGACCTATATCTGCACCATAGAAATTATTGCCCCAGAAGGCCCAGATTTTACCATTGCTCAGTAGATGGCTAACAATATTGACCTGGAAAAGTCTTCGATGTGTCTCAGCTCTGGGACTGTTTGATCTCAGGAGCAGAAGATACTTCCAGAATGCTGAAAACTTTAAAATTATATTTAGTCTTTTAAAAAACCTTGCAAATGCCCTTGATCTCATTTAGTACTGATGATTGTCCTGCTTCAAGTGGGAGGTGAGATGAAAAACATCTAGCAGTTGCAGCCTTTCAGCACTTTTATGGATTTCTGAAGTACAAATAGATATCTCAAATTCCATAGAATTACTGGATAATCTTAAAACATTTTTTTTAATAGTAGTTGACTGTATAATGATGGTTCACTGAAAAAGACACTATTTGTGACCTTTGAGAAGTAACCAGTGCATCTGAACACACTGAACATATACCACAATCAAAGACAGTCAAAAACGTGCATGACTATTTCTGTTGGGGAGACACATTTACCCCTATTTCTTGCAAGAATTGCAATCAAAAATATCTTTCAATTATGTTTGCACATCAAGAATAATGCTTTTTTCCTCCCTTTGTTATTTCTTCAGATCAGTGTGAGAGAAATTTAAAAACTTTCTATAAACAAAACATTTATCTCCAATGCATTGCTTCTTTGTTTTTTCTTTTGTTGAGGACAATGCTTGGTTTATCGTCTTATCTCTGTGGCTAATAACAATTTGTGCTTTTCTTTAGGGAAACACAGACAAGGCATCATGATGTAAAAACACAGCGCAGTTGAAATATTTCAGTTTTACCTCAAGGTAAATCCATAAAGGTCAAACGTGGGTATGAACCTGATCCTGGGTAAGCCAATCTCATAATTAAGGTGAAATGCCTTTTATGTGCATACGTCCTGCGTGCCTGAGTGGTGCAGGGTGCCCATCTCTGCTGGTCTGCTTGCTCTCCAGCTCATTGTTCAATCCAATCATCACAGAATCATAGAATCATTTTGGTTGGAAGAGACCCTCAAGATCATTGCCAACCATTAACCTAACAGCGGTACTATAATGTGTTACTAAGAGCCTCATATATGCATCTTTTAAACACCTTCAGGGATGGTGGCAGGCTGGGCAGCCTCTTCCAGTGCCTGGCAACCCTTTCTGTGAAGAGATTCTTCCTCATATCCAGTCTAAACCTCCCTTGGTGCAACTTGAGGCCATTTCCTCCCATCTGATCACTTTCTACTTGAGAGAAGGGACCAACCCCCTCCGTGCTACAACCTCCTTTCAGGCAGTTGTAGACAGTGATAAGGTCTCCCCTCAGCCTCCTTTTCTCCAGGCTGAACAGCCCCAGTTCCCTTAGCCACTCCTCATCAGACTTGTGCTCCAGAGCCCTCACCAGCTTCATTGCCCTTCTCTGAACTCTCTCCAGCACCTCAATGTCTTTCCTGTAGTGAGGGGCCCAACACTGAACACAGGATTTGAGGTGCGGCCTCATGAGTGCTGAGTACAGGGGGACGATCACTTCCCTGGCTCTGCTAGCCACACTATTCCTGATACAAGCCAGGATGCTGTTGGCCTTCCTGGCCACCTGGGCACACTGCTGGCTCACTTTCAGCCACTGTCAATCAACACCCCCAGATCCTTTTCCACCAGACAGCTTTTCAGCAACTCTTCTGTAAGCCTGTAGCATTGCATGGGGTTGTTGTGACCCAAGTACAAGATCCAGTACTTAGCCTTGTTGAACCTCATACAATTGGCTTCAGCCCATTGATCTCAAAGAAATGCAAGCCTTTGCAGAGGGATTTCCCTGGGTTTGCATGCCAGAGAAAGCCCCTCTGGCAGAATCTGGAGGTTTCAGGTGGGTGCACACATCTGAGGCTGATACTTGGCCCCCAGAGCCCTTGCAAGGGCCTCTGTTTCTGGATGGATGGGTGTGAGCAGATAGCATTCTCTTGAGTGCCTGGGTTTGGCTGTGGTTTGAGGGCAGCGTTTTCATTCACATTTCCTCCATTACGCTTTAACTCTTGCCATTGTTCATTCTCCTTTCATTGTCGTGGAAGAACATTTCTTTCACTTCAGCATTTGGTCACATCAGAAGCAGATAAAACTGTGGGAGGTGGCAAGAGGCGTGACTCATCCTCAGAGGTCACCCTGCTTTGCAGAGAGGGGGCATCATTGTCTCACCTTCCTCCTCGAATTCAGCATCCCCGAGCAGTGCTGCCTGTCAGTCCCGCCTGCCTACCCTCTCGCCTCGCTGCCATCACTTGTTCTGCTCCTAGCTTTCCCCCTCCTGAGGACAACACCAGTTGTCAAAGGGACCTTCAAGACCAAATTCAAAGCAAGGCTCACTTTGGTGGGTCACTGGTGGGCTAGCTGGCCACCCAGTTTTTGCTACAGGCATAAAGCTTGATGGCTCTGTCCATTCACATGTTAAGTATCTAGGCCTCCCTCATCATCTCAATACCTGTTAATTTACCATTACAAGACTTTACAACATTAAGGAAAGACTATTCCCCCTTTTTCACAGAGAGTCATAGTTCGAACACCTTAAAAATGTTGGGTTTTACTATATCGTACTGACTTTTTCTGTACCACTATCAAGTGGAAAACCCCAAAGACACATACTGAATTGATACCGCCTGAATATGGCCCTGGTCCAGTTTGCCAAATAATAAATTAATTCATAGAAAAGCACATATCGGAGCAAAGTCTCCACACGACTTCCTTTCCATCTGACTCTTCCTCTTCACCTCAACTGTTAAACATGTTGCAATAGCAGAAGTAGTAAAAATTAACCAACTTAGAGGAGCCATGTAGCAGGCAGTCTGCGCGGGAGCCCTGAAAAGCCTGTAAGCCTTTCATTAAGTGGGAGTGAAGCTATTCCAGTGATAAGTATTTATGAAAAACCCACCCCAAGAATCAAGTTGGAAAAATCATTATGCTTGCCTTCCCGCTGTGCTCTGGAAATAAAAATGTCTGCTTTGATATGTCACAGGCATTTCCTTGGAAAAATTTATGTGAGAGTGAGGAATTCTTAGGAATATTTCACTTCAGACCACAAATGTATAGGAATAGTCTTCTAAAGGCAACTTACATCATGAAACACACTTGAATTTCTAGACCACAGAGTCATCTGAACATTGGATCAAATCTGGCTCCATTCCCTGAGTATACTAGTGGCTCAGAAATTCAAACAAATACCCTTAAAAAGGGTGTGTTTAAAACAGCAACAAAAAAAATCCTTTATATGCAATGATATTAATACTATAATTAAAAGCTGATGGAGAATATTAAAAGCAAGATGCATCCTTCTAAGAAATTACCTAACAGAAGTAATTCTACGGGAATTCAGTTACCAAGTGTTGGAATCAAGGTTGGGGATGAGTGAAGTTTTCTCGTTTTCATTGTTGTCAAACCTTTTATGTTGTGAAGACATCAGTTTGAGACCTCTAAACATACAAATACATCACAAGAGTTTAGACTGTTATATCCAGCCATTGTAGACCACTACTGGAAGGATCCAAGGATGTAGGATGCTTGTGTAATAGTCTGAATACAGAGATGAGTCTATACAATTTAAGTCACAATTTAAGGCTTACTGTGCAATTCTGTTGCAGAGTTGGCCCTTATACATATAGAAGATACCCTTCTCAGGGAGAAGCCACACAAAATAAAACAGAAACTACACCAAAGCAGACAGCCTACCCCCGAAAAAAAGCAATGCTTGTGCCTGCAAAGAAAATGGCTGAAGCTTGAAGCATGGCTGAGGATTGCTCTTCCTCACAGCAGAGCCCTTTTGCTCCTGCTGAGACTCGGCTCAGTCTGGCATCACATTTACTTTTGAAGCCTGAGCCTTGCTGTTTTAAAATGGTGGTTATTTAGACTCAAAAAACAACACGAGCCACTGAAGCAAATGGCAGCTGCCTCCCCTACGAATTTGCAGCATTGTGCTTTATACAGATTCCTAGGCTTCAGGGCCACTATAAAGACATTTCTTCAATAGAAGGAATCACGAAAGTGCAAAATCAGAATAACAGAATGGTAAAACTAGGCCCTGTAGCTTTATATTTTCTTATAAAATTATTTGGCTAACATAATAAATGGGTCACTTTTACTTTTCTGTGGAGAAGGTTGAAATTCCTGGGAATCCACATGCAGATATAACACAAAAAGATAGTTTTGCAGATTAATTAAAAATAAACCTTCTGAAACCTTCCTGTTTTCTTTTTAACTGTAGAACTTTCCATACATATGATATCCAGCCACAGTATGGCTAATCTTATGATGTTATTTTAATTATAAAAACAAAACATCAACTGTTACCTTCTGTCTCCCTTGATATGAAATCCAAAGAGCAAAAGAAACAAGCCAGTGATGTAACCCTTTTTCCTGTTTTGTGTTTGAAATGTCCTCCAGTTACATGCACAATGGCCAAAAGAATTGCTTCTCATTTACAGTTTTTCTCTCTGCAAACCATAAACTGCCCTTTAATTGATTCAAAAGGTGGGTAGGAGTTAGCAGAATAAAAGTCACAGAGGAGGGGGAGATCTTTTTAAAGACTTTCAGTGGCAAATACTGACAAGGGGATAAGGCAAACACAGTTAAACTCTTTTGATGCAAAGGAAGCAAATGTTCATATTGTGACTTGCAACAGAATGAGTCAAATAATGAAGACAATCAAGCTATGTCATGTTTTAGCTCACAGTCCTTGTAAAGTCTGGGGTTATAAACACTTTCTTTTCAGACAGGCAAACAGTGAGAGCTCTGTTCTGTTTTTCAGGGATGGATGCTATCACTTAGACAAGATCCTAACTCCCAGAGGGTGATAAAAGCTTATCACCCCCGTGAACAACACAGCCCAGTAACTGGTGGGTGCCTCTATCTCGCAGCTCCAGCTGCTGGCTTCCTCTGCCTTGAAGTAAGGGAAACATAAATAAAACAATCACCATATGGATATTGCATTATGTAAATGACAGTGGCTGTAAGAAATGCAGTTTCAGACAGTGTTGGCAAAGGACTTAATTCACCACCAGCAGTTCGAGGCGGGCTGAGCCCAGAGAAACGTTCCTCAGACGTGTTTCTCCAGCAGCAAGGGACAGCTGAGCATTATCTTCAGGACACAGTCTTCCTGGCTAGCTGACACAGGGAGAGTGCTGGAAAGTAACAGTCGGTTGCTGAGGATGGGTGACTCAAACTAACTGCCCGAAATGAGCAGGACTTGGTACAAGAGGAAGAACATGCTGTATCTTGCCTCTGGCTGCACTTCCATGTAGCACCAACTTCCAGTATGCTCAGGCAGCAAGGGGTGGTTTGGGACAAAGAGCTTCAGGAAACATCATCCTGGGGCTGATTCTTTCTCCTGGTTAAAATCAGCAATAATAGTGCTAAAAGATGAAAGACGATGATGCACTGTGACTCCTGGACTATAGCAGGAGGGACTATTATATCGTGCTTTAGCATGAAAAAAGGCCTTCTTAAGCCTTCCCCCATCTCAGACTGTGTTGTGCTGGGGTTGATTTGCTGCTCATGTCCATTTCCAGCCAAAGTCTGTTATTCAGTTAAACCAATGCAAATCAGGAGCAGCCCCAGGTGAAGCTAATGAGGTTTCTCCCGACTCGTAGGGGTGTATGAGCCAGCAGATTTCATTCCTCTGTGGTCAGTGTTTATTACTGTAAGCAGGGAAAGCCAGAACTGGGCTGATTTACAAGTTAGTCACCAAAGTCTGCCATGAGCAACCCCTCTGAAGGACAGCCAAGGACAAAAGTTTAGACCTCATACAGTTTTTACTGGTTTCAGCACTGGCCTTGAATCATCACTGACTGCCTAGAAGCAGTTCAGGATTTAGGAATCCAACATGGGACTGAAACTGAACTCAGAAGCCAAAATCCCAAATTGAGGGCAGCAGCCCTGCACCCTCCTTTCTTTAAGTTTCTTTGAAAGGTCTGTGGGCACACATGTGTTTGCTTTTCTGCACACACCCAGCCCTGTCCCAGGCTTGACTTGTGCACCACAGGGTCAGTGCTGTCCCCAGCCTGGGGCTCTGCTCCACAAGACGTGTTCACAGGGTGCCCAACACGTCCTAAGAAGTAAATGGCTGAGAAAATTTAAATTCTATTGCAGAACCTAAAACCGGGGAATTGCAGAGTCCTATGCCTGTTATCGGACCCAGCCCTTCATCTCTGTGCCCGGTTCTCGGCACAGGTGTGATTTTCAGCCTCAAACAACTTGAGAGACTTCATTTAAATAAGCCGCCAGTCTGAGTTCCCTTTAATCTCTGAGATAGGGGATTTTTTCGCTTGTATGTTCTGTGGTTGTAAGAATGAAAAATGAGTGGTCAGACCGGTAGTTTGCAGTTATATTGGCTGTTTCCTTTTCCAAAGATAATTATTTTTTTTTTTACTCAATGAGTCGGTTTTCTTAATGACTTGCAGTAAGGTGGTGATGTTGCTTTTTTGTTGTTGTTGGGTTTTGGTTTTTTTTTGTTTTTAAACTTTCATTGTTAATAATGACTCTGAAGTAGTCTCAAAGCAGTGTACGCAGTTTTACAGAAGTGTGAATGCTCTGCTTTGAACCCTTTGCAAACAGATCACAGTCCCTAGGAGAGACACGCAAGTCTTAAAACTGACAGAACAAAATGAGTAAACCTGCTTACACAAACCACCACATAGTCTAAGAGACAACAATTGCTCATTATCCTTTTATTATACTCAAGCAGAAGAACCTTCTACAAAGCACCACACTCATAAAATCTCCTACCAGTTAGGAATCTCTGAGAAAGCTATCCTCATCGTTCAGTGCAGGACGTTAATCCCACAGCCAAGGGAAATTATCTTTTGATAAAGTTAGGAAGTACACAGCAATAGCGGCAACCATTCAGGGTTTTTAAAACAAATAAATTACTGGGGTGCTTCCCATGTGTTACAAGCCAATGCTACTGAAAACAGTCATTTTGCCCATTATGAGTGATTTATGAACATTCGCTTTCCTTTCTTCCCCAGCAAAGCCAGATACTAACAAACTTGAGATTAGAGGCTGAAGCAGGGTGTCAGCTACAAATAGGATCCTAATGCCTATTATTCTTTGTAGCGGATACATTGGCCTGAAGACCGGGAATAGGAGGAAAAAAAGATTCTGTGATCCACAGTCTACTCCTAGCACCAGTAAACAATAATTCCTTTAGTAAGTTTCTAGAAGATATGGAGCTTCACTCATCCAGGCCTGTATAGGGTACATCAATACAGATCACAGAGAAGGCCTCTGAAATCAGTTCATTGAATTTTATCTGTCCAAGGCTGCTCAGGATGGGACTTCTACAAATGAAAAGATGAACTCGAATAAACATTTTACATCTGAAAGTATGTTCTGATTGTCGGGAGTGATTGTTCCAGTGTTCACAGTTCCTATTTTCAACATCCCATTTTTGTTAATAGAAGGCAGAAACAACTTTTGGAGAGGAGATTGAATCTTTCTGGTCGACAAAGTTTGACTGGGTCTACATGTCTGCAGCTGACTAGAAGTAGGGGTCACCTGACTATGCAAACAAATCGCTTTTCTCAATGTTATTACATCCTCCCCTGTCCCATAGATCACCTCTAATTTCAGCTCCATCAGATCAATATTTGCTTTGCCTTTAGTCCTTACACAGGTTGTAACCTAGGAACGTCACCCTGTGCTTTAGATTAAAAACTGGAAGATGCATAGAGCTTGCATCTTTTTCTGAAGTACCCATAAACCCTTTGAGGTGATGCCTATCCAGAGACTTGACAATTTAGCATTTGCCTGACACACCTACAAGAAGAACCACCTTCTTCCTCCACAGGCCCTTTTTTCTCTTGCCAACACTTGCACTTTCTCTTCCCCAAGTTCCTTTCCTGGGTTACTCACAAGGTATGTCTCAGCTGCAGTCATTACTCATTGCACAGATGCAGCACATGGAATTAATTTCAGAATTCAGTCTGTCCTGAGCAGAATAAATATCCATGCAATTAGTCTGCACAAAGATCCTTGTTGCAATATCTACATCACTTAGAGTGCACAAACTGGCTTTGCTCAAGGTGACTCTGAGGTGCCAACGCGGTAGAGCAGAGAAACACGGAGTTTCCTGAAACACACATACTAAATTCTGTCTTATTAGAAGAGATCCGTGGGATTTGGGTGCTCTGGGGCTAGACACAATAAGCCCAGCAGATTTTAAGTCCTAATCTTTGCAGCACATGGAAGAGCACCATGACCACACAGAGTGTGGAGTTCACCACCATGACTGCTGGAAGGACCCATAATTCCCTACCTTGCTGTTTAGCATTATTTCAAGTTTTGAATTCTATAACAGATGCAGTGCTTCTGTGTGCATTTCAACAGTAAGGCGAATTTCCAGAAAACTTCATAAGCTGTTTGTCTTCATTGTTGACACAAGCTGCTGACCACGCAACACCCTGTAGTTAGTGTTTCAGAGTCTGACAAGGGATTTCTTACTTTCATCCATTGGCAGAAGGACAAATTAAAACAATCAGTTAATTTCTTCCCAGGTCTCAAAGCTGACTGAATACTTTTAGTTCTCTATATGATTAGTGCAGTGTTCAAAATCTTGAGTGGCAAACAAGAGAACAATTATTCATTCTTTCCCCTAAAACCAGAACTAGAAGGCAAGCAATGAATTATCATGTAGATTATTTAAACCAGAAGGAAGTCCCTTTTCACATGATGCATACCTAAACAAATGGAACCCATTGCTACAGGATGTTGTAGGTGCCAGGAGTTTAGATGAATTTTAAAAAGCAATTAGACAAATGTATTGAAAGAAAATCCATTAGCAACTATGAAAAATAAATATACACCTCCCTTACCAGAAGATGCTGAAAGGAAATGCTGGGGGACATGAAACTGGAGAGTTGACTCATTTTTATACTGGTCTAAACATTCATAGTAAATCAATGTCAGAGACAGAAATCCTGGAATAGCTGGATCTTGACTCTAGAGCTGCTTTTACATTTTTATGGTTAAAAAGCATTACCTTTCCTTAGCCATTGTCCATACACATTTCTTCTCAGGGAATTTCTTCTAGCACCTGTCTTTAAAACAAGGAATGACATATTTACTAGGTAATGGTTTCCATTTGTTTCTTATGTGCTGTAACCTCAATTGCTAGCAACCTTCTTTTTGCCAGAAGTGGTTGTCATTTTTATTTAGATATTAATAGACCTTTTACAGAGCTGTTGGGCACACTTGTCCTCTACCATTTCTCATTTTTATATTTTCATATAACATAAATTGAAAGTTTGAATGAAAATGTACGGTCATGTCTTGTGTGCCATGCCAATATCTACAGAATATAGATAATTATACGCAGTATTTCTGAAGTCACTAGGTTTCATATTTCTATTGACTTGACAAGGTAGTTTCAGGGAAATTCAAATGATCGGTTTCATCAGACTTCCAAGGGATAGAGAGAGTTTGAGTTTCATTTTTGGTGTAGCATAACCTCCAGAAAGGATTTCTGAAAGGCATTCCTGCAATATCCTTCTGCCTGCATCCTTCTGCTCTCAAAATGCTTTTTTCTATTACTTGAAGAATACCAGGATGCCCACTCTTGCAGTTTCTCTTAATTGGTCTTGTATGAACACCTCATGAGATCACTCTTTGTAACATACTGACAGGCAATTCCTTCAAGGCAGCCTCATGTGTTTTAGCATTTCTTGTTGCTTTGGGCCATTGCCCAAGGGTAAAAGCTGTTCATGACATGAAGCTTCTACATCTAAAACCACTCCTCAGAGGAGGTCGTCTTTTCCCTTTATTTTCTGTTTCACCAGTACCCGGGAGGGATGGGAAGGCGCTCTGGCAGAGAGAAATATGTGATAGATTGCGGCCGCAAACTCCCACCTCCTGGTAAATATAAAGTTGCATTTTTTTTTTAGTATGCCTCCAGAAACACTGTTATTTATTTAGCGAACCCTCCTGGAAAAAATATCCTTCTGAGATTTCCTTCTGTTCAAAAAGCAATAATAATTTTAGAGTGAGAATCAAATTCCCAGGTCTATTTGTGTAAAAGCACATACAGTTAAAGTTTAGATCTAAAGAGGGGATTAACTGCATAGGTATAGAACACAGCTGATAATCAGCTGTCAATTAAGGTATCTTTTTTTTCTTAAAGGAGGAAATATTAAGAACAAAATATCCACAGAACTTTCCAGACTGAGGGATTCAGCCCGCAGCAACATCCTTTCTCCAGGCAGTGTAACCTTCCTGGGGGATATTCTCCGGAGAGCTGGGTGCAAGTCAGCAGTGCCCAAAGTCACTGGGAGTGGCTCATAAATGCTGATTTAACTCTGGAGCTGGTTGCTCTGCACAGGTGCAAATTTTGCCCTTGGCAAATATAAGCAACGTAAGTGACACAGAAGCAATGACTTCTGCGACCTCTCTCAGATGATTTGCATCTGAAAAGAGACGTTTTTTGAAATAGAACTGTTTTGTCTTAATGTCTCCAAAATAAAATTATTTGACTCTTTGATTCAAATTGACTTTTAATTCTGAAAGTTTCTTCAATGCTCAGCTATTGAAGTCCTGGGCATTTTTAAAGGTTAGACTCCAGAAAGAATTTTTCTTTTGATTTTGACCCAACTCCGACTTAAGAGCAAATTGCCAGAAGCAAATCAATCAAACTGAGTTATTAACAGTTGTGTCAACGTGAAACAAGAGTGAGCCTATCACAGAAGGTGTTGCCCACAAAATTTCCAGAGCTTTGCTCAAAACATGGGGTTATTTTTGCACATTTTGGAGCTATTCTTTGAATGTGTGGACAGCAATACTGACATATAAAGAATTAGCAGCTGAGGTTACAAAGAGAGCTGTGTGCCTGCAGAATTCTGTCCCAGGGACCTCACTGTAGTACTGAGCCTTTGATATCCATGGAAATGTGGATTCCCAGGAATTGTAAGTAATCCTGTGGGCAAATTTATCTTACAACACTTGGGAAAAATAAAACGCATCCAGCATGAGGTCATCAGTTCCTGCTGCGGGAACAATTGACAAGATGTAGTTTAAAAAGCCAGAATTCACTTGAAATCCCTCTACATCTGGAGCTTGCTCCTCAAGTTACAGGAGGCACAAATGTTCAAAACACTGAACCATTAGTGACTGAAGGAGCAGCAAAACATCTGTATAATGCATGAAATGTCTGGAAGTGTCTGACTCTCTGGGAATCAGCTGAAGCTTTCAATTGATGCTTTAATGGTGGTAATTGAAGTTTGCAGCACCCGCACATCCTAGCTCAGTAATTAGATGGATTACAATCTTTCTTGTTTGGCAGCATTCTTTAAACAAGCCTCAGCTTTTCATAGAGTCAACACTCTAGCAGAGATAAATGTCACATCAGTTCAGAGTGAAAAGTAATTTAAGGAAAGAGTCAAATTTATCTTCCCTGAGTACCAAACAGCAGATATTTCAAAGACAGGACAATGGGCCTTTCTATCTTAAAAGAATGGCCCATTTCTCACATATAAAGGCTATCTTGTGAGGGGGAATCTATGGGTGTGCCTTCCTTGAAATCACTGAAGCTAAACCTGCTTATAATATTTCAGGATCCAGTCTATGTATTAATGAATGGATGAAATTCTGGTAAATAGAATTGTGTAGGGAGAAAAGGGAGATTTCCAAAGGAGTGAAAATATATTGCCTATCACTTGGCAAGATAGGATTTGTCACTGTGATTGGTAACTGCATGGCCCATGGGGGGGAAAAAAAAAGAAGCTATGAAAAAAGCTTTATGCTGGTATTTTTGAAGTGAAATTTGAAATTAAATAAAGGCAGTAGAGACTGGGAAACAGCCTCCATCTATAGGGGAACAGGAGACATGCTTTTCAGTCACTTACATCCAAACCTTACTTCTGTAAATTATTTTCACTCCTAGCCCAAAAGTGGCAGTGTCTAGCTTGTTCTTGTTTTAAAGCTACTGACAAATGTGCTACATTTTCCTATCTTATTTTATCGGTGCCCTTTGCATTTTCAGAATCAATGTTTTGAAAACAGATTTGTTTCCTAGTTCTCATGTCTAGATTTTCTCCTACCTGGATGTTTTAGTTGAATGATACGAAAACTTCTAAACATCAGTGGACTGGTTCATCTAAAGAACAGAGCAGCCTGAGGATTCCACTGAACAAATCCTTCTCACTACGTCCCGTGAAACAGATCACACGGTTGTGTCACCGCTGTGATGGAAGGAGACCTCCAAAGCACAGCACAGCAGACAGGTGTGGTTGATCTTCTTGTGGTCACACTATTGCCTCAGTTGCCCCTACAGCATCTCCTTTCGCTTCACCACCTTCCTTCCTCATTCAGCAGATGGACAATGCTGGTGCTTTTGCTATCCCACCAGAGTTAAAATATTTCATGACTGGAGCAAAACAGGTTGGCATAATTCCAGTGGCCAAAAGAGCACTGAGAAAGGAACTATGAATCTTCTCTCAATTTTATCCATGGCCTTCCAGTCATGTGCACTTCAACTGGAGGAAATTTAGTAGCTGCCACCATCATTATTCCCTCGTAGCAAATTTTGCGTCATCCTCGGTTCCCTCACAACTGAACAGAGCTTTGCAGTACAACATCCCACCCAGTTTCACCTTGGTACCTTGAAACAAGAAGAGCTCTGTGGAAGCTGCTGCATTCCATTTCAGGGAAATGTATGAAGCATATAGATATTGAAATCTGAATCATTGAAGCCTTGACTTAGTATCCATTGCCATCAGCAAAAGACCCTACTGACAGTAACAGCAAGGATCTCACTCACTGTTCAGCAAAGGTTCGTAAGAACAAAACATCCCACAGGACATGCTTCATTTTCTCTATGATTTGCAAGGTGCTCAAGTACTTAAGTGATCAGAATAAATAAACAGAAAAAGAACGAACAAGCCAGACACTTAGACAGATGACTGATAGAGACTCTTTGTCACTGCAACAAATCACTCAGAAAGTCTGGGTTATATTTCCAACTTTGCCACAAGGTGCTGTCTGATCTTTGGGAAGTCCCTTGAAGGACATTTCCAGTCTGAAAACTGTCTACCTGAAAATGGAAACACCTAACTCAGCAGACTGACTTTCCTGGGTAGTCATTGTCATAGTGCCTTCATTTCATGAAAATAATAAGAATAATTTTTTAAAAGTGTTGTTGTGGGTTCTTTTTTCTTTTTCAAAGAGCTGAGCTCAGCTGTACGTCGCCTTCTGCTTGCTCAACAGAAAAAGATAGTTGTATCCCTGCAACTTCGACATCACAGGCTGTTGAAGTAAGGTCCCTGTGGACTTCTTGGCTTGCGCAATATCCAGTGCAAACGATGATTGTATTTCCAAGAAGGAATGAGTGTAAGCTCATTTTAATGAAAGACTGCAACACCTCCAAACATCAGGGCGGTGGCTTACCAGAAAAAGCTTCAAGTAAGAACATTTGGGCATAAAACATATTAACTACTATTAAGTTTAATCATTTCATAAAATGGATTATATAATGTGATTGCCTACACACAAGAGACCCCTTTCAGGCCCGGGTTCCTTAACTGCAGAATATATCTTAAGGCTAAGAGATCAATTGATGGTAAGGACACTTCAGAGGTTTGACCATGTATGGGAGGAGTAGTTTAAAGGAACGTGCTTTAGCTGTACATCCTTTCCTGTCCTACAACACAATCAGTAATGTAGCTTTTAGGAGGATTATGATAAATTGATAGTGTAATGATAGGACACAGATATCCTGGGTGAAAGAAAACCCTGGATAATGCTGCTGTCAGGATGGTTTTGAGTGCTAGAATCCTTACACATTTTGGACGTCTCCAGTGCAACATGGTACGAACAACACCTGCAGCGGAGGTACAACATGAAGCATTGAACCAAAACAAGCTGTTCTCTGAGAAGTGAGCACTGGAAATGATGAACAAAGCCACCCATGATGGCCTTGCAGGATCACACCCATGTTCAGCAAAAGGCACACTAAGACTCTGATTGACACACAACGGTTTTCACATACCTCTGGCACTTAGGAACTGGTGCTGAAAAGGGAACTCAAGAGCTAATTTAAAGAAATGGGACTTATCAGCTTGTACTTGGTGCCACGTAAGTCATAAGTATAGCTACACTATTTTGAGACCAGCTCTGGCTCTGAGAGCAGCATAGACACAAGCACTTGGCACTGTGCCTGCACCAATAAACGATGCCTTGGGTGGTTCGGGTCTGGATCTCTCATCACCTACTGCGTGTTTCATGGGTAAAATCCACCCGTGGATAATAGTGAATTGACTGTGCTGCTGAATAACTTCTGCTCACAGATGCACTGCATCAAACCAAAGGCCACACATACATACAGAAACTGAAATGTCCGCGTGCATGTGGAGGTGAGATAGAATTGTAGCAGCTGCAGAAATCACCCCTGTCCAACGTAAAAGAATTAGCAACAGCTACCATTCACCCATCTATAGTCATCCGTTGCTAAGCTTTACAAAGAGGGTCTCAGAGTCCTTATTGACAGCTCAACTGTGTACTTCACAAGCACACTTCACTCCTTCTCCAGGCTGGACCTTTGAGTAACATAATTTGTGAAAGACCATTTCAAAGTTCTTTCACAAAACATAGAATCTTATCACCCAGTAAGATGGTTGGGGATGGTTCAAGGTGACAGTGAATACCTGCAGGATACACCAGGTACCAGGTGTACAGAGTTGCAATAAATCCTGCATCAAGTGTGAAGCATAGACTGGATAACAAATGGTACATTGTCCTTGATTCAAGTGATTTGGCATAGGTGAGATACAGGGGCTGATAATCTTGTTTTGCTGAAGTTTTCTATAGAAGAATATTGTAAAGCATTTTCTCCTAAGCACTCAGCTTTCTATGCCTCAATCAGGTGGCATAAAAGCTGCGCAGATTGGACATACACTGGGACTCAGACCTGCAGCCTTTGGAGGTCCGCAAATGGCATGGAGTCTATATGGGATGATTGCACCAAGAACAGATGACATTCCCTGTGGGACCATTGCCAATTGGCTCTTCTTATTTGCTGAAAGGCTGCTGGAGGTCACACTGCTGGAGCCCCAGTTCAGCATTGTACTTTCTTTATATTAAAAATAAATGTGCTGAAGCAGTTTTTCTTCTTCGGACCCTACCTCGTGCCATCACATAAGCTTGCTACTTGCATATACATGCATATCCTTTATATATATAATTTTGAATGAGGCTGTGGCATTTCTTTGTGAATAAACTAATATCCATGGAGCTCATTCATGCACAGGTATAAGTCTGATCAAGGTAGGACAGGAAACATAGAATGATAATTTTAGCTTTAGCTAAAACTATATGGAGTATTTTCAACCTGACACAATTTTATTCATTGCTATCTGTGGAATTCATTTAGAGAAGATCACTCACACAACAGAGAAACTAATCACTACGGGCAGAATTCATTTTATCTAAGATTAGCCATTTAGGAGGCAAACATCTAATCTAAGGCTGTTTTCTAGGCTCCCTACTGAATGGAGAGAGAAGGCAACAGCTAGTGCAGGCAGGATCAGTGACTCTCTGAAGACAACTCTTTCTGCCGACTACAGAGGGAGTTTGAATTATTAGTTCACTTGAAATGCTTGGCTTTTATGTAGTTCAGGTTATGAGAAGGAAAACTTTATCCAAATATTTTTTCCTGCAACATTCTGGAGTTGCATGTAGCATGCCATTTTGCTTGCGTTCCTTGCCTATTTCAGGCAGTTTTCTGCTAAGGTTAGAATATAGCAGATCATAAAGGAATAAAGGGCATAACCTTTGGGGTTCTCTGAATAACACTCATAGGCTGGGTGCCTTTTCCCTTCATCTGTAAAAAAATCATGGGTCATTAATGCATTCAAGAGAGGGAACCAGTCCTGAATTCCAACAGGATGTTCATCAATACCTAGCACTGCCATGGCTATGAAATATCTATTGTTTGGTATAAGCTCTGCTTAACAGACTAGGGATAAGAACCATAAAGCAAGCAGACGCTCTTGGATTTTTGTATCCTCAGAAGTGTGATTGAAAAGCAGTGACTGGTTCACTGCACTATTGTTCAAAGATTAAGGCAAACAGAACAAAGAAGTGGCAAGGCCATCCAGTCCATCAGAGAAGACACACTTTCCACAGTGTGTTTCTGAGTGTTTTGTCCAATCACATCTTAAAAGTCTCCTGCTGTGGGGGCTTTACCAGCTTTTTAGGGAGTTTATACTAGTATAATAATAGATCTCCCTCTCAGGAAAAGTTCCTTGGTATTTATCCTGTTATTCTTTGCATGGTATCATTACGTTGCTACACTCACTTCTTAGATAATTCCAATAATCTTTCCTTCAAATTTGGGCTTTTCATATACTTACATGGTAGATTCACTTCATCATTTTATAGATAATATTTCAAAGCCTTGCTGCTTAGAAGACTGCAAAGGGAAAGAATTCTTGATGCAAACCTGAAGATGTGAATTCGAGCTCACATGAATACAATGGATACGTGGATTTCTGTTTTGAATAAGTATGGAAAGCTTCTTCCCATCCACAAAGTTACACATGAACATTAGCTGGAGGGGTAACAGGGAGTTTGTCAGGTGCCTCCAGCTACAGAAACTTCATATGATTTATCTGACTGTGCTGGTTACCTGCACTCAGGATGTTTTTTTCTTAAGTTGGCCTCACACTTCCTTTAAGTCCTTTCTGTTTGCCAGTACCATTTTGACATAACAAGTGTCCAACACTGAATATTTTGTCATAGATGCTGTTACAGAAAACAGAAGTGTCTGTTCTTGTGAGCATCACTCATGTTTCTGTAGCACCTAGAAGTTCCGATGTCATTGTGCAATGTGTTGAAAATTAAAAACATGGTCTTTTTCTCATAGTTAAATGATCTATTTGTATGAGGGAGCCTAAGATAGTGTATCATGCTCATTTTCACTAACCCATTGATTACTCCCTGAATCTGGTTGCATTTTCTCATCAGGCATCAATTATCTCAATATTTTCAATTGAAAAACACCCAAGATTTGATTCATTTTTCAACACTAATTTAAATGAAACAGGGAGTCATAACACTTGCTATCTCAAAACCAACACAATGTTCCATGAGTAGTGAAAGTTTAACCTAAAGTTAAAATCAGAGAAAACATTTTAAGTGGGGAAAAAAGGCTGTTTTTCATTAATAAAATTAAATTAGCTTGAAGTGGAGACAAGGGAAAGCCTGAGGAAGGCAGACTGAGAAGGTTTTTAAGTATCAAAATACAATGAAAAAGAAACAAAAATATAAGTGGAGAAATCAAAACGGTGTTTTTAATTCAAGGTTGCTTGTGTGAATGCATTTAATACAATTCTTACCACCATAAAAGTTCTAGCTTACAAAAAAGCTGCCACCAGTAGAGAAAATAATCACAGAAGGAAGTAAATGGTAGGTTTAGAAATTCACACACCCACATGTTCTTCCTCTGTCCCTCCACCTCAATTGTGTCTGTTGTTTTTCTCATAAAACTTCATTTATTTTGCTTTCCTGATCTGTGTCTGGTCATGATCTTTGCTGGGGTAAATTTCAAATTTGGGCTCCATATCCCCTATGTTGAGAGTGGATGTGTCCCAGTCAGAATCTCACTAGGATGAAGCTGATCAGTGCTTAACTCATCCTAAATTCATTGACTCTTCTGATGTGTAGAGTTTTTTTATCCTGCAAACCACCATATCTTTCTTTCCATTTCCACCACAGGAACTTTTTCTGTTCTCCCTTATTCTCATATCTCTGAACAGGCTTCCATGCAGTCAAAGTGGCTACATCTTCCTTGTATACTGCTTTTATTGACAATTGAGCCTGGTGCCACTCTTCCTGCGATATGAGGGGAGATAAGGCTCTTGATGCCAATCAGTTACTCTACAGAGGAGATACAACATTCCTCTGACAAATATTTGACTAACCTTTCTCCCAGCCATATATATCTCAGTGAAGCACTATAAAACCCTGTGGCCTACCAGACCCATGTGACATTTGAGGCAGAGGACTTACCGGAAATTTTGAGGTAAGGGGGGAAAGAAAGAAAGAAAAGAAAACCAAATTACGAGCTAAAATTTCAGCTGGCATGAATTAACAACGCTTCATTGAAATCAAGACCTATATAATTTTACTTTGGTTAAGAACTAGGTTACACAAGTTTATATTCCCAGAAGCTCTCCTGGTATAAATTCTAGTGTTGAGAATTTTTTCAATCAGGCAATGATTTCGCATAAAGCTCAGACACTTAGTGGGTGCAGATTATAAAAGTTATATGTAAAATGCCAGATGAAGTCAGTGCACACCAATGTTTCCAGTGGATTTAGTGCAACTCTTCCATCTTTGGGGAAGACCTGAGTTTTAAATAGACCAGCTCTTTACTGACTTCATATGAATATCTTAATCTCAGCTTGACTGGCAATCTTTTGTAAAGGGATCACTCTTGGAGGATGAAAGCAAAGGAAAAACTTCTTCAGAAACCAAAAGAGGTGGGCAGGAAGCCAGTTGGTGCGAAAGTCTGAAAAGATAAATTAAATGGATGTTGATTCAGTAGGGACCACTGAGCAGCCCAAAATGACCAGTGTCTAGAATGACATATCAACTGGGAACAGTGCTACTCAGTATAAACCAAATCAAAACTCTGACCAGGATAAAGATCTTCTGCACATTCCCAGAGTATTTGTTGAGATATGAAGCAAGACTTGAGATTTAGGCAATTAGGTACCCAGGTCTGTCTAGAAAGTACCAGACATATAGATGTGCCTCAGAAACCTTCTGTCCTCATCTCACTTTGTCTGTGACCTGTTCCAATGTCTGGGACACAGTGACAATGCACATCCAAAATAAGAGGCACTATCCAAAATTGTAGAGAAGGAACTGACTAATGGGGAGCTGACAATGGCCTGTGCACAAAGAGGAACTGTTGGGCTGTAGAGAGTATTTTTGGAGTTCCTTAAGGATCAGTCTCAGGACTGATGTGACAATAATTTCATTAATAGCATTACCACAAAAAAAAAAAACCAAAAAAAACCAAAAAACAAACAAAAAAAAAAAAAAAAAAAAACAAAACACACCACAGAAAAAAGTCAGCTGTAAATGGAATTTGCTGAGGAGAAGTTTAAAATATCCAGAATTATGGACGCAGAGAAGGATGGGGAAATCATACAGAAAGTACCAGATAATGTCAGTGGTGAGAGTAAGTGAATGACTTTTCAACAGGGAGAACAAATTTGGCACTTCCCTTACAAGTCAATGAGAAAGGATATGTGGATCAATGGCATGAGTATATTAATGCAAATCTGCAATAATATGGATCTTGTTAATTTTCTTGTTCACCAGTCCGAAGGAATAGATGATCTGATCAGGTAAGTTGGCCTCAGCACCAGCCCCTTGGTTAAGGGCTGATCTGACTTGCAAAGTCATCAATATGAAAAAGAATTGGAGATACGAGTGCCCTATGTATACCCAAAAATTTCTGAACCCACTTTCTCTGTTTGATATGGAGAAGTGCTCTCAGTGACATAAAGCATAAATCATTGCCGTGTAGAGATCGCAATGCAACCAAACAAGGACGGTGGCTCATCCCTCTTGTGTTTATGACTTTTTGGCCTTAATTGCTTTGTGTAACATTTCCTTTCCTTTTCAGTATCACCTCAAGGAAAAGCAGGCATAGGCACAGCCATGGTCTGGTTGCTGGGGGACACTGTGACTGGTGGTGGCGTCCACTTCTCAGACACTCTGGGACAGGTTGGTGGGTGTAAGAGAAGGAACAGGCCACCTGGGACAGACAAACAGACGAGCCTCCCTGACTGGCACTGTCTGATGGCCCCAGCAAGGTAACACAGCACAGCCAGTGAGTCAGAAAGGAGAAGAAACATGCTCCAGAGGCAGGGATGTGAATGAGACTTTCTGCCTGGGATGAGGGCTCTGAAAGCCATTTCTGGGGCTACCAAGAGGCTAAATCCCAGGAATACCACCCAGGTGTCCATTGCTAATCCCCACTGTCTGAGCTGTCATGCTCATTGGCAGCCTCACATGGGTCAAAAATCAAAAATTTGGCCAAGAAGCAGGCAAATATCCCAGGGCACCCACTTGACCGACTTATCCTGTGAGCCTGACGCACACATGCTGCAGTGATGGACATCTTGGAAATGCTCACTGATACCACCCAACACGTTAATTTGGGATGCAAGAGACACACACTCAGATGAATACACTATATGGGAGAAACGCAGCTCTGCCAGGTGTACAGGAGCCTCCGTTCTGGGACTGAGACACAAAGCCACACCTGCAGTCTCCGGTCAGGCAGGATAAATTGCAGTTTTGGATCATAGCCCTTGGGCATTAGTACAAGCTAGTAGATCCAACCCTGGAGTGCATCTCCTTAAGGTTATAAAACACAGAGGGGTTGTTTTTTATTCTACAGATTTTTTTTTTTTGGACCAACATTGGTGGTTTTTTTAAGAGAATAGTTTAAAACATGCTTTTTGGGGGTGATTCACGCCAGTCTTTTCAGAGATCTTGCACCAATATGTCTTAAGTAAGAAAATGTAGGCACCAAGATCTGCAAGCTGAATTTTCCAAAGCAAAGGAAAATTAAAAAAAACCTCAAGACTATCATTTAAACTCCAGGGAAATTAACCCAAGGTCCATAGATTTCCCACTCTCCACTGCTTCTTGTGAACAAGACAAATAAGCCTGAGCAGTTAACATTTCACTGCTTGAATAAGTGAAATTGCCCCTTACAAGCCTAAAGCTTCCACTAAGAGACAGCAAAAGTGAAAAAAAAATCAAATTAAAACTACTGCTGTACACAAATGCACTTATTCGATTCAGGATTTTCAGTCAATCCATTAAAGCAACAGAGACACACTTGCAAGTTCCTATTTAGCCATACACCTCCAATCTGAAGACATTAAAACATAAAAGTTTAGTTTAGGCTATTCCTACTCAAGACGTTATCAAAACTAAAAATGTCTTACACTGCTTGCAAATTTATTACTCAGAGTATCTACTTGTCTGGTTTCTTGTCAGCCTACAGAGGTTTTTTGTTGGTTTTTTTTGACAGCATAGTAACATTTTCTTTCTTCAATGCTTCATTAGCTCATCTTACTCATACAATTTTCCCCATTTTGTTTCATGTAAATCAAATTACTCATCAGCTCTATAATGCCTTCAGTGTACAAAGAGCCTTCTATTGAAAAAAAGAAAATATAACATAGTAAAAAACCCCAAACTGATGCTTATGCAGGTACTATAATTTGTTGGAGGACTATTCATAAGAGGCATACAAAGCTAAATGAGGGTAGAGGGACTTGGGAGGAATTTTAACAGGATTAGATTCTCTAGTATATGGCTGAGGTAAGGTGCTCAGGAAATATTTTCCAAACCAGGGGATTTTTGCCTTGCTATATCTTTCTTTCTTACTTTTTGGCAAGTGTGGCTAAGGGTACTCACGCTTCATTGCCTTGGTTCATCTGCTAAGTATTCCCCTCTTGAAAGAATGTGCTATAAGCAGAATATTCTTTTTATTCACCAGAAGAGACAGGTGAACTGTAAGCAGTTTACAACTTTGCATGCAAGTATTTTCTCATCCTCTGCAAGATGAACAATGACAGCAGAAGCAAGCAGCAGGATCTGCAGTGCAGACTTGAATTTGACTGTGAGAGGTTGGAAATCACAGCCATGGACAATGAACCTGCACAGGTCAGGTGAAACTGAGGACAAAAGCCCAGAAGTAGAATGAAAGGACAGGACGTGGGGTGCCCTGTCAGAGATCCCTCTCATGGTCTGGGCATCTCCCCTCTTCTCCCCATCAAGGACAAGATCCTCCTTGTACATGTAGGGCGTAGGGTAGAGAGGTGACAAGCAGAGGGAGAGGGTTGTGAGGATCAGCGCGTTAAACATCCTTGTAAATCACGGTAACAAGATCTGAAAAAAGCGGCCCAGTTAGAAAAAAAAAAATTAGTTATTAATCCTGTTATATAATACATCTAGTGACTGATATTCAGATGCACAGATACATGTGCATATGCACACAATTTGTTATTTATAAATGTGTCATTTGAACACTGCTTTTCATCCTAACATTAAGGTACTGTCAAATATGAAACACAAACCACTGCAACAGACAACATTAAAGCAGAAAGAAAGCAAATGGCTGAATGCTGAGTGAGCAGACAAGAGAAAACAGTGTAAATCGTACCTAGCAAACCCTCAGGGGTCTTCCCAAGCATGATCAATAACAGGTTAGTCTTCTGAGCAGAAGGAATTTCTCTAGAAGAGACAGGCAGCATCAGCTGAGATTTGTTTCTCATAGACAGGGTATATAGCAAAAGGCTTCTAAATGCCACTATATAACCAGCAAAACCGGTGACTTGAAGGATTGCCTCATATATATATTGAAAGTGATGAGAGAGGGGTCTTACAATGTGCAGGCTAACCTAGGGAGCAAGTGTTGAAGTGGTATCAGTATGATGAGACACAAGAAGAAACATCTGTGAGAAATTCAACTGAAAAAAAAAAAAAATAGTCAAAATGGCTGATCAGAATCTCAGGGAGAAACTTGGTCTCAATTTCATTAAAAAGAAGCTTTCACCTGTAACTAATGCCCTTGCTTGTAAAAGCCTTTTGGTTTTAACAGAGAAAGAAAGATGGACTTTGAAAAGATCACTGCTCATGGCAGGGAGAGCACTAATTAGCCAGCAGGGACCCTGGGGAGTAGATCTGTGTATAGTTGTGAAGCTCAACACTTCTTGCTAAATTTTCTGTCAGTCTGAAGCGAGGTAGGATGCGTAGCCAGAAGCTGTCTTTTCTCACAGTACCACAGTTTTCAGCCCTGTCTGAAGCGGCAAAATGTAGTGGTCTGTGAGAATAAAAAAATTGGTTTTCAGCAGAGTTCAGTTTTCCCTCTCATTCTGTATTGCATTTCCAATAATTTAGCTAGTAATGAAACCAGCTGTGGACAGCAAACTATCCAGGGCTAGTGAGCCTTCAACACAGTTCATTCTCCAGCCTCTGCTCCCAAGGACTCTTCTGAGACAGTTCAAGGGGAAAAAATGATGGGGAGATTTCAACATCTTCCACCCCAGTTCTTGTCTGTGATTTGTCCTTGAAATGCACACACTGGGATAACAGTAATCCAGAGCCAAGCACCTGACACATCTCTAATTAGCATTGTTCTTGCAGTCTTACTTTGGATTGTTCCCCTGTGAAATCATTCTTTCTGAGTCAGAACATACGTTGCATTTTAAAGCTGTTTCTGCTGCATTTGTTCAAGATTATTTGTTTCTACCTGATCTCATCTAAACACCCTTGAAATGGAGGGTAGTAGCTATTCTTTCAGTTCAGAGGAAATCTTCAGATAACCAGGAATTTACTGCAAAATGCTGCCCTTCATTCCTCTTAGTCATTCTTTTACATGATTGCCACTGACTGGGGTGGAAATTTGCAGGTTAATGCTGAGCAAAGCTGTCTCCTTGCACTAACCCTGTTTTCACAAGAGAAATCTTTCTGAACTTTTAGCAGACCTACTTCATGATTTGATGTTTTGCTTTCAGCTCTTCTTACTCAAACAGGTCAAAACTTCCTCTGTAAGAACCTGATCCTGCATCAGTATCAGCTCCTGTGAATCCAAAAGCCCCATCTTTAGTGGGAATGGGACATCATGGAACTGTTGTTTCCAACAGCTCAGTGAAATATGAGTACTTTAGAAGAAAGGGGCATGGATTACCCCCATAACAAGGTTTTTTTGAGCTCTGGCATCTCCAGGGTCTTCACACACAGGGAGGCTTGGAGAAAGCAGTTTCAGCATCATCACCAGGCTGGGAAGAAAGTGGGGACACAGAAATGGATGAAGACATTGCCAATTTGCTCAGGAGAGCCTTGTCTGTAAAAGGTCAAGAGCTGCCATGCTGATACACTGCTGTCAGGCCCTGCTCCACTCCCGGCACAGAGGAAAAGAAGTATCTATACCTACCCACCCCCCATTAAAGAAGATTGTTTTGTTCTCCTTGAGCAACATGTATCTGTCCACAAGTAGTGGGGATGGGGAGTGTGAGTGCTCTGGTTGGGCGATGGAGTCAAAATCTGTTTTAGCGGTGGGACAGTGGGAACTTGCAGAGCAGGCTGCCTTCCTGCATCACATATGTTAGTGCTTGGTTTGTAATCCTGGAAGAGTTGGGGTCCTATAGGGACCACAGGTTTGAAGTTGATAGAAGAAACTGAAGGGAAGCAAGTCTATTTCCTCTAGGATTTATCTCCTTACTTGGGAATCCTGACCTCTCAGCAGAATAAGAGGAACCACCATGTGGAAATGGACTGAAACCTGCAGACACACTGTATCATGAGATGTAGGGCAGGGAAATTTTTTCCTCTCTCTGTGCGTGCTCCACTGAGGGAAACACAGTGTTTTCACAGTATCCTGCAAAGTCTCAATTAGAGTTTCACTCTTGCCTTCCACTTGTGATGTCTTTCCACTCCCCCTTGACATCACGTCCAGCTGTGTCTGCTGCACTTTCCTTGCCACGGTCCTCTGCACAGATAACAGCCAGACAAAGGCAGCCAGAGGGCCAAAGGCAGCATCTCTTTCTGAATACAGATTACACGGCTGAAGTCACAGGGTGAAGTTTACACAGGCAATCCTCCTGCGTCAGGAAAAGCAGGCACTTGCACTGGCCTCAGGAAGCTTGGGAGGCTGGATGAGGACTCTGGCGCTTGTCCTAAGATAATGTTAATTTAGTTCTGTGCAAAGGTGGCTAATGAAGCTCTTGGAAAATAGGTAATGCGGGGTTATTGCACAAGAACCCACAGTCCCTTTTTGCCAGAGGAGAGACATTTGCTTCCTTCCACCTCTGCCTATTGCTCTGACTTGCATAGCTATGAACAGGGATAAGACCCGAGAACATCATAGCCCAAATTCTCGGCAACGGCTGTGCGGCAATCTTTGTTGAGATTTCCCAGTGTCAGGAGGACATCCAGTATTGCACCATCCCAAATAATTCCTGGCTCCAGGAATGTACTGGGAATGTGTGCTGAACAAGCCCATACCCAGCTCCATGAGAGTCATTGAACTGAGGTTGCTCTGGTGTGTTGCAGTGAGTCAAAGTATTCATCTGGTGCAGGGATCCGGAAAGCACTAAACTATTCAGTCTTCAGGAATATTGGCCAAAGTGAGGTATCTGAATCTTGAAGTCCTGCAGATAAAGAATATTTCAAACTCCCTCTGAACTCAATACAGAAGTAGGTTTTTGAGAGGAAGATGCTGAGGTTTGCTCCCCTTTTCTTTGGAGGTCTGCAGATTGTGACCATGGAGGGTCACATCTTCCTTCAAAGAACTGTGAAATCAGAGCTGTTCTTCCTCTCAAACTCTCTCATCTCCCTGGCTTGCCATCAAATTTCCCAGTGTCGCACCTTCAGCAGAGATATGCCAGGTTTGCTTTCATTGGCAATTTTGTCATACTTACCCTCCCAAAAAGGTTTCTCCAGCAAAGATTGGGCTCCCTGTAGTAACTCAATGAGACCTGTCAGTGAGGTTCAGGAGAGAGGACACACTCCTTTCTCTGCTCAGCTCCAGTGGCTTCTGGAGCAGCCTAAGCAGAAACTGTTCCCACAAGCAAAGGAGACACAACTTCCTCAGCCCACAGAAAGGAAGAGTATTGGATTCCCATAAAACCCCCAATATATGTCAGATACAACCTATTTCATGCCTCTTATATCTTCTTATATAAAGTCTGAAGTAATGACAGAATACTAATTTCCTTATTTCACAAGATCATGTAACCTCCAAAGCACTGGCAAGAGGTATAAACATTTATCTATGCAAGCCCAGTGCATCTGTAAACAAAATTAAATGCACCTGGAACTGGAAACATCACAGCAGCAACAGGACTACATCTCTGGCTGTTTGCTTCAGCAGAAGGTACAATCGGAAAGGCTGTAATGCATTATTTAGATGCTCTGTAATGTAAGCACCAAAGAAGAGCTGTGACCCCAGAGTTACAGGTCATTTTCCCCTAACAATGTCCTGTGCCCTTGGTGTGAATATACAGTTATCCCAAAACCCATGATCTTTAGGCTTCATGAAGACTTGATGATTAAATTGGCATAGGTGACACAGAAATTAAAAATAGATAAGAAGTATTAGATCAGCCTGTACATTTCCTTTCTACAACAGGGACCTTCCCTGCCACACGTTGTACAGTGGTTTTCTTGGCTGATTTTTAAAGGACAAATATAACATGGATCTATCAACTTGTAGATGGCTCTGGCATCTTTACTGCATTTGTCACCTCCCCACCACGTTCAGTCCTCCATTCACTTACCCCTACTTAATACGTGGGCAAGATACCCCCATTTAATACCTCATCCTTTAGCACAGGCCCCTCTGTTTGATAACTTAAAAGACTGCTGAAGTGGTTGTGGACAGAAATAACTTCAGCATCTACATAGTCCAGAACACTGAGCTCTGATATGAATTTTAATTATTCACGTAATTCACTTTCCTTGACTCAGATAACACATTTTTGGCACCACGAGTCTCAGAACAGCATGATGCTCGCTGGGCTCAGGCTCACCTTTGCTGGGCAGAGATGGCCTGTCAAGTCTGTAACCTCTGCCGAAGTGGCTGCCGAGTCACAAGGTCATTAGTAAGAGTTTGCCAGCACGCCACACAGTGAGTCATATTTAATAACCCATCTGCTGTCACACTTCATAAAATATTTTCCTATTATTTCTCCTTCCTGTTCTGCTCCTAAGGAGCAAAGAAATCCTTGGCTGATGTGTGACTGTGAGAACCCATTTTTGCAAATAAAAGTGCAGAAACATAGTTGTTGCATTTCCCACTACCCACAAATATCTGATATCCCTTATCATTCTTGCTGACATTTTAACAATGCTGGCTGCTGTTAGGGATCAGCATTAGGATTCCTAGTCACAAGCCAGCACCTTATTTTACTACACACTGCAAAGACATAACACAAAATCTGCACCCCAAGTGGCTGCAGACTAAACACATTCACAAGGCCATTCCCTTCCCATCAGCACGAATTCCCCTTTGGGACCAGCCTCCCACATCCCACCGCTGACTTTAACTGGCCTGTATGGAGACCTGCTCTTTCTGAATACCTGAATCTTTATTTTTTTCCTTTATTTGCATGCTTGAAACTAAGTTAATGATACTTCAGTAGCTGGGTTATTTTATGGCCGTCTCTACCACCTTTTTCCTTCTTTTTTTTTAATTTTTTTTTAATTATAATAAACTGTCCTGCATTTCTAAAGCTATCTAAGCAGGAACATCCTTTACAGAAATTCTGTCTTCATCCTGCCATTTTATGCTATGTAAGTCCCATTAGTCATCTTGAAAATTAGTAGCTCCATTTTGTTGTCTGTTGGGGATTTTTTCCTAGAGGATCTGAGGGGGGCAGACAGAAGAGATTATTGTGAATGAACTGATCATTTTCTGAACTCATTAAATATGACAGCAATTCTTAATAATTAATGGCAACAGGGGTACATTCCCCCTCCTTCTCAAGAAGCCAAGAATGCTCTTTAATAGCTGTACAAAAATCCTTTGAAAATAGACAATGAATCTGCTCCTTGGGGGTAACAGTAAATGATCTGGATTGATGCTTTCCACTCATCTTCCACTGCAGTTTGCATTTAAAAAGAACTTTAAAAAGAAAGGATTTGCTTTCTAGTCAGTTAATATTATGCTTACTTCACCTCTGCAAATGCCTCGAAGTCTAAACAGCAGATGTCACAGAACATCCTCTCTGGAAACCTTTCTGCTCCCTTCAGCTCAGTGGTGAAGCAGCGTTGCAAATGCCAACAGCTTTCCCCTGAAGAAGCCTTTGGAGACATCAGCTCCTGAAACCCCGCAGCATCTCCTCACAGCAAGCAAAACACCCTTCACCTGCCACCAAGGAGAAAGGTGAAGCAGAAAGAGCAACTTTCAGGAGACCGTGTGAGCCTCAAAGCCAGAGGACAAGAAGGAAAAATGAGGGTGACCAGATTTCTGACACTGGTCGTTTGGGTATTTTCCCGATAGTTGGGCAACACTGATGCTGGTGGCAATGGTCAGATATTCCACACCTCCTCTTCCTATTCTGGACCAAATCAGTCTCTTGTGGGATGCTGCTGGGAGAAACACGTTCAGTTTTTCATCACCGGTGGGTGACACAGCCACAGCAAAGGAGGAATCTGAAGTGCAGGATGAAGAAATCTCACTTCGAACACATGAGACTTGGAAGGTCTGCTTATACTTTCATTGCAATTAATATTGTTTGTTTCGATCTTATACAGCTTAGCTGTTTGCCCACAGGCAAAGGCCTGAAGTTTTCTGATCACAAAAATAAAACAACTGAGAGAAGAGAACCAAAGGAAAAATCGACTAATGATCATTGCATTTTTACAGGAAGTCAGAGTTCTGCGTGAGGATTAGTCTGTCTTTATGTCAGATGGAGAATTCAGACTGCAGGTTAATAACACTAATGAAATTTAATGGATTCTTAATTTAATACAGATAGAGGCTGTTCATCTTTCCAGTTCCAGTAACAGAGGATGCATTTATGCAAAAATTTAAGGATATGGACCAGAACATGGTAGTCTATGACTGGAACAATCAGGTCTTGCATGTATTCTGTGAATAACACAGTTCTACTGTCCTTTGAGTCTTGTACTACATTTTCACCTTTTAAAACTGAACACATAAATTAGAGTTATTCCTGTGCAAAACAAATGTAAAAATGGGACAGTACAGCCACACAGAGGAGGGGAAACAAACAAACAAACAAACAAAAACATATTTAAAGACAAAATAGTATTTGATGGATTTGTTTGGCAGGAAAAATTATAGTTTTACCTTTAAGTAAAGAGGAAGAACAAGCTGATTTGCTTTAACTGAAAATAAGAAGACTTGCAATTTCAATATTTCCAAATAAAACACAGGTTCTTTTCTGATGACTGATGAAAAACAGGGAACCTTTTTTTCTATTCATTTTATTTTTAGGAGATAGACTAGTGCAATTGCCTGTACATGCCCGTCAAGGATGCATTGCCAATCCTAACAGCAATTTTACCCTGTTGCATAAACTGGCAAAGAGGAAGGAAATGTTCATCTAGAAAAGATTCTGCATTGAGTTTACAACATGGAGAAATAAATACGTCTTGTTCTAAAAGGACAGGGTGAAAGCAGTTGTGGTCCTCCATGCTGAGGCAAATTACTCTTGGAAGTTGGACTGATGGTCAGTTTTGCAGGAGCAGAGGACACCCATGCTGTTCTAAGGGACAAACAAGAGGGAGAAGCACTCAGCAACGTTCGGTGTCCATGCTCAGGACTGAGGGGAGCAAATTAGGGAAAGGTTACTACTTCGTAAGTGGTCCTGAAGTCCAGGAGAAGGTTGAAATTAGCAGCAAACCAGGCAAATCCCCGCACTGTGATGGCTTGCATGAAGCAGAGGTTATGAGCCCTGTGGCAGCTCTGTGGGAAATGGTTTTCCCAAACCACTTCCACTTTTGAGATTTCTCCTGTTTCACACCAGGACAAATCTGTGACCTCTAGAAGATTTTCTCAGATGGTTGAGAGCCACCCATCTCAGAAGGGTCAACGATCTGGTGGCTGAGGCCTCCATGTTGGACAAAGATGACCAAAGCTCAAGTCCCTTGTTAATCCCAATCAGGGACCGGATCTCAGGTTTTCCATGTGCCAAGCAAGTCCCATAAATATCAATCTGTTTGCTGTCCTGGCCAGGGCAAGATTAGTTAGCTAAAAGAATACAACCTAAAATCTGGAGTTCCTGTGAAGAGCACAGAAGATTAAAACCTTTGGGAGCTGGTAGGAAAATTAGTGCAGCTAGGAGAGGTTTTAGTCTGGGGAGTTTGAGTTTTATGGATTCTTGAAACAAATTCCATTTGTGCAGCCCACACGAGCTTCAGGGGAAAGAAACAGTTGTGTGTGAACAGAAAAAGCACCAGATTGACTAGGAGGAAAGAAAGACAACCACTTCTGTAGAAGCTAACCCTAAGAAAATTGAAAGAAAGGAAAAGAATCTGGGCTACACACTGGAAAACTCCAAAGAGTTAAGAGAAAGGGCATGAAAAGAAACCAAAAAGAAAAACAATATGAAGCTTTAAAATTAACCGGAAAAAGTAAAATTATGAAAGAGGTCTCCACATGAAAACGGGTAGAGGTGGTGACTCAGGGGAAGTTCAGAGAGTTTTATCTGTAAACAAATGTAAGAGATTTCAGAAAGCAAATAAGGAACTAATAGTAGCAGCAGGAGATACACAGGGAGGAGTGTTTCAACATCACAGGCATAACCAAATCAGAGCGAGGAAGTGAAAGTCCGAGAGGATGAGTGATCAGGGAGGGGAGCGATGTAGCAGCTAATGACACACAAGCTTTCAGATTTTAGCCTGGCAAAGTTGAAATATTGTGTCTTGCAGAAATTTTTGAGTTTGTCTGCATGTTATACCTGTGGTACAGAAAGCATCACCTTCATTGTTAGCAAAAATCTGCCCCAAGCTCCCAGGGATTATGTCCACATGACCTGCCTGGGACTAGTACTATCAATTTACGGGATCAACCTCCCACTGAAAACAGCATTGGAAGGAGTCTTAGGAGGTGTCCTAGTTTGTTGTCCTGCTCAAGACAAACCTATCTGCACCTTGTTCGTTCCTGACAGATGTTTGTCTGGTCTGTAAAAGTTTCCTTACTTATTTTCATCCCTAACTAAGACATTGCTGTAGTGAGACTGCATCAATTTTTAATAAATAAATCTGTTCAAAACCTACATCTAGTCCTGCCCAGAATGTTGTCGTGTCTGCAGGCTGAGTGAGGAGCCAAGTCCCCTACTGGGTTGCAGGAGGCTGACCCTATTTCTTTGTGGGTGGGAATGAAGATGTACATCCTGAACTTTGTTGTGTTAAGTACAGTTTTGTTCCTTGCAGTGTGTATTTAGCTCACTCGCACACATAAAATCAACATACAAAGACAATTTGAAAGTCTCCGTGCTGTTAAAAAAAAAAAAAAAAATTAAAAAATAAAAAGGTAAATATTTGTTTTAAAGTGCTCATATTTAATCTGAATGTGAGACTGGATGGTGTCACATTGCTCATTGCTGGAGAACCAGCAGCCTTGGACAGAGGGAATGGTCATTGCATCATGTAGCTTCTCCTCCAGCCTCCACCAGACACACTGCTCACACCTCACCTGCTTTTGTCCACCAGCTACCACCTGCTACCCACTTGCAGTGACTGTGGGACAGCTTTCCATAGGATGCCACAACTGAAAAGGATCCGAACAACGTCAGGATGGAGTCAGACAAGGGTCGGTGGTGTGAGTCAGCCCAGCTGCCATGGCCAGCCCGACTCACCACACTTTCACCAACACTGTCCCACGGCAGTCGCTCTTCAACTGACCCAATCTTGTGTAACCAGCCGCAGCACAACAAGTTCACACTGAGGAACACCACATTCTCAGTTGCCAAATGTTTATTGTACAAGCCTGGGCTAACCATAACAGGAACCCAGCTCAGCCAAAGCCAAAAGAAAAAAGATGCTTAGCTTGGGATGCAAGCCAAGTCAAGTATTTTGTAAACAAGCTTGGTGCTCTTCCTAAAAATGGAGGCCAAATCCTCATTTGGTGTAAAAGGGTATGGCTTAAACTGAACTCAAAGAGTAGGTCAGCAGAACCAGACAAGAACTAAATGTCACTTTATAAGGGCTTTCCTAGCTCTTTAGTGCTGTTCAAAAGACCAAACAACCTTCCCAGGCTCTTCACCCCTACTGCTTGCAGGACCAGTCCTGTATCAGGACACCTGCATTTCCATTCCTGCTATTGGCTGTCACAATAAAGCTGATTAATACCTCCATGTGTAGTTTGTTGCTTTACCCACAGTAGTAAAAAATCAACATAAGAATGTCATCTACGTCAGATGAGATGAAATTCCCTCAGGTTGCTCCTGAAGGCCACCAGGGAGGTGGCAGAACCTTGGATGCCTGGTGGGGTGACAGGTAGGGGGAAAAGGCAGTGGAAGAAGAGTCAGGCTGTTGTTCTAATGTGACTCATTCATTTTCCACTTGAGTTTGTGACTGTTCTTACACACAAAAAAATAATGCTTTGGGGCTTTATTTCAATCTTTTTCTGACACAGAGCTTTTCTTCATCTTTTCTGCTCCTCACATGGCATTTAATTTCTAAGTATGGGAAAGCTGATGTTTCTTTCCTGTTTTTACCCCACCTTATAGTGACAGATGACGTGGTAACATTTGTTCACATTTATGCAAAACCTAATGACCAAAAACACAATTATTTTTATGCCTATTATGCCACAAATCTGGAATTTGGGTTAAACCACACTCTGGGTGGAAGACATTATCTCAAAGACTTGCTTTCCTAACTCACTTCTAAGGGATGTGAGTACATTTACTAGCATTCAACTAGTTTGTTTTAAACCCTCTGTGCCTTTTTTTTTCCTTTGATAATGTCAGTGTGATAGGAAGTTACGCATTATGTTAAGAAAAAGAAACAAACACTCTAGTAATCCGCTTTAATTGTGGTCTTGTATGTTTCTTTAGACTTTTATTTAGTTATCAGGAGAAATGTTATACTGAAGCCCATTTTTTATTTTCTCTGTACAATCAGATATTTTATATACTTTTATTATATCCATTCATCTTCATCTCCTTTTTAAGCCAAGTAACACTGCTCTGCTGACTCTCTCCTCTCCCACAGGCCTTGCCTGACTTTCAAACTTTCCCATTCCTCTCTATGGAGCCTGTTACTTTTATTAAATCCTCACCCCTTCCTGACTAAAGATTTGTATGGCTTTTTACCCCATCCATACAACACAGACGTTTATATGTGGGTTTTTTTCTCAGACGCATGGAGAAAGTTTCTGTTTATTTCTGTGAAATGGGGATCTGAACCTCTATCAAAAGGAAGAATACTGAAGAATTACTCCCCCTACACACACATAACGAACGGATTAATTTCAGCAAGAGCAGAGGGAAAACCAAGCAGATGGAGTTTTCCTCCCTCTGAGGCACTTTGGCTAATTTACACCCTCGTTTCAGAGCTAAAGGCTCCCACTGAAAGGCAGCCATGTGTTCCTTTTAAACAGGTAGATTTGATTAAGGGCTGGACTTCTGGGTCATGATCCTGCTGGCTCTGTACAATCAGTCCTACCAAGAATAATGAGATTACTCAAAGGAGTAAAGCACTGCAGAACCGAACCCTGGAGTCTCACCAATTAATAGGAGAATTTTCTCTTCTTTTTCTCTCCACCCCTTTCTTTATTGCCCTTAAAATGCCAGGGGAGCTTCAGAGTTATAGCAATTATTGTTATGGAGAACGAGGCATAAAATGAACTGTTATTGCCTTTAAAAGAGCTGGAATCTCTTTACCTTTCAAGAGTAGGGCATAAAAATCTGTATGCAAATGAATAAATATAAATGCAAATATCATCTACACCAGGAAAAGCTGTTTTACCCTGAGCTAAGGAAGCATAACGATAATCAGGCTCCCAACTGTAAACGGTGCTCAGTGTTTTGTAAGGGCTGTGGAAAAATGAGGTGAGGGTTTAATCCACTTTCTCCTCTGGCTGGAGGAAACAGGTGTGGCTCCATTTGTAGGTAGCTTATTATTTTTCATGAATATATTACAGGCACTCTTTGCATATTTCAAGTGGTAGCAAACTTCGCTGTTCCTGCTCAGGAATACTCAGTGGTTACAGAACAACATGGACTAAGAGGTTTAATTGTTCTGCTTTGCTCAACTTGGATGGTTTATGTGGGTCTGAAGAAGCAATAAAACATCCTTTGGCAAAGAAAGTCTTCCAAGTGGATGGAAGATGAGTGCATCCTTTGTTTACCAATGGACAAACAAGAGGGGAATTAAAAGGCAGAATTTCTTGTCAAAGGCTCCACCTTGCAATAGATTTCCCATGTGGGAAGCTTCCAGGAGATGCCTGTCCCCGGCCCACATGGGGCAACTGAGGTTCATGTGGCTGAGACCTTGCTGGCAACAGAGTTCCCTGAAGAAACATTTGCATCAATTCACGATGAATGATGAGAGCATCGAGTGAGAAGCTGGCTGAGGCCCACAGGCAAAAACTAATCACTGTGATTTCAATACTGGGAGAAAGAGAAATGAGGTATAGTGTGCTCTGGTCTGGTTCAGAAGAGGCGCACACGGAGCAGTTTGGGGAAAACTGGATGATCCCAATGATAAAAAAGAGGAAGGGGAGAGAAGCATTAAGTGACCTCCAAGTGTGTGTTGTGTTCACCTTGTTGCCCGTGGCAAGATGTTGAGAGTGATGTCAACTAAAAGAACAAGAAGTGAAGAAAGCAAGAGAGATGAAAAATAATGACAGTAGGTCATGGGGAAGGAAGGGAACCAAAATGACTCAGAGGACACCAAACTTCTTTAAATGCTAAATGAAAAGACCAGTAAAATTCAGTTTCAGACAACACTCTGGGAGAAACTAAGTTCAGTGAAGGAGACAGGTTTAAATCCTCGCAGGATGTGACACAATTTATTGGCAGAACAGAGAAGACCTTACAAAATCTCTGGTGAAACTAAAATTAAAGGGGATTATTTTGCTGTAACATTCACAAAAGGACAACAGGGAAACAAATGTACATTTCCCATGAGGTGCAAAGGTCAGAAAAGAGACATGAACAGATGAACAAGAAATTGAAACTGCTAGAGATTTGATTGTAATGATGGGATTGTTGCCAGCATTGAGAAGAATGGAAAACTTCTATGTGAAATTTGGCAATAAACTAATGAGAGAGCAATAAAAGTAGGACACAGTGATGACCTTGACTTCAGTATTAGGGGGGAAGAAATGCAAGGCACAAAGTATTTTAATCTGGCATAAAATAGTGTACCAATAGGTCAATACTTAGTATGGGAAGAAAACATTAAACAAAATTAAGAGTCAAGAAGAAAGCACAGAAAGTTTCGTCAGATTTAACAGAAACTTTAGCAGAGCTGTATTATCACAGAATTAGAGAGTAATTTGGATTGGAAGGGACATTTAAGGATCATCTGGTCCAAGCCCTCTGCCATGGGCAGGGACACCTTTCACTAAACCAGGTTGTTCAAAGCCCTGTCCAGCCCGGCCTTGAACACTTCCAGATGTGGTGTACCACAGCTTCTCTGGGAACCTGTTCCAGTGCCTCAACACCCTCACAGTAAACAAATTATTTTTTATTTCCAATGTAAACCTACCATCTTTTACTTTAAAACTTTTACCCCTTGTCTGGCCACTACAGGCCCTGGTAAAAAGTCCTTCTCTGTCCTTCTTATAAGAAAGACAGAGAGGGAAGATGGGTGCTGAATGAAGGCAAATACTCTTGATGCCAACTGGCTCTACTGCATCCCAGCTGGAAGGGTGGCAGAGAACCATCAGGGTGACAGTCAGGAAAAAACACATCAGGGAGAAGGATGCCCAGAAGAGACACAGATTGGTGGGAGGGATACCAGTGGCCTGAAAAGAGCATCTGTAAGGAAAGCTTGGAGAGAATGCATAAGGGGGAAATGTGCTGGGAAGCAAAATGTCTCAATGCAGCTCTCTGCATGCATTGATAAACCTCTTGTGTCCAAAGCAGATGGAGAACAGTAGATGTTCACAGCAAGGGAACCAGCTGGGGCAGAACAGGCAGGGTGCATTGGCAAGGGGACCCATTTCAAGGCCACAGAAAACACTTAAAAAGACACACACAGCAGGCAAACAGCTCTCATATGAAACTGGACATCAACAGCCTGGAAGAAACAATTTATAAACTGGGGCAAGTGAGACTAAGAAGATCATTATCGAGTGTGACATAAAAAACCAGGCCCTGATATTATGAGCCGTTCTGCCTGGCAGGCCCATAAGCTTGCTAAAAACTTTACTGATTTCAGTCATATCTCTGCTGGCATCAGTCTGACATAAGCAGGATGAGCCAGAAGGCACTTACACAGTTCAGCACCTCACTTTTCCCTACAGCAGGCCAAAATCCAAAACTTCAGTACCGCACTTTTCCCTGCAATGGGCCTCTTCATGGGCCCTCATTTGATGTTCTGGCCAGAGTAGAGATGAATGGTTGGGGATGGGGGAAATCATAGTGAAAGCCCCAAAATGATCAGCAGAGTTTTCAACAGTAGCTGGAGAAATTACTCACTGGTGATTCACAAATTCTATGGTCAGAAGAGGCTGGTGAACATCCCCACTGACTTCCTGCAGAACAGGCAACTAAAGCCTTGCTTTGCATCAGGCTCTTCACTGCTGGCTGATCTGGAACATGTCATTTAGGCTGAGTTCAAAGCTTTCAGAGAGAGAAATAATCCAGCTGCATGTAAGCTTCTGTAATGTTGCTTGGTGGTCCTTTTCCAGTTGCTGGGGATATGGTCAATATATCTAATGGAGCTTCAGTCACCTCATCCTAAATTGGGTGCCTACCTCTGGCTGAGCGAATCACACCCTGAACTTCATCAGCTCTGCTGGCTGGATCCTCACCAAAAGGAAACAAGACATGGAGTTCTGAGAAGTACAGATGTAGATTCATTGTAGGCACCCAAAGCTTGGTGAGACAAATCCCAGCCCTAGAATCCAATGTCCAAAGCATCCTTAAATTTGTTACAATTGTTAATCTGGTTTATTCTGTGTAGATAAATCACACTAGAGAGGAGGTATAATTTTTCTGTCTTTGGCTTCCAAACCACTGACTTTGTAATGTCATTGCATACTTAACTGAAGAGCTGTTCACAATTAAATTACTCTGCTGTTATACTCTCCCTTTCTCTTGATCGACAGAGCTCATTATGGGCTAGATCTGTTATCATTGGAGACTATATAATGATGCCAGATACGATCAAATAGCTCCATTAACCAGGAAAGTAGGATCTAGAAGAATCTGTGAACCAAATGCTCTATAAAAAGGGTTTGGTTTGCCACTTCTCTACCTTTTTATCAGTCTCAAAATTAAAAAAAATGAACAAACCCCCCACCAACTCCACAAAACTCTTCTACTTCCAAAGCGGTTATAAAAATAGATAAATGTTGATATTGATAGATACAGCAGCAGTTCCCATCATAGGGAGGAAATGTGTAAGAAGGGAAGAACATGGTAAAGGAATATCCCCTATTTGTGGCTTCTCGGATAGTATAACAGGTGTCGTGGTCATAGTGCAGTGGAGGCTTTGCCTCCAAAAGTACAGCAGCCAAAGGGAACAGCCATCAGGTGCTATTTTTTTTTCTCAGCCTCAGAACATGATTTCTTTTTAAGGCCAAAGATGAGTTTTAAATGAGCCAAACCCACTGCAACTGGATCACAAGAAAAAACTGTGAAACCTACCTGTAAAAGCTGATATTCTGTTATCACACAAGCCTACTGCATGTTTGACAAGAAAACTGCCACTGTTATATTCATGCATAACTTGTGTGGAAAGGTCCAGTGTTATTTTTTATTCATGCATAATCTTCCTTTTTCACTAAAACTATTTTTATTCCAAAAATATTTATCTTTTTTTTTTTTTTTTGGTTTCACAAGCAGAACCCCAAACCAGAGGGGGAGGAGAAAAATATATGCTGCTGGGAAAGGGATACATCAGGTTTCATGCTGGTGAAGGATAAAATGAGCAGCTCAGAAAACACAAGGTTAGACTTGGTGCATCTGTGCAGTTTTCTTAATAAAAACTGATGTCTGCTTTGCATTTTCTCTTTCCCCATTCCAGCTAGCTGGAGCACAGACCAGCATTTCTCAGGACAGGATCCAGTTGTTAATGATAAATACTGAAATAGAATGTTGGCAAAGACTTCAAGACACTGTCCAGCTCAGTCCCTGGGAGGTTCAGGAATACCTAAACCACCTCTGAGGAATTCTGATAGCAGATGTCTCAAAGGTGCTTTGATGCTGTCCTGAAGGCTGTGGTAGAGCTGTGCCATGATAGCCCTATCCAGACTGCAGGAGACTGGGTCACACACACATTTGAAGATGCACTTCACACTACTCTGAGGACTCCAGGAACTGCATATTATCCCTCATAGCCTAATGGCTTCCCTTACCTCCGCCAGCTGATCTGTTCCAGGAGCTCAAAGGGAAAGGGAAGCCAACCACATCTCCCCAGAGGGATTTCCCAGCATGTACAAAGCCTTCCACAGGTACAGAGGAAACCCAAACAGCTTCACCAACCCCCACAGCCCCAGAGCCGGAGGATAGTAAGGATGAAGGGAAGTGTACCACTGTCTGATAGGTATTTATTTTGAGCTATTTTAAGTTGACTCCACAGCATTTGCTGTGGTTCTGTTACTGCTTCAGGCCTTGGGGGGAAACTTGGTCATTATTAGCAAAGCAAGAATCTGGGACCTTCAAAACTGTGCCCCAAAAGTCTAAAATATCTCAGATTCCTCTTTTCCCTTCTCCCTGGCAAATCCCTTCTACAGAAAATACCTATTTTCAGGTATGCCCAGGATGTCCACATGACACTCCCACGCAGAAGCAGGTTAACATTGCTCCAGAATTCCGTCTGGCTTAATATCCCCAGTTCCTTATCATGATTGGGATCTGTAGTGATGGGGTAAGATGTTGGTCACTTAAGACATTAAAAAATCCTTCAAATCCAAGCAACATTGGTAGCCCTCCTGGGCTTTAATAGTCCATGCAGACACACATCTGATGCACTGTGAAAGAGAATTAATAAACAGAAAACATTAATACAGAGGTAAAGACTGGGAATTGAAAGTCATCAGAGAAAAAAAAAAAAGGGAGAAAAAAAAAAACAGAAAAAAATAATATTCTAGGATGGCTTCATTCCATGGCAATTTCATCAAAATTGTTCCCATAAGAAAAAAAAAAAATATATTTATGTCTTTGTACTTCAGACCTAAATTCCACCAGCCTAAAATAAAATAAAATAAAATATTCTGTCAACACCAAAATCATTAACAAAAACAAACTTAAGGGTTAAATGTGAACAAAAATAGTTTCTAATTAGTGACAATTTGGATTAATTTATATAAGACTACAATAAGCTATGTCTTCCAGTCTTTTGTTTTTCTTCTTTCATCTGAATTAATCAGAGAGACGAGATCTGTTCTTTGTGCAAGTCAGTTCTGTGTTCCCTTCTCTTGGAAGAGCAATTTACTCGACTTCCTCCAAAAGCTGCTCTCGCTCACTCTTCTTCCCAGTTCTTTCTCAGAACCAAACTGGTTTCTTGAACAGTGAGATTAAGTCAGCTTTTCTGCAGTGAGCTTCCACTAAAATATCTTTTAGATACCATCTCTAAGTTATTCCTGACCTACTTTCATTTCATTGAATGAAATTCATTTCATGGAATGAATCAAGCACCTTTACTCAACCTCGTGCATTCTGTGAGTTGTTATTGTCTCTGAAAAAAAGACTCTTACCCATTTATAATTGCTCCTTGTCCCAATATACTACTTTAATTGTTGCCTTTAGTTCAGTATAAAGCTCACCAGAAGTGATGTTGCAGATATGGAGTACGAAGGCTGGTTGGGAAAGCAGACAGACATTCAATTTACGTGCGAGCAGGTAAAATTACCTTTCTGCTTAGTGATACCTCAGATTTCCTAAGCAAGCCAGGGCCTTCCTCTGATTATAAGCCAACGTTATTTTAATTCAGTTATTTGTATTCAGCTATAGCCTTTGTTCTGGGAACACAGCCAACTGAAGTACTGAATACTTACTATAATTAGAGAGGTAAGCATCTCCAAAGGGAACAAAATCAACACACACACAGAGTCATTATACAGGATGCATGAGGAGAGAGTTGAGGAGTGGAGGGCAAAGACTTGGACACACACAATAAAAGCCCCACACCCTAAGTGATCCGTCTCTACAAAACTGACGTCTCTGTCAAATGAACTCCATTCCCCTGATAATTTGGAGAAATGTTTGTTTGTGGAGTGGGTGGGCTAGACTCATGTCCTGTTTGCTGAAGCAACAAAAGCTCTTGAAAAAGAGCCTTCCTAAGATCTGACAGGCCTTGGCCTTCAGCAAACAACATGTTCAAAATAAGCAAATAATGAGCAACCTTCATCGATGAACTGCCATCACATAATGCCTTCAGGTCTTGCAAGAGCAGTCCTTGCGTGGCTGTCCTTCAGGCCTTTTCTCATGGCCCCAAATAATCACGTGGCTTTTTTGCTCTCCAGTCTTCCTTTCAGCATTTGAGTCATTGCTATGTTTAACATTCAGTACAGTTTCATAAAGAAACCAGTTTATCTCTGGCCACACTGTTCCAGGTATTTACATGCTACCTGGACCATGAGAAAATCAATAGGAATCAAGTACCTAAATACATTTGAGGATACAGACCACTGTTCCTCCTGAAATGACCATCCATCTCCTGTCCTTCCAGGGAAGCAAAAGCACGGCTTTTCTACTAGTAATATGACACAGCCTTCCTGTTCACGCACGAATATCACCTCTGAGGAGCAGAGGTTTTGCACTTAACTGGAACAAGCTGCATTGACTAAAACTGGGAAAACACGGTCTAAGTTACAAGTGTCTGCAACCACCCCATTGCTCCTGGGTGGTTTATGTAAATGGGCTTACTCAGATTGGCCTTTGGAGCAGCTCCTAGGGTCTGTTCAAGCATGTCGGTCCTGTTCCTAAAACACAAGACTGTCATCCACAGAGCTACCTACCAGGTAACAAGAAATTTGGTTAAAGTCTGATGCAGACCCCACTGGAGGCTCTGCAAAGATTTCCACTAACTTAAAATTCTCATTATCTCCTAATATCTTCGTTGCCCATTGTAGTGGGAAAGTCAAGCACAACCGAGTAGGATGCATTAAAAAACAAAACAAAACAAAACAAAACAAACAAAAACAAACAAACAAACAAAAACCACACAATGACTCTTCATTCAAAAGTCAGGATTGAAACCTACTGTGTAAGGACTACAATATCAAGGTCTTTGCATTACTGTTTCTCATTGTTTAGCACAAATGTGACCCAAGAGCATAGTCTCCAGTCCCTACCAGTGCAAGACACATCTCACTTTACAAACATGAGATTTCAGCATCCTAGAAAGAGGATGAGGGGGCATAATCTGAGGTCAGGCTAAAGTCACTGATTTTGGCCAGCCCAGCTTTGCCAGATTTGGACTGACATAGCTGTGCTAACTCCAGCAGAATGAGAGGTTCTCCATTAAAACAGTTTTCTTATTAGCAGAATTTATTTTGCTAATGATCAGAGGACAGAAAGGAGAGGGCTGTATCACCAGCCAAAGCAGAGCTTCCCCAGGGTAAACTGTGTTCTCAGTAGGAGAGCTCTGTGACAAGTACCCTACTGGGCATTACCTTCCAGCACAGATCTGGTCTGAGCGTTTCAGAGGAATCCATGTCTTGGCTTTAACTGGGCTGAGGGTTTGTTTTCTGTGCCTTAGACCTCACTCTCTAGAATTATCTCTGCTCTTATACCAGTGCCTGTGTTGTGGCATCCCACTTGCTTTTCTCATTTCATTCAATTTCCTTTGTTTATCCATAAACAGTTTTAGACAAACTGAAATACCCCCACTTCCCAACAATCATACACTTTCAATATTCCTGCCTTCACACCAACCTTCCTTTCAAATCCAGTGTATTAAAAGGGGCAATGTGGTTCACCTCCCTAAGTGGCTTGGTAGGCACTTGACAATGAGCCAAGGTCAACCCACCACAGGGTATGAGATGTGTGATCAGCACACTCAGGATAAAGATCACCTTGCAAGCACATAACCAATACACCCATAGCATTTTAGGCCCCTTAGAGACCATTTTCATCCTCAGCCTTTTAGGGTTTTTTTTTAAATCTTGACCAGGGCCTGGTCTGAAAGTCAGTAGACAACTGCCATCCTATTCCATCAAGATATTCAAAGAAAAATTAACCAAATATCCAACTCTAGGAGGGAGATTTCACTCACTGATGACTTGGATCAGTTATTCTCAATTGTGTACAGTGTTTATATCTGTAATACGAGACACTGGAAATGGTAGTTTTGTTATGTCAGTCTTCTGGCTAATATTTTAATCATTTAACCATCCCTCTGTCTTTTGGTTGGGAGGAGAAGTCTTCACTTCCTGGCGTAGTATTTCTGCACATTTCTATTTTCTGCTTCATCTTTTTTTTTCCAGAGAGGGATGGTGTTCAGCTGTGGACAAAATGATATTTCAGTACCTGTCTACAAAGAGATTTGAGATGTTTCTGGCTAAAAGTGACAGTGCATATCTGCCATCACTACAAAACTCTGATTTAAGTCAGGATTTAACTTGTTTACCTAGATCTTAAAAGGAAAAAAAATAGGCAAAGAATAATGACAGTACTTACACTGCATCCAGAAATCATGCCTAGATTATACATAACAGTGCATCTGAACTCACTGTACCTTTGTCACACTGTGGCATCTGTGCTATTGCCATTCTATGTGATACATCATGTATTACCAGTTAATTGTAATTTTCCATGGTAGTTTTCTACTTATGAAAATGCTTTTTCTTGAGCTAAAGTCAGGTTATCATCTCTTTCAGTAAATAAGTTTGGACCAAAGAGCACAGTTTGTGTTGGTGACATCTCCCTGATGTAAAGCAAGTCATGAAGCTGCAGCTCCCAATAATTTGCTCGCAGTTTTGGCCTTGTCTCTGTTGACTACAAAGTATATTTTTCACATAGGGATTAATTAAGGTACATTAGTCATCTCCTGAAAGCTAACAACATGGCAATGCAATGCTAACACAATAGGTCTCCTCAACTACATGGCAGAGCTGTACTTAAAACTGCAACTGGCCTGAACCTTGCTTCCTATGGGACCTTGCAGCTCCTCACTGCACGTTTCATTTCTGCTTCAGAAAAACTCATTTGCTAAGCAATAAAGATACAGCCTTAACTTTCATTTTTTTCTCCATTAAGTGGGCTTGAAGGTGGTGAAACATGAGTGTACAATGAATGCACTGTAGTATTCTACAGCGTTAGTTTTATATGTGATCCGAGGTGATGCTAACACGGTAATCCAACCACAGATGATACAGCAGCCCCGCTGATGGGCAGATGGGACTGAGCCATTACAATTTCTTTGTCTTGAACCCAGTCCCTTGCTAACAACTGACTGTGAAAATCCATGAAGTTGGAGGATAATAATTTTTACTACTCTTCTGGAGACACAACCTTAATAGATAAAAAGTTCATCAACAGCACTTTTTCCTTGCTGGTAGGCATGACCAGAGGGAACATAAGAGCTGCTGGCTACCACCGAAATCTTCTAATTTCATCAGGATTTAGGTCACTGTTGCTTGATTTGAGACTGAGCACTCCGTACTATTAGAGTTTGTGTGTGTAAGTAGATGGATATGAAACAGCTTCATAATACAGCTTGGTACATTTGACTATGGTGGTTTGTTAGATGCCACTAAAATTTTCTGAAATGTTCAACATAGGGTAAACCCATTGACTGCCACAGCCTTCAGCACATGTTGTCTCCTGTCCAGAAGAAGTTACGCAAAACAAAAGAGGAGTCATTTCTTTATGACAGGGCTTTTCCTGAATGGTAGGTAAAAAAAAGCAAGTCTATGAATAGGAAAAGCCACCCTATACAGGCAGTTCAAAAGAAGGAAGGGCTGAAAAGTGGAAAAGTCCCCAAGCAGAAAAACACAGACTTGAACTTGTGAAGGAGGAGTACTCAGCACCAAAGGAAGTTTGGGAGGTAGAGAGGAACCAGATGACTCAGTTGCTTAGCAGAAGATGGCCTGTGAGACCGGGAAGGAAACAAAAGTCTGCTTGGTAAAGAGAGAGGCTTTGTGATTTGGATCAGACTTCACAAGGAGGAATCAAGGATGTTTGCCCTACAGGCCTCTACCTATTGAATTTTGAGGAAAATTTGAAATAAATATGTACAGAGCATTGGAAAATGGGAAGAGTTCATTACAATTTCCACATGGTCTGTGGAAAATAAAACCCATAGCTTGATCAAAACCATTGGATTGTCTGAAGACCCTTCATTATCTGTTGCCATCTTAGGATGCTCTTTCAAATGTTGGCTATTAGATGAGAACTGGAGGACAGAAGAACAAAAGTTTGCATGTAGAAAAGATGTGAAACACAATAGGGAAGAAACAAACACAATAACAAATTAAAAACAAACAAACAAACAAACAATAATTTAAAAGATAAAAAGCCCTGGCTGTAGCTACTTGAAATATATGTCTCCAACTTCAACCTCCAGCTTCCTCTAAACAGGATATTCTGTGGATTTTCTGAAAGTGCCTGTTTGTCTTAGAAAGAGCCCTTGGAAACTGATCAATGATTTGCCATGTCAAATGTGTAACACTCACTAGCTTATAAATATGCAAAACTAATATAACACAGGCACGGTGCTGTGTTGCTGTCTGAAAACTTAGCCGTGTTCAAGGGTGATTCAATCGGCATTCATTGCGTCTGTGGGAGCCATCCATTTGTCAGATGTTTTCCGTGTTCACCACAACCTCTGGGAAACTGAAAATGAATTGCCATCGAACGGAGATGACTTCTCAGGAAGGTTTGCCAGTTTAGCTGTAATCATATAGGCAAAGTAGAATCATTGACCCTCCAAGAATCAATACAGCTATACTAGTGCAAAATTATTCATACCAGTTCTGTTTAAGCCATGTCTGCAACACAGACTTTGGAAAGCATCAGTCATGGGTGTGCTGGGCTGCAATGTGTGACAGACATAACAGAGATGGCAAGAGTACCAGCCTAAACTGATTTGCAAACAGCTGTGATTTAACTCATGCAGAATACTCCACTAAGCTACACAGGTGAAAGAGTTTTGCCCATATAACCTGCATACTCTTTTCTGTGCCAGAAATACGCTCCTTGAAAAGACCTGACCTTATTCTGGTGTAAAACATTTATTTACCACCACTTATGACACCAGTAAAGGCGTCATTTTTGCTGACAAAGATCCTTATGATGCAAGACTGTAAAGACACATCCTTTCAGATTGCCCAAGTGCAGGGTAATGACTTGTGTATTCAGCTTCCTCTCTCCACTCTCTCAGTTCAGATAGAGATGAGCTTAGCGGGCAGGTCTGCAAGCTCAATACCTTCAAACAGGGGTGAGTGCCAAGCAGGGCATCTCCCGAAACATCTGCTGTTATTCTACGGGTACTTCTGCATTTGCATAGAGTCCACCAGGACAGATGAAATAGCTGCAACTCTGTGCCTAGATTAACCCAGTTGATTTTAGAAGAAAGAATTTTGTCTGAGAGGTCAGTAAATACCAGCAGGACACCATGACAAATCACTCAGAAAAGTAACCTCTTCTACAGACAGAACCAATCTGAAAGGATATCTGTCCAGTCCTCACCGTGTTTTCCTCTTTCTTTCCATGTAGATGAATATGTTGCCATTGCTAGTGTTTTCTTTTAGCTTTTTTTTCCCAAGAGTATTAGGCCCATGTAACCACACTGTGCAAGATTGGGTGTATCAGTATGCTGGCCTTCCATTCCCAGCAATAACTTTAAAACCCAGTATCAGTTTAAAAATTAATAAATATATTGATAGAGAGGGGAAAGGCTCAAAGACATGAAAATTATGCAAATAGGAGGACAAGGAAGAACAAAAATCACATAAAGAAAAAACCTATATTGTGTCTTGTTTTGGGACCACCACCCCATGATAAGAGGTAGATAAACTGAAATGCGCTCAAGTGAGAAGCACTTAGATGGTGAGGGCACTGAAACTTGTAACGTACAAGGAGAGGTTGGGGCAGCTCACTTTGTTCAGCTGGGATAGGAGAAAGCTAAAGGCAGGTGGATCAAGTTGCTGTTTTCTACTGCCTGATAGAAGGAAAATAGGGAAAATGAAGCCAGCCTCTTCCGAGAGATGCACTTTTCAGAGGAGTTCAATGATGGAAGAAAGCCCCTGAGAGGGTGGGCACTGTCTGACCTTGGAGATTTCCAAACCTGACTGAAGGAGACCCCAAGAAACCTGATCTAACTCCAGAGTTAGTCCTGCTCTGACCATCATCGTGGATTAGACATCTCAAGAGGACCCTTCCCGCCTAAATCTTCCTGTGATTCAGCGATTATTAGACATGAGAGAGACCACACAAAAATTCAGCCTCAAGATACAGATCTATAGGAAATGAAACTTCCTTGGCTTTGCTACCCGTGGAACTATCTGAGCTTTTCAGCAGTGGTTTTCTTTTGGTTTGCCTTTATTAAGAGGAAGTTGTATTAAAGCAGTAGTGTGAAAAATAAAGAATGGAAATATGTGCTCAGCTTTCCCTTGAATAGGCAGCAAAAGAAAATGCATCTTTAATCACAGTGATAATATGTTGCTTAAAAGATGAAAGGAAGTTTGCTGTACAGCTTTGAGTCCTGGAGAAAATAGGTAAGTCTATGGAAAATAAGGTGTGTGCCTTCATTTCCAGTGCATGTAAGGAAACATCATAACAGCAAGGTAGCAGACATTACTAGTGCTCTATGTGCAGAATGTTTTTCCTCTCTCTGTCTCATCAGATGGGCCCATGGCCTCAGTTTCCCCTCTGAAATCACCACCCTCGGATTTGGGTGATCAGAAAGGCAATGCCAACCTGGGTCTGGACAAACTGTATGATGCTGCTTTTGCTCCAGGGAAAAAAAACAAAACAAAACAAAACATTTGTTGAACAGAAACTAAGCAAAAACCCTGACTTGACTTTCCCCCATCTAGACAGACATTTTCATATAGTAAGATGTCAATCCCTGACACATGAGGGCAGAGAATAGAAGTGGGGCAACTCCACAGACCTCTCTTGGCATCTCCAGGTGAAAATAATTGCACTCAGCTCCTTACAGATTCTTGTTGAGTTTCCAAAATCTTATCCATCTAGAAAGAGCAGGGTGCAGTTAGTCTCCATTCTAGGAGGCTAACTGGATAAAACTCAGAGCAGCCTAGTCTCAGAGTGGCCCTGCTTTTAGTGAGAGTCTGGACCAGAGACCTCCTGAGGTCTCTTCCAACCTGATTCATCTTATGATCATACAGATATTTACTCAAGAGCTTCAACACTCAACTGATGCCAATCTAGCTGTCTCGCACATCAGCATTCCCCTGCATTCACCAGCTGCAGAAGAAAAGATAAATAAACATTTCAACCAAATGTGGTTCTGGGGTGTTGTGTTGTTGGGCTTTCTTTTAACCAGCAAAAAATATAAATTGGGCTGGCAATTCTTTTTTTTCACATGTTTCTCTCTAACCCACTGAATTGCTTTGGTTTAAAAAATGACACACCCCCTATTCTGGAACCATTCCATTTAGGGATTTTTATTCAGAAAACACATCATCTTTAGAGAGGATTCGTAACAACCTTTAATTATTTTTAATTGAGAATGATTCAAAATTGCTTTGTTTCATTTGTTTGGACCTAACAAGATGTTTACAGTCTTCTCCCAAAGTTGTTTATATAGAGACGAGGATTCCAGTCTTGAGTTTTTAAGGTGTGTGTTTGGGCAGCTCATTAGCTCACCAAAAGTATAGATTAACATAATTTTGTCAGTGGTCACATACTTTGAAGGAGCAGTCAAACCAAGAATTGGTTCCTTCTGTGCCATGAGCAGCTTGTTCTTTCCTATATCTCCTGACCATTTTCAGCTCATCATGAGTCCTTCTCCTCACCATGGCCGTTGCACCAGAGCAGTGCTCCTTGAGCTCTGTGTCTTCCCAGCTTTCTGACAAAGCTCCCTTAGGTAATTTATCTGTAGCAACCAAACAGTACCTTCTTTGGCTGCAGATTTGCTCTCCCAGAAATCCTCTTCACCAGTCTCTTGGTGGGGAAAAGGAGTTTGTTGCTGTTGCAGATCACACACCAGCTCCCGCATGGAGCTAATGGCAGGACCAGATCATGCTGGGCCTGTTATTCCTCTGGAAGGGACCAAACTCTGAAATCCTGACATAATCCCAGGGGGATGGCTAAGTAGGGATGGTTACACGACACACTGCAAAAATATCGGCAGACCTCTAGGATATCGTATGTGTTAATTGCACTTCCATTACCTCCCCAGAGAAAGCAGCATTTGTCAGTCTGGAAGACGAAGATGCCTCCCCAGAGAAAGCAGCATTTGTCAGTCTGGAAGACGAAGATGCCAAGTGTTCCTCAGGCAGAAAGAGCAAAGAAAGTCTGTGTTGCTAGATAAGACTGGAACTTGCTCGAAGAAAGTTCCTCATGTCAATACTTATGCATTGAGTGAGATGTTTGCATTAAGTGAGAGACTGACCATAGCTATGCAGCTTGCAAGGGACAACTACTACCAGGCAAGACATCTGACTCCTTAAAATTTTGCTGAAAAAGCCACACGTAGAAACCTAGTCAGCTGATGTGCCTTCCCACCTAGAAAATAAACGTGAGCAATCTTATATAATTATAATAATTAGCATTTGTGGTATGATGATGCTTTGATGTAACCCATTTTATGTGGCTTTTTATCATTATTCTTTAATTAAAAAGATCTCCAGCTATTGAGATCAGCATGAGTGTGTCACACGCAAATAAGTGAGAAAGCAACTTTACCCCAGATCCTAAAAATAAAGGTTATTTCAGAATCCGGATACCCCTGACACTGGCACTGCTTGTAGCTGGGGCTTTGGTTCGCACTCATGACTCCAGATACCAGCCTATGCTTGGCAGATAAGGAAAAGGAGCAGAGCCAATAAGTTTCCTAAAGTCACAGCTGGAGCTGGAATCCACCGTGCTGGGTCTCAGTTCTCTGCCAGATCCAACAGACTATGCACCTTTCCTACTGTAAAAGCTGCAGATGCGAAAAACAGACTATGAAACAAGCCAGATTTGTTTTCCTCCTTAACTTGTTTAAGAAAGAGAATCCATTTAAGGAATCACTATGTGGTATATTCTGAAATGTATAGATTTTACGGCAGCATGTGAAGTACAGTCATGGGACTGAAGCACACAACAAGTGTTTGAAGGTGCTTAACATTCATTCCATCTTTGTTCTGATTTAATTAGTAAACATCTTCAAAGGGAACTGGCTGACTGCTCAGGCAAAGGGCACAAGCAGCCCAACACCGCAACAAGCAAATAAATGTTTAAAGGAAGATACTTGGAACATACAAGAGCCTAGGGTTTGTCCATGCAGAAATAAGAACCAAAACCTTTATGTGACTCAAAACTCTAGTTAAAGACAAGGTAAATCTGTGCCTTATTCTCAAGAAGCCTGCTATAGAAATAAGCCATTAATTTACAAAGAACTGTGCCTATACGCATATTGGCACTGAAATGCACTTGGGATTTGCAACTGCATTATCTACATCAATACTGTTTTCCATGTAAACAGGTTTTTTTGTCACTGGTTATCATAACAATCTAAGAAATATTGACCTATCGGCAAACAGTGCCCCCAGCTTTGTGGTGAGCAGTGAGCTGTTTCCAGCCTTCTGCAGAATATTTCTGTGCACATCTCGGTGTTAGGCTGGCTGCAGAAAGGGCTGGAGAAACCCATGATTGTATAAACCAGAGACCTCTTGAAACCAAAAAGTTTCTAAATAGACAGAAATGTCTGCTTACAGGTGAAACAGTGTCAGGCTTTGATCTTTAAAGTTAAATGGATGGAACATCTTTGCTATGAGGACAGGCTGAGAGAGTTGGGGTTGTTCAGCCTGGAGAAGAGAAGGCTCCGGAGAGACCTTATTGTGGTCTTTCAGTACTTAAAAGGAGCCTATAAGAAAGACAGGGACAGACTTTTTAGCAGGGCCTATTGTGATAGGAAAGGGGTAATGGTTTCAAACTAAAGGAGGGGAGAATTAAGCTAGACATGAGGAAGAATTTTTTTTACAATGACGGTGGTAAAATACTGGTCCAGGTTTCCCAGAGAGGTGGTAGATGCCCTGTCCCTGGAGGCCAGGCTCTGAAAAACCTGATCTGCCTGAAGATGTCACTTCTCATGGAACGGTGTTGGACTAGATGACCTTTGAAGGTCCCTTCCAAATCAAACTATTCTATGATTCTGATTCTAAATAGCAGCCTGCTCTCCTTCTGAGTGCCTAAATATCCTGAGAAGTCTGTTTTGCAGGCTTGGTGACTAGGTCCCAGGTGTTTGTGGAGATAGGTGGGAGTCAGGCACATAATCATCCCTGTGGATCACATTGGTGGCCTTTTCTGGCAGAACCACATGGTGTATCTCCTGCTCTGAACTGGCATGAGACAGTGGCACAGAAGCCGCTGGGGTTGGGATGAAGAAGGGAATCTGGGCTATGAAATGGAGAAGCAGAAAGGCAGGAATCTGCTCCTCTGCACTGCTCTGCCAGGGCTGGAGCAGGACTGAGCAATGATTTCTTAACCATCCCAGAAACCTTCAGCGGAGATCCTCTCATCATCTCACCAAAAGAGATCAAAGGGCACTGCCCAAAGAATCATTGCCAAAATGAGGTAAAAGCCTTTCCTCCAAATGCTGTAGTTCAACAAAACATACGAAGAAAAAGTACTGGAATGGAGAGAAAAAGGAGGGCTGTTATTACATCATCTGACTGTCATGGTAAATTTAGTTCTGGATGACTGCAAACTTTCCCTGGCTTTTTAAAACCTTTCAGTGCAATGTGGATTCACTTTGTAATTCATATTCTCTAATTCTTCCTCTTTGCCACCTGTCAATCACCTCTGTTTTGAACGTGAGTTGTTTTTGACAAAGATACTTTTACTAGATAGAAAAGTGCAGACTGCCACAGCAGAGTTATTGCCCCAGCTGGAACGCCTATCTACCCTTAAAACACAGTTTTAAAAAATCAATGGGTTTGTAAATCCTGTAAAAAGAATATTTAAGCAACCACAAGACATTTCAAGACCCTTAGATACTGATGACTCAAGAATTAATCATTGCTGATGAAGATTTATAAGACAAAATAATGGAGTAATAAAAATCAAAATATTCCTTAGTTTAACATTATTATAATGTAGCCTTATTTTATAATCATATTAACACAGAGCACATAATCTTTATAGAATTTGAGGTCAGGGCTTACATCTGTAATTAAATAACATGAATGAAAGCTAGTCAGGAATTTTTATGTCTTAAAATGAAAACACACGAATAGTTGTAGGGGATTTTTCAATATCTGCCCCCCCTGAGATAGACCTATAACAAAATAAGACATTTAAAATATCAAAAACGTAAAAAACATGGGGATTTTTGGTTTTGGTAGGCTTTGTTCTTTTAATGGAACTTTCCCATGATTAAAGGAAAAACAGAACTGTTGCAAATGTTTCCATAGGAAGTACTTATCATTTCCCAAACAGCTCTCATCTTCTTTCTCTTGATTCATACTTTAGATTGAAGCTGACTAAACTCTGAATCCCAAAATGGTACTTAAGCACCATGAAAAAAAGGGAGTAATAATATAGTGCTTGGCAGACTATCTATAACACTATGTGACTTACCAGCTAATACCTGTCGTACTACTATTTCTCTGCTGTGTTTAAGTAGATGACCTCAGGACAGCAGGGAACTCACTAAAATAATCCTTTCCTCTCCAAGAGTTAAAAACCCACTTCTAGAACATATGAACCAGAAACAAAATCAACCTTTGCAGCCTTCTCTTTGCCATAAAAGGACTCCTCTCTCGGCAGCCACCAGAGTCCATTAGCTGGGAAAGCAGGCAGGTGGAAAAGAAGTTCATGTTTAACCTCACTGGGTTTGAAAGCCAGCGCTGAAGTTTATCAGCTCACAAGCCCGTGAAGGGAGGAGGAAAGGCAGAGAATGGGATTTAGTCAAAGACTTAGAGTTAACACAGGCCACTGGCGCTAATAAACAAACATTGCCAGACATCAAAAGGAAGTAAGTAAATCTGGGAAGGTTTAGTCCAAACAATGGAATGGCAAGCTAAGCCCATTGCAGGGTGGGCAGCGGGGTGGGTGACTTTGAGATGTTAACCCTTGCCTGGGTCACAGTGGGAGGGTTGGACCCCAGATCTATTCTAGGGAAGCAAGAAATTGTTCCCCCAAAATCAGAAAAAAACCCCTACAGTTGGAACCTCAAATTTCTTTGGTTTTCCATCTTAAATTAATCATCTCATGTAAGCTCAGGAGTCAGCCTGGTGCAGCCAGGTTACTCAACGAGCGATTTGCCAAAAGATTTGCAAATACTGATGAACCAAACCTGATATCCAGGGTTGAAACCTGGCAAGTTTCACACAGCACCCAGACGAGCGGTGGGTGATGGCCTCAGAGCAGAAGCCACGGCTGCTCAGCACACCAGAGCATGGAGGTTTTCTCTGCCTGGGGAACAATCTCCACTGCCACCAGGCAGTGTGACTGCAGTACATGGACCCTAGGGATCGAGAAGCCATGAAGATGTAGCAGCACTGCCTTTTGCAAACATGTCCCCAGGGTCTCCAATGGCATTTTGAAGAGTGCACAGACTGCCACGGGTCCCTTCCTCATTTAACAGGCACCTCTTTACCCTAGGTGGTAGTGGGGTTGATTCAGCACAACCGAATCGTACACCTACACATGCAATTCAGCAGAGGGAAGAAAGTGTCATTCAATCATCTAAGGCTTCCTGATCTGTGTAACTCCCTTCATCTTCTTTTCTTCTTTCAGTTTCTATTCAAGTATCAATTTTGCTCTGCCCGTAGCATAGCGCCTTATGAGCACAGCTCCGATGGCGGATCCATGGAGTCATATGTATACCCACGGTCAGAAAAAGACTCTTCCTGAAGGGGGAGGCTTTGAGGAAGCAGCCAGGGCCTGGAAGAAAGAAAACCTCTTCTCTTCAGGTGACAGCACTCAGAGAGTTGGGAGTCTCAGAACTATGGGTGGTCTCTGACTCATCTGTGCTCAGCAGGGTCTCCTGAACCAGCAGTGCTCAACATGAGCTCCACTAGGCTCAGCCAAGGATCCCCTACCAGGCTTGAGGAGCAGGAGCTGCCACCTTGCACGGGATGCCCTGAGATTTCCCGTCTTTCTCCAGAGCCAAACCTCCTCCCGAGCACTTGGCAAAACTGGGAGAGGCTGCCACTCACGGAGGCACAATCTTACTTTTTTTAGAGGCATCGTCTCCTACGAAGCGGAAACATGAGGCACTGAGGTGAGTAGAGCACTGCTTGCAGAGGTCAGAGCCCACCTCCCTGGGTTCTGGGTGCAGGAGCCTCATCAGAGGCAGATCTCCCCAAAGGCTTTTTCCATCACCTTGTTCCTGAAAGAAAAAGGCACACGGTGACAACTCCTTTGTAAGAAACTGAAACTTTCCCCTCAGCTCTGTACTTCAAGTTGGCAGATAAAGAGCGGAACCAGAGGCATTACACAGCTTGTGTCTCCTTGCTCAGGAAGAGTAAGGTAAAGGGAAAATGCAGAGCTCCTTTCTAGCAGCTGGATGCCTTCACTGCAAGCTCGTCCTCACAAAGGGTTTTCCTTGGGCTGAAAGCACAGGAACTGCCTCTTGCAGGCTACTTGCAACTTATCCCTCTGGAAAGGGCAAGTGTGCGAGAGGGAGAACAGACAAGAGATCTTGAAGGATCCAGACAGCACAAACAGAGGACTCAAGCAGGACAAACAGTCAGATGTATTCAGGTAGGTTTTGCTGATCACCATGGCATTGTATCTGCAGGGCTTAGGGCTCCTCTCCCATAGCTCCCTCTGCCCTTTCATCTGAGCAGAGAGGACAGGCGAGCCAACAGTGTCTTGATCCCAAAGGCAGGTGATATATTTAAAAAAAAAAACCCCAATAAAAATAAAAAAGCCCCGTGATCGACATAGAGGTTTAAATAACATCATGCATAATACATTGCAAACTCCCACCTCCAAGCAAAGGAGAGATGGCTGAAAGGCAGTGCAAACCGAGCCAAAAACAAAGCAAGGCTTTTTCCGAAAGGCAAGGGCTGGCAAATCTGTAAGAGCCTGCAATCTGCTGCAACGCAGATTGTTTGAAGGCCAGGATGAAGAACAGCAAGCCAAAAAGGCCCCAGTGCCTGAGGATTATTAACATTTTTTTTCTTGCTTTTCTTTGTGTTTTGTTGTTGTTGTTGTTGTTGTTATTCCTGCTTAGTCAAGGCTCAGTTTGGCACCTCACGGACTCCCATCTGCTGCCGGGAATACACACACAGACCACCCAAAACAGAGCAACCAGCAAGTGCTGAGCCACAGCTCCAGGTGGCTCCAGTCTGGCTCCCTTCCCACACTCCCCACCTCCCTTTCCACCAAGCAGGATGCCTTGTCATGTCCCATGTCACCTCGAACCTCTTCAGATCACAGTGTGCCATCTTTCTTTATCAGGCAAGGTAATGCAATGACAGGATGATGTGCAACGGGTCCATGTTTCTTTTATTAGGATTATGTGCTTTCCTGCAAAGTCAATGGGGCCGAGTTTCTCTGAGAGGTCATGAGAATTATCAAGTGTGTCTATTCAGACCTGTATCCTCTATGATAGCACAACGAGCCTTATTATTTTAGGATCACATCAGGTACATAAGCATCTAAAGCAACCACAAGAAGCCCAAAGAACATAAGCACGTATTTAACTTTAAGCTAAAGGATTCCTCCAGACTTCAGTTTTATTACCCCTGTGCTTAAAGCTAGGCACATGTCTTTTGTGGATCCTAACAGCATCAATAATTTAGGTTGTGGAAGCAGCTAGAGGCCCCATTTAAGTTGAGATTGTTGTACAAACAAAATAATTGACAGTCCCTGCCCTAAAAATCTTTCAGTCTGGAAAGCAAATCTGCAATTCCCTTTGTAGTTTGCTCTTCCCTGATTTATTTTTCCCCCGTATTTAATCTAACTTACACACTTCCGTGCAGCAACATCAGCATGTTATTTTTACATTCAGTTCTTATTGACTAACAAAAAGAATTTACTTTATTGTTAGAAAAGGGCAGAGGCAGCTGGGCTCAGACCCTGAAAGATTTACTGCAGAGCAACCGGTTCTGCTGAGGCACTAACTGAGATGTGAGCCATGAATTAAGATGCTTCTGAAATACTTTTGTGAGCTTTCAGCACTAGTGCAAGCTTCTTGTCAGATCAGCTGTTTGCCAGTTGAGACAATAAAAATGCACCCTCTAGATTAACTTTCCCCAAGTAGTTCAGGCTTAAACCACGTAGGATGCTTTCTGACTGTATTTGTCTATGTAGGAATTGGTATCAGTTCTCCTACAGTTTGGATCAGATGCAAAAACGAAATAACAAACAGAACCAAGTAGCTGGGTCTCTGTTTTCTGATTGATATGGTCTTGGGTATTCCATGCATTTTTGCAGTTCTAATCCCACACAGAGCAGGGTCCTGGAGACAGGGGACCTCTGGCAATCAGGTGCCTTGCTGCAGAGTCTATTTCTGTGTGTAACTGTCATGAGTTCTCCTCGCTCACTTCTCTTCCTGCCAGGCCCGCACCCCTCCTCTGCAAAAATACTGATTCTCATTTTCCACAACTGCTGTGTTCTCCTCTCCAGACTGCCCCTTGTCCTCTTCTGTAACATGAAGTCCCAAACTGAACCTCATGGTCCAGTCACTGCTGAGGAAAGCAGAAAATTGAGTGTCTGGGTTCTTTTTATTTGTTTTTTTGAAATACACCCCACAGTGCCAGCAGACCAGTAGAGCAGCTTCCCTTAGCACCATGGTGCCCCCCTGACTCATAGTCAATTTGTCATCCTCTAAAATCCCCCAATCTTATTCCATGATAGGAAAATGCTGGTTAGAAAACAGCAAGTTTCCTCTTTTTTGGGAGACTGACAGAACTATTTAAAGGTTTTTACAGCTGCTGTTGTTTTTATAACATCCTTAGTGTGCACAAAGTTGACCACATCCAATATTCCTCTTAACTAACCCCTCTGTAGCTGCAATATAATAAGAGCTAAGAGAGTGAGGCAAGGTGAAACAATAAATAAATAAACATTTTTATTTGGTTTCATATTTTCTATGGAAAAGGATAGGAGCATCCACAGCTTTGTTAGAGATTCCCCATCACTCCCCTGTGTTAGATCCAGAACTCTCCAGACAGATATAGATGCCATAACCAGAAGCAAATATCCCGCTCAGCACAAGGAGATTAAAAGAAGACCTTGTTTTTATGCTATGTAAGCATTTCAGCAGCATCTGGAGGTTCCAGCCAGGGCCTTCAAGAGCGAGACACAGCTCACATGTAACCCCTCTGTCAGGCCTTGAAGGGGTCAGGTTCAGTCTCCAAAGGCCGCTGCTGAAGAACAGCAGTAAAACCAGCACCAGTCCCAGCCCAGATGCCTAGAAGGACAGTTGATATTTTCTCTGGCACAAGCAATATTCATTCTAACAAGTACTGAACCAATGACATGAAACCCTTTTGTTAGGTAGAGAAACAACACAGAGCCACACTACCTGTTACCCCTCAAACCTGCCATCCACCCCATACGGTGGCCCTTACTGAAATTTTTTCAGCCCAAGCAGAAGCTGAATTTGCAGCTTTCCCAGCTTTCCCACTTCCAGCAGAGGCTCCTGAGTGCCCAGGGCTTTCAAGAAGCCTCATCTGGTCCTCAGATCAGAACCAACTTTCATGCATGACCCACCTGACACCAAGAAGTACAGTTCAGATGGAAAACAGCTGAAGTTTCAGCTATCCCTGTCTCCAGCTCAGGTGCTCCCTCAGCAGCTGAACCCATCCACCTGGAGTGACTGGCAGTAGTTGTCATTTCTGCCATTCACCCTTGGCCAGGAGTTCTCATAAGCTGTTCTGTTTGGTAGTAGCCTCAATGATGCTCTGCTCCAAAGTCAGGGTACAATTGCACATGCGATCCATACAGAAATCGTGACAGAGAAGGCACCATGGAGCTTGCTCTATGCTTCCTTGTTCTTCCACGAAGCCATCAAGGACCCTTTGCCATTGTGCTCTTCCATCCCTTTGGGACTTCCCAAGATCAGTTGCTTTTTTAATTTAGACCTCTAGCCAGTAGGCCAGAAATAAAAAAAAACTTCTCTTTCCATAAAAGAAACCTCATGAGTGAAAAGGGTATTAATTAATAAAAAAAAGAAAAGCATCTATTGTTGCTGGTTCTGAGGTGAGATTTGAAGCCCATTTCTTGAGTTCCCACTGATTTTTACCAGTATTGATTCAGAATCTTGGCCCATTTTACCATGCTGGCATATATTAAATGGTGAAAGCTGACTAGTTGCATGGGTCTTTTATTACAGCAAGGATGGTTAGAGGTGTAAGAAGTTGGTTCAATGGAATTTGTGTGGCAGAGGAAACAAGCTGAATAAAAAAGATTGCTTTGTCTTGTATGTTTTTCTATTGAATTGTATTTAATATAAAATATTAGTAATCATAACAAATCCTGGAGAAACTCCTTTGTTGTCTCTTCATTTGGGATGAGCAACCCTCTGACAGAGCATTCAGGTGCTACATTGAAGTTATTAGATTTCTGCCTTCCTGAGATCAGCTTTCTAAGAATAAGTTAAACATGTGCCTTCTGACTTCCGAAAAGGATGCAAGTGAGGGAGAGGATCCAAAGCCAGACAACAGAATCAGAAAGACTCCCCTCAAATTGAGTAAGCTTTGGATCAGCCCCAAAGCCACTTTGTCTGAAGAAAAAGAAGAGAAGCAGAATTTGAGTATTTCTCAAGTGTCAGAGGCATATGCAATGCTGCATGTAATGGAAATAAGGAAAGGCTGGCTAATAAAGATAGGGTAGCAGTTTCCTTACAAGCTTTTCTCTTTTCCTATGATTTAAGGACGAGACAGTTTCTAACAGATTAGTCAAGTGGCCATTTTCCTTCCAGAAGAAGGCGTGGTGAGCATTAGTAAAGGCTGAATATACAACACTGTAGAGTAATTCTGCTGTTTGAGGTAACAGCCTCCAGCAAGGAGACTGGCCAGCTGGTCTGAACATGAGGTAGGCACACAGGCATCGCACAGCCAGACACGCAGCTGTATTTGCAGTACACAGTTATCTGCAGTACAAAAAAAGAGGTACAATGGAATTTCTCTCGCCCAAATGCTGATCAAAGGGCACTGAGATATTCCAGGCCAAGGTAATGATAATACAGCAATATATTACCACTGTTGGTACAGAAGCAATAACCCCAGCACAATCCAAAGGTGACATTACTGTTGGTACTCTGCAGGCCAACCTATACAGACACTTAACAAAATCCTATAACTCTTTTACAAGAGTGAACACAAAGCTCTGATAAAACTATTTTTTTCATAATTACATGCTGCCTACCTACATCTTCCCCATTGCTATCTCCTGCAAAAAACAAGACAGACTTCATCCTTGGTGGTGCATTTGTGTGGAAGGAAAGCATGAATCAGTCACTGTTTAAAAATGTTTTGACTCCTAAAAGACTGTAAGTCCCTCTATAAACATACCATACTACCATTAACTTTCCATTGGCCTCCAATGATTGATGAACTTCCAGGGCAGAAATGCAATTTTGATCAACTAAGTCTGGGCATAAGAGAGGCCAGAGAAATTCCTGCAGCAGGTCTCATAATCAGATTAAAATATGTGGTTATATCTTAGAGTCATAGAATCATAGAATTGTTTAAGTTCAAAAAGGCCTTTAAGATCATCAAACCCAACCATTAACCTAGCACTGCCAAGCCCACCACTAAAACATGTCCCATTAGCATGACATCTACATCTCTTTTAAATACCGCCAGGAATGGTGACTCCACCACCTCCCTGGGCAGCCTGTTCCAGTTGCTGACAACCCCATCCAGGAATAAATTTTTCCTAATATCCAATCTAAACCTTCACCAGTGCAGCCTGAGGCTTGTCCTACTACTTGTTACTTTGAAGAAGAGACCAATAACCTCCATGCTACAACCTTCTTCAGGTAGTTGTGGAGAGGGATAAGGTCTCCTGTCAGCCTCTTCTTCTCCAGGCTAAATTCCAGTTCCCTCAGCTGCTCCTCATCAGACTTGTGCTCCAGACCCCTCACCAGCTTCATTGCCCTTCTCTGGATTCTCTCTCGCATCCCAGTGTCTGTCTTGTAGTGATGGGCCCAAATCTGAACACGATATTGAAGGTGCAGCCTCACCAGCTCCAAGTACAGGGGGACGATCACTGCCCTGGTCCTGCTGGCCACACTATTTCTGATACAAGCCAGGATAGCACTGGCCTTTCTGGCCACCTGGGCACACCGTTGGGTCATATTCAGCTGCTGTTGATCAATGCCTCCAGGTCCTTTTCCACCAGCAGCTTTCCAGCCACTCTTCCCCAAGCCTGCAGCACCCCATGGGGTCATTGTGACCCAAATGCAGGACCCGGAACTTCACCTTGCTGAACCTCGTACAATTGGCCTTAGCCCATTGACACAGCCGGTCCAGATACCTCTGTAGAGCCTTCCCACTGTCAGGTAGATCAACACTCCCACTCAACTTGGTTTTGTCTGCAAACTTACTGAGGGTGCACTCTATCCCCTTGTCCAGATCATTGATAAAGAGATTAAACAGAACTGGCCCCAATACTGAGCCCTGGGGACACCACTCATGACCAACCACCAACTGGATATACCTTAACTTGCTTGTGGCAACAGACGTAGTAAAGAAACAGGAGCATTTCTATTTTTCCCAGAGAAAGAACAGGTGATGCTTGAAAGAGTTTTAGCATCAATCTCTCAGTGATTTTAATCCTGAAAAACATTTCAAGAGCTTTACACTAAGTTTTCATTTAGGGAACATAGGTCTGTACTTCTCATTGTAACTGTTTCTGTTTAGGGTAGGAGGTTTTTATCCTCCTTCTTCCCTGGCCCAAGAACCACAAAATGTCTTTTCCTGGAATGGCTCAATTGCATGTAACTATAAATTAAAGATGAGCTATCCCTATATTGAAGCCCTGTTCAAGACCCACATCAAAATATGTCTGTGTCCCACATTTACAAAATGCATATTTGCTTCTTGCTAAGAAAAACTGACATTTCTGAGTGGCTATGTGCTGTCTGTTTCACTGAAAAAAGCACCTTTTAGCTGTGGTTTGTGAAAGGTGGTCTCCTCTCACCAGAGGTGCATGCTTTCCCAGGAAACGGGGCACTGGTCTCATTAAGATCCAGTTGAGAACAAATTGCCCTGCTAAAAGGAATGTTTTGCAATTTTAGTACCGAAACAACAAAATAAAACACAGAAAACTCAAAATAAAAAGACCTGTTTAACCTGCAAAACTGAAGCAAGGTAGGTAGGAAAAAATGAAAAGCATTTCAAAGTGCCAGGTAAAACTCTAAATGTGTCTTCCCACAATGGCATCTGCCCACCCTCACCATAATGGTAAGGGGTTGTCAACCATATCAATATGTTCCACATGTCCTCCATGCCTACATACCAAAAGTAATAGGTAAAAGTACAGGAAAAAAAAGTAATGCCAATAAATGTACTGGGGATGGAAATCAGATCTCTTAAAATTAATGGCAGTTTTGTTGCTGGTTTCAGCAGAGCCAGATTTCACGTACAGCTAACAAAATAGGTCACTGATGTTCACATCAGACCACTTCCAGATTCCACGCATGGAAGCTCCTCTTGGCAAAGGGGGCTTTCACCTCTACCTTTCTAAAATCCTAATTCAACCTGGTACTTAGAGCCCTTGAGAGAGAGATTATTCACAGCTTTACACTAAGTAAGAGCTTATCTTGTTCAACTGCAGGCTAAGATTCTATCTTCAGAGAAAATACACAAGTGAAAAGGAGGGACGTGTACTCACTAAGATGACAAGTCTGAGTTCTCCCTGACCCTTGTTCTCAAAGGTATGTTTCTTTCTGGTATTTGAGTGACTGAAGAAAATGTTTTTCATTTTTTCCCAGTTTGGGGAAAAGTGGCATTCCTGAATCCTAGATAACAGGGGGGACTCAAAGAGGAAATGTCTCCAGGCTCTCTGCTGAGTGTCACATTTGCACTAGTCATGGCACCTTCAAAGCTTGGCAGCAGCCCTCATGCTTTCGGAGTGTCAAAGACCTGGAAATTTGTAAGCCAGGTATGACCAGAGGCCAGGGTGAGGTTCAGAGGTCTCTTCCAGTCTTACTAACTCTTCACACTCTGAAGCAGCCATCATCTACTCAAGTTAGTCTCTGAGGACACCTGATCTTGCTCACCATGGGAGCCTTGAGACCTGTCCTCTCCTGGACAAGTTTCTCCAGGACATTGTTCACTTCCTCCAGAAGGAAAAAGAAGTCCATAAAAGCACACTTCTGGTTGAAAACACATTGCTGCATAAGACGGCACATATTCCATCTTTTGAGCCGAGGTGGTGTAGAAAAGGTCAACTAACACCCAACAAACGAGCATGCTGTTCTTTTTCAGTGTTTCCAGTTTTAGAAAGCCCCTGTCAGTTCTCTGGATAGAGCACATTTTTAAAGAAAATGGGCCAGAAAGTCCTCTACAAATGAGTCACACTGACAGAATATCAGAGCAGAAAAACGGAGCTGTTGTCCTATCAGGGCTGAGCCAAAAATAGTTGTTTTCGTAAGAGCTTTACCTGATTCTCATTTTCATCTGCACTGAAGTCCGGTGGGGATGGGAGAACCAGTTTTACTTCAACTCTAAACTCTTTCAATATGTGTAGCAGACGTGTATTTCCGAAAAGGATGTAGCAAATGAGATTGTTGGCAAGAGACTAAAACGTTGGCAGAAGAGGTATCCTCAGAAGGTGGTGAGTAGGACATGGCATCATTCTGGGTTTCTGCCTACCTAATAAAACTTCTTGATGTGCATCATAAGTATTCCCCTTTCCATGTAAATACCCCAACACTTATTAGCATGTATGAAAAGCAGGCCCACTCTGGGTATTATTACTGACCCCAGCAGTCACGTTGCTCCTGAAATAAAAATCGATAATGACTGCAGAATTGCCCTCAGCTGTCTTTTTATTTCCAGTATTTCACGCTTACACAGGCCTTTCATAAAGAGCCAAACCCACTGTCTTGGAGGAACATATGAGCTTGCTACAACTAATGTATGCAGGACAAGACTTTGCAATATCCTTTTAGCCAAGATATGGAACATCCTATTTTTTTATCACTCTCACCTCCATTCTCCTCTGTGTTGAGTTAGGCTGTGTGCTCAACCAAGAGAAAACTGTGTCGTGCCATGGCAAGGGTGTTTGGTCTAAATTCAAAATGGGCCATGGTTTTAGATGCCTGAATTGAGACACAATAAAAGGAGTAAATGTTCAGAAGTATTAAACATCTGTCTATAAAGAGATGAAGGAGAAAAAAAAATAAATTCTCTTTTTCGATTTGAACACCAGAAAAACCCACTAAAGCCTGCATTAAGTTTCTGACATGAAAAGCCCTTCAGTGAGCCACACAACACCCAAAGATGTCAGATAAATAGCACAGTATCACAGATCAACTGGCTGGCAGAGAGAAATCCAACAATTTGTTCAAAACTGCCGTGGAGATGAGGGCAGAGCCCAGAAGTTAGATATTTCAAGTGGTTACCACATATCCCTCCCCTGGAAGCTGGCAGCTGAACCCATACACATTTTTTAATAAATGATTATGGAGGTTGTCACGTTCTGTGACATGTTGATCAAGGTTCCCCACCAAGCAAGCGGCTTTACTTAACCTCAGACCTGCTTCTGAGTTGCTTACACATCCAAGCACAAACATACGAGCACAAGTCAACAGACCCGCAGTGTCATGGAGCCAAATGATATTCTTTCAAAGCATCAGGCTGGGAGAGGGGGCCAGAAGCCGTTGGCAGCGCTCAGACCTCCCAGCCTGAGAAGAGAGGCTCTCAGGTTCCTCTGTGGCTGCGTACGTTTTGCCAACTGATTTCAGACCTTGGGAACATGAGAAGAGCTCCTCCATCTATTGATCCCCTTCACCCGCCTTGCTGAGCGTACTCAAAGGATGGGACGTGAGAGGATGCAGGGCAACGACAGGCAGCATATTTTCCCCATCCCATCAGTTCATCCCAAAGTGTTTTTTTCAGCACTTTAGGGCTACTAATTTGTCCACATGGTTCTTCAGTTTAGCATAAACATGTTGTAAATCCTTGTGCAGCTCCACTAGCTAGAGCAGTTCAGCTACAGCAAGATGCCCGTGTCAAGTATCATGTCCCTTCCTTCAAGGTCAGTTTTGTTAAAAAGCAGAAGATACAAAAGACTGGATGGGTACAGAATCATGTATGAAGAACATTCAGGACTGAGAAAGAACCATCCCACACCCTATGCCTTCTGAGACACCAAAGAAATCTCTGCTGTCTTTAGATCTCGTCACAAGCTTGGTCTTGACCATATGACCTATGCTCATGGGACTCCATTTAACAGGTCATGCAGATACACCAACATGTACGAACAGGACGAGGGCCCACCTTCTGCTTTTCAAGTCAGACACACTTCTAGCCTTAGTGCATTAGCCAGAGACATGCCAGCTCCTCTGAAGTAATAGATCAGTGTACACAAACAGAACGCTGTTGATCTCTTGCTTGACCAACCAGGATATTTTCTGTGACAAAAGAACCGTGTAAGTTGAAAGAAGTCGTAATTCCCATTTAGCTGACACTCGTGAGATTGCATCTGGAGCACTGCATCCAGTTTTGGGTTCCTCGGTACAAGCAACACATTGATGTAATGGACCAAAATACATTTCATCTATAATTCAGCTGTGCTGGATTTCAGGACTAATGGTTTATACAGGGTGAGCTTTGCAGCATTGATTCAGATCACAGCACAGGTTTTTGCCCAGGAACATAATTCCTTACAGGCAAAACTACTTATTTATTTTTATCAATTTCACCTGGGATTTTAAGGGCAGAAAAAGACTCATTTTTTCAACAGGAACTACAGTTATGACCAGTTTGACTACAATGGATGCCTGTTACTATGAATTTATGCCTAATAAAAAAGTGGACTCTAGTACAGATGTCTGAAGAAAAAGACTGGACATTATTATGTGACAAGACCCTGTACAGATTTTCTACCATTTGTTTTATAGTCTCATGTTTTTGAACTGTCTTTTCTTCTGTTTCTTCTCCCTTTTCTCACAAACAGGGAGATACAGTGTGCTTTTTAATCGTGTCAGCAGCAGTCTATGAATCTCCTATAGTTTCTCTGTAGACAAGAAAAAAACTCCCTCCCAGTCATTTCACATTTCTTTCACATTTATTTTATGTCTGCTATCTAAAGATGAAGGGTTCAGTCCTTTCCTTGTCATATGGGAGCAATAATAGATACTCAGCAAGTGCAGAGTTTTCAAGAGAGATAGTATCTGAAAGCAGTGCCTGAAAGCTCAACAGAAATATGGATTTCAAAGTTGCATCCAGAATTGCAAAATTCACATATGTTGCATCTCACCACTGAGGCTCCTGTATCCCAAAACCTTCGTCTTGTCCATACACATAAATAAGACAAGACAGGCACTGTTCCTTGGCACTGGAGCCAATTGCCTAGCAGCTTGTATGCAGACAGTTAAGCCCTTTTACCTCCTCAGAACAAGGTGCCTGCAGCCAAATTACTGCTGGAGATGGCCCCTGGCCAGTGCGAGTCCCCAGACAGTACCCGGGCATTGTCTGGGGAAGCTGTGTGGGCTGGAGCCGTGCTAACAGCTTACAATATAGACAGGTACACACCAGTGCTCACGGCTGCGCCCTGACCCTGTTTAACCTGTTGGGATAAACCTGGTCACAATCTCCTAAGGTTCTTGTATTTGTGGGTTCTTCTGCTCTCTCTTGATCACTGCAGAAGAATGGCTTCTGTTAAGCCAAAGCTCAACTGCAGTTCAAGAATCATGTCAGGAAGTGCTAGAGAATAGCAGAACAGTACATAAGTTCTTAGAGTTTGCTGTTATTTATCAGAACTGACTGGTTAAGGTGTCTTTTAAGGGCTAAGATGACTGTTGTCTTTCAGAAAGCAGATTGATAGTCACATGGGGAGCAACTGGGGTTAAAAATCGAAATATCTGTCAAGTTCCGGACACACAATATTAGACAAGAGGTGACAGATCAAAAAACTTTGTGTCTGTCACTTACAGGCTGCTCTATAAAGGTCTAAAACACACAGTTCTTATTTTAAGGTCACGTTTCTACACCCTTCTACAGTATCTTTGCACAACTCGATGGAGACACATCCCTGAGGGGCCACCTTGTACCCGCCAGCCCTGCCTGCCATTTATCATCGTGCTGGAAGTGCTCATGAATTACTCTCCACATATACTAGTTTATTTAGAGATAATTCGAGTTGCCACATGTGTGAACAGGGCCTTTCATTGAAAACCTGTAAGCAGCCAGACAGAGGGAGGGCTCATGGGGAGCCTCGATAAAGTGTTTCAAGCAAAAGACACCCCGAACAGTTCCACCTCTGCAAGCCCAGCAGGCAGCCCACAGCACGACGGAAACACCAGTGCAAACAGTTGTCACTTTTTACTCGATGAAAAAACAGGAGTTCTGCATATTTATTTAAACTCAGCTGACTATTAAAGTATAGACATGTAATACTGACCACTGGTGCAGCAATAACATGTTTCAGTGGTATCTTGTTTTCTATTGACCCTTTCCAGCCAGACCAGAAATAGGTAATTCTATTGGAAAAACAAAAAACAGCAACAACAACAACAGCAACAACAAAAAGATCAGAAAAGAGGGAGGAAAAAGAGCACACTTTCCTTCTTGCCATCTTGAAATAACTTGGGGTTTGTACTAACAGAGCCTGGGTGGATGCCAGGTTTCCACTCTGCTAGAGGGATGGCTTGAGGATATGGTTCATTAGCAAAGATTTAAGAAACCTGACACAGCACATAGCTACTTGCTCTGTGAATATTAATAACAGTGTTAAGCAATGTCATGTCAATTGCCTTACAATTACAATTGTAATTACAATTACACCTTAAAATTTGAATCCACAGGTGTGGAAGAAGGGCACTCACGTGCAGTTGTGCATTGGTAAATCACTGCTAGGAAGGCAGTACTGTTCAGAGACTTTGGGTGCACCTTCCTGGCCTTTCTACAATTTGCCATCCAGCTATCCTCACTCCCTTGCTATTCTCCTCTTGTTCTTGGAAGCAAGATTATGAGCCACCAACAGCTGACATATGAAGGACATGGTCACTTGGTCAGCTGGAGCAGAAAAACCCATCCTTTGGCACAGGCTATTTCCTAGTCTTAGTCAATATGGTCATTATCAAAATGTAAACCCAGCAGTTTCCAATGCAACTACTACATTAACATTGGCTAACTCCTGATGTTTCACATCTGGAAAGTCTAGGCTAAAGAAACATACAGGTCTGAGAGTGACTGTTGCTGTACAACTGGCATAATTGTGCCGACTAGCAGCATTGACTAAACACATATTGATACCTGTAATGATTGATATCAACATCACTCCAAAACTAGGCCACATACTTATAACACTGGGCTGTGCAAACAGCTAATAATTTAGTTAGTAATTGACGTCTAAAAGAACTCTAGCTACCTCTGAGGAGCTGACATCTCCAGCTAATGACCCCCATCATGGTTCCAGACATCAGCATTCAATGTCACAATAGTCCCATGAAACCAAATTCCCTCCTTCTTGAAGAGACCTGGCTTTCAGGTATTGGCAAAGAGGCCAAAATCTTGACTGCTGAATGCATGCTAGACCAAAGACAGGTCCCTGCTAAATAAAACTTGCAAGAATAATTGCTTATGGTATACAGAACTGGACTTTACTTCACCTAGATCTGCAGACAGGATTATTCCACCAACAACAAGCGCATCTCTGCAATTTAGGTCATGATTAGATGTCACCATGAACCGTCGTCATTTACAGCCCAGAATTTGTCCTGTTTTAACTAATTTGGACAGGTAACAATACACACAAGGACCTTCCATTCTTTTCATGTTGTCATCCACAGTCCTTTAAGCAATTTGTCAGATATCAATCAAATTATACCCCCATACAGGGAAGCTGAAACACAAGGAGTAAACAACTTTCTGTGGAGAGAGGTCGTCTAGTCTGAAGACTGGTGAACAAATATTGTGTTCATCTACAAAAAGGTCAAAAAAATAACATCCGGGAAACTGCAGACCAGTCAACCTTGTTTCAGTCCCTGGGAGCACTGTGGAATGCGTCCTTACAAAAGGTCTTTCCAGGCACTCAAATGACAAGAAGCTGACTGTGAAAAGCCAACATGGATATACTGAAGGGTAAATCATGCTTGACCAAACATCTTGCTCAGTGGATGAGGGGAAATCTGAGGATATCATCTACCTTGATTTTAGCAAGGTGTTTGACACAGACTCCCTCAAAATCCATTTTGACAAGTCATTAAGATATGGGCTGAAGAGATGAAACTTAAAATGGTTGAAAAACTGACTAAACTGTTGAGCTCAGAGGGTGGTGGTTAAAGGCTCAAGGTTATGCTGGCAGCTGGTCATAAATAAAGTTCCTCTGGAGTCAATGCAAGTCAGCTTTACAAATGACCTGGAAGGTAGGACCGAACGCACCCTTACCAAAGTTAAGAATGAGCCTAAGCTGGGAGAGGAGGTAGATGGGCTTAAAGAAAAAGACACCATATAGAAAGATCTCAACAGGCAGTTGAGATTTGGCCAACAAGAATGAGGTTTAACAAGAGTTTCAGCAGAGATAGATGTCAAGTCCTGAACCTGAATGGAATAATCCCAAGTAGTAACACCAGCTGGGCACTGGCTGCTGGACAGTTGCTCTACTGAAAAGGCACAGGGTGTCTTGGCAGACAACAAACCGAACACGAGCCAGCTACATAACCTGGCAACAATGAAGGCCAGAAGCATCCCCGGCTGAATTAGTAAGACTATTGCTGGTAGATGAAGGGATGTGATTTTCATACTCTGCTCGGCACCTGTTAGGCCATACCTGGAACACACTGTCCAGTTTTCCCCCCCACAATTCGAGAGAGATGCTAAAAGCCTGGAGATGGTCCAGAGAGTATCAGCAAGATTAGGGTCTAGAGAACTTCACAACTGAATAAATTGTGCTTGCTTAGCCTTGAGAAGGGAAGGCTTAGGGTGGGGAAAACAAATCACTGCCTTCCAATAACCAAAAGGCAGTTGTGGAGAAGACACATCCTTCACAAGGATGCACTGTAACAGGAGGAAAAGCCATAGGCACAAGTGTCTTCAAGGGAAGTTCCACTTGCAATTAAAAAAATCTTTGTGTGAGAGCAACTGAAGAGTAAGATCAATTGCCTGAAGAGAGGCACTTCCTCACTAGAAATGTTGAAGAGTTGGCTTGACTGGGCCTTGAATAACCTAATCTAAGGTCCTGCTTTCACAAGAAAGTTGGACCAGACGGTTTCGATAGGTCCTTTCCAAATAGACTTGTCAGTGCTTCTGTGATTCCTTTCCATTTCTTCTTAGTATACATTTTGTGGTATATTTATGTTAGTGGAAAAATTGCCCTGAGCTTTTCAGTTTGCAGCAGAAAACAGTAAGGATTACGAGGAGCTTATGAGGAGTGGTTGAGGGAGCTGGGGCTATTTAGCCTTCAGAAAAGAGAGGCTGATGGGAGACCTTATTGCTGTCTACAATCACCTGAAAGGAGGTTATAGCATGGAGGGTGTTGCTCTTCTCCCAAAGAGCAAGTGATAGGATGAGAGGAAATGGCCTCAAGTTGCACCAGGGGAGACTTAGATTGGATATTAGGAAAAAATTCTTCACAGAAAGGGTTGTCAGGTGTTAGAATAGGCTGCCCAGGGCAGTAGTGGAATCACCATTCCTGGAGGCGTTGAAAGGGTGTTTAGACAAGGTTCTTAAGGACATGGTTTAGTGCTAGAGTCAAGTCAGGTTACGGCTGGACTTGATGATCCTGAGGGTCTTTTCCAACTGAAATGATTCTATGATTCTAACAGTATTTGTTTTCTGCGAGTGTCCAAGACACAAACAGTTAAAGATCTCTCACTAGCTCAGACAGCAGCTCCAGCCCCCACATATACAGACTCTTAATGGCCTGAGTTGCACCCTAACCTGGACACCTGGCAGACATCCTCCTTGCCAGGTTTCTGCCCAGTCCAACCCTGCCCGGAGGGGCAGAGAGTCTCATGCTTCTCGCTGCCCAACGCTTCCCCTGACTACTGACTTGTTTCATGCTCCACATCATGTGCCAGCCCAAAGCACAAGCCCTGCCTTTCCACCTCCTGGACATGAGCTGGCATGCACGGCCCAGCCTCCCAGTGGGAGCAGCAAACTCCCATGAAAGCAAGGAAACAAAGGCGATGGTTACCGGTAAAGGCAAAACTGGCAGCAGCCGAAAGTCTCAGCTTACCAGAAGCCCCTGTGATGGCTTGAGCTACGAGCCCAAGAGATGAACAGAGCCTCACAGATAAGCTACTCCAGGGCCAGCAACCAAAGAGTTAACCATGGTAGCAATAACAAGGTGAATGATTGAGTGTAATTTTTGCTGGGCATATTTAAACTCTCCATCCCACCCACTGTTGCCCTGCTAGGATCCACAGCGAGATGGACACAACAAGGAGGGTGGGTTTGTCACTCACACCATCGCTTTCCTGCCAGGAGGAAAGCAGAGGCAGCTCTGGTGGGAGACAGCCGGCAAGTGCGGCAGCCAGCGGGATGGCAGTGATCTGGAACAGCACCATGGCGTGCGGCTGGGGAGGCGCTGGGGCCACCAAGCGCTGTGGCACACCTTTGGGTGGCTTCCACCGGCGTGAATCATCTCCATTGTGGATGCCGCACCTGAAATACTTCTCCAAAATTGCTTTGGACAAAATACCTCTCCAAAATTGTTTCAGATAAGCAGTGATTCCTACCCTGAGGAGCTGGAGACATGTCTAATCCCAAACTCCTCCCTTTCCTGGCCTCAGCTCCCAGCTTGCCGTAAATGAGAGCGATGCAGACACCTCTGTTGCTGTTAATTACAATGAGATGTCTGAGACAACGGGAACCCGCTTGGCGCAGCAGTCTTGAGGTACTTGGGGTGATGCCCAGTTGTGTTTTGCTTGGCCCCATCTGCAGGCTTCCAGAAGACCCAACGTCACTGCTCCTTGTCCCAGCAACACGCCAGGGCAGCCACACACGCCAGGATGGAAAGCAGGAGCATTAGTAGTTGGGCAGGCAGCAGCCAAGCAGCCACTGTGGAGCCACGTGGAAATTAGAACACAGGCAGAGTAGGCACCTATTTTTGTGAAAATGATCTGCAATTACATTAACTGTTTCAGGCCATGCACAGGAAGACAATGTAGACTTCAAAACAGGCATGAAGCACAACTTCACAAAGGCAGGAAACACACTTATGCACATATTTATACTGGTTTCTCACACAACAAGGTCCAGATCACTGTCTGTCCACCCTCCCTCTGCTGAATACATTGGCTGAAAGGAATCAAACATGTCAGAGAACTGAAAGATGATGAGATTTTGATTCATTGTGTGAAAATAGTTCAGCAGAAGAGAGAAACCCCAAAGTTCATGCACTACCAGAGATGAGAGGCTTTGGAGGGGGACCAGCTGTGGTCCCAGGGCTGTGAGTGCAGGGAAGGCACAGATCCTGTCTGGAGATAGGAAATGGTGGTGAGCAGGTGTCCGGACAGGTGACTGACTCAAGTGGTAGATGGGACATGGGTCTCTCATGTTAAAGAGGATCTGCTCAGTTCTGGTGTCTGCAAGCTCTCACGCTCAGTAAAACATGGGAAAAGCAGACACACCCAAAGAAACAGCAAAGTTTGGTAATGATAGCTTTGCAATTTCCTCCTTATACCAACCTACACTCTCAGTGGCATTCACTGGGCATCATTTTTCATCTACTGGTTCCTCAGCTCCTGAACTCTTCCATTTCCCATGTTTCATAAAAGCAGGGGTTTTCAGCACAAACACAAGCAAAGAGAAATGTGGAATGGTCAGGACATCCCGTGCTCACCCAGTGCTCTGCACCTCTCCCTGAGAGCACAGAGGTGGCCAGGACCAGCAGGGAGAACCTTTGGTTGCCTGGCAGCTCCATCTCCTGCCTCTTCCCTCAGCAGAAACCAGCTGGAACTGCTGAACCACCTTGGTTTGCCGCACAAGCATTCTGAGACAAATTGCGATGGATCTGTGGGATGTCCAAAAACAGTGAGCAGATAGTGATTTGGGAACTAAATGTCCTTGGGTGTGGACATCTGTAATTCAGCTCCTTGGTACATCTAGGCGTTTTAGTGTCTTCACCTTAAATTTTCCAGAGCCCACTCACCACCTGCTAACTGGTTACCATGACCAGGGCATTCTGATTCTTATTAGAAATTCTATCTTGATATATACACAACTTTGCACAGAAGTGGATGTCACCCCAGAAAGATCAAGTGTAGATAACAGGTGTGACAGTGAAGATGACAAACACTGCAGTCCTGGTTATAAAGAAAATGTAGTCGGAAATGCCATCGTGTTCATGGCCTCCCAGCTGGTTCAAGGTTAGACCATAACACGTAAAGTATGACAAAGACACAAAATCACGAAGACAAATGGTGTGGTGATGTGGGAATGATAAGCAGTGGTGAGGATTCTTCCTCTTATCCAAGCAAATCTTCCTGTGTCTTGTCTTAGGAAACTATTTCAAGTATCTCACCTCTGATAAAAAGGGGATATCCTAAATGAGGGTTAAAAATGGGAAATCCTACGGCTAAAAGAAAGAACATCCATCACAAGGAGGCATGCAGGAAATGGCACCTCCATGCTGGGAGAAATATCAACAGTTCCACAAGAGCTAAAAACTACTCAGAAAGTGCTACCTTCTAAAGCTTTTCTCAAACCTGGGATGTTTGCTTCTTAACTTAGCAGACCTTGAGGTCCCTTATCAGTACTGAATGTTCAGATGACCTGGTAGTCTCCTGAACATCTTTTTAAAATTAATAAACCTGACAAGCACAATGCAAGTTACAAACTGCCTTGACTTCCAGGAATAAGATGATGGTTCAAAGAATGCAACCTTAGTTTTGTTGACAGAAAAACAGTGTATCTTATGGCAGAGCCTTCCCATCGCCACCCAATTCTTTTTTCATTCAATTTTCTATCCTCTACACTTTTGCTACAAGGCAGTCGGGATGTCTTTGTGCAGCAAGACTCATTCCAACTGGCAGCTCTTGATCAAAGAGCACTGGAAACATTAATCAACGTGCCTAATCATTTCCAATCACAAGAAACTTTACTCTGTGACCTGGCATATAAACACCGAGTCGTCTCATTCACTGGTTGACGGACTAGAAACTAAACAATCCTTATCGTACCTAATTCATCTTACTCCTCCAGGTTATAGATGGATCAGCCTGCAAACCTCTACCAGCAGTGGCAAACTTTTGGCACTTTACTTAATCAAACTGATTAGTAACCTGTCTGTAGTGCCTTTTATCTGTTGGTGCCAAAGTAGTTTACAAGCATTAAGTGCATCTAATTTTGTGATAGCAAAGCAAGATGTGGTTACTATTTTCCAAAGCACCTCCAGTGATGAGGGAGAGCTCTTGTTTTAAGGAGGTGGGGAGGTTCAAGACAGCAAGTTTTGCTGATGCATGAAAACCACTTTGCAAATTACATGAGCCAATGGCGAAGTCAGGGAGGGAGCCCAGGAATTTTGATTGCCAGCTATCTGTGCTGCCCATACTGCCATATGGTTTGTAGCAAAAAGGAAAAGAATAATCAAACCAGACATCTGTGCCCAGAGCCTTATCTATTCAGGCACCATCCTCTGGACAGCCGCACTCTGAGCACAAACAAAGGGGGATGAGATCTCCGCTCCCCTCGGCAGGTCCATGGGGGGACGTGGTGCCTCCTGCGCTGGTTCAGGTTAATATGTGTGTGATCACCACCTGTTTGGGAGTTTGCTCCCACGGTAACATTGATTTCTCGCTTAATGCCAAGAGCAGAACAACAGCTCTCGGCATCACAAGAAAAGCTGACAAAAAGCTAAGGTCACTTTAGCTTTCCTCGGTTTTCACTCGAGTGCCCCTGATTTGGGGGAAATAAAAGAAGGAAACAATTATGCCAAAGGTCGGTCTGTTCCAGGGCAGCTTGTTCCTGCTTTAAAGGAGAGAGAAGTGAGAGGTGGCACAGAAACCTGCTCCTACACCTGACAGGCTCTCACAGATGAGAGCTGGTGATGGAGCCCCGAGGAAGCAGTTCACAAACTTGCATCACCTGCCTTGAACCTTGTCCAAAACTGTCCCATTCTCTTCCCTGGTGAATGGTGCCAGCTTCCTTTCTGCTCTCTCCTGGACACTGAGTAGTATTTCTTTTCCTTGAGAGCTGGTGCCTTTGGGGAGAGGTGTGGGGAGGTGAAGAAGGGCTGGAAGAGATGCACGAGCATATGGAGACTTCCCTCCTACATCAACGCAACCCCATCCGCTGCGGTGGAAAGTTAAACGAAAGGTTTCCTGGTGGAAAGGCTGCCAACCTGGAGCTTGGGAAAGTTGGATTTCAACACCTGCTCAGCCGCAGGCTTTGCTGCCTGACCTTGCCCAAGCCACTCAAAAGCCACATGTAGAATGCTACTGACATATCTGGCTCCTGGAAGGAAGTCCATGACACCGAGCTGGGTGGCTGCAGAGGATTAGGCATCATTGAATAGGTTTGGCACGAGGCAACGCATCTAACAACGGCTGCCAACCAGGGCAAGAGGAGGTGCCAAAAGACAGGAGCAAATCTGCCCCAGGTCTCTGCTGCTGGTATCGCGGGGCTCCGCGAGAGCCTGCTGTCGGTGTGGGCAGCGAGGGGCTGGTTCACCCTCCGCTGATCCAGCACCTGCACTGGCTTAGCACATTATCCCTCCCTGCTCCCATCCCCGCGCCCCAGGTTTCTGCAACCGTTCACAGACCCCAAACTGTGCTTTATCCCCTTGATTCCCAGCCCCAATCTGCTGCAGAGGCTCATAAACCCAACCGGACAGGCAGGGGACAGTCAGGACAGCTGGAAGCAGTAATACTTTCATCAGCTTCAGGGAGCGATGCCAGGGCTGGTGCCTGGGTACCTCTTCTCTCTCTGCACATAGCTGGGGATCGGGATTTTGTACCTCTGCATGTCACCTGGTGGTCAGGCACTGGGAAGAAGGAGCTGAGGCTTTGGATATGGAGTTATGCACAAACTCTAGGAAGCTCTCAAAATGCAAAGCAGAGCTGTACCTCCCTCCAGTTATGAGCAGAGAGTGCTGTTTACTTTGCTGATCCAGTTGACACAGTATTATGTTTATGTGGCATCTCAGCACCCTGGGGTTACAGGCTCCAAAGCAGGAAGGAGAGAGCCAGTAGGATGGTGTCAGTGCCACACTCGCCCCAGGCTGGGCCCTCCCAGCAGCATCACTACAGACACCAGGGAGCTGTACCAGCATCCTACATGTCTCTTGGGTTTGCTGCCCAAAACCTTTTCTGCAGCTGCTCGGCTGGCCTGTTTCCTACCACCAAAATGGGAATAAGGAAAGAAGACAATGTCTCAATTTCACAGTGAGAAAAGCAGACACAGGCAGAGGTTGGAATATTCCCACATATCAACCATTCAAAAAACCCTCCTTTTTCATAGATGACAAGCCCATGTTCCAGTTTTCCTAGACACTGGGTGAGGATGGCTCTGAGGAAGGTCTCAGCAGTCGCAATACCAAGATCACCCTTCCCTGGACCTGACAAGCACCAAAACTATTTGAGGACTCACAGAAGACGCTTCTGGGACTGCCAAAGCCACCAGAAAGTGAACAGTTTCAATAATGATGAAGAAAGCCAAGTAAGCCCTCCTGAACCAAACAGGAACCAAACATGAACCATACGGCCTGCATGTGCTGGGAACAGGCTTTGACAGAAAGAAGGGTCAGCTTTTTGGCTGGCATAAATCAACCCAAATCCATCAAGGTCAGTGGAGAAGCACTGATTTCCTTATGTAAATAAAACTTAGTTCTCCTGCTGATTCTTCAAGAAGGCAGTCACTGTGGGGATGACATTTCCAAACCCAGCTGAAGTTGCTGGTGAACAAGCAGAAAGGCAGAGCTGCTGTGGAGAACAGTGGCTTAGAAAACTCTTGAATGAATCACAGACAAAGGTCTATCTTCCCACCAAGTGAGTTGTTGGTGAGCTCACTAGGCCCTGAGAATATTGTAACCATGCTCCTATGCTGCTAACTGGAGTTGAAATACCCTTCCTTTGAGCAAGGCTTTTTGAGTTCAGCCTCGGAACTAACGGCAGGCTCCAGAGCTCAGGGACCAGAGGAAACAACGTCTGTCCATGTGCTCTCACCCGCATTGATGGGCCCTACATAAACCCAAAGTGCCCTCCCTCCATCACCACACAGCAGGTGACAGCCTGGGATGGGAGCAGCCCCGACACTGGGCCAGGTTCATGCTGGAGCTCAGTCCCCAGGACACACGCTCACAGCCGCTTCCCCAACATGGCACAGACGGAGAGACAGGGATGCGGCTGGGAGAGGTGCAGGGAGGGAACCAGGAAATCACAGAATCATGGAATAGTTTGGGTTGGAAGGGACCTTCAAAGCTCACCCAGTCCAGCACCTTGCAATGAGCAGGGACATCTTCACCTACATCAGGTTGCTCAGAGCCCCATCCAGCCTGGCCTTGAATGTTTCCAGGGATGGGGCATCTACCACCTCTATGGGCAACCTGGGCCAGTGTTTTATGACCCCCACTGATCATTTGATCAAGTTGAAAACAAATCTCTGCAAACACCTCCCTCCTTTCTGTGCAGCTTGGAAAAAAAAGAAATGCTGCAGGAGGAGGGTTTGCATTTAATAATGATCAAAATATACCAATTAGTTCTTAATAAAGTCTTACCACTCGTTCCCTTCCCCTGTTCTCCCTTGTCTCTTTTTAGATCTCTGTCCCTTCACTCTTCAAAAGGCAGAGTGCCCGGTGCTGCACTACTGGGGCCCAGCAAGTGGGTCAGGCTCAGTACGGGACCTCCAGGGATCGCTCAGCTTGTCAGAACTGATTAAAATTTCTCTATTATACTTGTCTCGGATGGTATCAGATGGATCTTCATTAGCTGTTTTGTTCTAGTAGCTCCTTCTCACTCATGCAGGCAGTGAGTAGGGGGTTTGTCTCATGCAGCTTCAGACATCCAAAGTGCAGGAGTCCACATCTCAGCCAGCTGTCTGGCCTCCCCAACAGTCACTGCAGGCAAACAGCCACTACCAGAGGGCAACCCACCTATTTCAGATGACTGCCTCAAGATGAGATGGATCCAAAGCCTTTTGACCCAATAGTTTAAACTATGCCCAGCAATGTCCAGCCCTGATGAGGTCTGGATGGCAGTCTTGCTGTAGGACAGGAAGGCAAATGGTACCTGGGGTGCATTAGGAAGAGTGTGACCAGCAGGTTGAGGGAGGCTGTTCCAACCTCTCTATTCTGCCCTGGTGAGGCTGCATCTGGAGTACTGTGTCCAGTTCTGGGCTCCCCAGTTTAAGAAGGACAAGGAATTACTGGAGGGAGTCCAGCAGAGATCTACAAAGACCATGAGGGATCTGGATTATCTTTCTCATGAGAAAAGGCTGAGAGAGATGGGTCTGTTCAGTTTGAAAAGAGAAGCCAAGAGGGGATCTCATCAATGTTTATAAATATCTCAAGGGTGGTTGTCAAGAGGATGGGACCAGACTCTTCTCAGTGGTGCCCAGTGATAGGACAAGGGGTAATGGGCACAGACTGAAGCACAGGAGGTTCCATTTGAATATGAGGAGAAACCTCTTTACTTCGAGGGTGCCAGAGCCCTGGAACAGGCTGCCCAGAGAGGCTGTGGAGTCTCCTTCTCTGGAGACATTCAAACCCGCCTGGACACATTCCTGTGCGATCTGCTCTGGTGAACCTGCTTTAGCAGGTGGGATGGACTTGGTGATTTCCAGAGGTCCCTTCCAACCCCAACCATTCTGTGATTCTCTAAGAGTGTTGGAGCTCTTTCTCAACAAGGGAAGTGAGTCCAAGCTGCCACAAAGACAGGCCAGACCTGGAGCATCGAACCAAGGATGCCCACTGAACTGCTAAAACCTGAATGCTGGGTGGGACACTGGGAAAGAAAATGACATTATTTCACATTATTTTCATAATGTTTCTGCCACATGACTTTCCTCTTCTTTTCTCTTATTATTGCATTTCTCTGGTCTTTCCCAAATTTCCCTGTTTTCTCAAGGTGCTGTGTAGGACTGAAGTTCAGGGACTCTTACACAGCCAGACAACTAAGGTGTCTCCTTCTTGCCAGTTCCTGCAGCCCCAGGTTTGGTGGCTTGCAGATAAAGTGGACACTAACTAAATCACATATGCTGCCTTATGACCTTCCCTGCCATCTCTGCCTCATTGCTGGATCCCGTGATGCACAATTCCCACGGGGAACAGAGACAACTGTTGGTAATGCCGTGGTGATGAGCTGGTCCTCAGATGTCTGCTAAATCAAGGCTGGCATTAGGCATCATCCATTCCTGTGGTCACAGGAGGCCCATAATAATCAAGGTAGAGTTGCTTTCGCCACCCATACTGAAATTTAAATAATAAGCCCAATTTCATCCTCCTTCTAGGACAATTCAAAAGCAGCACAGTATGATGAAAGGATGAGAGAACAGATGGGTTTTGTTGGCAGCATGCTACTAAGGAAAGCTTTTCACGGAAACTTAAAAAAAACCCCATGACTATATGATTCATAAATTCTAAAAGCTGAGAGTAACCAGCTAAATGATTTTGTCTGACCTCCTGCCTAACAAAGACCACAGAATTTCATCCAGTGATTTCTGCTCGAAGCCCAGTAATTTGTGGTTCAAACAGAACATCTCGACCAGCCTACTGTCCAGCTTTGATGTGAGGATGTCAAATGAGGCACTAACCACTTCCCATGCTGTCAAAAACTGGCTCTTCTACAGGTTGTCAGCATCTCCTCACCACTGCATAACTTGCCATAGCCTTCCCAAGGACACAAACATTTATCTCTATCGAAACTCTCAAACCATCAAAAGAGAGAAACTGAGATTCTGAAGAAGAAACGTCAAGCAAGGATATGCCAATAGAAGGATAACAGAACATCCCAATGTAATCTTCTGCTGCGGTCAAATGGATGAAATCTACATTAAAATGCAACTCGAGGTCCACTTGTTTTCCCACTCTATATAAGTGGAAAAGTTATTTTGGTTCAAAACAAAAACTTCCCAAACACACAATTTGTCTGTGTGACTTGTAAGGAAAACACATCTATTTCATTTTAAAAAGTAGTTTTTCCTGCCACTTGTAAAGCTTGCTACAGCTGCGCAGAGATAAATATTTCCACAGGAGAGACCTTGAGTGGTCAGAGCAAAATTCACTCCAAAACCACCTCCTGCAAGATAGGCCCAGTAAAAAGACAGCTCGCTGCTGACTACACCTCCTGACTTTTTGTTTCCAAATTTCTGTGGTTGGAAGAACTGATTGGGTAAAGAAAACTTTAACCCAAAATGGCAAGCAGTCCAAAAGGCTTAAAGACCAGACTCCTCCCAGGTGAAAAATATTTATGTTGAGCACAGAATTAACACCAGCTCTTCCTTCTTTGTATCTCACAAGTGCAGCACTCAATGACAACCTGGGTGATTAAAGTTCTGCCACCCATAGATCTACAACAGCCCAGGCGACGGCCTTGAGATTTCTCTGTAACATCAGCCTGTGTTCATAGAATCATAAAATAATTTGGGTTGGAAGAGACCTTCAAAGCTCATCCAGTCCAACCCCCTGCAATGAGCAGGGACATCTTCACCCAGATCAGGTTGCTCAGAGCCCTCTCCAGCCTGGCCTTGAATGTCTCCAGGGATAGGGCATCTACCACCTCTCTGGGAAACGTGGACCAGTGTTTCACCACCCTCACTGTAAAAAATTCCTTCTCATGTCCAGCCTGAATCTCCACTCTTTTACTTTAAAACCATTTCCCCTTATCCTACTGTAACAAGCCCTGCTAAAAAGCCTGTCCCCATCTTTCTTACAGGCTCCTTTAAGTACTGAAAGGTCACAATAAGGTCTCTCCGGAGCCTTGTCCAGGCCGAACAACCCCAGCTCTTTCAGCCTGGGGGGCTGGAGAGTGGGAAAGGGTTTCAAGCATCACATCCTGGATCTACTCCTGTTCATCACTAAATATTCATATTCACATTTAATAAAACCAAGCCAGAAGGCTCATTCCAACAGTGTCTCTTTTATTGCCCCTTTCAAAGAGATGCTTTCTCACCCTCTGCCTGCGCTTGTGCTATGGCCAAACCCTGGCTGTAAAGCACATTCTCAGGGTGTGTATCTCTGGCCCCATGGCTCAGCCTCTGCTGGGATAAGCCCAGCTCAGATCCTGCTCCCCTGCGGAGGGATGAATCTCATCTGCAGAGCAGGTACCGGTGAAGCTCCAGCTCCTCGAGGCGCTGAGCTGGCTGCGGTCAGCCTGGTGCTGCTGATAAAGGTGCTGAGTGTTCATGGAGGGTGTCTCGGGGCGGGTTGAGGTCCACACTTAATTACACACTTTTACAGCCATTCTCCTGAGAGACTCAAGGAGTGGCTTTCTTAGCCACTGGCTTTTTTAGCCATCCGTGAGCTCCTACTACCTACACAAGCACACAGGAGTGCGGCAACAGGAGCAGCACACACACCCAGAAGAACAGGACACGTAGGCTTATTATTAATAATTAAACACTCATCTAATACGCTGGGTCTACAGAAACTATCTAGTGCTTTACCACGTATCGAAACTTCAGACTGTTTTCAGGCAGAGTTAAGGCACTCTAAGGTTTAAGGCATCATAATTTTCTGTGTAGAAACTCTTAAACCAATTAAAATCTTGTTTGTGTTGAAGCGTATAGGTGCAAATCAACCTGATGCAGCCTGCTTGAAACTAAAATAAGTGCACTAAAAGCAGGAGTAGCTATATCCCATTTCTGTTCCCATAGATCTGCAGAAATTAATGTTGCTGGCACAACGTAAAGATGCAGTTATGTCCACAAAACTGCAATGACACGAAAGGGATTCACGCTTAATAGTGGTTCAGCTGAAAAGGTACACTTTCTTAAAAAAAAAAAGCCTAAAGCACTGTTTTTTGAGGTTCTGGGTAACCAACAGTTGAAGCTCTGCTTTTAAATCATCCATCCTGAAGCAGTCATAGTGGGCAAAAGCTGTGATCCCAACAGCGCAGCAGCGCATATGACAGGGTGAAACCCCACAGCCAGTTTAGGTATAAGCCTCACAGTTTCCATTACTGCTACTGTAATGATTTTGCAGCTTTCATTTATTTTTCACCATTTCAGATGCTAGTTTGTGGCAAACATTTTTAAAGAAAAAAAAAAAGAACCCAAAACCCCAGAGACTGCCCATCCTTGACAGGAACAGTCCTGGCATGCCTGGAATGTGTAAAACCACAGAAGAGCCATTTCTGTTCATATTACTCCTTATGAAATCCCCTTTTTAAGAAGACTCGGAATTGGAGGCTCCAGCCTCTCAACAGAGCCACATCAGGATTGCCTTTTGCTTTGAAATGCGACTTATCAGCTGAAACCCAGGCGGGTTTGGGTATCTGACTGTTGTGTCCTTTGCTTTGAACTCCGGTACCGTTAAGCACACGGCCGCCAAACTGGTCAAGTCATTTTCCTCTCCTCCTTTGTCCCCAGGTTTGGGGAAGATAAAAGCCACACCAGGCTCACTGCCCTACCAATGCCAATTTGACTGTTGATGTTACATTCAAGAAAAACCAAATAACAGAACCCAACACCACACAAGACGATTATCGCTGTTACCCACACAAACACCAGAGCAACCACAGTGTGACTCAACAAGACCTGGGCTGCAGCGGGTATCTCTGGACACGCACAGGAACGTTCTCCAGGCCATGCAGCTCTGCAGCTCTCTTGCTCTGACACGTCCTTTTCTTGCATTGCTTCCACAAGTCCTTTTTTCCAACCCCAAAACTTGTAGCATCAGCAAGCGGCTGCTGCCAGCACAAGGAGTGAGCCTGGTGTGAGCAGGGCTCTGATCAGCCCCTTGCTCTTATGGGGATACCTACAGGGCACAGGCTGGGCAGATGCTGTGCCGGAGCGAGGAGGTGACCAACTCATGCTGCTGCATTAGTGCTGTGTTGAGCACAACATCTCTTGAGGTGCCTCAGGAGGGTCAAACTCTGCTCCTGTTTAAGTTACTGGGCAAACTTTTGCTGGTTTCTCTTTGTTTTCCACCTCTGCTCTTTGCTTTCCTGAGCTTCCTAAAGGTTTCTGGGCTTGCTTTCCCAGGTAGAGCATCACTACAGGCACATTGCAATCTGCGGCGTGAGGCTCACGTCTAGCTTGAACACCAGAAAGCACCAGAGCAATGCAGGGCAAAGCTGAAACACGGGGACTGTTAACCCCAATTCCCAGCACTTACTGCAACCTACTCACATAGACTGACAGAATTCAAGAAACACTATAGTTCATAAGCAAGAGGTCTGGCAAGACAGACATTAAAGATTGCAATAAAGAGCAGGCAAAGAAGTATCTTGTAGAGAACTGAAAAAAGAAAAGATAAAAAACGATAAGTAGGAATTCCCCAGTGGTCTGAGTTTATCAGTGTGATTACTTTCAGGACTTTTTTTGTTGTACTACCTTGATTTGCATACAAAACATCTATGACAGGAAATATCAGCTGTCCTGGAAAAAAACACGGGAAGGATAAGGATTTTTGCTGTCAAGGGTAGAACAGTTTTTGGCACCATATGACATGCTGGAAGCCTCTCTCCTTGCTAAAGCAATTCGCAGCAGCACACTGCGGTTCCTCCTGGCTCCCAGCTCCGCATCCCATCCCAAGGGCAAGAGCGCATGATGGAGCTCCTCAGGAGAGCTTCCAGAGTCAGAAAACCTGAAAATGAAAGAAAAACCAGCAGGTGAGTTGATTTGCATTCCAGATTCACACTTTACACAGCACCGAATTAGCTGGTAGGAAGTGGAAGAGTAAAAAGGAAAACCGCCAGCTTGAAAATGCAAATCTTCACCCTAGTACAATTGCAAGCCACAGCCAGGATTCATACGGGCTGGGAAAGGTGCTAGTTAGAACACATTTTTCAGTACTTTTTCAATGTGGTCACTTCATGACCTCGACAGTGGCTTGTGATGTGTGGTTTCATTCCTATCCCAAATATAGTCAGTCTCATTTCCTGAAGAGAACACAATCGGAAAAGTAGAAAACCTTTAAAATGATTGTACAGGTATTTCTGTCTTTCTCCTTTTGGTCTTTTATTTCTACCGCGCTGCACTAAAGAAACCACAGCATTTTTTAAATTAGTCCCGTATAAAAAATGCATCTTTTCCCAAAGCTCTTGGATCTTAAAGAATATAAGGTTGCCACTTTCAAACGCACTAACTGTTTGCAGCACAAAATGAAATCACAGCATTTTGTTTCAATATGGTGTATGTATCCACATATATGTAAAAATTCCTCTACACATGGCTACCAAGAATCATGCTTCGTCCCCAGCAGCGAGCAGTGTTTGTTCAGCAGCTCTTTGCACAGGTATTGCAGGACCTCGGCACTCGGTGGCCATCAACAGTCACCGCCCCATGGGAAGCACAGCATCGAGTGAAAACTTGCTTCACAGATGAGTCAATGAGACAGTGGTAATTATAATTCTACACCTCTTTGCATTTTTCTGCAGAACTCAGTTCATCGCCTTATCTGTCCACGCTTGGTCCCTCTCCCCGGGGAAGTCCACATCTTTAGCAGTGAGGTCTTTGTCACCTCCACGTTCCTCTTCCCTCCTGGCCACTGAGGAACACTCAGGCTTCCCAAGCACAGTGACAGGTCCTATTGAAGAGATCATTGAGGCACAAACAAACTGCATCAAGGACAAAGAGCATCCTGGGTTGCAGGAGCACGGCTAGTAGGTCAAGGCAAGAGACCTCAGTGCTCATTAGACCACACCTGGACAGTGCATCAAATTTTGGGCACCTCCGTACAAGAAACACAAGGACAAGCTAGAGGCAGTGCAGTGAAGGAGTACCAAACTGGCCAGAAGCTGGAGGACTTGCCCAGAAAGAAGAGGTTGAAGGAGCTGGGCTTGGTCAGCAGGGGATGAGACGGCTTTGAGGGATCCAGCAGCAGTTCCCAGCAGCTGCAAGAGGTTACTGAGAACACAAAGCCAGGTTCTTCACAGTGGTGTCTGGCAGAGGAATGAGTGACAACATGCATCACTTGAAACAAGAGTGGTTCAGAGAGGATGTCAGGAAAAACTTTTTCCATGTGATGACAGTCAAGCTGTGGCTGTGCACTCTCATCCTTAGGAGTCTTCAAGACTCAACTGAATGAAGTCATGAGCAACCTGGTCTGATCTCACAGCTGATCCACCTGTGGTCCCTTTCATCCTGAATTATCCTACAGTCCTACAAATAATCTTCTAACTGCCACCAGTGCAGAGGCTTTGGAGAAATGGGTGGGAATTGTTCAGTGCTTGGGTACTGTGATAACACCCAAGAGAAAGAGTTTAGAGACAACCACAACCCAAGACTGTGAAGACCAGAAGGTCCCTGTAAGCATTGTAAGTTGTGTTTTCCGTGGGACACGACAAACCCAACTTTTCTGCATCCAGTCCCACAGTGACCCAGACACAAAATGTTCATCTCAGTTTGGGCATCAATGGCCAAGGAATCCCTGCCCATGTCCTATCTGCGGTACACACAAGACCAGTGTTGGAGGGCAGTCACACCTCCTCCCTCCCCTATACACACACATTTACTGACCACGCAGGATTTCCTAAGCCAAGTGAATAGCACTGACTGTACTGCCCAGAGCTGCAGCCTCTGTTCCACAGGATGGAGACGTCTTAAGAAGCCATCCCTCTGTCCCACAAGCTGCAATGCTCTCGTGCAGGATGAGCAAACTCCACTGCCAGCACAGCCTTCCCCCTTCAACCCTGGTGTTGTAAAGGGTGTTGGAGCAATGTCTTGTCTCCAGTCAAAATAACTTATGTGGCTAAGAGGCAGGAAATGTCACAACCAAGAAGATGAAAAGGGACCTTACAGACAGAGCTGTTGAGCTCTGGCTTCTCAGAAGAAGCCATACAAACCATGAGGCAACTCTCACATGTGCTGGGTGGGTAGGAGAGGAGGAGGTGGAAGAAGAGAGGTTCATCTTCTTGCCCCAGGTCAGTCAACAGGTCAGTGGCAGAGCCATGAAACAACCTCCTCCTCTCTGTCCCGGAGTCTTGATGCTCCCTGCCCCCTTCATGCCTCCACTTGACAGCCAAGTCATGTCAGGGGGTAAACCTGCCCTCCTCACATTGCACACAACCACCTTTCTTTTTGGAGACCAAAGCCTAAGGGATGCCACTTCCCCAACAGAAGTCAGTCCTGACCAAATAACATCTTTTTAAAAGGCAAGTCTGCATTTGCATTAAGAAACTGGTCCAACTTTGAAGATACGCTCACCAACGTGTTTGGAGATGTGGTCTATTCCCACAGAGCCTTGGAGGGCTCTTAGGGTTTATCCACATGTGGCTTTTTTTGTACTTGGAAGTGAGACCAGTAAGCATTTTTATACCTACCTATTCATAGGTTTTTATTTTCATTACAGAAGAGGGTATCAGATCACCCAGTTTCAACTTCTGCTGAAACTCCTGCATGAGCCAGGATGGCTAATTTCAGGCAGTTTCGGAGCCCCTGTAGTGACTTGAGCTGGTCTAAATTTCTGTAACTGCACCCATACTGAGGTCTGTACAAATCAGCAAAAGAAACCACAGCTTCAGGCAAAATTAGTATCTTGGTACAGAAATAAAGATGAAAACCCTCACCTCCTCCTCCTCATTGAGAGGTGAGGTCTTGAAGCCTTTGGAAACAGCGTCCCCCTCCTCTTCCCACCCTCCCATTCCTCCATCCTTTGAGGAAGGTCTCAGGGCAAGACTTTGCAGCCTTGTTTGCCAGAGGAAAAGGATGCTTTCTGTCTGGGAAGCTGCGAAGACTGTGTGGAGCAGAGCAGACCCGGAGCATGCAATTACCCAGGCAGCAGCAACAATATGTTAATTCACTCAATCCCTCTGAAACGAAGCACAGTGAAAGTCCCTGGAAAAAGTGAAAAGGAGCCTGTTAAGGAACCTGTGTGAAGGCCTTGTGCACAGCAGCCCCTACGAGTCCAGACGGGGACGGACTCTGCACAGCCGACGTTTTCAGAGCCGCGCTGGCAGCCCGTGCGCCTCCTCTTCCCGCCCCGGGGCATCCAACGGGAGCGAGGAGAACCAACCTCAATGCCAACAGGTCGCTCCTGTCCATGGGACAATATCCTTATTTTAAAGAGCTGTACCCCTACAAGAGATACCTCATCCACAGCAAGGTCACCCTAGGCGGATCACGGTCATAAGGCCATCATGAAGGCACAAGCCCTCTCTGTGTCCAGAGCTTTCTCACACTTTCAGGAGTGGAGCCTCCCCCATGGTGTTCTCAGCTGCCAAGTTCATGTCCTGAGCTCTGCCCGTCTGTTCAGCTGCCCAGAGCTCCTTAGGTCAAGAAAGACAAGGAACTACTGAATGGTTCAATATAGAACTACAAAGACGATGAGGGGTCTGGAGCATCTTTCTTATCAGGAAAGGCTGAGAGAGCTGGGTCTGTTCAGCTTGGAGAAGAGAAGGCTGAGAGGGGATCTCATTGATGTCTCTAAGTATCTCAAGAGTGGGTGTCAAGAGAATGAGACAAGACTCTGTTCAGTGGTGCCCAATGATAAGATGAAGGGCAATAGGCACAGACTGAAGCACAGGAGGTTCCATCTGAATATGAGGAGAAACCTCTTTACTTTGAGGGTGCCAGAGCCCTGGAACAGGCTGCCCAGAGAGGCTGTGGAGTCTCCTTCTCTGGAGACATTCAAACCCGCCTGGACACATCTGCTCTAGGTGAATGTGCTTTAGCAGGTGGGATGGACTAGATGATCTTCAGAGGTCCCTTCCAACCCCAATCATTCTGTGAATCTGTTGATTCTGTAACTGCTGTCCTCCAACAGGAAGCAACAAAGCCAACACTGGAAAGAGAGAAGAAAACTGAAATGGTCCTTTGGTGAGTTTACTGTGAGAAGTCAATGCTCTCAGAAGGTGCACACTGACCAACTACCTCCTGGTGCATCACCCTTCTGATTACTGCTGAATAACTGCTCTAACACCCAACTAGAAACTATTGCCCCATGCTGGCATCATGGTGGAAGCAGCCTTGCACTTCTATAGCAGAATAGGTCCCTTGCTGCAGGCAGGAAAGCCTGCCTCCCTCCTCGGGAACAGGGGCAGAGGAAGGGTCAAGATCTCTGCTACCTCCATATATTGGACAGACTGAGCACTCACCTGCTTTCAGGGCTGCTTTCAGGTGACTACAGATCTCCTTGAGGAGCAAGCAATTGCTTACATTGAAGGCAAGCACAGCTTTAAAGCTGTGTAGCCTCCTGCAGAGAGCTTGCTGTTATAACCCATACAAAGATTAAAGTCTGCCATGTGGAAGAGTTGCACACTAAAGCTCTTTCTGCATAAGGCTGTTGACCACTGAGCTGATATATTGAGGTCAGAGGCTCCTCAGTGCTGACACACTTCTTGAGGGACATAAGCGTGGCTTTCATGGACACATACAATTGTTACCCTGAGGAGCAGGGGGCAACTAGTTCAACTGCAAGAGATTTAAATTCAGCCCTTAGGCTGCACCAAAACTCCTGGGTTCCTGCAGAAATGGGATCAACAGCAGCAAACATCTAGAAAAAGGGTTTACCAACTTCTACAGCAAGCTGGTTTGTTTGGATTGTTTTTTGAGTGAAAGACTAAGATAAATCACACTGTTGGCTCTCCCTTAAAAATGCATCTATTTTGCACAGACGGACTTTTTCTCTCCAAGGAGAAGAAAGGGAAGCAACACACAACACCGAGCTGCAAAGCCACCAGTGCCTTGCCACAAGTCCTGGCCTTCACAGAGCTCCTGGTGGCTGTCCCTAAATCAGAGCAATTCACCACCAAATGACATGTCTCGGATGAGATGAGTTTCCTGAAAAGCACTGACAACACACAATTAAAAGCTCGGTTCAGACAAGCAGCTAAACAAGTCTGCTTCTGGTTTCTGAGCTGAACATTCAAGGCTTCCCATGTTTGCTCACTCACAGGTTATCTGGGCTGCACAATCAGCAAAACTCCCACAAAAACACTCGCTGGGGCTCGGCTACCAGGCGGTCTATAATGGAGCTGTTTTAGAGAAAAACAGAAGTGTTATCGCGTACGCGGCTGTCCCAACACAATTAGTCATACCTGATGGAGAGATACGCCTCCTCGCAGGGCTCTTACCACCTTGTCAACAGATTAAGTCAAAATGAAAACATCCTAACTATCAAAAACCAACTTGAAAGCTGAATCATAAATCCTGAAAGCAGCTTCGATGCTACAAAGAGATGTCTTCCTTGCAAAAGCAGGCAGCTGGGTTCCTTCCATCTCTCCTGTTTCTTCCTCCCATACAATTTCCTGACATTGCTCGGTGAAATAACATTTCTTCTTTCGTCTTCCCACTCAAGCGGCCCTTTTTTGCTCCAGCTGAGAAGTGCTGTGGGGTCATGAGAAGAAACCACACTCGAGGTAGGAAAAGATCAGAGCTTTGATGGTGGGAAACAACATCCCAGTCATCTCCTCTGCCTGACCTCAGACAAGTTCCCCAACACATCTTTGCCTAATTTCCCCATTGAAATAGCAAGTTCCTCACCACTCTGGGTGACTACCAACATGGACAACAACCAGGGGAGACTGATGCTTCCTCCCACCTCACCACCTCATTCATAGAACCATAGAATTGCAGAATCATTCTGATTGGAAGAGACCCTCAAGATCACTGAATTCAATCATTAACTTTACTCTGGCACTAAACCATTTCCCTAAGAACCTCATCTACACGTCTTTTAAACACCTCCAGGGATGGTGACTCCACCACTTCCCTGGGGAGTATGTCCCAGTGCTTGACAACCCTTTCCAGGAAGAAATTTTTCCTAATATCCAACCTAAACCTCCTCTGGCACAACCTGAGGCCATGTCCTCACACATGGTGATTCTTCAGCACAACCTAGACCTGTGTTTCATGCAGTACTTCCATACCTGTTTACTTTCAAATGTCTCTGTTGGTGTCTTCTAGCTTCCAAGGTCTTGGCAACCATTCCCTACCACAAGAGCACCATTGCTGGCTCGCGAAATCCACCTTCTTTCTTCAACACTTGACAGACAATTCCATGGGACATTTTTTTGCACTGACACTAACGAGCAATGGAGAAGACTGCCAAATGAATGGGAGGAGTTCAGCTCGTGGCTGGTACTGGAGGCAGAACATCAAGATGCGACTCAGTAGTTAAACTTCTCCAGATGGGAGGTCACTTGGCCAGGAGGCACCGCACTGACCTCACAGTGATCCTGTGGTTGCTGTCTGCAGTGAGGACCCTAGCACTGAGCAGGGTCTACATACATGTGCATCATGGTGGGGCTAGGAGCAGGTTCCTCTTGATAATAATTATGAAATGCATTTGGAAACAAATTTATTTTTCTGAAGCCCCCTCTCTGGTGCCAACAAGTCTTTCAAGATGCAACCTGCACCACCAGGGCCCACAGCGAGATTCAAAGGGAAGCATGCTCTGCTCCGAGGAGTGGCCAGCAAGGCTGGGATCTGCCAAACAGCTCCATGTCCATGGCAGAGCTCATAACCAAAGCCAAACCCTCCAGATTTGGGTAATTCCCAGGAAAGTCTCAGCCAAATTCACACGTCTGCACTCACTCTGAAGAGCTGAGACGCACTGAGAGAGAAGAGCAATTGGTGCAGGTTGCCATGGCAGTGTGCATGGATGACTTTATCACCCTTATCAGCTGCAGCAGCATTTAGGCCCATTATCAGAGAACACCGGGGTATTTTTCGTTAAGGGTGCAATAGGTGGGAAGAGCAGAAAATCAGTGTCAGCCAGAAGCCAGCGGTCAGCATACAAAGCAGGAGGGTGAGCTGCTCCCATGGGCACACAGACATTTACCCAGCCCGGGGCTCATGCTGGAGTCCAGGGCTGCTGCAGGGTTCCCCGGCAGCCCCCAGCCCAGGACCAGAGCTTTCCCTGTGAGCGGAGGGCGTTCTCCTGCGCTCCCCGCAGAGCTGCTGGAAGTGGGTCAATCCTTCTGCTTTGCTGAACCTCCTGGCAGGTCGGTGCTGCGCCACTGTCACTGCTTGTCATCTGTGCCACGCGGCAGCCACGTAATTCAGAAGTTAACGAATTCAATACACCTAATTAAATCAACCTTGGCATTTGTTCAAAACCCATTTAGCTGCTTTTTTCTTTTTTTCTTTTTCCTTTTTATTCCCCGCTGTTGGTGGTGAAGAGGCACACAAGAGGAGAGATGTGAGAGAGCGTTGCTAAGGGGTGAGCCGGTTTTCATCCCTCAGCTGCTTTCCTGCTGCTCTCCCGTGATCGCAGAGATGATTTGTTTCCTTCAAGGGAACATGACAAACCCACGTGGCATCTCTCCTTTTGCCTCTTTTCTCCTTCAACCCCCCCAAACGAAATGACCTTTCCTGTCTTCTCACGGGTTTTACAGAGTCCCACACTCGCTGGTGATGGTTTGGCTCTGCTGCTGACACTGAACGTGGGCTTGGCACACAAAGGGAAGGCACATCAAAGTGTGGCCTGCAGCACCTTGCCTGGGCTGGACACGCTGCAAGGTGTGAGCATCATCTTCCACCATCAGACTGAGCAAAGCCAGAAAGCAATGGGGAGGCCACCAGAGATGGCTCACCACCGTCAGAGTCTCCTCTGGACGCCCTCCCAAGGAGCTACCAAGCCCACGTTCCTCGGAGCAAATTTGCTGTCTTTTCCATGTTCTTCAGGTCTTCCATAGCCTTGCTGGGATGGGGAACCAGGACTAGTGAACATTCCTGGTGCCACCAGACCAAGGCTATGTTGTTTCCTCCAGCCAAGCGCTGTCTCCTCCTTAACTTGATATGAAAGATCTCTCTGGGAAAGAGAGAAGAGTGTTACATCTGGTTGATGGCACTCTGCACAGCAAATCCATCTGCAGTCTGTTCCCTGCTCTCACCTCAAAGCCATCCTTGGCCTCTCTGCTCAAAAAGCAGTTGTTTACCTTCCCATATCTGCGCTATTTCCTTTCCTTTAATCCATCCTCCTTCAAAATAATTCCTAAAATACTTAAAACAATCATGGGCAGCTCTTCCTCCAGACTCCTAAGACGATGCTGTGCTGTGGTGTTGCTTTTGTAGCCAGCAGTAGTTGGTGCATATGAAGAGCTCCAGCTCCCAGCACCGCTGGAAAGGATGTTTCATGCAAAACCTATTGCTCATCCCTTTCTCAGCACTGTGAAAATAGTCTAAAAAGCACTTTAAGCTAACTCCTCTGGGATGAAAGGCATCAGGATACTGTAAAATACCCCTCTCACCCATGGCAGTGGATGTTAACATGAGTCTCCTGGTGAGCGCAGAAGTAATTTCTCTGCAAGCAAGCTCCCTCTCCTTACACGGTAATTGTAACATGGGATGTTCGGCCTGGCTTGGGGACATCTCTCCCCTCTGCCCACTTCCTCACCTTTCACACATGGGCCATGCACACCTCAGGCTGCACACCATAGAGAAATACTCCTAGATCAGAGGAAAGAAATGGGAGCAGAGGATACCAGCTCAGGGCAATTACTTTGGCTGCAGTGAACCAGCACGCGTTCCGCAGCACCACCACGGCCAGAGCCTCTCCCATGCGCTGATCTGCTCTGCGAAAAATGTATTTATTTACACTTCCTTCATACTGATCAGAATGAGGAGGGCATTTACTTGGCCTCCATAGTACAAAAGCCTGTCCCAGCTGTGCCGGTGGTGCTGGGTGATGCATGAACACACAAGAAGAGGCAGCCTTGGAGGAGATGCTGGTGACCCCAAGAGCTCAGAGAGGCCAAAAAGACCAAATGCCATATGGCACTGAGTTTCAAGCAATGGTCCCTCACACTGCTGAATTAAGAGGCAACTGTCCTTTGTATGGCAAAGGGTCATGAGAGAATCTGACGGGTTTAGCATCGGTGTTGATGGGAGCTGCTGTGACTTTTAAACTCAAAGAAATAGGAGGTGGCTTGTTGAAGAGTATAAAAGTTCACATATGCATTGTCACATGAGATAGATGTCTTTCCTGCACCTTTGTGGGCAAGCCAAATCTGGAGGGAGACCACAATTATGGAGGTGGCCTTGCAGATTTTGGCTTGTCTGCTCCTCCTCAATCTGACAAAGGGCTGCAATAATGTGCCGGTTTCTTACGGCCACTCTTTGTGAGATGACCCAGTAGGGGAGATGCCCAGGGTCCTCCTTGCTGGGCCATATGCCCAGGGTGTGACCAAAGTAGAGACCCCAGTTTCCTACTGTGAGCCCCTGGCACACCAGGTGAAGTGCTGCCTCCATCAAGCCAAATGGCTACAACCATGCCAGGGACACACGGAGAGGAGAAAGAGCTACAGCTCCTATTGCAAAAACTGAGAAGGAGATCATTCCTGGTGCTTTGCACCTAGAAGTAACCTCCTCTCCATTCTCCTCCTTCCCCCTACTTGCTATCACCTCTGGCAGCAAGGGGCTCGTTCAGCTGCTCTTTTGCTGAGACATCAGATGGTTTTGGCCTCTTCGCAGTGGGTTTAGCAACTGGCTTTCTCCAAAGGATGAGGTGGCGTAGGAAAGTCCCATCCCTGCATTGCACGTCATCACTTCATTAGCTATCAGAAAAGATACAGTTTACAAAGATGTGATCTGGACTGATGAAACACATCAGGTCCAAACCTCCACAGCACGGACACCTGTTAAAGCACACACAGGAGAGCAGCAATTTGCACTGTCAGGCTGAGAAGGAAACCAGAAGCTGCCCATGGCACTAACAAAAATGCACTGCATGTTATTAAGTACATGTGAAATAGTGTCCTTGGAAGACAAGCCATCAGCTCAGCATCTCCTTTCCACTCAGTTGTTTTCTCCTTACACGAACCTCAGGTGTAAGTAAGTCAAAAAAGATAAACTAATTCTCGTGCATTTGCTCTTTCATGGTATCTGTCTACATAAGGGCCAAACAGTAGGACCGGTGAACTACCTGCATGTTCTCGGAGCTTTACCATCCCTTCAGCAGCAATTTCTCCCCCTTGCGTTCTCCTCTTGCCCTGTCCTAGATAGTGGGTGTAAAGCAATTTATTGGCAGGGATGGGAGGAAAATTCAGAGGACGAACATCCCCAGTGCTCTCAAATCCTGTGCACTCTTTCAGCTCTTCTAGATACCACAAAGCAACAAACACCAGACTGTCTCGTGGCTGAACCAGGTCTCACTGTGGATGCTTCCAACCCCAACTCAGCCTAAGCCACCCCACATGGGCTCCCTACCCTTTCCAGATTCCAAAAATGGGATCCTCATCCTCTCTCCGAGCCTGGCCCAGCAGAGTCACCAACATCTACAAATCACTCAGATAACTAAGCAGCACAGGACAGCCTGCCAGTGATTCAGCCAGCCCAAGGCCAATGGCTGGGACGCTTCACACCGTCGCTGTTGATGACACCAATGACTCCATTGCCAGCAGGAGCCCTGCGGGGCCACGACAGGAAATCGGGTCTTAATCATCGTCTCACTTTTCACTCCCCACTTCAGTTTTGCTATTTTAGCAGCTGCTGCGAGCTGGCTCCACACTTTCAGATGAGCAACCGTTGAGTGTTTTCAGGCTGCAGCTCCAAATGCAAAGAAAAATGTGAAACTGGGGGAGGCTGCAGAATAGAAATCAGGTAGCGATCAAGGCATTAAGACACAACCAAGCAAGCAAAAGCCTCTTGCCCAGGCTGACATCGCTTGCATTGCCTGAGACACCAGCCAGGCTGGTTGAGTCCATACAGACAGAAAACTGGCACTGTGTGGACCTACTGGCTGGGGTTGCTGCCCATTTGGGACAGTCGTGTGATATGGTCCGATGCAGATGTGTCTCCAGGTGCTTCCCCTTCTCCTTGTTCATGACACATCTATAGATCTGCTGTGATACCAGACCTGGGCTTTATCAGCTTTCTGCTCAGCCTGTGTGGCAGCCAGGGAAAATTCCCCTTGAAAGGGGGAAACCTTCTGCCATCGTAACCCATGCAGATGGCAGAGCCAGCCCCTGTACACCTGCACCAAAGACCATCTAAAAGGCACGTGGCCGGAGCTCAATGGCACGACCATCCACATGCATCTGCACAAGAATACTTGCCGAGTGCCCATCAGCCCATGCTTCCCATGCTCACATGGCCTGTGGACCTTCAGGGGCAGCAGCCTCTCCAGGAAAACAAGAGGTTGGATTTTGTGCCCAACTTCAGTTGCTTTCTCCTCTTTGCAGCCCCTCAACATAGGCACAACGTGGGGTAATCAGAAAGCAACCCCAAATCTCTCTAGTCCTGAGCATCCAGATTGGTGTAGGTGACCCTGGAGGTAACAAACAACCTGTGCAATTCCTCAGGTACTCTCACATATGCTAGAAGAACGTGGTCTTTCACTGTGGTGAGTGTACTAAAGTTCACAATGTCCCTTCCATGGTGACTGATGATAGGTAATGTGCATTTCTATGCCACATCGATAGCAGCACAGCAACATCCTGGAGAGATCACAAGGCAAGGAAGCAGAATCACAGAATGGTTGGGGTTGGAAGGGACCTCTGGAGATCATCTAGTCCAACCAACCTGCTAAAACAGGTTCACCAGAGCAGATCACACAGGAATGTGTCCAGAATGTCTCCAGAGAAGGAGATTCCACAGCTTCTCTGGGCAGCCTGTTCCAGGGCTCTGGCACCTCAAAGTAAAGGAGTTTCTCCTCATATTCAGATGGAACCTTCATGCTTCAGTGTCAGAAGTGACAACAGGGTTCTCACGACTGGCCCAGTGCCTACAGGACGATGTGTGCGGGGGTGAGATGTCAGGGCAGACTTTGAGCCTGACATTTTATTTGATTGGAGGGTCAAATATTTCTCTGCTAGCTTCCCATCGGTTGCAAGGTTTCCCCCTAAACCCATCACACAAAGTTGATGCTGTTTAAAACACACCTCAGATGTACTGAGGTCTGCTTCTAAGACGGACACCAATTAGCCTATTCATAATAGACCACTATGGTTTCATCAGAGCATCTTGTGATATTTGCCCAGACACAATAAAACACCTTGGAATCTCTTCCGTATGACTTAGGTACTGGTGTCAAAGTGACAATTCTTAAAATTCTGGAACCCTTGAGCCAAGCAACCTTTGCCACAAAACTAAATATTTGGGAAAGAGGACAGTATTCACCACCTGACTTTCTCATATTGCCTCAAGCAACATTATTCCTAAAAACACCCTAACATGATCCCTGTGTCGTGCCCTGAAGTCCTACCCTTGCCTCCCCATCACCTCCATGTATCACAGATGCTGTGGGTGCAGAGCTTCGGGGTGCCACAGCCACTGCCAATTACGCATGACCTATAGGAGTTTTCCCTGTCTCCAACCTGACCTTGTTCTGACCACATTCTTCTCCAGAAACAGATGGAAATTAAGCCTTGCTGCAAGAGGGGGTCACAAAACTTGCTTTAAAAATCCTCCCCAAACAGCCCGCCATAGCCTGGGGCACGAGCATTGCTACAGTAGGTGTAGGATTCATCTCACTCACGCTACAGCCATCTAAAGCATATATATGTAGCCTAAACAAGCTGGCTATGGGCATGTCACATCTAATCAAAGAAAGGTGTTTGCAGTGTTGCCTTCTGCATCGGAACAAGTCGGCAAAAAGTCTGTCAAGCAGTCAGGGAAACTGAAGGTGCAATTCATCTCATTCATCACATCCTTTGCACCTTAAACCCCATGGACAACATGGACGAGGCCTCCACTGATTACAGCAGAAACCAAACACTGTGCTGCCAGCCTAGATGGGGGGTGCCATGAGATGACTCCCACTCCACCAACTAGTCAGATGGAAAGAAGCAGAGACTTCCAGAGGGCAAAACTGCTCTCAAAGCCTAACTTCAGCATCTGAGATGTCATTGCCCGCACTCCAGTGTGCTTCCAGAGGTTAATCCCCCATCCCTCTAGCAAGAGGAAATAGAACAGATATTCACATTTCAGCTTCACCGCCTTGTGCTCCAGCTCTCCCAGCAAGTGAAGATGGTTTTGTGCTCATACAAAATTATGGATAAGGTGCAAATGCACACGTAACCCACTCTGTAGCCCTGTCCCCGTGAGTAGCAGCATTTGGCAACAGGGCAAGTGGGAAGCAGGAGCAGTAGCATCTCAAATGGCTCCATCAGGATTCACTTCACCTCAGGATGGTTATCAGAGGGTGCATATTTGACTGATAGATTCAGCATGTATTAACACATCTCAGTAAAACACCCTGAGACTCCAAGACAGAAAATACCACATGGGCAGCTAATTTGCTCCTAATAGTGCATTTACCTCTGGCAGAAGTCAGAGACTGCAAGTGCTTCATGAGCCATTTACAGGAACATTTGTAGGCATTACTGAGTAACTCAGGAACTTAATTATCTCCTTCAAAATGACCCGTGTGATTTAAAAACCTATTTGAACATTGGGTGCCCTGGGATCTGTAATCCCCAGTCTAGTCGCTCAGATGGCACAATCTCAAAGTTACCATGCAGGTCATTCACATTGCTCTAAATCACCCTACCTACACGCCAAACCCACAAACATGCCCCAAAATCCACCTTTCCGAACAGAGAGAGAAGCAAAACCACAGCAATCACCTCCTTATCCGCTACCTGCTCGAGCTTCCCAAACGAGAGCCGGAGTACACATCCCCTTATGGGGCTGAGCAAACCTTCAGCACCAACGCAACACTGAGCATCTTTGGACATAAAATACATATATTTAGGCAAGTTACTATGCTTCTCGGAAACTTTTTGCAATATTATTTACAAGGCTCAGCGGCAGTTTTTAGAGTCGGCTGGCAGTTCACAGCTCGAATCAAGACACATCACGCATGAACCCTCTTACTAATAATGGCCCATGGGGCTGGAAAGCCCCCATGCATCTCTCAGCCCCGCGCTGCAGCGAGGTGACACGCCTGGGTGCTCGATTTGAATACGTATGGCCGAGGCCGCCCACGGGGAAGCACCCGATCCTGCCTGGGAGCTGCAGTCCTGACCCCAGGGACACAAGGTGAGAAGAGCAGGGGCTTGCGCTTTCATTTCTCTACCCAAAAGTATTTCCACTGAGTGATGGTTAAGTGCATTCACTGGGTTTGGGTTTTTTTTTTTTAAGGCATATCATTGTAAGAGGACATGCCCAAAGTGGAAAAACGTGTGCCAGTAAAATTCCCAATGCCCCTGTCCTCGCATTCAGTGGCTGATGCTATACCATCCCAAGGGCCAGAAGCTCCCACATAAACCTCAGTACAAAACATCTTGCAAAGTGGATCCCTCAGCAGTTCTTGGAACAAGAGTAGCAAAGCACCAATATCACAGAATCAAAGAATGGTTTGGGTCAGAAGGGACCTTGAAAGATCATCTAGTCCAATTCCACTGGCATCGGCAGGGACACCTGCCACTAGATTAGGTTACACAGAGTCCCATCCAAACAGATCTTGAACACTTCCTGAGAGAAGACATCCATAGCTTCTCTGGGGGACCTGGTCCAGCGCCTCATAAGCCTCGTAGTAAATGCAGAGACACAAACCACGAGATCGGACACAAGCACAGATTCTCAAGCCAGATTTCTCTTCTGTATTAATGCACTGGGACTCTGGCTGACGTCCACTGAGAAATGGAGTGCAGCACGTACCACACTGCCACCGCCCCAAAGGAAGCTCCAGCCCCAGGCTGGCACTGGTGAAAGGGTTGTGCTCCTCAGGCTACGGGCATCTGGCGTTTTGGTCCAGTATCTTACTGGAAATCAAATGGCTTCAGTAGTTCAAGGCACGGTGTAAACTGCAGGAGTGGATGCTCAAGTGTGTGGTCCAAGGAGCTATCAGCAGGTCCTGGTGACACCACGAACAGGTGCACCAAGCAGAGCCACGCACTTGCCATCGTTAGCACATCCCTTGCTGCAGTGCTCCCCACCAAAATGTCTCCTTTTGACTCCGATTCTCCCTCACTCCTGTATGGCTCTGCATACCTCCAAGCTATCTACCCACCTCCAGCTGAAGCCACCTCAGCCCCCAGCCAGCCTCCTCAGGTTAAGACCTCCTCTGCAGCTCCTGTCATCCCCAGCGTATTCCCACCTTCACAGCTCAGCTCCTTCTGCATCTCCCCCAAGGACATGTTTCTCCCCCTTGCTCATCACTTTTTGAATCTCATCACCTATTTCTCGCACAGCCGGTGTTTCTGGAAGCAGAGGGAGGTCTGGGCACACGCTCCTGGGTTGCCTGCAAATTCATCCCCAGACACAGTTATTCCAGGTGTTTTCAGGGGGCTAAGCACATTGGGTAAAACTCTCACTACCATTGAGTTAATGGGTTTTTTTACTTTACTTCAGCCACTATTTCACCTTTAATGACCCAAAATTATCATGCTGCAACAGCAGTTGCCTTACCTGTTTCTGCACCTTCTGGATTGTCCTGCTGGAAAAGGGGAGTAATGGCTCTGGAAAGAAAACAAAAACAAAAACCACAAAGAATCGAGGAAAGCCACTGGTGACATCTATTCAAAAGACAAAAATTGTATGATGTCCTGGAGAATAGCTACAAAGCTGTAGCCTTTCAACGCTAGCTTTCATTTAAAGGTGACATCTTGAAGTGTGGCTCGAAATGACATGAGCTGCCCCATGCCCTGTACCCCATTGAGGGGAGCAAAAACTCCTCTCTGAACCCTTTAGATCAACAAACCAAGAGGAAAAAGGTACCAGAGACCCAAAGCACATTTGTGGAAAAGCATGGATGGTGGAATTAAGGTTTGTGGCTCTTGGCATCATGCTCCAGCTGTTATAAAACAATATGTTCACCTCAGTCATGCAGTTATCAATACTCTAGCATGAGTCATCTGTAATACTTATCTAATGGTGAGTAAGCTGCTCCTGCTGGTCATATTTTCCAGAGAAATCTGTAAAGTAAACAAGAAGGGAAAAATACCTATTAGAACATGTTATCAAAGAAGTAAAAGGAAGAGGACGGTACTTGAGCAGCAAGGCAGCACACAAAGTGGCAGGGAGAAAGTTGTCTTGGGGTTATCATATGAAACACGCACACCAGGAGAAGCAAGACAATGATAAGGGTCCATATGGGGTATAAGTGATGTACCACTAAACCAACCAAAACATGATCCTTCCTGCTGCTGGATACTGCAGCAAACACCTACAGCAGAAGTTGTTCATGACACAGCTTTTGGGATTAGGACTCAAATCTACAGAACATAAGGTAGATTTGGGGTCTGTGCTCATCACTTCCTCACCACAAGCAGTGTTGGCAGTGAGTGTGGCCTGTGGAAGAGCTGCTTGAGGTCAGTGTCCACAAAATCCTGAACAGCAGGAAATCCCCAACCCAATCAGGAGGGTGTGAAGCGATGCTGAACATGGGGATGCTTCCTCACCCAACCATGTTTTTACTAAAGCTCAGCAACTAAATTGCAAATAATTTAATGGTGTAATTAATGAAAGAAAAAGATGAAGCCGCCCTGTTTCACATCTGTTTGGTGAAAGCAACCCTGAAGGACCACACGTGCTCTTTTGCACCCAGCTGTACGTGACCTTTGTGTTCGCTGCCTGCTCGCGCCTCAGTGGGCTCTGGTGAGCCACAAGAGCCAAGGCCAAGCTGTAGAGGACTTTCTCACCAGAGAAACTGCTGCTGGGGAGGCGGGGGAAATACCCCAAGGGTCTCCCAGGGGTGCTGAGTCATCACATGGGTGTCTCACGGAGATTTTGGAGGGGTAGCGGGGGTGGAGAGGGGAGAAAACTCCAAACACCTCTTCACCTTCACACGGCAGAAAGGAAGAGAAAACCCCGGGTATGAATCACCCTGCCCGGACATCTCAGAGCTACCAAAAAGTTTCACACGGGCTGCTGCAAAGGCTCCCACCAGCAGAGAGGAGTCCATATGCCATCCTTGCAGCTCTTGCAAGGTTTTGTGGGGCAAGAAGCTTCAAGGGTGAGTACAACACTTCTGTAAGCTTGACCCCAAGCAGGCAGCAGATACGAGAACATGGCCATGGGGACCAATCCAGCCCTTAACACCAAACCATCAGACTCCACACCCAAGTGTCAAGTCCAAGATGGTCACCTCTACATCTCCTCCTTCCTGGGAGAGACTGGAAAGCAAAAGCTCTGTCATGGCTAGGACAGCACTTCACAGAATCACAGATTGGTTCAGGTTGGGAGGGATCTTCAAAGATCGCCTCGTCCTAACCTACTGCCATGGGCAGGAACATCTTTCACTACATCGGGTTGTTCAAAGCTCCGTCCAGCTTCACCTTGAACACTTTAGTGATGGGGCATCCACAACTCTGCTGGGCAACCTCGTCCAGTGTCTCACCCCCTTCATCATAAAAAATTTCTTCCTCATGTCCAAACTACACCTATGCTTTTCCAGTCTAAAACTATTGCCCTCTGTTCTGTCACTACAGGCCTTGGTAAAAACTCTCTCTCCATGTTTCTTATAAACCTCCTTTAAATACTGAAAGGCCACAATAAGGTCTCCCTGGAGCCTTCTCTTCTCCAGGCTGAACAACCCCAATTCTCTCAGCCTGTCCTTGTAGGAGAGGTGTTCCAGCCCTTTCATCATTTTCACATCCTCCTCTAGACCTGCTATAACATGTCCACATCTTCCTGTACTGTGGACCCCATTGCTGGGGCAGTTTCACAGTGCACCCCCAGCACTGCCCAGGTCCACCTTCATCTTCCCCTGCCTGCTACAAGGATGGGGGCTCTTGTAAGGCAAGTGCAAGAACTGACCACATCAAGAAGCAGCCTGACTGTGTTTTTTTGTCTTCTGAGTTAAATCTTGTGCAAATTAGTGTTTCGACCCAGGTTGCTGCAGGGTCGCGTGAACCCTAGCACCAACACCAGGGATGGGCTGGAAACCAGTTTGGGAGAGGAAAGTCAGCAGGACCAGCCCCTTTGTCACCAGCACACTCACGTCAGATGAAAAGGGCCACATAACCATGGCCTTGGACAGTTGCTCATGGCATTTAACCATCAGCCTCAGAATAAAACTGATTCCTGCATTTGAGCAGAGGATCTGTATGGGGACAGCCATTCAGAAATAAAACCAGGCCAACTTATTCTCTTCTGAATCCTCAAACTCATTTTCATTATATACATTTTCTTTTCTCTCCTTTTTTTTTTTACATAGGATTGAGAAGGGCGTCCCTGGAGCACGAACTCCATCTCCATTTACCTCAGGCAAACACATAATCCTGCCTAGAAACAAGTCAAACACCTCGCTCCCACTGCTCTTATTAAAAAGCTTCTACAAAATCTTTCTTCTGACATGACTATAAAGTTTCTTCTCATTTCCAGCCTAAGCAGTGATGTTGGGTGAGATTCACCTGCTCCTGAACCAAAAGCATCCTTCTGTTTCAACAGGTCATCACCTCCCCGGTACAGCTGGGCTGGGCTGAGCAAGCTGTGCTGCTCCAGCTCTCCCCTCCTGGCCTTCCCATCCACTTCTTCCCATTGGAACTTATTTGGAGGACACAAGAAATGGACACAGTCATAGAATCATTTCAGTTGGAAGAGACCCTCAGGATCATCAAGTCCAACCATAACCTAGAACTAAACCATGTCCCTAAGAACCTCATCTAAATATCTTTTAAACACCTCCAGGGATGGTGACTCCACCACTTCCCTGGGCAGTCTGTTCCAATGCCTGACAACCCTTTCCAGGAAGAATTTTTTCCTAATATTCAATCTGAACCTCCCCTGGCACAACTTGAGGCCATTTCCTCTTGTCCTGTCACTTGCTACTTGGGAGAAGAAGCCAACAGCTTGTCTTGGGAAGGTGACCTGTCCTCTAGGAAACATCCCCTGCTTTTCTTTCTACGTACACATCTGCTGCTCTGAGACCTTTCCAACAGAACCTTTAAATCTGCGGTTTGGGCTTGGTAATTTTTTATTTTTTGAGTTGTATGATCAAAATTGCATAAGCCTTTTAAATGTCTAACTACGCATTTCATAGGAAATCAGTATACAGGGAAAGAAGGGGAAAGACAACCACATCTTACTGCCAGGATGCAAATAAAGCATTGGGTAGGAATTCAACAGGCCACAGCTGTAATCTAGCCCTAGCAGTGCTTTTACTGCACCTGTGATACAAAATTAGACACAGATTAGGAGATTCCTGCAAAAGAAAAGACCATTTTGCCAGCTATAAATAATTTTTGGGGAAAAAATAATAAGAAGAGAGGTTTTCAGACACAAATCGATTGAAAACATGGTCTAATACAGGATTCAACGTGTGCATTTTGGGGTTGTCCTACGCAGGGACAGGAGTTGGGCTCGGCGATCCTTGTGGGTCCCTTCCAACTCAGGACATTCTGTGATCCTGCCAGTTTTGCAGGGGAAAGAAAAAAACAAAGGAATCAATAATTATCTGTGTAGCAACCCAACACAGCTCTACACACTTCTATCAGTAAATAAACGTAGTCATATCATAAGGATTGCCCATCTGTATTACGGTACAAAGGCAAACAAATGCACGCCACCAGTTTTGCGCTGAGGCTCTGGAATTTACAGAAGCAAAGAAAAATCAACAGGGGCTCTGCCTGAGTGAAGACGGCTGGTTTAAGCACACAGGGCTTGTGCTGGTGTTCAGTGAACCCGCCTGGCTTGCATGCGTGTGTGCACAGTTAAAGATAACTATCTTGATATATTTAAACCAAAGAGGGAGAGAAAAAAAAATCTTGCACGCAAAATGTGGCAACGTTTGCACAGATCTTGCAGATCTCAAGGCAACCGAGCGGCTGTCTCACAAGAGGTCAAGGCTCTGGAGCTGATAACCCCTCTGACGTTGGCATTTTCTGAAAGGTGAGCTCATCCGGCTGCCCCTGCAACTTCTGCTCTACACACCCTTGGTGCAAAAGTCACATAGTGAGCAGGTGATGAGGTGACACAGCATTCTGTGGTCATCGAGCTCCTTGTTTTCTACCAGCTGGAGAACATTTTTGGGTCCCTTATTTTAGGCTTGGAAGTATGGAGACTGCATTCTTAAGAGAAAAACATGTGAAAATAGCCTGTTTCTCTTAACCTCTAAGTCCATTTGCTTCCATAGCACCTTCACCCTGGAACTGGTGAAGCGCTTGTGTTTTCCATAGAGCAAAATCACCGGCAGCACTTAAGAGAACTGCAGCTCAGTGTCATCTCTACAGTCAATCTGCTGCTGGATTTGCATCTGGTTTGGTCACCTGGCTTCACCCAGCTGCTCCAAGCGCACCTCCCAGTCTCTACGGTAGCTACTAATTCTCGTTGTACACCAGGGTGGTAAATACAGCCATCATCTAAGATGTTTGCAGCCGCTAATTAAATTTCCGGCTCTCAGTAATGAGATACAATCTCTCTTCGAAAGCAGCAGCCTTGACTCAGCATACAGTGCAAAGGGAGAGACTCTGCTTCTTCACTTTCTTCAAAGGTCAGCGAGGTAACGCCCCGGAAACCCTGAGTAGTAACATCTCGTCCTTAACCAAGGTGCAGGAGCTGTGTTTAGGCAGCTGGCTGATCACAAGAGCTACAAGGACACGTGTCCGCTCAACAACAACCAGCTCCGCACATGGATGCCTTTTATGAGCCGCCCTTGTGTTCAGCTTTGCTCGGAAGAGCGTGCCGCTCTGCCGGTGGGACCTGCAGTGTACGGAACAGCAGTTATTAGTGAAGCTAATTACAAACAACGCGGCCACTTAAGAGGGCTAAAAATAGCGTTGGCGTATTAACAGATGGAGCACAAAACTGGGACACGCTCATCTCGAGCGCAGCAACATCCTACACGATCTCGGGTAAATCTCTTCATCTGTGTGTTTCGTTTTCACAGTTTACAAAGCAGGCAGAAATATTCGTTTTCAGGCTGCCAGGCTGAATTCCTCCATGTCTGGGAGCACCGAGAGGTCCTCTCCTGTATCTCCACACAAGCGGAAAACATTCCTGTGTCAGCCACACTGGCTCCCTGACAATAATTTCACGCCGTTTATGTGGCAACTCAGGTGGTAGTTCCCAGAAAGCTGAAACATTTACCTTAAATAGCTGAGTTCACTAATGGGTGATCAAAGGAAGGTAGGCTTTGGAAACAGTTTCCAGTTGACCTGGAGCTGCTGGAGCAGAGCAGCAAAGTCACCGGCTCGTGCCCAGCACCGATGCGCAGGCAGGATGGTGAAGGGGGAAATGTCTGACTCATTTACTCCATGCAAACTTTAGCCAATTTAAAAATCTCACAATTTGCACCTAGCTAATGACCAGAGACACAAAAACTTGTAACAATATTCTAAAACCCTCTGCCTCCTCTGCACACCAGCAAGGTCTCAGCCCAGCGCCTGGGAGGAGACGTGAGAAACCAAGCCCTTCCTTCCCCAACCTGCAGCCTCATAGTCGAACTCATTACAAAAGCAAAGAAGGGCCTGATGACCCTTCCAGGCTGGACAAATGCCACTGCTGTGCTGGAGGACATCTCCTGAATGCTTGTCTGGGAGCAGAAGACCACACCAGCCACCATAACAAGGAAAAGACACAAGGACCCACAGCTCCTTTCCCAAATCTCTGATGTCCCAAAGAAGCCCGAACCCTGGCCAGCCTTGCAGGGGTACCAGGGCACCCTTGCACCGCCTGCCATCTTCCCAGCTTTCAGGCTGCTTTGAAACTTCACAGCACTGATGGCTACAGGCAAAGTAGCCAGAGGTGCACAACCTCTGGTCCACCCATGCAAGCTGTGGTTGCGTGGATGAACTCCCGGCATCACCCCTGGATGCCCAAAATCCTCCCTATAAACATCTCTCTGATGCAGCTGTTCATACAGAAGAATTTAAAAAACTGTCTTTAATGACGATGCAATTGCTGTGCAATAGGAGACCTGCCTCCTAATAACTATAATCAAACATACCTTAATCAGTAAGAAAAGGGAGTGGAAAATTGATGTGCTCCAGCATTTGCACAGGTCTTCATCTATTTATTTAAAAAAAAAGCCTGAGTCTGAAAATGAGACGATGCAATCCCACAGTAAATGACAGCAGTTGTCCTACCTTTGCACTGATGTAGAAGAGATAAAACTCTGCCCTTGAGTGCTTTGTTACCTTCTGCTGAAGAGTTCAAGATGATAAAAAAAATCAGAAAAAAAACATAAAAGCCACAAACCAAACCAGTTTCAATACAAACAAACAGGGATGTTTTCTTTAGCCATTTCTACCGTGGCAGGAGTGAGATAAGCAGACCTCTCATATGAGTATTGCAAAAATAGCTGCAGGAAGATAACAAAAATTGAAATATATGTTAGACATAACTATCAGCTACGGTCGTCTCAGGCTGCAACTGTTCCCACGCTTGCTCTCAAAAAGCAGCAAATAAGAACACGTAGCAGGGCTTCAAAAAGTCATCATCCATCAGCTGCACAACTGGCTTCCAAAGCAGGAGGGGTGGCGGGACTCCCCAGCACGGCAGCTGCGTCCCAGAGGCAGAGAGCTGAGCGGGAATGGGAAGGACAGAGGGATGGAGGGGGGAAGGAACACACACAGGAAGGTGGAACAGTCTCCTTACGCTTACATGTTTCTCTTCCTCCCCACTCTCATGGCCAAATTACTCAAGGCTTCTGCTGCCCACCATGTTTTCCAGTGGACGTAAAGTCCTTTACCACCCTCATGAATAAGGCACTCAGGGAAACCCAAAGTTCCTTCAAGAGCCAAGGGAGCCCAAGTTCCTCACTGAGCTCCGGTGGTCCCAGGAGAAGACCCAGCTGAAGGCGGAGGTGCTGGGACATCCCTGGTTGGCAGCTCTTCAAGCTCTGGCTTTAGTGTTCACCCTTCTTGAGTTTGGCTGAGATGTTTGATCTCCTGTAGGACTCTGCAGCAGCAGGGGGGATGACCCTTCTCTTCCGTACTTTGCTCATCATGGTAACTGAACTGTAGGATTGCTGCAGCCCAGGACCTTGGCAGATGCACAGGGACTCAGACACATGGTGTGAATTCTGGGGTTGTCTTATGCAGGGACAGGAGTTGGACGTGATGATCCTTGTGGATGCCTTCCAACTCAGGACATTCTATGGTTCTACAACTGCACAGCACAGCAGGTCCTTGCTGTTGACAGGGACTTGGGAAGTTCTCTGCAAATCACCAACAGGAACGTGAAAAGAAAGCGGCACCAAGTTACAACCCTGGGAGGAAAGAAGGGACGTGCCTGGTGCGTGCTTCTTTCCTTTTTGTTCAAAACTATGACCTCATTTTTTCTGAAATATCCCTTTATGGTGGGATAAAGCAATTCATTGAGATGGAGGTGCTCTCCAAAGCTGATAGCCACTGCACCTCTGATGGACCAAAGGATTTTCACTGATTTAAATGAAACAGAATGCTCCAAAGTGGAAAAAATATATATATATAAAAAAAAAAAAAAAAGTTATTTTTTTACTGTATAAATGTATAGTTACATTTATACAGTCCTAAAATTACATTTGGCCCTTTGAAGGCAACCGCGAGGCTGATGTGGCCCCTGGTGAAAATGAGTTTGACGCCCCTGACCTAACTCATAAGCAAAGTAAAATTAAATTAAGGAAAGGGAACCTTTAGCAAAACGTTGGCAAGTATTTAACAACTTCACGCATCTTCCTGTCGGGAAAAGCTTCCCATGGGAAGGTCCCCCGGCTCCCCAGCCCGGGGTGCGCTGCCTCACCCGGTGCTGGCAGCATCCCGAGCGGCGGATGCGGCCGGTCCATCCCAGCTCACCCGCTGCTACAGGACGGATTCGGCTGACTTCATCGGAAGCGAATCAAACCTCTCCCCCTTCCCTCCTCCCCCGCCAGCCCCTCATTCATGTTGGGAAGGAGCCTGGCAAACCCTGGGTTGATTATAAGTGAGGGGAAGCGGGAGGTTAAAAAGCTCTGAGGCCCCTTTCAGTCTGAAAGACAAAATAATCGTGAAGCTAAACCAGATGCTTTGCTGAAAATAAAGAGTGGTTTCTCAAAGAGAAGCCAAAAAATAGAAATGCCATAGAGTCCCAGGAAACCATGAGCATCCTGCTCTTATAAATAACTGTAATACTTGAGTCTACAATAATATTACTGCAATATTTTGAAATGGTGCTGAAAGATTACACATGTTGTTTGAAAGATAAATTTGAGACACAAAAACACCATGCCACTAGGTCTAATGTTTAAGCCCTGACTTTAAAAATATCTCCATATATTTACAATTTACTTCCATGAGTGACACTGGGAAGATTGACAAGACCAGTCACCCAGGCACAGGGTCGAGCAATCATCCATTTAAATGAGCTCTAAACAACCAGAGCAAGAGATGCTAAAAGAAAGCCCATTGAGAGATAAGACAGCAAATGCTACTTTTCAATGCAATTATGCTCTACTCTCATCCCATTTGGTTGCCCACCTGGTTTCCCTGGAGACCTGGAGAGGAGTGATATTCCAAGAGAGTATTTCTATAGGTTCACGTACATTTGTCCATGGTCTTTTATGGAGCTCTGACCCAGCTCTTACCCAGCAGGCAAAGGGATGCTCAGGTTCTGGGCTCATCCACTCCTCCACCTTTGTAATGAACCTACTGCCTCCAAATCACAGTAGCTGTCGGCAGTTTCTTGGTGTGACCAAGTCTCTGCCGCTGAACAGACTGAAACTGCCGCGTTTCTTCCCTCTCAGTTAATGTAAATGCATGAATTGCAACAGGCGATCACAACTGAAGAACCACAGTCACGGAATGGTTTGGGTCAGAAGGGATCTTTGAACATGAACTAGTTCTAACCCCCCAGTCATGGGCAGCAACACCTTCCACTAGATCAGGTTGTTCAAAGCACCATCCAGCCTGGCCTTGGACACTTCCAGGGATGGGGCATCCACAGCTTCTCTGGGTAAGCTGTTCCAGTGCCTCACCACCCTCATGGGGAAGAATTTCTTCCCTATGTCCAATCTAAACCCACCCCCCTTCAGTTTAGAACCACTGTCCCTTGTCTTGTCACTACAGGCCCTGATATGTCTGTCTTTCTCATAAGCCCCCTTTATGTACCACAAGGCTGCAAATAGGTCTCTCTGGAGCCTTCTCTTCTCCAGGGTGAACAAACCCAATTCTCTCAGCCTGTCCTTGTAGGAAAGGTGTTCCATTGGAACACTGGGGTAGACAGAGGCAGCTCTTCGGGGGGTGAGCCCACCCTGGACTTAGGGCTCTATTTATTTTATCCATCTGGTGAACATCTCTGGCTGCTGTGCTTGCTAATACACCCTTCTGAAAAGGACTCTGCGTTGTCTTTACTCAATCTCTGGAGCTCAAGGTGAGACGTTAAGTCTGCCAAGAGCGGGACCAGCACAACCATCAAGGTTTGTGTCTTTTTTGTGCTGCTTTCTAGAACACTTGAAGCACTACTGCAACTATCCTGGGACCTGGCAGTTCAACTCTGCTGCAGCTGCACCACAGGTATTCGCACTAGACCCTGCTCTGTTGCCTTCAGATGGGCTTTACATTCACTGCTTACTAATACATTCTGAATTCAGAGACGGGGAAAAGGCTCCTATCTATTTTCACCTCAAGCCGACCTCTCACCCCACTGCCAGGGTGGCTTTCCACAGACTTCCCTTCTGCATCGACAGGTGATTTTTCATTCCTAAGCTCAAGCTAGACCGATACAGAAGTGACAGGTCCCTCTTGTATAGTTCTTATGCAGCCAAAATACCTGCAGCTCAATTACAGCTGAAAACTCCTACTGCCTGGCAAAAAGCTGCCAATTTTTCACACGTAAAATGTAGTGGCAAACAATGGAGAAAAGGGAAAAAACAGAAGGTAAAAAAGGGAGAGGAGATGAAAATAAGAAGGAAGATAAGGGGGGCAAAAAAAGGAGACCTGGAGAAAAGGATGGAACAAACAAGACGACCAGGTGGGGTGACTCTAGTAAGGCTCAGGCACCAACCCAGCACTGGCTCACCTGGCATACTGCCCATGAAGAACCAGCACTGCATTAGGTACCAGCTCCCCTGCACACTGCCAGGCCACAGGCTTTAGCTTTCCTCCTGCACAGATGGCCCCATGATCATGTTTCGATCCTTATAAATTATTTACATCAGATACGAGGAAGTGGAGACATTAGAGATGGAAAAGATGCACCAGCGCATCCTCTGGGGAAGAGAGATGGATCCTTCCCTGCATCACACCAGCAAAGCAGTGATGCTCTGTCTCTCCTTGGGAAGGTGTTTTGCTGCTCAATGCGCTCACCAGGCTGAAATTCTTCATCATATGTTTGCATAAATCTCATTTGTTTTGACCTCTAATCCCTTCCTCCTGGCAGTACCACCTGCCTGTATCCCATGCAGTCCTCAGTTGCGCAGCATCCCTGGGACACTTCCCTCTTTAAAATTTTCAAAATAAATAAATCATCCTCCAAAGCCCAGTGAAGGATACCTTAAAGAATAATTCAGAGCTCAAGTATTTACAAAAATAAAATAAAATCAAATCAGATTGATTTTTAAAACCAAGGACTTTCAGCAAGCACTTCACACTTCCTGCTTTCGTCTCCCAGAGGGCAATCGCTCACTAGTGATGCGGTCAGCAGAAAAATATTTCCTGAGCTACGGACCAACTGCTTTGTGAAGTTACTCCTGCAGCACCCAAGGAAATGAGAGACTCCGGCACAGCATCATCCTGCATCTTGCGATGTTCAGCCAGCTGGAGTTTGTGGGACGGGGCAGCACGCATCCTCCTGAACACCTGGCAAAGTTCAGAAAGCTCAAAACAACCCCATCTCCAGCATCACATTTTAAGAGCTAACTCCCTCCTGACAACTGAGATAGAGAACCTAAAGGAGCGTGTCACGCTTTGAACTTCACAGTAATTCACCTCCTTGCCAGGATTTGTACATTCTTTCTGTTGGCTCCAAGAGTTCTCTGTGCTCCCTTCGCTTACACAAAGCTTCGTGCAGATGAAAGACTCCTGCCGCGAGTCATCAAGATTTACTGTAATTTTGGTTCAGATCAGGAAAGCACTTGCGCGTGCGCTTAAATCACTGCCAAAGTCAAGGGCACCCAGTTTCATGCTCCCGTACTCCAAAGCAATCAAGATTAAACCCTTTTTATTTTTTTCTTTAGGATAAAAAGGCAGTGAGAATATTAATTAAAGCCTGATGGCAATTACCTAAATGATCTGTTTGTCACTGTAACAAATCAGATGGGAAGATGTTAAAGCATAGACAGAAACTGGATGGGGAAAAGCCAGCACTGAGAGTTTGGCCAAGCAAGCACAGGGTAGAGGACACAGTGCTTGTCCACAGCACCTTTGAAAACAGATTCTGTGTTTTCAAGACACCAAAGCTATAAATGAGAAGTTCTCAGTTAATTTTTTACTTAAGATCCCCCTCTAACAGATGCTTTCTGCCCTGCTCACAGAATCACAGAGTCACACAATGTTAGGGATTGGAAGGGACCTCAAAAGATCATCTAGTCCAATCCCCCTGCCGGTGCAGGAACTCAAAATAAGAGGGACCGAGCTTATCTGTTTCTTCCCCATGGTATAATGCACTTCTGTTGGCTTCTCCTGCTTCACATGCATGAGCCTATGCTGGTACTGAACATGAAGCAGATGTTCTGGAGGCTCTTCTAGACTTCATGATTCCTACCTGGCTAGCAGCAGCTGTGCTGAAGAGATTTGAGGATTCAAGTATTTGGGAATATTTGTCAGTCCCCATTAGTGCACTCCCAGAGCTACGCATGGGACAGCTGCCAGCCATGGTCAAACACAGTTCCAACAGGTTTCTCCACAGGTCTCTGCTGCAACATCACCCGAGGCTGCGCCAGAGCGGGACCAAAACTGGGCACTGACAAGGTCCCACCCATGTGCTGGAATCACTTCAGCCTTCCCTCTATGAGCATGCAAGCCTAATGCGCAAAATGGTTTCTAGCAAGAGCACTGTAAGTTCCAGGTTGACTGTGACTTGGTGGCTTTCAGAGAGAAATTACCTCAGCTGACAAATAAAACAACAGGTTTGGGGTTTTTTTCCAACTGCAAACTCAGTTGGAAACTTAAGGCAAAGACGTGAGCTCTCCTCTCCTCTTCCACTCAAGCACTGCTGCCTGACACGTAATCTTGTCACGCTTGAGATGCACGTGCTGTGGGTACACTGGGGGCATGCCGTGGGTATGTGAGGTACACACCATAATGCTGTGGGTATGTGTGCTGCATGCTGTGCGTATATGGGGTGCACACCATGTGCATGCAGGATGCATGCTACGAGTACACAGGGAGCACACGTGAGTATATGGGGTGCACACCATGGATATGTGAGGTGCATATGATGGCTATGCAGGCTGCACACCATGCCTATGCAATGGTGCACACAACGGCTATGTAGGGTGCACACCATGCCTATGCAATGGTGCACATTATGGGTATGCAGCGTGCACGCTGTGAGTATGCAGGTTGCACATTGAGGGTATGTAGGGGGCACACCACAGTCATGCAGGATGCAAGCCATGGGTATGCGGGGTGCACAACATGTGGGGCACACGCCATGGGTATGCAGGATGCACACCATGGGCATTGGGGATGCAAGCCATTGGTATGCAAGGTTGCACGCTATGGGTATGCAGTATGCACACTATGGGTATGCAGGGTTGCACACCATGGGTATGTGGGGTGCACGCCATGGGTAAGCAAGATGCATGCCATAGGTATGTGGGGTGCATGCCATGGGTATGCTGCTGGGCTCCAACTCAGCTGAGGTTATCTGCAATGACTCACAAGTCACAAAGAGACTCCACCTGAGGTGAAGGACTATCAGAGCACACAGTCAACAGTTACAGAGAAACTCCTCTCCACTTTCTTTTAACAAACCCAACTTGATCCTGCAGTACAATGAAGAGCAGGTGCCCAGGAGGACAAGCCAGGCCAACTCTGCTGGGAGTGACCTGGCTACACCAGCTGGTCATCCCAGGTGGCCACCCGCCCCCAGCATGGCACTTCCCCACCATCGACCCCAATATCGTCCTGAGACAACCATCCATTTCCACAGGATGAGACAGGGCTGCACCCCAAGACAAACCTGCAATAAACAGACACCCCAGCAGGAGATCGGTAATGTGGAAAAACCCAACTGTGGTGCAACGTCATGCAGACCTGGCTGGGGAGAAAAGCCCAAGGGCCGGCTGGTCATCCACCGCCCTAGAGACCTCCATCCCAGAGTGACCTCTGGGTACCGGCATCAGGCCAGCGGTTGCTCAACTGGTGGCGTGGGGCCAGCAGCTGCCAGGCTGGTCTGAGGCCGCTGTGGAGCAGCCAGGGTGACTCAGCACAAGGTCTGAAGGGAGGAGGACCAGCCTGCATGTGACGGCACCCAGAGGTGCCCGGGACTCCCGTGATGTGAGCTGTGATGGGTGCTGGCCTGCGCTACCGAAAGCAGAAGGAAGGACACAGAAAAACCTAAAAATGTGGCTGTGGATGTGGTTTCAGGAGAAGCAAGGTGTCATGTCCTGTGCTTTGACCCCCACTGCCCTCCCCAGGGATGGGGCTCCCTGGGGATGCTGCAGCCATCAGCCCCAGCCCAGCATCTCTTGCAGGCTGATGAAGACAGACAGCTGCTGCCACAAACGGCAGAAAAGTCTCCCCGAGAAGTCACCCATGGCATAGTCTTGGCCCACTGCCACACCATGGATTGCTGTTATCTCCAGACATCTCATGGGGCATTGCAGAAAGCAGGGCAGGTGGTTTGGTTCTCCAAAACAAAGCAGTACTCTCACCGATACCAGGCAGCATCACTCTGAGACCTGCCCCACACTGCTGAGAGCACATCAGGGCTGAGCTGCCAACAGCGCTCATGGTGGGACCTTCAGCTGCAATGTCCTCACCATACCCAGTGTGGTTATCAACCTGATACCAACCTAAAGTACGGCTTTTGCTGGATTCTTGGGACCAGACCTCCTGCTATGCATTAAGTGGCTGTCACAGGCCTGCTTGAAGAAAATTGCAGACAAGGGGTGAGTGAAGTAAATTGTTACAGTCACAGAAAATCTGAAAAACTCACGTGTGACTGTTTAGCAGAATAAACCCACAGTGCACATGCAGACGCTCTCTACCAGTCCCTACACACGGAAGACAGCATTTTACCAGATTTATTCTGAGCTGAGACAATGACCCTGCCCTGCCCTTTGTACAACGCTGTAAGAAAGATTCACCTGGCAAAGCAATCCTCCTGCGAGGAGAAAACAAAGATGCTAATTCAGAGATGTCTTTTCCAGGAATCTCTTACAGAGAGCTGGACCACACTTGGGTGGTCGGTGGTCTTGCTTTCTGCTCAGGAGGGCTCCTAGGCACAAACCTACCTTCGCAGGCAGAGCCCACCTAGAAGAAAGGACAATTCATCAGCAGGTCCCTTTGCTCAGAGCTTTGCCCAGACACATTGCAGAAGCCGAACATCCCATGCTGTTGGTTCTGCACTGCAAAGAGAAGGCAAAGGGAAGATGCAGTATTGGAAGAAGACATAATGAAGAGCAGTGGTTTCTCCCTGGCTCTCTCCTACCTGCTAAACACCCAGATAAACTCCAGATAAACTCCAAAGCATGCAAGTGAGAAAGGGAAAGAAAGGAGGCAAAATAACTCATCCATTAAAGAAGCAGGAGGATGGAGAGATTAAGCTTTACGTAAGTTGTGAGTAAGTCTGGAGAAAAGCTAGGGCAGCTGGTAGAAGGGGATGGTTACATCACCTAATTTTAAGCAAAGCCTTCATGTGCAGTGGGAGAAGAGAGTCCTTGGCTCCTGCTGGCTGCGAAGCCTGAAGTTATCAGCCGTGCACACAAGGACCTTCCAAGCAAAGACGTGTTTGCACAGCTGTAGGCTCCGCAGTTTCAGTTAAACGAACAGCCTTGCTTCCCCTCCTCAATCCCATGTACCCCTGGGCACAGGGACAACCCTCAGAGCCTCCATCTGCAACAAAACCTTGACGCAAGTGCCGCTGACCTACAGACACAAATTCATTTATCGCTGGGCTGGGAGGCTGGACAAAGAGGAGCGGTGTCTCAGAGCTGGGTGCCAGGGCCACTCTCTGATTCAGCAAAGCCCTTGATAAGAAATGTCATCCTCCATTGAGTAATTTTAGCTCGTGAGATAAGAATCTCTATCAGGCTCAAACATATGGCTGGCTGCAGAGCACGCAGCAAAATGAGACGGGTAATTTATTTGCTTGTGCTAAGAGCACTCCCAGACTCAGAAAAGCTGATGCAATGAAATAATAAGTGCCAAATTACACTCCATTCTTCTTTGCAGACCTGGAAGAGGCTCCTGCAAGATACAAGGGCTTGTATCTCTCTCCTCCGAGCATCAAGACACTGAGGAGACAACAGTACTACAGGACTAATGAAGACGGGGCTGGACGGGATTTTCTAAAGTCTGTTCCTTTCATTAAATGCAAACTTATACCCACAGATATATCCAGGGGATGAAGTGGAAGGGTTAAGTGACAGTTACACAGGACCAAGAGCTGAACTCCAGTATCCTGAGATAAGCCCTAGTGTTAGAGCATGGTTTAAAATTAATGGTCAGCAGCCCCATTGGCGCACATGGTGCTGCAATGCTCTCCTGCCAAGTCCAACCTGGCACCTATGATTTAGGTGACCCGAGCTAATCTGTATAAACATGACACTTGGCCAGACACTGCATGGCTTGGGCCGCTTAGAGAGTAATGAATTCCCTAACCTGAGCTGCTGCAGGAGCACCTAATCCATGGGGACAACTCACGGACACTCCCAAGAAGCACTTAGCATGTTTAACAACTGGCTGCTGGGAGGATCTGCTGAGAAGGTTCAGCCCCAGAGAGCTTGCTTTCTTATACTCTCCCCTCTCTTGCTTATCATCAAAGGAGATAACATACTAGATGGCTTTGCTCTGTAGAGCCACTTCTACTTCTCATTTTCATCAGCATAGTCGCTGTTCAACATGTATCACGTACTTCCCAACCATCTCCTTTAAATGGGGGAACTTCACGCTCAGACTGAAGATTATCATCCCAACATCCACTTTATAATAGTATCTCATGCTTAACATGCAAGTATTTCAATTTGGTGCTTCCAAGGAACTGGGCAGACCCAGACTTTGAAAGTGTCTGTCTTCTCTCTGATTCAAACTCACTGTAGAAATGTAGTAGCTACACACTTGGTCTCAGATAGTCTCTTCACTGATGTGAAATGAGCGTTGCTTCCTGACCAGTGGTATCTTCCCATCACCAGATCTACCCATGTCACTGCCATTCTCACTGGAAACATCAGCAGTTAAACCAGCGACTGAATGAGTCACAGAGATTAAGAACTTCTCACTAATACTAAGAGATGGTCCTTCCAGCTCAGTGCTGAGACATGGGGGTGAGGGGGAGTGGGGAAACCTCTGATCTGAAAAAAGATGGATTTGCATCTCAAGGGATTTCAATCCAGCATTTTTCATCACCGTCAAATCTATTATGGAATGTTAACACCACGATACGGGCCTACATGCCCACGCTAGCATGGCCTTCATGGCAACATAGAATCATAGAATCATTTCAGTTGGAAGAGACCCTCAGGATCATTGAGTCCAACCATAAGCTAACCTAACTCTAGCACTAAACCATGTCCCTAGGAACCTCATCTAAACACCTTTTAAACACCTCCAGGGATGGTGACCCCATCACTTCCTTGGGCAGCCTGTTCCACTGCCCAACAACCCTTTCCAGGAAGAAGTGTTTCCTAATATTCAATCTAAACCTCCCCTGGCACAACTTGAGGCCATTTCCTCTTGTCCTAAATCACATCACACACAGTAACCTCAGAGGAAGAGTCTGGTGAACCCCTTCCACCCTTACTACCACAGAGCCTTCAAAACAACCAGTTGGACCACGCAAAGTGCAGCAGAGAAAAGCCCCATGTCCCTCATGCCCTTGGAGCTGTATCTCTAGAACAGACCAAGCCCCAGATGCCCTTTGCCAGCCCAGCCAGCCTTCCCCTCCAAGGAAACGCTCCCAGAACTCCTGAGCTCAGGATAAGAGAGAAGCCACACACGTTTATGAGGAAAAATATTTGCAGCATGAGGGAAGTGAAAAAATAAATCAAACTTCAACTTTCTTTTCTGCAACCAAGGTTTTTAAATTCTCCAAAGGTGGTAAATTGAAACCAGGCAATTTTGCTCTACTTCTTCCAGCTCCTGCCTTTCTCCTCTTGTGGCTTTGGATGAGGAAATGTGATAAACCCATTTATTTCAACTCTCTTTGTATCTCATCAGTTTGGAAAATACATCCCTGCCGTGCTCTGGAGCCACAAACAGTGCAGATAAGTGTGAGGGACTTGTCATCCTCACTTCCAAAAATAAAGCAGCAAGTTCCTCTGGCATAAAGGCATAAAGCTACTTCCAGAAGCGATATATTTAATGCGGGTGTGTGAGCGGGGATGCTTAAAAAATTAAGTCTTAGATATGTGGACGAGTAAGACTGTAGAGGTTTGCAGATGATCTTTACATGAAGCCTGCTCAAGTGACTCCTGTCCTCTGCAGACACAGGCATTGGTGACACAGGATGCGGGAAGTGGGCACAGGAACAGGAGGGAGGTTCAGGGCAGTAGGAGAATCCACTCAATTGAAAACTAATGCTTGGACTCATCCCACTTCTTGTCTGATGGATACTGGACTGACGTGGGAAGAAGGGAAAATGTTTGGCTGTTTTGGGGTGTTTTCTTACCTTGTTGTGAAGTTTCAGTCCTGCTGTAGAGGTCAGGAAGTGGCTTGTAGCATCATCTCTCCTTCATCCTCCTGGCCCTTTCCTTGTGCACACTCCTCCCGGGCAAAATCCATCTCTCTAAAACGAGAGCTACACTCCAGGCTTTTCTCCTTCTGAGCGCTCCCAATAGCAACACAACATTGATTTTAGTTACTCATGTGAAGCCAACTCCCTTCTTTCTCCTTGTGTAATACTGGAGATATAAGCTTAAGCTTCTCTGTCCCTGAAGTTGAGAGGGGATCAGCAAGTCTTTCAAAATTTTGTAATCCAAGCCCAAATCGCAGCTTATGGAGCTTCAGCACCTACAAAGAAAACACAATTTTAATATCTGGATCAGGACAGATGGACAAACTTTTAGGTTTTATACATGATTTCTGTTAGTATTAAGAGCTGAAAATTCTATCTCCATGGGAGAGTAATGTCTGGTTCACCCTTCAAGGGATACCCTGACCTTGCAGTACAAACAGAGGAACATCTTGTTCTTGCTCAAAAATTCAGCCAACACAAGTTTCACTCAAACAGAGATGAACAAGGGGTGTCAGAGAAAGCTGAAAAAAATCCAATTCTATCATCCTTGGAGGACTTCAAGATCTTAACTAGTTTTTTCCCATTCCAAATGAGTAAATATATATATATATAAATCTTGAAATTTTGAAGGTTGCTGAATTCATATTCATTTTGATTTGAAGCACTTTGTTTCAATAGTTGGAAATTTTGCCTTAGGTGTCATAAACTTTTATACTTTTAATTGTAACTTGCATTAGAAACAAAGAGCCATTTACAATACAAACCACAATACAAACACAGTTGGAAAATTTAGATGTACAGTCACTAGCCAATCCTCTCAAATATGTTATTATACTTTTCCCAAAAAGGGGTATTTATTGAACTCGACTCTCCCGAGGGTACATTCACAACTTCAACATAGTGGCACATTAGTGAAAAAATCCCAGTCAGCTCAAATGCCAACAAAGGAAACATCAAGCTACTTAAATCAAATGAAATGGGTTTTAATATGCAATGCAATAAAGTTACTTTTACATGTAAATCCATTCTAAAAGAATTTCTGCACTCCACTACAGATTCATATAGACTAGTAAAACGGCTGCATTGCTTGTTGATCAATACTAATGCAGACATTGCTCCACTGGGTATAAAATACTGGTCCAACAAGGAGGCAGGAAAAACTCCCAAAATCTCCAAAAATCAGATCTAGATTAAATTCTAAGTTTTGTCAAAAACAGGAGTTGTTTGTGTATGGCCAGAAACAGAAACACAGCATCTAGATACTTTATGTGGAACTGAAGATTTTCGGAATCTTCAGGAGCTTCTGCTGCAGACACCAGCCAGACATGAACAGCCCAGTGCAATGTTCTGAGAAAGAAACTACGAACCTTCATCTGCTTTCAGGGAATCTCTGGAAGAGATGGACAATCAAGGTGATGGAGAGGTCAACAAGGCCTCTTTGGATGGAAAGATCCACAGAGGAAGGAACTGGCAGCCCCATCTCACTAGGAAGAGACCACAAATAAGCTCCAACCCAGCAACCAAGGAGGACTGCCAGGGTAGCAGGCACAGAAATCAGGTCTAGGACATAGCTGGGAATAACTCATAATTTAGCCTCATAGAAGAAGAGATCTCTTTTATCAATGGGAAAGGGTGAAGAGCAGCACTACACAGTTGGGTTCTGCATGTAGGAGTGACAGACATGACTTGAAACAGTCCCCGCCACAATGGTACAGCAGAGCTGGTATTCCCCCAGCAGAAACCAAACGGAGCAGGAATGCCCCAATTCATCACCACCTTGCCTGGTGCCCCTAATCATGGCTGGGAGCTCCTGAGACAGGTACCAGACATGCTGCCAGCAACCCTGTCTCTGCACTCACATAGTGATACCAGCAGATGCTCACCAAGCGCCTTCAAGAAGCAACTGAAGGAAACACCTCAAAACAGAAATGCCAAAAGCAAGGTGAGGGACAAGTATTTCTCCAGCTGTAATTCTGATTTCTGCTTACAGGGCTCTTAAACCTGGCAAAGGGATGACTTAAGGGAGGCGGGGGTATGACTTGCCTACGTATTCAGAAATTAAAGGGTAGGGAACTGTTCCTTCTAGTATGAGAACAAAGATGCATCAAACAAAGCAAGAGATGGGCTTGAAAGAAGCAAAAGGAGGTGCTGCTTCATGCAATGAGTAGCAGCAGATCTGTGGGACTCCTCTCCAAAGAATATCCTGGATACTCCATTTTGTATAAATTTTAAAGGAAACTAGACAAATACATCACATGTAAACCCGCAAAGGACTGCCGAGTACACCAAATATTCCTGAGCTGAAAACAGTAGAGTGCTGGCGGAGGGATGTATCACGTGTGCTTGTTCTGCCTTTACTTTTCTCTAAGTATCTACTTATGACCACTGTTGGAGACCTGATGTTGGGTTGTTTGGTCTTACCCAGATTTAACGTTCTTAGTTATGGACACCCACAGGCTGGCAGAAGAAGCGGGAGGGCTGGTCTATACTGCTGAAGAAATGCATCCCTTGGGTGTAGAATATGGCACCGGAGGTACAAAGCCACCAAGGCTCAAACATTTTTGCTGGGGAAGCTTGGAGGGGTGGGCCAGGGAAGCTAAGAGAGGTGGATCACCTCATTGCCAAAGGAAACACGGTGGTATCTGGTGTGGTGGAACAAATGTCTCTGACACTCCCTGGGAGCACAGGAAGGACAGATGGGAAGACAGGAACTTCCAACAGGGCCTAACCCACAAGGATGGCAATACCATCCTTGGTCTCTTTGACCACCTCTTGCTGCTTTCTGTATTTAGGTGTCAAGCATTTACATGCCACACTGTCTCTCTTGCTCCAAGACGCGTTGCACTGTTTTGGGGGCCTGGCTCTCTAAAGGCTCCCCTCAACGTACACCCCAAGCTGCTGTGGGCTCCTCTCGTGTTGTACAACCCTATTCATCGTGTCCATCTCCATCTTGTGAATCACTGGGCCAAGCCTGCTCCCTGCCAGGTAACCAAACGCACCTGATGGCCCATCCTTGGCCAGGCCATGATGCTGTGACACGCATCAGAGAGGAAGAGACGCAAATAAGATGCCTTTGGGCCATCCATGTCACACACACCTGCCACATCAGTGTCTTCTTCCCACTGAAGTACTTTGCCACACCCCAACCACACGCTTCCACCTTCTCTCCTATTTTAACCTGGACAATCTCCAACGCCACCTCACTACCCCTGGAAGGAGGTGATGCACTAGCCCTAATTTTGGGTGAGGAGACATTCCTTTTTTATTCAGAAAACTTGTGGTTGCCAAGCACCTTTCAAGACCGGGTGTCCAGGTCAGCGCTTTCCGATGAGCTCTACAAACTGGTCTGTTCTGAAGACACGCTTTCTGTGATGTTGAAAATCAGCCACAAGCAGAAGTCATTGAGGAAGACAGAGGAAAAGCAGTGTGGCCTGAGGAGCTTCAGCACACACTAGGGCTGGGTCGTATCAGAAGGGCTGTGACCACAAATCGAGGATTTGCAATGTACAGCCTATAAAGAGACTGCACGACTCAGGTCATCTGGAATTACAGAGCGCTGCCCTCAGGCTGCCAGCGATACTCTCCTGGGCAGGGCACGATGCTGACACAGTGACATTACAAGCACAGGTTCCAATAGCATCCCGGCCACCCAAAGCCCTGTCATGAAGCGGTCGAGCTGTCCCAAGGTTGACCCTCCCCGGGAGGAACTCTGCATGCTGACAATCCTGGCACGGGGATTAGCAAGGCGGTGTTGAAGTGCTAAATGCAGGCGGAACCACAGAACGAAACAGTTTCTCACGAATAAGGGGACAGGCAGGAACATCTTTTCACATATTGGCTGCTGCGCAAGCGGAGCTTGCCCTGTTCTTGGCTGAAGTCAATGCTCAGACGGACAAATGTCTTGTCCACATGGCTGAGCTGCACAGGGACACAGTAACTTGTAACTTGGCAAAAACGGGGTACAGTATTTACAACAGGGAACAATTACATGCAAGACTACCTCCAAACATCCTACCCAAACAGTAAAAGCAAGAACAATTTGGGTTATGATCTGGATTGCGTTCCTCTCCCATGCTTCCTCAGCAGCTGCTTCTCCCTGCTTCTGCTGCTGCTTAAATCTTCCCCTCCTCCATTCCTGCATTACTAATTAATTAGCATCACACAGAGCAGCAGGCAGCAAAATGCACCAGCAGGGCTGCTGAAGGCACTGACTTCAACACTGGCTTAAGCAGATGTGCTAAGGAAACATCTGGATGTTATTACCAAAAGGCTTTCTAGGTTCCTCTTCAGATCAACACCTCTGTTTCCTTTGAGTCATTATACATAAGAAACAACATAACACTGATACTAAAAGCACCCCAGTTGGAAATACAGTCAGCCCTCCATGTCTAACATCTAGAAATACGCCAGCACTGACCCAAACCCTCAATGGGGGCAGTCAACCCATGACTCCCAAGCAAGGAGCTTGGTGCTACACTCCGTAGCCAGCAACGAGAGGTTTGGCTTCAGAGGGCTTGCAAGTTCACCATCTCCACAGTTAATCTCAATGGCAGAAAGTGATCCATCAAGAGCTGAAGAGGTCAAAAAAAATTGCAGGACTCTGGAGCGTGGTGGCACGCAGTCTGTCCTGTCCCACCACACAATGGAGATACACCTCACTCTTCTTTTCCTTTTGTGAACCACTTCACTTCACCCAGCTCTGTAAAATACATTCCTAAGCAGATCTCAGCTGTATGAAGATTTTTGACATGTGGCTGGTACAGTGAGAAAGGTTGGACTAAAACTCCTTTCAGAATGCAAACCAAGAAAAAAAACCCCACAACATCAAAAAGACTAATGAGATGCTTGGCGTATTAAAGAAATGGCTACATGGAAACTTTTCAAACATACAAGACCTACAGGACTGGCTGAGGTAAGAGGCATAATTAGCCCAATGTGAGCTTGCAAGGCAGGTCCACAGCGCTTGGATGCACAAATGAGGGATGTCACGTACCAGCAGAGAGGCCCTGTTATCTTTGGGCCTTGGGTTGGCACAGTCGATGGGAGTGTGAGGTTTAATACTTGTACCCACACTTCAAGAAAAATGCTGGAAAAGCTGGAGAGAGTTCAGAGAAAAGCCACAAGAACAAAACCAGGCTTGTACCAAGGAGCTCAAGGAAGTCAATCAAAGGGAAAGTTAAAAGGTACCTCACAGCCTGTAAGTACCTGTCGGGAAGAGTGCTCTTCAGCCTACCAGACACAGCCATAACAAGACCAAAGGTTGAAAGTTGAAGCTCAACAGAAACTAAACTAGAAACAAAGATACCGTTTTCCAGCGCTGCAGGTAATTTACAGAGGGAAAAGTCCTCCAGCTGGCACGGCCAGTGATCTAGCATTGGCAATTTTTAAAATAAGATGAGATTCCACCACGCCTCTCTTGCGCCCCCAAAAATGTACATCAGAGTTCATCCACAACTGCTGAACCAGAGAGGAAACTAATTCCAGGAATCTCTCTTAAATAAGAGGTTGGTCTAAACAAGTGCCGTGACCTTGAAAACGTGCAGGTGAATGAAGTACAGCAAGGAGGCGGCCAAATTACCTGTGGTTGGGCACCTCCAGCCTCAGAGATCCCTGCCCAGCCTGCAGGTCCTCTGCACCCCATGAGCACCAAGACATGGATTTTGCTGAAGAGCAGCATAGGTGCCAGATCCCCACCAGGAGCAGCACAGTGAGATGCTGTTGAACTAAGAAATCCACGTTGCTTTTTTTTCCAGTAAAGGAATTGAGAAAAGTCACTGCCAGACAAAAACAAGTAAAAAAATTACATTGATGGGCAGAAACAAAGCAGGATATAAGAAAGGAATATTTTACAGTGAGAACAATCATTCACTGGAAAAACCTTTCCCAAGGATATGGTGTAGTCCCCACCACTGGAGACTTTCAAGATGTGAGTGGACAGGGTGCTAGATAATCTCATCTAGTCTCTCTTTCCCACAAGAGGTTGGACCTGATGATCTTTCAAGGTCTCTGCCAACCTGGGCTGGTCTATGATTGTATGAAAGACACACAAAACTTTCCTGTTTCTTGTGTTTTGGGGTTTTTTTAAACTCCCAGAAAAGCACATCTACAGGTGAATATGAGCCATCATTTGGAGGGCTGTGCCTTCAATTAGCTTTCTGGTAGAGCTGGCAACAGATGTCTGGCAGCCAGATTTACCAGCAGACGCAGAAATGGAAATAAAATTGAGAAAGGAATTGCTTTCTCCTGATGCTTACATCAGAAATTCCCACCTTGAAACACGGTCCTGCCATTCCGGCTGGTGGGGACAAGCCAGGGATGCCTTCACGGGTGTCACACTGCAGCAAGCAAGAGGACTGTCATTTATTGGAGCACGGTGACTTGCTGAGCTTGTTAAAACAGCAGTTAAAGCCGGTGAAAACCAGCTGTGTTTTGACAGCGTTCTTTCATTCTTCCTTTTTGAGATTTCACGCGTTACTGGTAGTTTTTTCCCAACAAGCTACCTGAAGGCTGCTGGGCTCCTCTGCTTTGGATGCAGCTAATGTGTTTTCCCAGACAGGGCTGTGATTTAGCCCGGAGCTGCGATTCCTGCAGTCTGGGACTGAAACCTCATGTACGACCAACAGGACCGGGAGCCTTTTTTCTCTCCTTCCCTGTGGTCCAGCTTATGTCAGGAGCAATTCAATTAGGCTGTGCCTCAGTGCCCATCTGCTAATGGGCTGCTCTCTCACACAGCGGCCACAAGGATAAATATCAAATCATGCCTCTGGGCTAGAGACGATGTTCAGGAGGATCATATAGGAGAGTGTAGGCAATAGAGCAGACTGCCCATCGCTCAAAAACTGGTTAGCAGATCCACATCTTCTCAGTAAAACTGTGACTCCCTGAAGCTGAAAGATGGCAAGGGGATAGTTTGGGGATACCCAAATTGGCATCTTTGATGTCCCTAAAGCAGAGGTCAGAAGAGCAAGTTGGAGGAGCAGTGCTGGGATGACTGAGATATGGATCAGAGCTGGGTGCATTTGTAAAAGCAGCTGTTAAAGAAAACCTATTAATTTCTGCTGATCCATGTTCTTCTAAGCTACATTAATACAGGTGTTTTGAAGAAACACAGCTCAAATGCTGTGAAGCCCACAGGATTACAGAATTGTTTCTCCAGCATCTGCCATTAAAAGGCTCTAAATATTTTAATATGAATTACTTCTGACCACACTTTGTCTTAATGGCTTAGGAAGAGGGCAGGGAAGAAAAGGTGGAAGTGGGAGGCTAATTAACCTATATCAGGAATGAAGGCCTGCCAAAACTGTCTCCAGCAGCAGCAATAATGATACATCATCACCATCATCAAAAGGGAAACCACCACAACCCCCATCAAGGTTATGATAAGGCTAGCAAGAGGCCAGTCTGAGATCCGCAGGTGACGGCGTTTACCTGATCCCTCCCACAACTGTTCTTCCTGAAGTGAGGACACAGCTCTACTTAAAAACTTGTGAGCACAAGCCGTAACACACAGCTTCACTGGCTCTGCGGCTGGAAAGGGCTGTTTTGTCTTGGGTTTCTTTCCTTCAATATGAAGGTCAGAAAGTAACACAGAAGGTCGAGACCATGCAACTTCATCCAGACCCACACTGTCTCTCAAGACACCCAGTCTCTCAAGATTTGGTGTACTTGTCAAAAGCTGTGGCTTCTGGAGTCCCGTGAAATCATAAACATCAATATTTTGCCTTTCTTCCTTAACAGAGGAGACACTATCTGAATTTTATAGGTTGAGAGGTGTTTCTAAACCACAGAAAGCTTTCAAAGTCACAGATATATAGAAGTAGTCTTAAATACATAACATTACGTATGCATAGATATGCATATTATGCACATAAACTTTTTAAATCTGTTTTTAAATGCTGATGATTTTGCACTTCTTGTATTGTTGTCACACCATATTTTTTCTGCTGGCACAGGCTGAACAGGCATAAGAAGGTTCATGCCTATGGACTAAAGGCACTTAGAGCTAAATGAATGAAGGTCCCAGCTCTGACACACTGAAACGCCCACTGATGTTAATCATGTTTAGGCTTCCAGGTCTCCTTTGTGCTTTTCGACTCCAGGATTTTCGCATCTGCTGGGTTCCTCTAAGCCTCAAAAGCCTCTCCCAGGACATGGTCCCTCAGCTGAAAAACCCTAAGGATGCAAATGCCTTGGTCTAGTCCTTCCTGCAAACAAAAAGCAAATCCCAGCTCCTGGCTCGTTTTATGAAGTTTTCATCACCATGGTGTTGGTTTATGGTTGTGCATTTGCAATACCTGCCCTCATCTGTCTCTTCTTTCTTCAGAGCTTAAAATGTGCAGCCCCACTGTGAATTAATGTATAGCATAAAAATCAAGGAGCTGCTCTTACTCCCTAAGAAACCTGGAGGCTGCAGTGAAAATCCAGCCTTTTCCAGCCCTGGATTTGCACATGGTGGCTGGAAAATACAGCGGGAGCTTAGGGATGGGGATGAACTTTTGGGGCTGCAAAGCACTGAATCACTTCCTAAGACATTTAGAACCACTGGCTCACCTAGGCTGAATCTTGCTTAAGGGAGGTCACAAGTTTCACTCATTTGCCTTTGGTTTGAGCTGTATTGCTGGTGTTTGCCCCACCTTCCAGGGAGGCATGCAGGCTCCATGCAAACATCTCAAGATAGAGATGCTAACTCACCTTTTTGATGGCTGGCTTGAATACTTAGAAGTCTTTGGTATTTAAAAAAGGCGCTTTAACTCTGATTTATCTGCACTGCATTTTCGACTAGGGTTGCCTGTGATGTAGCTGCTGGCTGTGGAAGGTGCTTTGCCTGGTGACTTCCTCATCTGTTCACAAAACCCATCTCCAGGAGAAACCCTGGGGGCTCCTCAGCTCTCTTCCTCTGCAGACAGTCTGTCTTCTGCTCCAACCCTTTTTATTTATTTCTAATTGCCAAAGGAGAAGAGTAGTTTTCAAAGGATTTAGCACAAGTGCCTGGCAGGGAATCAGGGTGCTGGCTGCTTTGGGTGGCTGGGGGTGACACTGCCCTAAGAAGGAGATGGAAGGAATGGAAAGGAAGGGCAGTGCAAATGCTTCCATCCCTATTTTTTCCATTCCAAGGTGAATCCACATATTTCTCCACACCCACTCTTTTTTTCTGTTTCCAAACATCTCCTGCTCTCTACCAGCTCTTCCAAGTACTCACACACACAAGGACGCCTTTCCTCAAACATCCTCCTTGGATGCCTCATGACCACAAACTCCTGTGACCCTGTGTCGTTCTTCTCCCTCAGCCTCTCATTAATAATTTAATTTCCAAGTTACTAAACCTTCTCCTCAATGCTCACATCTTGAAGGGCAATTCTCATCTGGCTGGCTAAGCAACGCTTGCCACTAAGCAGAGAAATCTGGACTAAAGAAGATGCTCATGGTCACATCAAATACTTCTGATAGAAACAGGGATTTCACTCCAATATCCAGAGCTGCATCCACATGGAGAGCAACCCCTGCCAAGCGCGGCTGCCGTCTGCAGCATCTTCATCCCACTTGCAAGGGCACATGTTTCAAGAGCCTCGTGCCGACGCTTCAGCACTTCCATAGAAAACACTCCTTGGTATTCAAAAGGTTTATTTTAAAAATGCATTTGTTTATCTCTAGGCACAGATTCATTTTCTGATTTATGTCAGCAAAATTAAAAGAAACAAAAAAATAAAACACAAAACAAACAAAGAAAAAGGAGCCCAACTGACTTGGAAGCCTAAAAATAGATCTGCGTATCGCAAATAGCGAACTGCCAGGTAAAGGCTGCGGATTGAAGGTTCAAATGAATAATGTGTTTGTTTTTCCTGCTTCAATACTTTCCTGCTGTTATCACTGTACAAATAAGTCAGTGCACGCTAATTACTCTGATGGCAATTTCCTGGGAGCTGGTACTTAAGTATCAGGCTAAATTTATTCCCAAGCATCACAGACTAGTCCTCCCCACGCACTCCCAAACACACAAACAGCCCAGGTGCCAAATTGCCCCTTGTCCTTCCTCGCCACCAACCCAGCGTTGCCACCACAGTCCCACTCCTCACTCCAACACCAGCAACACATCATTCCTGACAAGCCCAGCAAAAATCAAGATGCAAATGTGTAACATAGGTCCAATAGGGCCTGGACCTGGACTTATCTCCTTTAAGGTGCTCAAAGTATGTACAAATCGTGGATACCAATTGTTATTCATGCAGTAAAAAGGGCTTAATCTTGGGAGCCAAGAGTACAAGCACCTTTTCTGCAGGGCACATACATTAATAAAGAAAGGATGGGAAGGGAAACGTCTGTGAAGTGTTTTTATAAGGCACCCAACAAACCAGTCTCAAGCCCCTTTTAGCCCAAAACCATCCCACAAGGCTCACAGAGTTTATATTCACGGGTGAACTACATCAAAGAACCGCCTAAACAATGCCTGTGGTTTCTCTTGTTTTTTTTTCCCTCCCCCCACCCCGCCCTTGGTATTTATACAGCCACAGATTTGCACTGTAATTTGGTCAAACATATTAGAGCAAAGAAGGGAGGAGAAAAAAGCACTGTTACCTGAGTTACATCCTGAACGGCACTGAATTTCTGTATAAACCTTTAGTGTGATCCCAACCCAGATGTGGGCTGAACAGGCAGTACAAACCCAGCATCCTCCTTTGTGCATTTTTTCAGCCTTTCAGGGTCTTTTTTGGGGCTGGTTGCCTTGCTCTGGATTTATGGTATTATCATTCCTTTCTGCTTTCAGTGCTTGGCAAAGGGTTAAGCAACCTCTCAGATCCTCCCTGGATGCAACTCCATGCATAACAAAAAACCTTCCAGCTCAGTGGAAACAACTTGAAAGAAGGGCAGTGACCCAGCCAAAGGCTGAAGTTTCAGGTCACAACACCCCTGCTCAGAAACATCCACCTTCTTCTGGCCATGAGTTTGCAGTAAGTCACCTCCCATTGGAACGATTCATCAGGAAAACACCTTTTTGGGACCTAGCTGTTGTTAGAATCCTCTCCTGCACTTTGGACGAGGGCTCTGAGCTCTTAGCAAGGGACACAGCAGGTACATACTGATGAAACATCCCCTTGCATCCAGTAATAAGTGCTAAAACCACATGGTTCATTAGGAAAAAATAAAACTCAAACTGCAATAGTGAGCTTTGGTTTCATTTACTTGCAACTTCTGCAAGGGAAATTGCGTAAGGAAATGGGTGTTTATAACCCCTGTCAACCTGGACACGTGCACGCCACATTGCACGGCAAAATTAAAGCCATTTGGCTAGTGCAGGAGCATCACGCTGCTCCATTAAAAGCCCTGGATCAAAGAAAATAGAAGGTTTGGTGTTACTGCACACTGCGCTGGGGAAATGGCACATCTCAGAAATGCCACGTGCTGGAAGAAGGCTACGGAAGAGAAGGATGTGGCCTCTCTCCTCTCTTCCAAAAGGAGCTCCCTTGAGACGGTTAGAAATAATCACCTGCTGGACCACAGTATTGGGGATCATAGAATGGTTTGTGCTGGAAGGGGCATTTAAAGGTGATCTAATTCAACCCCCCTGCAATGAGCAGGGATGTCAGTGGCTCCATCTCTGCGCTGCAGCGAGGATGCTGCCAATCAACCCACTGCTGAGAAAACAGCCAGCACAAGGTTCAAAACCCAGCTCCACACAGACATACACAAAAATGGCTGTTGGGAGGAGGATCTTGGCTCATCTGGGGCAAAAGAAGACAAAAAAGGCCAGTGTGGGCATTCAACCCTGAGTTTGGCACTCGGCACAGCTCCTCCCGACCTCACACCTACCTGGGGTGGTCTTGCTGGTACAGAGTATCAGGATGGGATGCAAATACAGAAAAAGATGAGGGTGTGAAAAGAAATATTGAAAACTCTTCCAACCTTCACCACTTTGCGCTGTTAAGTCTAAAAGCAAGAGTCCAAAGGAACAAACTGCATGTGCAGGTACTGGGTGCAGACTTTCCCATTTATCATACTCAAGCCAGCCACCCAGGGAGCAGGGCAGAGCAGAGAGGCAGAAAGCCGAAGCAGGTTCCTGGTTCAGCTGTAAGTCCTGAGATTTTGATGAGATTACGTCTGTGACTCTCCCCCACAAGTTTTTTGGCACCAGGACCAGCCCATGATATTGTTTTCATTCGTTCCTCCTTCCCAGCCATGCCGGCACATGCTGGTTTGCCATGCAAAACCACGAACTGGATCAGGGAAATGAATCTGCAGAATAACAACTTGGGAGAGAGAGAAAATAGAGAGTCACATCAGCTGGACGGCTCCCCGTTGCGAGCGCGTTCAGCGACATCCTTCGCTGTTGGCAGCCTGAAACAGTTTTAGGTGCAGCGGTGCAGAAGGATGCCCAGATTTCACGGTAATGCTGCTCAGCTGCTGAGGGGATGAGCCACCAAACATGGCCATGGGCCTTTATTTTTACTCAGCAGCCGTACTTATGTGCATTATCCAAAAACTGGACTGAATTCGGCTAAGTGATCCCATTTTTCAGCTGACTGGCTTACTGTGTGATCCCGCAGCACTGCCTGAACCAGCTAGAAATATCGGCTGCAAACCCAAGGCAAGCTATTTCTGACTAGGTGATAAAGAGTGAAACCCACAGCTGAAGCTTGGTATGTACCAGGGACAACGCGGCACAAGCTAAAACACCAGCAAAGGACACGACGACTTCACCAGTTTCCCTGACCAAGAAGCAGTGGAGGAGTAACAAGATGTTGACCTCTTGAACTGATCTTGTATGGCCTTGTATATACTCACATGAGACAGATATGTGTATTTATTTTATTATTTGCTGAAAGTATTCACGCTATGTCCCAAAAAATGCAGATATGTCCTTCGGTGCCCAGAAAGGCACGTCCTGTGGGCAGATGCAAAAAAAACACGGCGTGCTTTGCCTCTGTAGCCGGCTTTGAGACCGATGCATTCTGCTAGCAAAAAGCAGGCACAGGCAGGGTCTGCATTCCATAGCCTTTAAAAGCGCCCTGAGCCACCCATTTTGGGAGGAATTTGTAAGGACATGAGGGCTCAGATCTCCTCTCCATGCGCACACCCATCCCTTTGCTGCCGAGACCACCACGTGCTGGGTCAGGCTCTGTCCTCTGCTCCGCAGCTCCTGCCACTCCATGCTAAGGCTAGGGGTGCCCTGAACCCCACTTGCCCCACTGTGTTAACTGGGGGCTGCCCCCATAGAATCATAGAAAGGTTTGGGCTAAAAGGGACCCTCAAAGGTCATCTAGTCCAACTCCCCTGCAATGAGCTGGGACATTTTCAACTAGATTAGGTTGCTGAGAGCCCCGTCCAGACTGGCTGTGAATGTTTCCAGGGACATCTACCACCTCTCTGGGCAATCTGTTCCTCCTCCTCCTCGAAGGAGACAAGTGAGCAATGCACACATCCTACCTCCTAAAAGTTGCTCTGGTTGCCACACTCCAATGGACCCAAAGCATGAGTGATGATGATGATGCAGGTCAGTGGGAAGATGTGGAGACAGGATTCTAGCATTTCACCCAGTAACCCCAGTGGCGCTGGGCACTGCCAAGCTGGGAACAAACTCTGGGGAGCCTCTGAAGCCTGGCTGTCCCCACTTGGTTTGGAGAGGGCAGAACAACTCACTCCTTGGCTCTGGCACTCGTTGCCACCCCTCTTTTTCTAGCAAAATACTAATTTGGGGTTTCTGAGCTACCCTGGGGTCAGCAGCTCCAGAAGGACCCTGGAGGACAGCAGCACCACAACTAGGGGCCCTTACTTCTGCCCCGGAGGTATCTTTCACCACCACAGAGTGCATGGGGAAACTCAGGGCAAGGGGTGAGCCCCCCACCCCAAACCACAGAGCAGCTCTGACGGGGCACCCACCCAGGGGTGCAGCCCAACACCCCAGCTCACACAAGAAGGGTTTGCCCATCCAGAGCATGGCTGCCGTGCTGACGTTCACCGCCACTCCGTTTCGGCCAGGGCTGCCAGCCAGGGCGAGCACCGGTGAGAACAAGCCCTGGGCAAGAAACCCAGCTCTGCGTCCTGGCTTTGCAGCCCGGCGAAACAAAATGAGAGGTGCAGCTCACCGGCTCCGAAGCACACACCCTTCCTAATGAGAGTCGACCCAGGAGCTATGCGGGAGTCCGCCCATTCCCAGGCAGGCTTCAACGCCACTGAGAGCCAACGCTGGAGCCAGGCAGCCTCGGAGAAAAGAGACACGAATTGGAAATTTTGCTTTGATGCCGGCTCGCCAGCCAGCCCCGGCACCAGGGGGGAGGAGGAGGAGGAAGGATTGCCGGCGCTCACTCTGCTCCCTTGCGTGTGCCTACACGCGGGGCTGAGCTCAGCTGGAGATCCAGGGAGAGGGATGCAACAACTGCTGAGCAAGTGTGGAGTCACCTGCTGCGCCCGGCCTGACCGGGCAACGCGCGGCTGGCACGGCCGAGCCCCAAAACGGCAGCGGACCACCCGCCGCTGGACAAAGAAACCCGTGGAGGACGGCTGGCACGACCCGGATGCTATGAAAGGACCGCATCGTATGACCGTGCATCATCCTAAGATGTCGGTAGGAAAAAACCCATTATCTGCAGCTAAATCTGGGCAGAGCGCAGTGCCAGGACCTCTTCTCATCCCGAAAAGGTTACGTTCCGGGAGACACAAATATTTTTTTATCAGCCTTGCCGCCGCCGTTAGCGCAGCAATGATGTCAAGCATCACCCGGCGGCAACAGCAAGGTTCAGGACCTTGCATTAACGGCAGTCTTGATCTAGCTCTAGAAAGCCGACAGTTGCAACGGGATCAGAATAAATACAAAGGTGATTTGATGACAAAGATTCCCCGATTGAATTCCTGACACTTGCATCCCTTCCCCCACTCCCTTCTCCTATCTCTTTTAATTCGCTTCCATAGGTCTGAAAGCACTTAAAAGACTACTTAGGCGCTGTTAGCACCGTCATCCTGATGGAGAAACTGCAATCCAGAAAGGTTGAGCAACCTATCCAGTGTTGCCCAAGAACCCAGTGGGAGAGGAGAAAGCAGGACTGGTTTAGTCCTGGTTAGTCCATCCATCCCACCACGCTGCGTTGCTGCAGGGCAGGAGTTACGGGCAGGCGAACTGGGGTGGTTACACAGCATCGCCGTATTTCCCAGGGTGGAGAGTGCCCCACGGCACGGAAAGCGGTGGCCACTGTCCGTGCTAGAGGGATAGTCCAAAATACATGACTTGCTTCTTTTCTACTTATTTTTCCCCATCAGAAATAAGCTGTTTTTAACGTTTCGGACTGCTGACTTTCTAGGGAGCAAAGGCTGTGAGAGGAGGTGGCAGGTGTACCTCAGCTTCTCCATCCATAGAATCATAGAATAGTTTGGGTGGAAGGGACCTTCAAAGGTCATCTAGTCCAAACCCCCCTGCAATAAGCAGGGACATCTTCAACTACATAATGAAATAGTATCGATGCCTGCAGGTGTTTGCAAGCAAAACCCACCAAAAAGCATGGAGGATTTCTGTTCTGTTACCGTTGCCCAGTCCCAAACCCTCTGTGTCCAAGGTTCAGGTTAAACAACCATGCACCAGGGTGACCGGGAGAGGGCATTTCAGAGAAACAGGAGTGGACCTCACCATACAGAGTCCTTATCAAAGCAAACAGGACCTGAGAGTTGCCCAAAGGTTGTAAAGCTGGATCCTTCCTGTAGAAGCATACACAAAAACAGGGGCTGTGGCAGTGCTCAAGTGTTTGAGCCACCGGTTCAGGTGACCGTGGAGAACACCCCACAGCCAGCAGGTCCACCCTGACTGGTGGACCACCGAGATATAAGATGAAACAAAATATTTCTATTTGCCCTACGTATTATCCAGAGTGCTGTGATGAAAACACTTCTCAGTCCAGGGCAGTGAATGTGCTTGGTGGAGAGAGAAGCCAGAAAAGTCTCCCACCTTTCTATGGACTTATTTTTCCCTTAATTCCTCCACTTGCTCTAGTGATCCCATCTTGTTCTTCCCACTCCCTCACCTCTCTCATATTAAATCATCTGGCCTCCTTGTAACCTTTTAAATTACCATACAAATGAAAAATTTAAGGATTATCATCATAGTGACTAAGGATGTTGTGTCCAAAGGTCAGGCCTCCAGAGAAGTCCACCAACTTGACCATGAGGAAAATGTATGGGACTCCAATACCAGTGATACCCACGATCAAAAATGAGCCTGGTTCAGGATATGAAGGACCACCTCTGCCCCAGCTCTCGCTGTTCAGCTATGGACCATGGGCACGAAGCAGCTTAGTGGCTTGGCCAAAAATCCAGCGGTTGGGTACAGAAACATTACAGCTGAGCATTCCAAACAGGGGGCTGCTACGCAAACTTATTTACTGCTCAACTCTCCATCACCCAGTCCTGCCGGGAAAGAGGGTTTAACTAAAATCTCACAGTACGACAAGTGCAATCAATAGACTCTGTCCACATGCATCCCAGCTGTTGAAGCAGGACTAATTTTATCTGGTCTTTCAGGCACAGATTAGCTCCTCTTCGGCACCACACAGCATGAGAAACCTTGCCATCCTCAGCTAATCACTTGTCCCTGATAACTGACTGGATTAGGCTGTTTCCATTCTCATTAGAGACCCTTAAACACAGACCTTAACTCTACCTTCAGTAAGAACCTCTACCTGTCTCTGTGGTTCAAATTCATCTGTACCAGCTCCTTCTGTTAGGTCGACAGTGCTATCGTACCCGCACCGCTCACTTCTGTCAGCAAACTCTCCAGCTGCCCAGCCTGTGCATCCACAGCTAACACACAATACCAGTCTTCACATTATAGATCCAGTGTTACCGGTTTCCCCAACTTCCCAGGCCCTTTATGGGAATCTGCAGCAGCGTAGCCGAGCGCGGTGGCGGCAGCAGCTGCCACAAGCGGCCGGGCCGGGCACAGCACCGCATTCCTCCCCTGGGAACAAGCAGCATGAATAAACCTAAAAGCCGATTTTATTGCATCTTTCAAATTCTTAACAAGCCAACAAAAATTACTGCTGCCTTTTTTTTTTTTTTATTTCACATTTTTAAAGTGACAAGGCTTCTAAAATCAATACTTCTAAAATGCCAGAATATTGTTAGATGCATCTGGGGATGGTTAATCAGAGGCACTAAAGAAATAATAAAAAGAATAAAAAAAGGCAAAATGAATTCCCCAGCAGGACACACAAGAGTTAGGGAGTGACTGTCCCCCTCCTCCCTGCTGGGACTCAAGAGCACAAGAACATCCACCCATCTGGCTGCCCATGCCAGGCTGGCCCAGGACTTGCAGGACAGGCCTTGGGAAGGAGGCAGGAGCCATTCACACCTCAGCTGAGGCCATTTGGAGGGCTGAGGGCTCACTGGGGAGGAGGCTCCAGCAGGTTTTCCCTCTCTGTCAGAGCTAATAGCAGGATGGACACAAAAGCCTTCTTGGAATCAGGCAGCTGCCCACGGCAGAGAAGCCCGGGAAGGGGTGTGAGCAGGTGGGACGCGGAACAGGATACAGGGCATATCATAGAACAGAATCATTTTGGTTGGAAGAGACCCTCAGGATCGAGTTTAACCATTAACCTAATACTGGCACTAAAACATGTCCCTAAGAACCTCATTTACAGGTCTTTTAAACACCTCCAGGGATGGTGAATCCACCACGTCCCTGGGCAGCCTGTTCCAGTGACCAACAACCCTTTCAGCGAAGAAATTTTTCCTAATATCCAATCTAAACCTCCACTGGTGCAGCCTGAGGCTGTTTCCACTTGTCCTACTACTTGCTACTTGGGAGAAGAGACCAACCCCCTCCATGCTACAACCTCCTTTCAGGTAGTTGTAGACAGCAATAAGGTCTCCCCTCAGCCTCCTTTTCTCCAGGCTGAACAGCCCCAGTTCCCTCAGCTGCTCCTCATCAGACTTGTGCTTCAGACCCCTCACCAGCTTCATTGCCCTTCTCTGAACTCTCTCCAGCACCTCAATGTCTTTCCTGTAGTGAGGGGCCCAAAACTGAACACAGTACTTGAGGTGCAAAGACAGCCTTGCTCCAAAGCATCAACCTCAGCTCTTTCCCAGCTCCCACCTTCCTTCCCAGCACTGTGCCACACACATCTGTGCAGGTGTGGAGGGCCAACTCAACAGCTCAAGAGGTGCAATCATCATTAAAGCCAAGCAGGCTCCAAGCTGGAGCAGGGGAGAGGAGATGTCTTCCCGCCAAACCAGGAGGTTTAATGCTGCTCGCATTCCTGCATTCCTCTGCCGCAGTGTAATGAATAAACCCTCACAAACTGCTTAAAATGAGGTGGTTTTGGTTAAGCCCTGCGAGTGTGCGGGTGTGTGTTTTGTAACCTTACACCTTTGCAGACAGAGCCCTGCTATGTTTGTAATTGAGGAGCCGAGGTTTTCCAGAGCCGGCCTGTGTGACCAGGCGGAGACGTCAGCACATGCCTGTTTTATGGAAGTAGCATCCCCACCACAATGGTGTAGAGATGGGATAGAAAACGTATAGAACCATCCAGACACCTCACTGGGCAGGGGTGCAGCACAGGTCCCTGGCCAAAGCACACACACGAAGCCACTTCTGATGAAGTTACACCCAGACCTTCCAACTATCGGCACCAGTTTATCTGCAGAGGATCCTGTCTGGGTCTAGGAGCAATAATATTATTTATTCATGAGTTTACTGAAAAATTTGGTGGCTACTTAACCAAAGGTCAGAATCCACACACCCCTCTGCTCGGCCTTGGCTCCTCAAACTTGCCTCTGACAGCACCATCTCTTGTCTCTTCCTTCCTCTCTTCATCATCCTCCAGTTCAACTTGAGGCTTCCCTCCCCATGGGCCCTGTGGCTCCAGCCATGGTCCCATTCTTCTCTACCTCCCCTTCACCTCCACCAGACACACATCCAGCCCTCCTCTGCATAAACTCTCCTCTCTGCTCCAGGCTGGTCTCCTTGTGTTCAAAATTAAGTCACAGAATATCTTTTGGATACTTCTTTGTCCAGCATCCAAATCTGCCGTCACCATCAAAGCTCTTGTGTTCCCACATCACAGACAACACAACTGCCCTTCCCTGTGAAACGAAACTTCTCCTGACCAAGGAGTACACCACCACACAGGTCATGTTGTCTATCCCATTTCACTTTGCCAAGACCCTCCCCTTTCCCCACCTCATTATGCAAGAGCTCTCTAACTTTCAAGGCATAACCCATGCCCTACAGTACCCACTACCTGCTGTTGACTCTTACAATTCTGACTTCTACTTAGGAAGCTGGTCTCCTGAGCCAGTCAGCAGAAAACATCTTTGATATTGACTATTTTCTCCCTTCCTGCCCTTTCTTGCCTGGTAAGAATTCCTCTCTAATGTCTACCAAACCACTTCATCGACTTCATCAAAACTCTCCTTTGCTGTGACATTTACAAGAAAACTCAATAACTTGTGAGGCTGCTGGTGTCCTGAGACACATCTGTCAAGATGATCAATAGTGCCCTAGCATTTTCATTTTACTCCTCCATCTGCATGTATCCAACCACAACCTTCTGTCACCGATCCAGCCTGTAAGCTCCCTGGGGGATGGACAGCCATTGATTCAACATTTGTACAAAGAACGATAGGCTCTCAGGGCACAGTCAGTGCTTCCAGCATCACAGAGGTGTAAATAACACATTTAAACACCCACCAAGGTCAAGGTATCTACCTGCACTAGGTGTGATCCCCAGGTTTACAGCAGAAAAAATGGCCAAGAAGTCCACCCACATTATGTTGCCAGGAAGCCACAAGTTACCTGAGGACATTTCACAGTGCACTGATACAGGTGGTGTTGCATCTAGTTACAACAACGTCCTAATTGCTCCCAAACAAATCACAGCACAAAGAATTCCCATACTACTAGAATGCCTTGACACGCTGCTCTTGGTAGCATGGAAAGCATCCCATGATGAATTTTTGTACGTGTCGAAGAAGTCAGCGTTACCTTGCTTACAAGAGTAAGCTCCATACTGACTATTCGACCACGAATGTACTTCAGTGACGCTCTCTCCACTAGACTGGAAATCACAGAATCATAGAACAGTTTGGGTTGGAAGGGACCTTCAAAGCTTATCCAGTCCATCGCCCCTGCAATGAGCACGGACATCTTCACCCAGCTCAGGTTGCTCAGACCCCCATCCAGCCTGGTCTGGGATGTCTCCAGGGATGGGGCATCCACCACCTCTCTGAGCAACCTGGGCCACGGTTTTACCAATCTCATTGTAAAAAAATTCCTTCCTCACATCTAGTTTCAATCTCCCCTCCTTTAGTTTAAAACCACTGCCCCTTGTCCTGTCGTACCAGGCCTTGCTAAAAAGCCTGTCTCCATCTTTCTTATAGACCTCTTTTAAGTAGTGAAAGGCCACACTCTTTTAGCGCTTCTTGCTGGGGCTGAGCCACATGTCGGCAGGTTTGGGTTCTCATTGCCCCATGCAGAGGGACCCCAGAGCATCTGCACTGCAGGAGGAAAGCTCTGCCTTCCCCAGGGGGAAGCATTTCCCATGGCTCACACCAGACATTTTGCACATGAAAACGTTTCTTGAGCAAGAGCTTGTGCCTGTCACCTCGCAATAACCTGTGCTGTAGGTCAGCTACCAGCATTTTTGATCAGGCTTTCTCCAATGAATGCAAGGCTGAAAACACCATTCTCTGAGAACAGCAAGATTCTGCTTGGTTGAACACAAACTAAACTGCCTTTGTTTTTAGTAATGCAATAATTGCACATTACAGGCATTTTCAGGCCCCCTTTGATGGTTTTGTACTGCCAGTGCTACACAGTTCACAGGTACAGTCAAAGGTGAGAAGGTCCCTCTAAGGCTCCAATGAGCAGGGATTTCAGTGGGATGTGTCTACCTAGACAGGTGCAGACAGACCTGGGCTTGCTCCACTTGTGCCCAAAGCCAACTGGGATTCAGTCCAGCTTAAGACAAAAGCCACGAAGCCACATTAGTACAGCACTCTGCCCAAGCTCATATGCCCAAAGTGGGTGCCCTGGGCAAACACCAGCCAGACCTTTGATTTTGTCCTCCACAACAGTTACATGAGAATGCAAAGGTTATAAATCATCAACAACTCAAAAAATTCATAATAACCACAACTAGTAACTATTATAACAGATTCGAGTCAACAAGTGTACTACTCTGACCTCACTGAATGGTGGCTTTCAAGCCATTTGGTCCTTGGGAAACCATGTACCATATTGTGTGGGTCTGTGGAAAATAACATAAGAAACAACTCCTTTGTGAGAAGACTTAAATTTCCTTGAAAGGATCCCACACCTCAATGAAAAAAAATGTTTAGGAACCCACAAGGTGAGAAAGGTTTGAAGAACCAGTTAGAAGGTGTATAATGAAGCAAAATCAACCCTGGGGTGGAAACAGCTGCTAAAAACCCAACCCAACAAAACCCCCACAACAGCAGTGACCTCATTGCTATGGTTTCTGAGGAACAGTTTATTCCACAAAAAGTAAATTGTTCACAGGGAGGAAAGTGAGTTGAAATTTAGCCAGTACAAAGACACATGTGAATGTACAAAGAAAGGTTTTAAGATCCTGAGTGGTCATCAAAAGGCACCCCCAATAACGTGTCCCATAGAGGTGCGAAAATAGCCGTCTGCTGCATCGCCAACACCCTTGTGGACAGATGGCACCTGGAAGTGTCTGATGAACCATCCAAGCAGTCATCAGGCTCAATCCTGTTTATCTTGAATGCCTCAGTAAACACTAGAAGAAAGAGTATTTCTAGAAGTACACAGGTGACAAGACAACCATATACTGAAATAAAAGGAGCTGATGGTGTACTAGACTTTCCCATTCTGTTGAAATAAAATTATACCTTGGGTTAGTTTCAAGATAGTTTAAAGGGAAAAAATCAATGACCTTCTACACCTTGGCGCTTTCAAGATGCTTGAAGCATTTGACCTTTTTGGAGAGAAAAAGAAAACACCACAAAACTTTTCCATCTTATAAATCATGTGGATGCAACCTCAAAGGGTGAGGTGGACTGGGCTGAAAGTCACTGTTCAGCTCCACGATGTGGTACGAGTTTAACACCTCATTGTTGTCAAACAACGGTACCCTTTCCCAGTCTCCCCAGAGCCACGGTTGGCCCTGGTGCTCACCAAACCTCTCCAGAAGCTGATGCAGTCTCACTGACCAGCAGAAAGCCCACCCAGCATGGACACAAGCTCACTTTCTAACAGCACAGAGAGCTGTGGATGGATCAGTGCCAGAGCCAGTACAAGGGCTGGAGAAGTCGGTGGTACCGACCTCTTTGGTGGCAGGAACAGTGGCAGCCCAGCACCTCCCAGAACAGCTCATCATGTGGCCAATGAGTAGCAGAAGGGAGAGGCAGACGAGGAAGAAGAGGAAGAGAAGATAATAATATATAAAAGGCTCGTTTCATTTTTTTTTTGGAAACTGCCTATAATTAAAACCCCAAATCAGATGCAAATTTGGCAGCTGCAGAGAACGGTGCTGGGTTCTGTTGGTTTTGCTTGAGGTTTCTCAGACTGGTTGGCAGGACACTTCAAGCAGATCATCCTAAGGGAAATGCCTTTGATTTTTCTTAAGAACTTGAAGCTGCTTTAAACATACAGCAAAAATTATCCTCAGGTACCAA